>NW_027361687.1:84347500-84992500 GCF_039654945.1 Dendrobates tinctorius | reverse complement strand
GAGTTTAAACGTGCTCCAATTAGGCCTCTGGCTCCACTCTGTCTCTAGTATTTACCCTGGCCTCCAACACCACCAGTTGCTGCTCAGAAGTGCCATCTGCACAATCAACACTTGTTCCTGTGTTACTGGGGTTTAGTAACGTCAGCTGATCCCCTGATGTGTGTCCGGCAATGTCTCCTGCTCTGTCCACATTCCCACTAATAGTAGTGGTAATGTGGACAGAGCAGGAGACATTGCCGGACACACAGGGGATCAGCTGACGTTGCTAAACCCCAGTAACACAGGAACAAGTGTTGATTGTGCAGACGGCACTTCTGAGCAGCAACTGGTGGTGTTGGAGGCCAGGGTAAATACTAGAGACAGAGTGGAGCCAGAGGCCTAATTGGAGCACGTATAAACTCAGTAGTAGTCTACAACAGATATTAAACTTGATGAAAGTAGGCCTCAGCCTACACCCCGATTGACCCTGGGCTCCAACATCACCAGTTGCTGCTCAGAAGTGCTGTCTGCACAGTCAACATATGCTCCCGTGTTATTGGGGTTCTGAGATGTCATCTGATCCCCAGCTGTGTGTCCGGCAATTTCTCCTGCTCTGTCCACACTCACACAACTACAGATGTTAAACTTGCAACAATTAGGCCTCTGTCTCCACTCTGTATTTTCCCTGGGTTCCAGCACCGCCAGCTGTTTCCCGTCATTGTCTTTGGCACAGGTACTCCCTCCTGCCCAGCCTGGTTACAGCACGCCAGCTGTTTCCGGGTAGTGTCAACGTCACTTTGCCTCCAAAACTTTGTCCTGTCGTGTTGCGGTCGGGTTAGCCGACTCTATGGTGCCTGCAGTTTAGGTGCTTCCTATGTGGGCTGCAGGATCTGGCAATAAAGGCTGGTTCTGCAGCGACAATAGGACAAGCAACCCCCTGTAGGACTGTGGGCTTCGGTAACTGCGGCTAGCTTGCGGCCTTCTTTGCTTTTCATGGGTACCTTCTACTACCCATCCGGGTCCCAGTACAGTCAGCTGGTTCTCGGCAGTGCCTTTGGCTTAGGTGCCTCCTTCTCGGTATCCAAGTTCCAGCACCGTCAGCTGGTCCTTGGTAGTGCTTTCTATCACAGGTACCTCCTGCTTAGTAACCGGGTTCCAGCACCGTCAGCTGGTCCTCGGTAGTGCCATTGGCTCTTGTTCCTTCTGCTACCCATCCGGGTTCCAGCACCGTCAGCTGGTTCTCGGCAGTTCCTCAGCCTTCTTGTACCTTCTGCTACATTTCCAAGTTCCAACTTTTTGAAAAAGGTTTTTGGTAATCACTCTGGATGTCCCTGACGACGACCCTGAAGACCACCCCAAAGACGACCAAAAAGCAGAAGACCATTAAGCAGAAGACCATTAAGCAGAAGACCATTAAGCAGAAGACCATTAAGCAGAAGACCATTAAGCAGAAGACCATTAAGCAGAAGACCATTAAGCAGAAGACCATTAAGCAGAAGACCATTAAGCAGAAGACCATTAAGCAGAAGACTAAAAGTAAAATTAAGTGAGACATCAGTAGGTTAAATGTTTTTGAATATTTATTTAAAAGAAAAACATTAAACAAGCCCTGTAAGTTGAAAAGAGGGTCAACAAAACCAATAGGGCAACAACAATGACTTTAAAAGTACAAAAACCTCAGCTCAATGTAAAACACAAGAGAGTTAAAATCCTTCAAAGTCACTGGATTCCTCCTCATCTGTATGTCCAAACAGAGCTTCAGCTGGTAAGAGGTTATCAGCATAGACATTGTCGTCATCATCACTGAGTTGGTCATCACTATCACTGCTGTCGTCTTCATACAAAGCGCTGTCTTCACTGCCATCCATAGCATTACTAATGCCACATTTCTTGAAGGCGCGTTGCACCATGTCCTCTGAAATCTCTTCCCATGCATCACGAACCCACTTTGCTATTAATTCTATGTCCGGCTTCATCAGATTTCCAAGTTTTGTTAGTCGGGCTTGACCAGATGACATCCATTCATGCCACATCCTCCGCACACGGTCTTTGAAAGGTTTATTTAAACACACATCTAGGGGCTGCAATACAGATGTAAGTCCACCTGGAATAACCGCCAAAGTAACTTGAGAAGACTTTGCCAATTTTTTTATGTCATCACATGTGTGGGCTCTGAACATATCCCAAACTAGCAATGATGGTTTTTTCTTTAAAGGCTGTTCCTGGTCGTCCATTCCAAGTTTCTTCCAGCCATTTTTTTGTTCCATCTTCATCCATCCAGCCCTTAATATAAGCGCGCACTGTAATTCGTGGTGGGAATTGGACCTTTTTAGGCAGGGTCTCTCTTTTAAAAATAATTACAGGCCACAGCTTAGTTCCATTAGCCAAACAAGAAAGAACGACTGTGAAATGATTTTTTTCATTTCCTGTGGTTCTGAGTAGAATAGTTTTTTATCCCATATTTGCCACAGTTCTGTTGCTGGGAAGATCAAAAGTCATAGGTGTTTCATCCATATTTCCAATATCTCCCAGGTCATAGTTATGGATCCTTCTTTGTTTTATGATGAATGAATGGAATGACATCACTTTTTCATCAAGGTCTTTTGGCAACTTCTGTGAAATCTTTGTTCTTTGTCGCAAACATAGGCCAAATCTATTCATGAAACGGGTACACCATCCTGCTGATGCAACAAATTTTTCAATTCCTGGTGCTTTCAATTGATCTTCTTTAGCCATTTGAAGGGCACGTAAGCGAATTCCCATGCGTGTTATGCAGTAACCATTTTGACGACACTCCATAACCCATTTATGCAATTCAGTCTCTAGAGCCCCATACGACACCTTCAAACCACGTTGAGCTTTTTTTGCCTTTGGAGTCTTTTCCAAGTCAGCTTTCATTTTCCGTCAATCCCTTACTAGTTTTTCGTTAACACAAAATTCCCTACTTGCAATACTGTTATTGCTTTCTTCTGCTCTTGACACAACCTTAAGTTTGAAACCAGCTTCGTACGACCTGCGTTTTTGCTTTGGTCCGGGATTTGAAGTACTGGGATCCATTTCTAACAGGATAAAAAAAAAACGCTCCGTCCAAATACCGTAATGCTGCACAACATATGCCCCCATAAATGCTGCACAGTGAATAATGGTGGCCCAAATACCGTAATGCTGCACAACAGGTATGCCCCCATAAATGCTGCACAGTGAGTAATGGTGGCCCAAATACCGTAATGCTGCAGAACATATGCCCCCATAAATGCTGCACAGTGAGTAATGGTGGCCCAAATACCGTAATGCTGCAGTACATATGCCCCCATAAATGCTGCACAGTGAGTAATGGTGGCCCAAATACCGTAATGCTGCAGAACATATGCCCCCATAAATGCTGCACAGTGAGTAATGGTGGCCCAAATACCGTAATGCTGCAGTACATATGCCCCCATAGATGCTGCACAGCGAGTAATGGTGGACCAAATACCGTAATGCTGCACAACAGGTATGCCCCCATAAATGCTGCACAGTGAGTAATGGTGGCCCAAATACCGTAATGCTGCAGAACATATGCCCCCATAAATGCTGCACAGTGAGTAATGGTGGCCCAAATACCGTAATGCTGCAGTACATATGCCCCCATAAATGCTGCACAGTGAGTAATGGTGGCCCAAATACCGTAATGCTGCAGAACATATGCCCCCATAAATGCTGCACAGTGAGTAATGGTGGCCCAAATACCGTAATGCTGCAGAACATATGCCCCCATAAATGCTGCACAGCGAGTAATGGTGGACCAAATACCGTAATGCTGCACAACAGGTATGCCCCCATAAATGCTGCACAGTGAGTAATGGTGGCCCAAATACCGTAATGCTGCAGAACATATGCCCCCATAAATGCTGCACAGTGAGTAATGGTGGCCCAAATACCGTAATGCTGCAGAACATATGCCCCCATAAATGCTGCACAGTGAGTAATGGTGGCCCAAATACCGTAATGCTGCAGAACATATGCCCCCATAAATGCTGCACAGTGAGTAATGGTGGCCCAAATACCGTAATGCTGCAGAACATATGCCCCCATAAATGCTGCACAGTGAGTAATGGTGGCCCAAATACCGTAATGCTGCAGAACATATGCCCCCATAAATGCTGCACAGTGAGTAATGGTGGCCCAAATACCGTAATGCTGCAGAACATATGCCCCCATAAATGCTGCACAGTGAGTAATGGTGGCCCAAATACCGTAATGCTGCACAGTGAGTAATGGTGGCCCAAATACCGTAATTTTGCACAGTGCATGATTTATTGGCCAAGTGATAGGATTACCGGTAATCCTATCATGTTGCTGCTGCCCCTGCTGGAAAAAAAAAAAAACCACCACACACCACTATGTACTCACCTCCGTTGCTGACAGCTGCTCCTGAGCGTTACCGGCTCTTCAGTGACTCAGGCAGAGGGCGCGTGCTATCCACGTCATCGCGCCCCCTGCACGTCCCTGCCGGAGGACGGGAGAAAGCGGCGCGCTGGGAAAGCGCGGCGCACAGCGACTTGTAACGCCGCCACCGCCGCCGGGACACTGACAGGCTGCAGGGGACCGCAGACACATACCGGGGAACGCGAAGACCAGGTAGGTTTGAACCGTGACCCGAATATAAGTCGAGGGGGGTCTTTTTCAGCCCAAAAAGGGGGCTGAAAAACTCGACTTATATTCGAGTATATACGGTATGCTGAAAGCTGCTGATACCATGCTGTGAGCATGGTATCAGCAGCTTTCCGTAGGTGGATGACCCAGAGGTTGTCATGACACTTCCGGGTCATCATGGCACAGGTCAGGCCCCGTGATTACATCGCGGGGACACCGACCTGAGGCAGAGGGAGCCCCCTACCCCTTTGCCTCCCCCCCTGAAGCGGCGATCGCACTCAATTGCAGCAGTGAGGGGGTTAACAGCCAGGGGCACCGCTTCTAGCTGTCAGTGCAGAAGCTCAGCCACTGCAGCTCTGAGCTCCTGCACGGAGATCGGGCAGGAGATTCTGAAATTTCAGCCTCTCCTGCTCGATCGCGGCTGTTTCGTCGGTCCAATTGACTGACCAATCACAGCGCTTGGGGTGCAGGTACCAACTGCAAGGGTCCCTGCACCTCTTGCCGTGCCTGTCATAGAAAGCTGTCAGCACTGAACTGTTACTGCGTGTTTACACAGTGACCGTTCAAAGGCAGGACGTGCACAGTTCGTCCTGGTGCGGGAAGTTAACTCCTGCCATGATGGACTGTGCACGTCCATAGACATTAAGGGGTTAACATACATGATGTGTTGTGAGACTAACATTTACAAGTATGTTTATTGCATATTTGTTTTATTAAACAGAGTGCAGAATACTAGGAAAGGACAATTCTTTCTACATCAATTCACATCGGTAATCTTTTTACAATATGGTAGGAAGATTATAATCTAAATAACTTTATATATAGACACACCATATTTATAAAAATACCGATAGATCAATCCGGTCACTTAGTCCCAGAGGACCTTGTATGTTCGCTTTCAGAATCCATCTCGCTTCTTGTTTCAATAAGGCTTTGTCATGATTGCCTCCTTGAGGTGGAAAATTGACTTTCAATCCTTGCAAAACTCAAAATTTCTGGGTTAGCTTTATGTACATCTTGAATATGCTTACTCAGTCGCAAAGAGCCCTTTCCTGAGGTAATAGATCTATAGTGATCATCAAAACGTATCGTAAGTGGTCTTATGGTTTTTCCAATATAAAAATAACCACATGGACAGAAAATGTAAACCACGAATTCAGTTTGACGAGAAATGTAGTTTTGCACTTTATGTTCCATACAGCCAAAATGTATAGAATTCCCTGTCAAGTGAAGATGACAATATTTGCAGTGGCCACATTTATAATTTCCTCTTACTGATAATTCTCGTAGCCAGTTTTTTTTGAGGGGGACAAAGTCTGATGTACTAATCACCTATATTATGTGCCCTCTTATATGCAAATTGCGGAACTAGTTTGCCACCTGTGCAAAGTTTTATCTGCACCAATTAGATGCCAATGTTTTCTCACTGCTGCATGTCAATCCATTGGGCTTTGTTAAAAAAAAAAAAAAAAAAAAAATTTTTGTTTTAATTTTTGGCATGCTTCAATAGCCTCCATAGGAGGCTAGAAGCACGCGCAACCCGATCGGCGCTGCTACATATGGGCGATGAGCAAAATCGCCCATATGTAGCAAAATTTACTCCTGTGCTGAAAGCCATATGCCTGGAACAACCATAGAAGTCTCAGAGACCTCTGGTTGTCCAGGCAACATGACGCCGACCCCCGATCACTTGGGGGGGGGGGGGGGGAGGTCGGCAATGAGGTCATCACCGGCCCGGCGGCCAGAAATGCTATTTAAATGCCCGCTGTCAGCTTTGACAGCGGGATTTAACTAGTTAATAGGCGTGGGCGGACGGCGATTCCGCTCTCACCTATTGCGGGCACATGTCAGCTGTTCATAACAGCTGACATGTCCCGGCTTTGATGCGGGCTCAGCGCCGGAGCCCTCATCAAAGCCGGGGATATGTCTAATGACGGACTGTGTCCGTCATTGGACATTAAGGGGTTAAGCTAATCCCCTCACATGGACCCATAGAAGTGAGCAATTGTGAAATGGCAGTTGTCTTGCACTTCCCTCCCCAACATTGCTCTAAGTCCTGCTTGTCCATAAACCGGTCGATGGAATTTATGTGAAATAAATGACACAATTTTTCAGTTACAACTGGCGAGTGCTGCATTTCTTCTTCTACTATACATTGGATGATTCATGTAGGCACCTCAGTTTGACTGAACTGCATACCACAATACTTCAGATAAATCGCTTCATCTGTTAATAGTGGTGATTTGTGTGCCCTAGTGTGCCGTTCATCTCTTTGCTTTTCTGCTGGGACATGCAAGCAAAGCACCCAACTACTTGAGCCAAACGTCAGGTCCCAGAAACAGTGTCTGCTGATGACACCACTGCCTCTTCTCTTGTTTTACAGGCACACCAATCCCCTGTCCATGACGTAGGCCAAGATGCTTTCCACCCTGCTCCAATCACACTTGCAACCACCGTCATCAACCGAATACTTGTCCCATTACAGTGTTCAGTTGTTTCTATTCCAGTCTTAGGAATGCAAGCGTAAACACGCAGCCACCCACCCACAGGCTACACGGCCACATTTCCAGACTGCTTGCCCTGGAAATGTGCCATTTAGGCTTGTGGAGATAGTCGTTGCCATGAGGCTGCAGAAAGGTTGTCCCTCGATACTTGGTTGCCAGCTACTACTATTTCTCCAAGTGTGTTGTCCTAGCCTTAAACCAGCATGTGTCCCATAATATCAGCCGTGCCCTGACCAACGATGTGACTGGGAAGGTCCACTTAACCACGGACACTTGGACAAGTGCTTGTGGCCAGGGATGCTACACAATGTGAACATTGTGGAAGCCGAGACCCTGTTGAATTCTGGTATGGAACACATGCTACCGACACCAAGGGTTGAGGGCCCTGGTTCAATCCGGGTTGCCCCAACCTTCTACAGCAGTTCCTATACCTTCTCCTCATCTCCATCTAACAAACGTTAACATCAGTCGCAAGCTGGAAGCTTTGCAGCACTGTCTCGGCGAACTTGCAACAAGCTGTGCTTTAGCTAAGCTGATTAGGTGACAAACTGCATATTGGATACTGTTGCATAGTTGTTGAAAGGTCTAACAGACCAGAATGATCTGTGGTTATTGCCCCTCAACCTAACCTATAACCAGGCAAGGTCGTGTGTGACAATGGCTTTAACTTGGTGGCAGCTTTGAAGCTTGTCAACCCACACACACATACCACATGCTCACCATAACTTTTCTTAACATTCAGAGCAGTGGCCAGACTGAAGGTCAAGAGTGAACTGATAGTGCTCCCCTTGAACAGTAAAATACAAAAACTTCTGATGTGTTGGGCAGATCAGGATGTGGAGACAAGCATCCCGAATTTCCACTAAACAAAGGAATTTCTCGGGCTACATGAAGGCAATCACAGAGCGGAGGAATTCCATTTGTAAATTGCGGAGGTGCATCTGTTTGTTTAGAAGTTTGAGGTTCAGGATCAGACGGAGCGAGCGATCTTTTCTTTGGCACCAAGAAAAGGTTGGAATAGAAACCCACAAAACATTCCTGGGAGGGAACGGGTATGACAACCCCTGTCTGGAGAAGAGAATCAATAGCTTTCACGAAGCCAGGAATTTGAGATGAACCTTGGAGGACAGGACATGAAAAACATCTGTGGGAAACAAGATCATGCTATCCTGTAACCTGTGGTGACAACCTCCCTGGCGGGGGTTTAGAGCACCATGTAAGAGTTGGTTTAAAGGATGGCTTCTTGGAGTCTCACTGGGCGGAAGACCAGTCTCGCTGAGAGGAGATCCTGGAGGATGGGCATAGACAAAAGTGAAGAGAATATTTCCTTGTAAACAGATGCTTTGGTCTTGGCTGGGGTAGAGAGTTCCTCTTAAACCCAGTGGCGTATGAGAGAAGCTGATCAAGCTTAGACCCAAAAAGACGTGAGCCCTGAAAGGAGGGGGATTGGTAAGGAACTTTTTGGATATAGGATCTGCAATCCAGGCTTTGAGCTATTGAATCCTGCGTATGGCTGCAATTTTGCTGGCAACACGAGCAGAATAGCAGGTGGCGTCAAGGGACGCAGCAAGCATTTAACTGCATGAGCTATCTGATCTGCATGATCACCAAGCTCTTCAGATGAGGCTGTTGATAAAATGACCTGCTTTGGAAGCTTTGGCCAGGCAGAAACTGATTTGACTACCCAGGTGGAAGTGAAGGCTGGACAGAGAAACACCAGAAGCCTCAAAAGCAGACTTGGCCAGGGCTTTAATCTGTCTGTCACCGGAGTCCTTGACGGAAGAACCGTCTGGGAGAGACAGGACCGTCCTAATGGACAGGTGAGAGACTGGAGGGTCCACAGCTGGGATTCTGCCCATTTGCTGAAGAAATGGGGATGAAGGGATATAGAAGGTATATGGAATAATTAACTGCCTTCCGTCTGGAAAAGGCTTTTCCAGGTGCTCGCACTGTTTAACAAACATTGCCTCAAACTCCTTGTGATCGGCAAAGACCGTGGTGAAAGGAGGGGGGGGCATTTAGCTTTTTTAAATGTTCAGTTGTCCGGAGGGGGGGGCGCTCTTCTCATACTTAATATTGAGGTTCTGATTGACGGCCAATGGTATGGCTTCCTGGAGTTTGGAAGACAAGGTCAGAATCAGACTGGGAATCAAGATCAGACCAGGGCGGACTCCTCTGGGAAGGAGGCGTGGGAAACCTAGGGCTGCAGTCCATGCAGAATGCCGAGGCTTGATCTGTGGGCCACATCTTCATGTAGTGGGCACAGGTGTATGGATAGTGCAGTGGAAGGGATGGTACATATGTAGAACCAGAGTCTCCCTGGAGATGAGAAAGGATGCTGAGGAGGGCTAGGCCTAGATGGAGGAAAGACAGGACCCTGGACAGAGCCTACCCATTCCTGGTGGAGCAGATCATTGCAGCAATCGTAGCAGCATCTTGTAGGTACTGGAGAGAGAGCAACCTCAGCTTTGTGAAGGAAGGGGCGGTGTCATGGTGTGACCCAACCCAACTGGTGGCAAGTCAGAAGTCGGCACAACTCACAAGCAATGGGGTGGAAAAGCAGAGAGGAAGGCCCTACCCATAGGGAATGAGAGATGGTCAGCAGGTCCTAACCCCCCCCTCCCACCACCACAAACCTAGTCCATAGTAGTCACCCATTAGTGCACTGGCTAGTACACTGGCCAGCAAGGTGCACTAACCTCACCTCTGCAGGTAATATACACAGGGAAAAGTGACAAACACCAAAGGGACAAGTTGAAAAGCCGGATTACTTACCGGTAATGCTCTTTTAATGAGTCCACGACAGCACCCACTGGAGGTATCGGATCCGCCCCATTTGGAACAGGAAACCCTACAGGAAAGATAAAAGGGGCGGTCCGCCTTTCCTCCTCAGTTTTGCATTTCAGAGTACCAGGAGGACCGCCAAGGATTAGGTAATGTTTTTGTATATCTAAATTTTACTTATCCATCTTTAGCAGATATACTTTATTATCGATATCTTTAGAAGGGAGGGAAGTGAGCGGGTGCTGTCGTGGACTCATTAAAAGAGCATTACCGGTAAGTAATCCGGCTTTTTACCCTTCGCCACGACAGCACCCACTGGAGAGATTCCAGAGACCATCACCTGGGTGGGACCACCGTGCCAAGGACCGTCCTGCCAAAGCTTAGGTCAGAAGTTGATGAAAGGTCAAGTCTATAGTGATTATAGAAGGTGGAAGGGGATGACCAAATTGCCGCCTTACATATGGTTTCAATTGGAACGTCTCCCCTCTCGGCCCAGGAGGTCGCCATTGCTCTAGTGGAATGCGCTCTGATGCCTTCCGGAGGATTTTCATTTTTTGCGGAGTAGGCTAAACGAATGGCATCCCTGATCCATCGGGAAATGGTGCTCTTCGTGACTCCGTACCCTTTTTTATAGCCCTGAAAAGAAACGAACAGAGCCCTACACTGCCTCCAGCTTCTAGACCTCTCAATATACTTTAGGACAGTTCTTCTGACGTCCAAAGTGTGGAATTTCTGTTCCTCTGGAGTGGAGGGATCTTCAAAGAAGGTTGGGAGGAGTATCTCTTGAGATCTATGGTATTTTGTTGTTACCTTAGGCAGGTACGAGGGGTCTGGCTTTAATATTAATCTATCTTGGTATACTTGAAAAAAGGGTGGATCTATGGACAGGGCCTGGATATCACCCACTCTCCTAGCAGATGTCAGCGCTACCAAGAGGGCAGTCTTGAGTGACAAGTATTTGAGGGATATTGTGTCTATCGGCTCAAAGGGTTCCTCCGTCAGGGCGTCCAAGACCAGATTTAAGTCCCATGCGGGGATTGTAGGTATGTGGACTGGAGTTGTTCGTTCGCAGGCTGTGATGAATCGTGATATCCACTTATTTCCTGCTATATTATGGCCGTACAGTGCCCCTAACGTGGACACCTGTACTTTCAGTGTGTTTACTGCCAGGCCCAAGTCCTTCCCTCTCTGTAGAAATTCTAAGATAGGAACTATCGGGACTTCTGCTGTATGGGGTGCTATATGAAACCGTAGGAATTTTTTCCATATTCTTGTATAAATCTGGGTCGTGGACTCCTTCCTGCTCTGTAGGAGCGTAGCAATCAGTGTTTCAGAAAACCCTCTTGATCTTAATAGCTGCCTTTCAAATTCCACGCCGTCAAGTGTAAGCTGTCCACTTGGGGGTGGATGAAAGGGCCTTGGGAGAGTAGGTTGGGAATCGAAGGGAGGACCCAAGGATCTGTCACTGACATAATTCGTAGCCACGAGAACCACGGCCTCTTGGGCCAGAATGGTGCTATCAGGATTACTCTTGCCCTGTCCTCTCTGATCTTCTGAATCACTTGTGGCAGGAGAATCAACGGAGGGAAGGCATATGCCAGCTTGAACTTCCATGAGGCTTGGAGGGCATCCACTATGTCTGGGTGATCTGATGGAGACAGGGAAGTAAACGTCTTAATCTGTCTGTTCTCCCTCGTGGCAAAGAGGTCCACCTGAGGTTGTCCCCATAAAGTTACTATATCCTTCAAGATTCAGCGGTTGAGGCACCACTCCCCTTGCCGAAGTGTGTGTCGGCTTAAGAAGTCCGCCTCTTGGTTGTTCTCTCCCCTGATATGAAGAGCCGAGAGGGACAACAAACAGCTTTCGGCTAAGCTTAAGATTCTTGCCGCAGAAGACATCAGAGTCTCTGATCAAGTACCTCCCTGTCTGTTTATGTAGGCCACTGTAGTGGTGTTGTCCGATAGGATCCGGACATGTTTCTGTTGGAGCTGTGGAAGGAAATGGTGTAGAGCATAGTATACCGCTGTCAGCTCTTTTAAATTAGACGAGTATTCCCCTTCCTCTCTATTCCACCTTCCTTGACAAAAGCTATTCCCCATATGGGCTCCCCAGCCATGGGGGCTAGCATCGGTTGTTAGGATGCAGGATGGTACTATGACCCATGGGACTCCTGAGGATAGATGGTCATCATCTAGCCACCACTTTAGAGAAGTCAAGACCTCCCGAGTTAAGGTTATCTTGCTCTCGAGGTGACCACCATGTCGCCTGTCCTCTTGGAGGATCTGATGCTGAAGTGTGCGGACATGATACTGGGCCCACCGGACTGCTGGGGTACAGGAATTTAGCGACCCCAATAGCGACATTGCCCCTCTCAGAGACATGCGTGGTCTATCTATGGCTGCCTCTTTCTCTTTTGTGAGTGCAATCTTTACCTGAGGAAGTAGACATCTCTGGGTTGTGGAGTCTAACTGGAACCCTAAAAACATCTGGAGGGATTGCGGAACGAGTCTGGACTTCTGTATATTGATGATCCAACCTAGATCCTGCAAAGATGAGATTGCGTCAGCCACACGTTAGGTACATTGGGTGACCGAGTTCCCGATTATTAGGAAGTCGTCTAGGTAAGGTACAATTAGAGTGTCTTTTTGGCGAAGATAGGCCATCACCTCTGCCATCACCTTGGTGAAGATTCTTGGCGCTGTAGAGAGGCCGAAAGGCATGGCTGTATACGGAAAATGACGGATCTGGTCTTCGAACACCACTGCGACCCTTAGGTATTTTTGGTATCTATCATGGATAGGAAGATGATAGTAAGCATCTTTTAAGTCAATTCCTGCCATTACACAGTTTGGAAAGAGAAGCTTTATGGTGGATCTGATTGATTTCATCTTAAACTTATAATTTCTTATAAACGTATTAAGCTTCCTTAAATTAATAATCACTCTAAACGTACCGTCTGGTTTGGAAATTAAAAATAAAGGAGAGTAGAATCCTCTACCTTCCTGTCCCACTGGGACCTCCACTAAAACCCCCTTAGATAGTAGGCTCCGAATTTCTTCTGCGAGGGCCTTTTGTTGAACTAAAGAGTTAAGGCGGGTTATGATAACATTCCCTCTTTAATTATACCCAAGATCCATGGGCTCGAAGTTATTTTCTGCCATTTTGAAAAAAAAAATTTTAATCTACCCCCTACTGGTGGGTCTGATATTTTAATTTTTATTTTCCCTCCGGAATGTTGAACCCCTGAACATGCTACCCTTCTGTTTTTCTTCCTTTGCGGCCCATCTATTTGATCTATCCGTTTGCCTCCTTCTTCCAAACGGTCGTCTTTTAAAGGTTCTCCTATAGAAAGGGATAGAAGAGTCAGGGAACACCTTCTTCCTCTCCTTTGCTTTGGCGAGTATGTCGTCTAGGGCTTTCCCGAAGAGAAACTCACCCTCACACGGGGGTTGCACAAATCTTAGATTTTGATTGTGCGTCCCCCTTCCAGCTCTTCATCCACAGTGCCCGCCTGGCGTTGTTCACCATAGCTGCCGATCTTGCTGCCAGCCGCAGAGTGTCCGCCGAAGCATCAGCCATAAAGGCAGCTGCCCCTCTGATTAATGGAATAGCGGCCCGTAGCTTTTCTCTTGACACCTTCTGCTCGATTTGTTGATCCAATTGGTCCAACCACACAAGCATAGATCTGGCGGTGCACGTGCTGGCTACTGCTGGCTTAAAAATACCCGTGGCAGATTCCCAAGACCTTTTCAATGATGACTCTGCCTTACGGTCTAGCGGGTCTGCCAATAAGCCTGCGTCCTCTACCGGAATAGTAGATTGTTTTGAGGTAGAGGCTACAACGGCATCAACCTTTGGCACCTTGGTCCATTTTAATAGCTCGTCATCGCTAAAAGGATATTTCCTCTTTGAGGCCGATGGGAGAAAACTTCTTTGATCATGTTTTTCCCCATTCTCTTTTCATTAGGGCCTTAACTGCCGGTATCACTGGGAACGCTCTCCTTTTCTTTTCCGCCAACCCCGCAAACATTATTTCTTGCGCGGTCTGGGCACCCCTTGGTTCCTCACACCCCATAGTGCTCCTCACAGATTTGACCAGGTTATCCACACTATCCAGGGGAAAACATGACCGTCCCTCCATGTCTGATGATGACGAGGATGTGAGTGAGGAGTCGGAGATTAACCCCTGTTCTTCCTCTGACTCTGAGCTGAGGGTCACCTGTTTTTTGCTTCTAGTCTGAGGGTGAGGGAGTACTGGCACGGTTGATAGCCTGTATTTCCTCCCTGATTATGGCTCCAATGTCTTTTGACGACACTGCGGACCCCTGCCTAGTCTCTGGTGCACTGCTTGCAGAGCTTTTTGGGGTAGGAGTCAGGGAGAGGTTCAGAGCATAATGCGCATTCCTTATGCTTAGATTTTTCTTTTTTCTTTGTCTGGAAAGTGGAGCCAAAAGGAGGGGGGGGGGGGGTAGGAAGAGGTCAGCTTAATAGGTAGAGTATATACTTTGCACACTCACCCAGTGAAGCATTATATTACCGGATCGGATGGCTGAGATCCCGTCCTAGGTCTTGACTCTCCTGTCTCGCTCCTGCGGCCGGTGTCTGTCCTAGCGTTGCGGTCCCTGGTGGAGTTGCTCCCCGCAGAGTCTCCTGCTGGAGCGTGCGCTTCCATTGGGGACGACATGGCTCACTACTGCACAGCTGCGGCGCTGTTTAAATAGATTGCTAGTCTTTTTTTTTTTTTTTTTTTCTTCTCTCTGCCCCCGGAAGTCGCTCCACCTCCCCGGGATCACTGCGCATACGCCGTCGCGCTCTCAGCCACCCTGCCCCGGAAGTTCAATCATTACTTCCGGGGGTCAGGAGCCTCTGCGCCGGCCGGCAACCGCAGCCCCGCTTCTGTATGCGGCCCGCGCTCTCCATGCCACCGCCGGTTTCTCTTCGCGCCACTGGTGCACTTACCGCTCCTAGCAGCGGCGGTCTGCGCATCTTGGTGCCACCGACGCGCTCCTGGGTGAGACCGGGCGGCCCACCCCGGACCCGGCCATCACCCTCCATACACCAGACGAGGGGGGAGCCGTCTAACGGAGTCTCCCCCGACGCTGCCTCCGGACCGCAGCCCCTGCCGTTCGCGTGGAGACCGCACAGGCGGCATGCATGGCCCAGGTATGCTTTCCTGAAGGAACGTGGCTCCGTTTGGAACAGGAAACCAAAAAAACACTGAGGAGGAAAGGCGGACCGCCCCTTTTATCTTTCCTGTAGGGTTTCCTGTTCCAAATGGGGCGGATCCGATACCTCCAGTGGGTGCTGTCGTGGCGAAGGGTAAAAAAACACCACAATTAGCTTTCCGACGCTGCTGCCAAGCTCCACTCTGCAGAGGACACTGAAGCCGGACTCCAAACTCCCCGCAGCGTAGGATAAGACACCAGGACCTCTAGCAGCTTATACATGCAGTGTCCAGAGAGCTCTTCACACTTTGGCTGGTCTCCAGAAAAACTACCACCAACAGTCAGCTGATGCATCAGGTGATCTTTTAAAGGATGGTGGGAGTGGTCACCACCCACATCAACTGACCGGGCTGCACTGAAGTAACACCAGATCGCCAGCGGGGAAAAACTGACATTAACCCCCCAATAGTCCAAAAGGAAAACGCTTCATGTAAACAGAGTGGAACCAGAACTGCCATAAATCTAAAATTGGATTGTGACAGGCAGACATAAGCAGATAGCGCTGAGGAAAATTAAAGGAATGGGCTTATGGGAGGAAAAAATGCTCAAAATGAGACCTCTCACGCTGAATGGATGGTGCTCACAAAGTGGACGGTATCTAGACCCGGCATGAAATGAGAGCAGTGCTCCCATAGGCTGGAACAGGAGCGCAAGACATGACTGGTGTGCATTGGGGCTGTGCCCGAATCTAGCCTGATAAGGAAGGGGAAGCCGAAGAAAAAGACCGCTCAAGCCCTCACTTCTTAATCGGCTCGAGCGAGAGGGGTGTGTGGCTAAGGCCCAAGAAAACCTTGGGAGAGACCAGAGATTAAATTTTAACTGAACTCACATTTGCACTGGAACACATGTACTGGAAGGGAGCAGAGATCTTTGATGTCTACCTCCGTGTAACCCTTGAACAGGGAATGTGGTAAAAAGGAAGGGTGTCTGACTGGGTGAGATCCAGACTCATTTTCCTCCTTGCCAAGGACGACATTAGAATCCCCAGGTGAGGAGGGGGGGTCAACGGCAAACAGCGTCTTCCTTCCCCCACTGTCAAGGACGGCGCAGAAAACGTCAGCCTCGAGTAGGGGAGGGCCATTGAAAAGTCATGCGTCTTGCTCCCGGCACCGCTCCTAGGAGAGGGCTGTGGTGGGGAAAAGGCAAGGGATTGGCCACCATGATTCACCCTGAGACACGCTTTAAGGGTTAGGAGGAAAGATCCTACATCACCGACCAGAGTGGATGATGTGGACGGCACCACACTGTTCTCTCGGTCGCTATATTTTGGGAAAATAGGGTGAAGTGTTACACCGTTACCCTAAAGAGCAGAATCTGAAAAACAAAGCCAGAAATTGCCATACGTTAACTCTCAAGAGCACTCCACATGTTAGCAATAAAACATTCAAAAAGGGTCCACAGATGTTATCAAATCTGACTGCTTTTATCTTTCTATATATCCCTTTTCTCTGTCAAAAACGGTTTAGCTTATTTATTAAACTTATTAGCAAGAAAAAGCCAACTGAAGGCAAACTGGTGACCACCACAAGAGTACCATTTTCTAAGAGTCTAAAAAGAAAAGTCTCACAGGGGTTGAAAGACACGAATGTCTGAATATGGCTGTTGCTACATGGTGACACATTTCCGGCGAATTGCTTTAGGTCAACATGTCATACTGTAGCCCCAGATTTATTCAGGCATGCGTGTCTGGGAAAACATCTCTGGAAAGGGTTGTCACACAACAAATTTAGAGCTTGCAACTAATTCATTTTTACTATAAGTGTATCTGAACACCTCCAGTGTTATGGGCACTCAAAGTGCTGTTAAAAAAAAATTTGCTAACGGATGACACGGCCTAAGAACATACATTATGATCCGTGTACCATTGACTTATGCTAAAAATCGGATTGCAGTAAAAAAAGACAATTTAGGACATTCCCGTCCACATTTAAAATTAACTAATTTTGCACTGAACCCTTTAATTTCCATTTTACTTATCTAAAAATGGATCCAAAAATGGAAATAAAAACTGGATATGTGAACGACTCCTTACAGTACAATGAAATGACACCAGAACGATAGCCGTATTCAGAGCTTACCTCTTTTTCTTGGATTCCTCTTTCCCGTCTTTGATGTTTTTCTTTCCATGGGCTTTTGGGGTGTTGGGCTGTTTCTGCGTTCCTAAAATATATACCAAAACTGATTATTCTCATTAACATAGCATATTTACACATAAGAGGAGCAGTCTCCCTCCACCTGTCACCATGGAAGAAGCACAATTACATACCATATGAACAAAACTATTGGGATACATACAGTACACATTACTCCCAGAGGAGATTTTAACCCCTTTCTGCTATATGAACTGCTAAACCATCAATGTGACCTGGGACTTCATCCCCATGGACAGGATAGTACATCATGGCATTTAATGCACATCGCGATGTGGCGCCCTGCGTCTTTACTGCCACAAAAGGGTTAAATATGTACTGTTTTGTATGTTGTGAGCAATAGGAGTTATGCTTTCTCTGCTAGAGACCATAACACACAGTTTACCTCACTCCCTTACTTGTCTGAAGCTTAGAGCTTTGCAGACACACCTGAACTGGGAGGGGGAGGAGCAGAGTTGTTGTTTTCAGTGAATTAGAAGGTGGAGAAGATGGAAAATGCTTCTGGAAGCCATTACATCCACTCCCTCCAGGAGTAGAGCTAAGAAGATTCAGGGAGTCAGCCGCTAGGCCATCCATGCTTTCAGAGCAGGGTGGTAAGCTGAGAGACTTGTGAGTTTATACAACCACCAGCAGAGTGTTTTCCTGGGGAAGACAGCAGCAAACTAGGATCAGTGAAGGATTGTGTAAGAAGGAACATGAGCTTCACACAGGATCCAAGCCGCAAGTTGCCAGTGGAGGAAAACACAGCGAGTAGATGCTATACTAGAAGTTCTAGACTCTGGGAAGCCTTGGTACCTGAAGGGATTAGAATAGCAGGAAGCTTACACCGAGTCACAGCAGAGAGAAGGATAACTCCAATTCTGCAGAGCAGACTGTAACCTGGTGAGAGTTGTAATATCTCCTCTGAACTGCACCTGAACTACAGTAAATGATAAAGTGACTTTCCTTGCCTCCTGCCTTATTACCAGGGCTGTGGAGTCGGTAAGCCAAACCTGCGACTCCGACATTTCCCTTACACAGACTCCAACTCCCACATATATTGCTTATATTTAAGTGAAAAATTTATTGTAGTACAATGTGAACATCAGACATTTAATCATTTCTATGATCCAATAATAAAGATATTTAGATAGAACAGAATATCTATTTATTGGAATACAACTTGTAATAAATTGTAAATATGTAATACACTGTATACATGTACACGGTACAGACCAAAGTTTGGACACACCTTCTCATTCAAAGAGTTTTCTTTATTTTCATGTCTATGAAAATTGTAGATTCATTCTGAAGGCATCAAAACAATGAATTAACACATGTGGAATTTTATAATTAAAGTGTGAAACAACTGAAAATATGTCTTATATTCTAGATTCTTCAAAGTAGCCACCTTTTGCTTTGATTACTGCTTTGCACACTCTTGGCATTCTCTTGATGAGCTTCAAGTGGTAGTCACCAGAAATGGTCTTCCAACAGTCTTGAAGGAGTTCCTAGAGATGCTTAGCACTTGTTGGCCCTTTTGCCTTCACTCTGCGGTCCAGCTCACCCCAAACCATCTCGATTGGGTTCAGGTCTGGTGACTTGAGGCCAGGTCATCTGGCGTAGCACCCCATCACTCTCATCCTTGGTCCAATAGCCCTTACACAGCCTGGAGGTGTGTTTGAGGCCATTGTCCTGTTGAAAAATAAATGATGGTCCAACTAAACACAAACCGGATGGAATAGCATGCCGCTGCAAGATGCTGTGGTAGCCATGCTGGTTCAGTATGCCTTCAATTTTGAATAAATCCTCAGTGTCACCAGCAAAGCACCCCCACACCATCACACCTCCTCCTCCATGCTTCACGGTGGGAACCAGGCATGTAGAGTCCATCCGTTCACCTTTTCTGTGTTGCACAAAGACATGGTAGTTGGATCCAAAGATCTCACATTTGGACTCAGCAGACCAAAGCACAGATTTCCACTGGTCTAATGTCCATTCCTTGTGTTCTCTAGCCCAAACAAGTCTCTTCTGCTTGTTGCCTGTCCTTAGCAGTGGTTTCCTAGCAGCTATTTAACCATGAAGGCCTGCTGCACAAAGTCTCCTCTTAACAGTTGTTGTAGAGATGTGTCTGCTTCTAGAACTCTGTGGCATTGACCTGGTCTCTATTCTGAGCTGCTGCTAACCTGCGATTTCTGAGGCTGGTGACTAGGATGAACTTATCCTCTGCAGCAGAGGTGACTCTTGGTCTTCCTTTCCTGGGGCGGTCCTCATGTGAGCCAATTTCTTTGTAGCGCTTGATGGTTTTTGCCAATGCACTTGGGGACAATTTCAAAGTTTTCCCAATTTTTCTGACTGACTAACCTTCATTTCTTAAAGCAATGATGGCCACTCGTTTTTCTTTACTCAGCTGCTTTTTTCTTGCCATAATACAAATTCTAACAGTCTATTCAGTACGACTATCACCTGTGTATCCACCAGACTTCTGCACAACACAACTGATGGTCCCAACCTCATATATAAGGCAAGAAATCCAACTTATTAAACCTGACAGGGCACACCATTTCCGGTGACTACCTCTTGAAGCTCATCAAGAGAATGCCAAGAGCGGGCAAAGCAGAAATCAAAGCAAAAGGTGGCTACTTTGAAGAACCTAGACTATAAGACATATTATTTTCAGTTGTTTCACACTTCTGTTAATTACTGTATATAATTCCAAGAAAACGCTTTGATTGAGAAGGTGTGTCCAAACGTTTGGTCCGTACTAATATATATATATATATACACACACACATAATAAATATATATATATATATATATATATATATATATATATATATATATATACACATATACACACACACACACACACACACACATATATACATATACATATATACATACACACACACACACTGACTTATCTCGGCTAAGATAAAGCCTAGATCCTCAGGCTACATTCACACTATGGGCGTAGCCAGGATCAAACATGGGGGGGGGCAGAATTTCATACTGCACACCTCAGCTGCTGCAGAGCCTCATACTTCACACCCCTACACTTGAAAATAAAGTCTGCACCTTAAGAAGATGTGGTGATGAATGCAGTCTATTTATTTTATCAGTTGATGTTACTGAAGACGAGCAATGCCTGTCCTGGGCGTCCTTTTGGGCAGCTATGAGGTGTACCTGACTGGTGCTAAAAAAAGGAGTGTTAGCCTGTGTGCTATCCGGCTTTCATTCTTTTTGGTACAGATATGATATGGATAGACAGATATGGATAAATGGATATATAGATAGAGCAGATTTCTAATCTGCTCTTGCTATTGAAATTATCTATGAGCTCAAAAACCTTTCAGGTGATGCGGGTTTTTAAAAAGCTGATCTGCTTTTGCAACTGAAAAACGTATCCTCAAAAAACGCAGGAAAAACACTGTGTGAATGTAGCCTTAGATCAGGAATAGACCAGTCACTTATAGGACATTTCATAACTTTCTCAAATTCCTATGAAAAAATATTCAGCATATTCTGCATTGAACTACTGTACCCAATTTATTATATATTTTAGGAGTCGGTCCATTTTATACCGACTCCAACTCCGACTCCACAGCCCTGCTTATTACTCTGTGCCTTATATTTCCATCACAATCTCTGGGGGTCGCCCTAGTAGGAGAGGGTTAAACATCTGCACTGCCATCACCATCTACTCCCCCAGGGATCATCTGCAGTGCCGGCTATACTAAAGTCGAACACTCCAACTGGCATCACGAATCACTACATAAACTTTATTCCCATTCAATTATACCCCTTTTACATGACAGCCTGGGGCCACAGACCGGGTTACTGCCACTGTGACACATCCCTTTAAGACAACCGGCCCGGTACAGAGTATCCCACGGCCCCTGGGGCGCATCAGCGACTTAAGTCGCGGTGATTGCATTAAAATTCTGATGCCATCTTACCTTATGGTAGATGGCCTTGACATCCCGAGGTCTGTTGCCGCCCTCCCTTCCTACCAAGCGCTGCGATTGGCTGATCAAAACAGCTAATCATAGCGTGTAAAATTCTCAGTAGTGTTGAGCATTCCGATACTGCAATATCGGGTATCGGCCGATATTCGCGGTATCGGAGTTCCGATACTTTTAGAATATCGAATACCGGAATCGGAAGTTGCCATAATGCAATGAGCCAGTTTGATTTTATTCAGCCAATGAGGAATCCTAAGAGTGGGCAAATCCTGTTATGCATATTAGGCATGTTAACTAATGGCATGGCTGTGATTAGCTGCTGAAATGATGTCATGATGCACTATAAAAGACGCTGCCGCCATTTTCAGTTCACTCTGCTGTGAATTTACTTAGGAACAGGACGCTGCTGTTCTGACTCTGAGGGACAGTTTGAGCTAGCGATTTGCTTTATTGTGCTTATAGTTTCCTCCTACTCTACTAAAAACAAGCCCTCTATAGCAAAAACCCCACCCTCCATAGCAACAGGCCCTCCCCGACCACATGAACAAGCCTATCCCTCCTCAGACAGTAACAAATCCTCCCCCTCTAACAGCCTCAGTGCAGAGAGCAGACCACCCAGCTGCTCCTCCCCCATACACACATTGAACAGTGATCTATGGAAAGTGAAACTTGTGGAGGAGGAAACGACCAGTTCACATTTCAATGCCAAAACACACCCCCCCCCCTGGACATTTATCTTAGAAGCAAGAGATGATATCTTGGAAACCGTGCAGACTAGCTACAGAAGGGAAATTACTTGTCAGCATTCTGCAGCCCAGATATGCACTGAGATTATGTGCAAAGCCCGGACAACCCCTTTAACATAGTCAATATCTTTGTAACTCAGAATGTCTTAAGAAAAAAAAAAAATGAATTCCTGCTATTCCTTTTGATTGGGCTAAACCTCTATGCCTTTAATGTCTCCTCCACCTCTCCCAATACATTCTACATTATTCTTAGTTGTTTTCCTTCATGTAGAATTAACCTACAAGGAAAGTAAGGGTTTATTTTCATTCCGATATTTGTGTTCCATTGGTTTCCGGTATCGGCGACATCCGATATTTTTGGAGTATCGGTCCAATCCGATCCGATATTTCCCGATATCAGAAGGTAACGCTCAACACTAGTTCTCAGTCTTTTTTTACATGTTTTTTGAAATTCAGATTTTTCCATTGGCCATTTTGCTTCCTGTCCTGCTGCAGCTATCTTGCCCTCAGTTTAAATGGCGTTTCGAGCTTTCATGTTCCCACCCTGATTCTCTCCCTCTTGCCTCTTAAGCAGCCTCAGCTCAGCAATCAGTGCTTCAGAATCAAGTCTGCAGTTAGCCTGTGACCTGGCTCCTGGAAGTCTTGGACTTGGTACTCCAGCCATCTGCTGCTGATGAACTTTTGAACACTTGTGGACACTGGAAACCTGCTGCCTGCTAAAGCCACAGTTGCAGAGACCATGAACCTGTTGTCGAAGTTCTGCTATGCTTAAAGTTTACTCTGGCGTGCTGTGTCTCCTACCTCTGCATCTGCAAACTGTGTGAAACTTTTGCTTGCTTGTATGTATTAATACAAGTCCTTGCTAATCACACCTGTGTCTCCTGTGTTTTTCCTCACACCCAAGCACGAGACACTATATGAATCGTACACAGTACATCACACAGTGATTCTCATTGTTTCAACCAATCGGAGCGTCTAAAACCATGGAGGTCCTAGGCCCGATGCCTGGCATCGCCAGGCACCGGCAAAAAAACCCCTGGATTGGTGCGATCGATCGCACCAATCGCAGGGCACAACGGCAGTATACCAATGGCAGTATACCAACGGCAGTATACCAACGGCAGTATACCACATACCGATCCCACCAATGACAGGTCACAGCAGTGATGTGACCGCTGTGACCTGTCCCTGATCTGCCTGTAACCTGTATGACAGCTCTGCAGGGGCCCTCACGCTAGTTGAGGATTCCCTACAGAGTGGTCATACTGCTGGATCTCCTGGTGTGCTGGGTATTGTGGTGCGACAGCAGCCTGTAGCATCACAATACCTGCTGAAGAAAGAATTGAAACCCTACAAATGAAAGTGTTGCCTGATCCCCACCCAATCTAGCTTCACCCCCCCAATCCCCCCTTCCCTCTTATTTACCCCCTCCACCCCCCTGTGCATTTAGCAGCCACCAAACGTTGATTGGTGACGCAGTTCACCGATCAACACTCGTGTTTACTTTTTTCCTCAGCCCCCTTTGCGCAACTCCGTATTCGCATTCCCACAGCCACCAAACTTTCATGAGTGACAGTTCACTTATCAGAGCTTGTGCCTGCTGATTTTTTTTCACCCCCCTTTGGGCCACCTGACTACAAGCACCAGTGCTAATCACTGATCCCTGTCCAATCTCTCTTCAAGCTCTGCCCGCTGCCGCGCCTCCTCCGGTCAGCTCCGCCTAAGAGCGCATTCCGCTGCATGCGACCTGCGTACATTTTTAGCATTGGGTACGCAGGCCATGCGCAGGTATGCTATTGCCGCCGCATGAGTCCTTTTGACGGTGCAGCGACCTGCGCCAAACGCAACGTGTTGCATTTTGGTGCGATCACCACACCGTCAAAAGGACGCATGCGGCGGCTAAAGCATACCTGTGCACGGCCTGCACACCCAAACCTAAAGATAGGGTACACAGGTTACATGCAGTAACGAAATATTACATTAAATTTTCACGCCCAGGCATTATAATCTTTAGTGAAACACTTGGGGGTTCCAAGTTGTCACCACACCTAGATAAGTTCTTTAGGGGGTCTAGTTTCCAAAATTGGGTCACTTGTGGGGGGGTTTCTACTGTTTAGGCACATCAGGGGCTCTGCAAACAGAACATGACACCCGCAGACCATTCCATCAAAGTCTGCATTCCATAATGTCTCTACTTTGCTTTTGAGCCCCTGATGTGCCTAAAGAGTAGTTTTCTCCCACATTTGGGGTATCCGCGTACTCAGGACAAATTGAACAACTTTTAGGGTCCAATTTCTCCTGCTACCCTTGGGAAAATTAAAAATTGGGTACTAAGAAAAGCAATCATTTTTGTGGGAACAAAATAGGATTTTATATTTTCACGCTCAGGCATTATAATCTTTAGTGAAACACTTGGGGGTTCAATGTTCTCACCAATCATCTAGATAAGTTCCTTAGGGGGTCTAGTTTCCAAAATGGGGTCATTTTGGGGGGGGGGTTTCCACTGTTTGGGCACATCAAGCGCTCGTCAAACGCGACATGGCATACGATTTCAATTCCGATTGAGAGTCAAATGGCGCTCTTCTTCCGAGTCCTGCCATGTGCCCAAACAGTGCTTCCCCCCACATATTGGGTATCGGCGTAATCAAAACAAATTGGACAACTTTTGGGGTCGAATTGTTCCTATTACCCTTGGGCAAATACAACTGTTGCTAAAAGATCATTTTTGTAGTCTATATGGCAGAAAATAACCAAAAGTGCCACCATTCTAAAAACTGCTCCCCTCAAGCTACTCAAAACTACATTGAATATTAACCCTTCTAACTTCCTAACAGAAAAAAAAAACCAAAAAAAAAAACTTTGCGTCCAAAATTGTGCTGGTGTAAAAGTACACATGTGGGAAATATTATTTAGTAACTATTTTGTGTCACATGTTAGTTTTAAGGGCATAAAAAAAAATGTCAAGATTTGCCATATTTCCGTTTTTTTTAATAAACGCAAGTTATAGAGAAGAAATGTTACCACTAAAGTACAATATGTCACGAGAAAACCAGCTCAGAATCGCCAAGATCCGTTGACACGTTCTAGAGTTTTAACCTCAAATGGACAGTGGTCAAAATTGGAAAAATTGGCCCGGTCATTAATGTGCAAACCACCCTTGGTGGTAAAGGGGTTAATGCTTACTTTAAAAAAAAAAAATGGCTTCAAACTACCTTATTACAGACCAATGACCTCAGCAAGTTAATAATGGTTATCTTATGTTAATTATTTTTGAAATCACATGCTTCGGACACATCTGATCGAAGCTTACATTTCATTGCTTTTGCACATTTCACATGATACAGATCTGCTGGGCTATTGAGCAAAACAGAAGTAGAAGCATACCTCACAACATTTGAAGAACAGACAGATGGACAAATTATGCGGCGTTAAATTTGGGCCACGCCCCTGGACATACCCAATCCATGCCCATTTACCATTTTTCTTGCCTGACAGGAGGAGACGTCAGAGAGGTGCTGACAGTGAGGCAAATTCAGCAGGTGCCTGAGAATTCAAGGTGTAGAACTAAATCCAAGACTGTCCTCTGTTTCTGGGATAGTTGGGACTAGAGATGAGCGAATCAATTCATGGGACTCAGGTACAGCGTCCAGATCAGTGGTACCTGGTGGCTGGATAGGAGGCCGCCAATATCTTACCTTCTGGTGACTCGTGTGGATTTTGTTAAGACAGGGCTGACGGGATGATATCTATGCATCCTGCTCATCTATAGTTGGGACATTTGGATTTACTTTTTGTTCCTTCATTCACAGTTGGAAGTGCCAGAATTTTCCCATCTATATGTAGCTTCGCTATATGACACCTGGCTCCTGGTGTCTGTTCTCTGCAGGGGTCGCACCAAACTTAACAACAAGCTTCTCTGATTGATGCATTTTTTTTATGCATTTCCCCCTTATTTGATGAATCTTTAATGCAGATATGAAGCCGCATTTTAATGTTTTTAATACACTAAAGTTTTGATTAAAAACTGCAATATTTTACATGCATATTTTTAAGCTGGACATAGAAGACACGAGCGGAAAAGTGCATCTTTGTTTTTAAGCGCACATGGGCTGCAGTTTTCATGAAATCACACCCACTTTGCTTGGACAGCTCAACCAAACAATTTCTGTGCAAGGAAAGCAGCAGAATATGTAGAATTTACAATATGTGTGAACACTGTTTAAATGTCCAAAAGTGGCATCATTTACCTCTGACTGCTTCACAAATTAGAGGTAACAAGCCTTTAAAAAGACAAACATTGATCTTCTCTGCTACAGCTATATGGCAGGCTGCATGGTTACATGATGCAACCATGAAGCCTGCTATCCAGCAGAGACACTGAGCAGCGTGTGCTACTGTTGCACAGCATCTTGTGGTGAATTCCTTATAGCCTGACTGACATGGTTTACTTGAGAAAGTTCTCATGCTCACAGTATCGTCAGAAAGGTCCTGGGAGTTCACAGCCAATAAACTGTTTAATATACTGGCGTCAGGGCGAGCACTGTTACAACAATGGCGCTAGCCTGCCAAACGCTGCAATTGCAGAATTTAGGGGGATTAACTGCTGGGAGCGGTGCTGGCACCTCACCTGCACCAAGAGCAGAGTGTCAGCTTTCAGAATCAGCCGACACCCAGTGACGATAGAGCACACACTATTTGCGTGCAAAATTGAGTGGACGTAATCTGTACGTTCAAGATCGGTAAGTATCAGCCAATCATGACAGACTGAGTATGACCAAGGTCTGTAACTGTAAGGGATTAATCATAATGTTACACAGAAGTGTGTAATTACAATAACTTGTTTTTTTCCCCACTTAGTACTAAACAGTTGTGCCCAAAAGTTTACATACCCAGCAGAAATTCTGCTTTCTTAGACTTTATTCAGAGAATATTAATACAAAAACTTTTTCTCTACTCATGGTTAGTGGTGGGGTGAAGCCATTAATTGTCAAACTACTGGGCTTTCTCGTTTAAGTCATGACAACACAAAATATCAAAATGTCTTTGATCAAAAGTTTACAAACCATTTCTTTTTCTTTTCAATGGTCCTTTTATTGAAAGTATAATAGATACAAAAACAAGAAAAACCAGAATAGAATGCAGCAGATATATCATTACATTACAGGCAGAAAATATCTAAACAGGCTTTAATCTGAGCACAACAGCACAGGGTTGTCCTACAGGATAGAATAAGAAACAGTTTGACTAACCCCAAAAGTCAATAGCGTTAATGTGCGACAATCGCATGTAAAGGTACGGTCACACTTAGCAATGTACCAGCGATCCCGACCAGCGATATGATGCTGTCAGGATCGCTGGTGCATCGCTAAGTGGTCGCTAGTGAGCTGCCACACAGGCAGATCTCACCAGCGACATAGCAGGGGTCGGGGGTCGCTACTTACCTGTCAGACGCGGCGATCCTGACGTCCTCCCGCCCGCGTTCATGCGTCGCTCGTCTCCACAGCAGGAAGCTGACGACGAGAAATGGCCCAGGACGTTCTCGCGCAACCAGCGGAGGAGCCGTCGGTGGTAAGTATCAGACATAGCAATATCGCTATAACGTCACAAAAACCAGTGACATTATAGCGATATCGCATAGTGTGACAGGCCCTTAAGAGTATGAAGTCTTTGAATTGCTGCAACTATAATGTCATTAATATGACGAGAAATTTAACCAACTTTAAGATTTGGTTAATTGTACAATAAAAAAAAACAAAAAAAAAAAACGAAAGAGGAACAGGTTTACCACAGGCTACTAATATACGGATAAGGTCAAATAAAAGGAGAGAGAGGAGTACAGATAGGAGGAGGTTATCTAGGTAAGAGGATAGAAAGGGGAGGGAGGGAAGAACGTCTATTTTCAGAGCCTTATTGTTGTAATTTAGTTATGCTACTTTAGTCCTGCTTGTGTATATAAAATAGTCCTAAAGTGTGACCACGGATGCCAAGTTTCTTTCAAAGTCATTTGAGTGCAATTCATTGATGCCAGTTACATAGTATAACAAATCTACCTTCTCATAATTGGTGGGTGGAAGGTACAGTCATTGATTTCCAAAACACAGGAATTAATTTTGCTGCTGTCAAAATGTGTTGCACTAGATGAGAGGTGCATTTTTCTTCAGGTCAAACCAGAAAGTTCAATAACTATTTCAGGTGTCAGGTTGAATGTTCTGTTTAGCCCAGTATGGATAAACATTTCTGCCTGACGCCAGAATTGAAGAGTAGGGCACGACCACCACATTTGAAGATATGTGCCATTAGTGTCCCCACACCTCCAGCAATTAGTTGAAGCGCCTGCCCACCAGCGGTGACTTTACTTCAGAGTAATGTATCATCTAGAAATGATATTAAAAGAATTTTCCTGCACTTTTGACACATTGGGTCGGACCATGGGAGCGTTTGTAGATTTGGGATATTTGAGACGGTGTAAACTTGTAGCCCAGATTGTTTTCCCAATGTGTAATGAAAGCCCTTTTGGGGCAGCAATCTGCAGTATTTAATATTTGGTAGATGGTGGACATTATTTTCATGGGAATAAGAACTGTTGCGTATAAGGTTTTGAATGTAGTCAGGGGACACGCAAGATGGGTCGATTTGGGGTAATATTTCAACGATTCCCAGAAAGAACCATATTGGACAAAGTTCAAGCTCAAGATGCCTGGTATCTCTTGTAGCTCCAATAGCGAAGGGAGTGTCCCACTCAACAAGAGTCGGTCAATAGGTACATTCGCCATGCGACAATTCTCCAGGAATAGTGCCACGAGTATGGAAAGAGTGGGGTAGAATATCTGAAAGTTTAAGTAAGGGGGAAAGGGGTGGGGTGAGGGCTCCTGCAGTCTCTAACCTTACCTTCATCGTGGCTTTGGTGTACACATTGTGGAGAGGGAGAGCTGACTTTGTTTGGTAACATGTTAGGAAGATTGAGCAGAGAGGACAAGGAGCAAGGGCCTCCTCCACGTCAATCCACTGTTTGTCACGAGACCCTCGCAATATATCAATTATCCTAGAAAGCATTGCAGTCTGATAATACTTCACTATATTCGATGCTCTCATCCCACCATTGGATTTGGGGAGAGTCAATGTACGATCAGATAGGCGGGGTTTCTGTTTCCACCAAACTACAGAGCATAAAATTAATTCTGGAAAGAAAGGATTTTGGGATAGTTATGGGAAGCATTTGAAACCTAAATGAACTTTGGCAGGATTAAGCTTTTCAATAAATTTTTCCTCCCCATCCACGAAAGATAAGTGTCCTTCCACGTTTTCATGGAGGATTCCACCGATGCAATCAAGGGAGGGATATTTAGTTGAAATAAGTCCCTATTTGCTCTACCCAGTTTCACTTATAAGTATGTGATATATTGTTTGGGCCAAACAAAGATATAGGTTTTTCAATTTTATCAGAGCGTTAGGAGATATACGCAAGTCCAATACCTTGGATTTATAAACATTCACCTTGAAATTAGAGAGGCTTCTGTATTGTTCCAATAGTTTCACCAAGGCCGGTATTCCTGTCAAAGGTTTGGTACCCTAAAAAGATACGATTTTTTGGCGCCCCCACTCCGTGACGGCTGACCCAGACTAGCCCTGATTAACTACAAGTGGGAAAACAAGCAAATAAAAGATGAAAGGATAGAACTTATTGCCTAAAACATTGGACTAACAGGATATTAAGTACATTAGAGCTCTTGTATAACAAATACATCAAACAATGGTCCTTTCCTTTAAGGACTGTCACCTATGACAGGATTATACACCATAGAAATGGCCAAAAAAGCAAAAATCAAAATGGCTCAGATAACTACACACAACAATATCCCTACAGCTGGACAAATGACCATTTACAAAGAGCAAGTATTTGTTATACAAGAGCACTAATGTACTTAATAACCTGTTATCAGGGCTAGTCTGGGACAGCCGTCACGGAGTGGGCACGCCAAAAAATCGTATCTTTTAGGGTGCCAACCTCCACAGTCAGGTAGGGACAGCAGGACAGTTTAGGTATTTGACAGGTTAATGTTATTTATTTACGCTTGTTTATGTTATATTATGTGCACTGAGTGGTTAATCTTTAACTTGAATATCCAATTAAAGTTCTATGCTTTTATGGGACTATATTTACGGGATATCGGACAGCCTTGCCGTGTACCTTTTTTAAATGGAGAATGTGTCTGTCAAAGGAGTCATTAATCTCGATACGTGTCGTAGGGTCTTTATACATTGCCATTACAGCTATTATTTAACATGGGAACCCAAAACTAGCAAGCACTTCCCCCAAGTAAATCCAGTCTACCCTGTCAAAGGCCTTTTCCGCATCTGTTCCAAGAACGACCAATCGAAGTTTGCGATGTTTTGCATATTGTGGTAGATGCAATACCTTATGGGTATTATCCCTTCACTCTCTCCCGCCTACGAAGCCGGATTTGTTTAACGATATACTATGTGGTAAAAATTTAGCCAGCCTTCTTGCCATGAAACTAGACAGCAGTTTCAAGTCATTTAAAACCGATATTGGCCTATAGCTACTACATAGCTCTGGGTCCTTTGCCCTCTTTAATGATATTCTAGCTTCCAAGACCCTCCAATACTACACTGCTCACAACTAATAAATGTGGTAGTAATAGAGAGGGGAAGGATATATAATACAGGGTGGTCCAAAAGTAAGTGGACAGAAAATAATTTATTTTGATTTATATATATAAAATTTACTGACACAAGAATAACCTTGACAATTAAATTTTATTTTCAACAATAATACAGAAGCACTTAAATTTTATCAATGAAGATGCTCAAACGGTTTTCCATCACAATTTGCAAAGCTTCAAAGTCTGCCTCTTACGCTTCGACAAACATTTTTGCACAAGTCTCTTTCGGTATTAATTTATTGAAATGCATCTCTTACGTAATTTTTCAAATCACTGACACTTTTTGGTTTTCAACTACAAACTTTGTCCTTAAGTACTCCCCAAAAGAAAAAAAAAAAAAAAAAAAAATCCATTGAGGTAAAATCTGGTGAACGTGCCGGCCAATCAAGTGGGCCTCTTCGGCCAATTCAATTAGGAAACGTTTCATCAAGATACTCGCTTACTACTCGAATAATGTGGAGGGGCCCCATCTTGTTGGAAATAAAGGTAATTTGAATTAGACTATTGCTGTAACTGGAGAACAACTTGATTCATTAGAATTTCGAGATACTTATCTCCTGTGACTGTTCCATCAAAAACTAAGGTCCAAAAACCCCAAAACTTGAAATACCATCCCAAACAATGACACCAGGCTCATTTAATTGTTGCTCTGTTAAATGCATTTTCTCATTATACTAGTAAATACAATGATGTCTGCTAATATGGCCAGATAATTTGAAAGAAGCTTCATCACTCCACATGTTATCTAAAATTACTGGATTTTCTTCAGTTTCGTTAAGCATAATCTCACTAAATTACAGCCGCCTGTCTGGATCATCCTCCAATAAACCATGAATTAGACGTGGACGATAAGCTTTCCACCCAATAGATTTCAGAATTCACATGATGGAAGCTCGTGAATTTCTCAATTCTTGAGACTCTTCTGGTGGACTTTTGATCAGTTTTTGGTGCATTAAGGATTTAGCCAGTGGCATCGAATTTGTCACGAATGCGGTAAATGGTTTATGGGGCTTGAGTACCAAATTTTTCAACCTAATTTGCTCTGTTTCAGCATTGAGATTTCCAATACTCCTAAAATCCATTTTTCTTGATCTGTATTTAAATTATTTGCCATTATGAGTTATCTGAATGATCTGAAAAGAAAACAGATTTGGGGGAGATTGAGCTGCGAAACTGACTCAGTTGCCCTTAACCAGATTCCACCTTTCATTTCCCAAAGAGTCTGAATAATGAAAAGTGGAATCTGATTGGTTGCTAAGGGCAACTGAGTAAGTTTCACTTTACACCATGTTTGATAAATCTCCCCCTTCATAACCCTATTACACATACTGTCCACCTACTTTTGGACCACCCTGTATATAACAGAGAACCCATCTGGGCTAGGTGCTTTCCCTGTAGGACACTTTGACAGGGCAGACCATAGCTCATCCAGTAGAAAGGGTCTATCGAGTTGTTTTGGGGGGCCTGTCAGGGTCGGCAGTTTCAATCTACTTAAAAAGGATTGTATATCCAGCTGTCTTAAGTGCGTCATCATTCGCTTCCTCAGGCCGCAGATTGTATAAATTTTGTAATAACCAAGAAATGCTGATTCTATATGCCTAGGGTTTTGCGAATTCTCGCCTCAATCATTTTTGATCGAGTTAATCAGTGTATGGGCTTGCCTTTTCCTCAACTGAGACAGTAGAAATTTGGAAGCTTTATCCCCATGCACATACATTCTATTTTTCCATGAGGCGTAGAACTTAGCGGACCTTGATTTGAATATGTCGGAGTTGGGTTTTTTTTTTTTGAAGTAGTGTATCTAGGGTTTGCTGGTCAGTTTTAGGTTTGTGTTTTAGCTCGAGCACCGCTAACTCTTCCTATAGATTGGGGATTTCCTTAGGTCGCTTCTTAAAAAAAAGTAAAAAAAAAAGTAATGGATACCAATTCACCTATTGCCACTGAATTGTGCGCTTCCCATAATATCTGTAGAGAGATTTTGTGTGAAAAATTTTGTTCAAAATATTGACTTAGTATTGTGTTCATTCGTGATTTAACGTCTCCATTTCGCAACACGGACTCGTTGAGCCGCCTTGTTCTACACCGGAGGTATGATTTAGATAGCAACAGTTCTAAAGACACTGCAGAGTGGTCAGAGTAAATATTAGGGATTAGATCATTTCATATTAGAGAGCATCATTCTGGCAACAAAAATATAATTCTAAACGGTGATAAGATCTGAGGGTGGGAATAAAAGGTATAGTCGCGGTCGGCTGGGTTTATATATCTCCATGAATCGATCAGTTGCAGGAACCCCAGTTGTGATTTTATTCTATGCAGATTGCTAGGAGATACCGTACTTTGCTTCTTGGTGTCTAGCATGGGTTCCAGCACCATGTTAAAATGCCCGCCGACCACATGTACACCCTCCCTAAAACATCAATTTTCTAAGTTTAAACCAATTATTTTTTTTTTTATTTTAAATCGGGGCATATACAGTACTGTATAGAGTTACTAGAGTACCATCCAGGAGTCCTTTAATACGTAACATCCCTGTGGATCTGCCATCATTTCTCTCAACTGAAAGGACACTTCCCTCGCTACTGCCACTGACATGCCCCTTGATCCCGATTGTGTAGTTGTTGAATGGTACCATTTATCATAAATTGAGCGCTCAAAGGTGGGAAGGGAAGTTTGTTTAGCTTTTCCTGTATAAGGAGTATGCCTGCATGTTTTTTTTTTTTTTTTTTTTTTTAAATAACTGCAACGTGAGCTCTCTCATGCTTGGGTAATTCAACCCATGTGCATTAAAAATGAAACAAATGTGAGCACCTTATCGGCGTCAGTCATGGCTTTGTATCTTGTGTTGTAGCTTGTTTCTCGTGCCTATAGGGGTAAGAGGTGCATGTAGGTAAATGGGAAGGGTAAAAGAAAGGGGGTAGAATACAACAGTGAGAGAAAAGAGACGATATTAATATGATCATATAAGTACAAAAATTACTAATCTTAATTCAATGGCAAGTAACAGTAAGTAACGTCAATCGTAACATGCCAGTTCAGGGAGCGTTCGAGAAATTAAAAAAATTGAACTGCTCTAGTGTTGCTCGACTTAAACGTATAGCCAAAGAGTGAGCGGAGGGAGGTATGGGACGGGGGAGTGGAGAACTGGGTGGATGGGGGGAATGGAAAGGGAAAAGAAGAGGGGAGCGGCAAAGTGATGGGGGGTTAGGAAGAGGGTTAGTATAGGGGACCTCATCCTCAGATAGCAGCTGGATCTTAATATCAGTTTGTGACACAAGACTGAGTCAGAACTCTTTTTAAAAGTTTAAACTAAATGAACCAAATATTAATCATGGATAAGCACTACATGTCATCTAGGAGTTACATGACGTTTACAAACTCTTAATAAGGGTAAAAGTGGCAGCTAACTCATGCAAGTGGATAACGTTACAAATTTCAGGTGGCGCCCTCGGGTTCCTTCAGCGGTGGTGTTTTTGCTGGTTTCCTCTTCAGACTACATGCCAAATTAATGTCCAATAAGGTTCTGGCTTGGATGTTTTTATCTCCAGCTGTGATATGGATGCCGAAAGGGAAGAGCAATCAGAAAAGGGAGCTTTTTTCAGGATGGCATCAGTAAACGACTTCAAGAATCTCTGTTTCTTGAGGGTGATGGCGGATAAGTCCTTGGAGATTTAAGTCTTGTTTATTTGATCGTCCATGACAGCACCTCCTGAGAGAGGGGATCCGCCCTTCAGGAACAACCTACAGATATATAAGGGCGGCACCTCTCCCATGCATCAGTTGGTTTCCTGTTCCTGGAGGACGGGATTCCCTACAGATCGTGCCATTCTGGACGTCAGGAATTCCCAGGCCAGCTGACCGACTCAGGTAGCGAGTGGGTTTCCTACCTCGGCCAGTGTGGGGTCCCTGGAAGTGCCACGGTGGGTCCGGGTAGGTCTCCACGGCAGTCTGCGGAGCAGGTGGGAACGGGGTCCGGAGGATGGCAGTCTCCTAAGCCAGCGCCAGTAGGTGAGGATCCCCCTGCCCTCCGGATCTGCTCCTTGCGGTCGTCCCCAATCCGGGCCTCCCTGCTGCGCCAACCGGTGTGGCGGCAGGGGGGGGGTGTCACGCTCGGTCAGGCCGCTGCGCGCTGTCGGCCTGCGCGTCCCTGGAGGCCGAGACAAGGAATGGGGCCGGAAGTGACGCAGTGGAGCCGGAGGCATGGGGCCGGAAGTTGGGTGCCGGCCGGCTTCTCCCTCCCTGTACGCCGCAGCGGTATGGATGTTGGTGTGGCGGCTGGGACAGCGGGGAGGTGGGCACAACCCCTGGCACACCCCTTCTAAATCAGGATGTCCGTGGGTGGATAAAAGGAGCACAGAAACGCTGCAGGGCTGTGTCCGGCCCATTGCGGCAATGGATGAGCCAGAGGCTCCAGTCACTCAGCAGGAACAGGAGCGTTCCTCGGAGAGATCCCACCCAGGCTCCCAGCTGAAGAGTCGAGGACGAAGCGCGCAGCCTAGCCGCAAGAGTTCCTCCAGACTGAAGGATCCAACTCGCTGCCCCCCGTGATCTGGTACCTATTCCTACTGCCTGGGTAAGAGATTTGTGAATGTACCCTGATGCAGTGTTCCCCTTATATTTTGTCTCCTAGGGGAAGAAGTGCTCTGGTAAGAGGAAAAATAGGGAATGTGCCCTTTGCAGTGCTCCCTTGCCAGAAGCCTACCCTAAGAAATTGTGTTAGCTGTGCGTGCGACAGATGGCAGGGGCAAAAAAAAAAAAATAAAAATAAAAAAAAAAAAACCCAGACCGGGTTAAAGTACATAGCCCCTTACGTTTTCCCCATTCTTACACGCGGTGGAAGAAACCCCTGACTTCACCACGAGCCTCAGAAATCATTAGAGATGAAGGATTCCCAAAATTCCCTATCCCAGGGTGAATCCTCGATAAAGATTAGAGCTGCAAAAGTCTCAGTCAGACTCCTCAGTTGCCCCGGGGAGAGGCGGATATTCCACAGAGCCCTCGACTTCCTCTTCTGCATCATCTTCAGAGGAAGACTCCAACCGCTTTTGCTTTGCCCTTGATCAAATGGACCGTTTAGTCAAATCTTTAAGGTCCACCATGGGGGCAGCCGACGTCAAGCCAGATCTGTCAGCACAGGATCTAATGTTTCGGGGCCTAGACCCGAAAAAACGTAGGTCCTTCTGATTAAAAAGACAAGGTTAAAAACCTAGCAGATAGAGAATGGAAGAAACCGGAAAAAAGGGGCTCCCTACTACCGGCCTTTAAAAGGAGATACCCTTTCGAAGACCCCTTAGTGAACAGATGGGACAAAGTGCCGAAGCTTGACGCAGCTGTAGCTAAAGCTTCCAAAAAATGCTCCATCCCCTTTGATGACATGGCATCGCTAAAGGATCCACTGGATAAGAAGGCAGACTCCTTTTTGAAAGGGACATGGGAAATGTCGGCTGGCGCTCTGAGACCAGCTGTTGCGGCTACCTGCACAGCCAGATCCATGATGGTCTGGCTGGATCAGCTTGAGTCCCAACTAGAGAACGGTGCCTCTAGAAGAGTCCATTTTAAAATCCTTACCAATAATTCAGAACGCGGCAGATTTTCTAGATGATGCTTCAGCAGACTTGGCAAGGATGGCGGCCAGAGATGCGTGCCTATCCAATGCTGCAAGAAGGGCTCTATGGCTAAAATGTTGGCCGGGAGACATCCAGGCAAGATCTCGTCTCTGCTCCATCCCGTGCGAGGGGGAATATTTGTTTGGGCCAGTTTTAGACGTGCTGTTAGAAAAAGCAGGAAATAAGAAATTCCCTTGCCTACCAACCCCTTCTTACAGACATCCCTTCACCAGGAAACGTTATCCTCGCAGAAGCTCATCCAGAGACCGTAGCAGATGGGAGGACAAAAGGAGAGGTACAGGCTTTATGTTTGGAGCAGGGGGCGCCAGAAGGGAGTGTCCCGGGAGGCCAAGAAACCGGCCCAATGACCATCTGCCTTCTACCCGGCCTGGTCCCTAATTTCCAGTAGCAACTGGATCTTGGATTTAATAGCCACTGGGCTTCGATTAGAATTTTCCCGTATCCCCCGAAACAGGTTTAGGATCACTCCTCTCAGGTCTTCTCCATCAGAGCAGACGGCTCTGGAAACAGAAATTCAGGACCTATGTAACAAAAAGGTTCAGACACCAGTAACAGAGGCGGAAAGGGTAGAGGTTTCTACTCCCCTCTGTTTCTGGTCCATAAACCGGATGGGTCCTTTAGGACTATAATTAATCTGAAAGCCGTTAATAAATTTTCTCATTACTCACCCGTTTAAAATGGAAGCTATCAACTCCGCAATAAAAGTGCTGTTTAAAAACTGCTTTATGGTGGTGTTAGATTTAAGAGACACCTACCATATTCTCATTCACGCAGCGTTTCCTGAGGGTGGCTGTTCACTTAGATGGGTCAGTCCAGCACTTCCAATATGGTGCCCTTCCCTTTGGTATTGCAGTCACCCCCCGGGTTTTTACTAAGGTTATTTCAGAGGTCATGGCTCATCTGCGCGAATCAGATATCCTAGTGGTCCCCTACCTGAATGACTTCCTCATTGTAGGCAAGACAGCGGATCATTTTCTCAAGCAATTACACGAAGCAATGTCTGCCTTGGAGTGGCTGCTAAATGTCAAGAAATCTTGTCTATAGCCCAGGAGAGTCCAGCAATTCTTGGGCCTAATCCTAGATTCCCAAATCCAGGGATGCCGTCTGCATCCAGAAAAATTATTTTGCCTACAACAGGTCTTGAACGCCTCCAATAACCCCACCATGTCCCTCAGGAAGGTCATGTCCCTGTTGGGCTCTCTCGTCCTGCATCCCAGCGGTCCAGTGGGCCCAGTTCCATACAAGGAAATTGCGGGGCGAGGTTTTAACATACCAGAAAATCCTTGGGTGTTGCCTAGAGGGCCAGCTAACCTTATCACAAGACACTATAGAATCCCTCAATTGGTGGCTAGATGAAAATAATCTATCTAGGGGGGGTTCCATGGGAATATGAAGTAACCCGTAGAGTCGCCATGGACGCAAGTCCCTCCTGTTGGTATGCACATATGGGGGAGATTTTAGTCCAGGGGCTATGGGAGTATCATCAGGTAGAAATGTCCTCTAACCTGAAAGTTAACAGCAGTAGAGCAGGCGGTTAAAAAGCTCCTTGTGTATCTACAAGGTCATCACTTACAAGTACTCTCCAACAATCAAGTCACCGTGGCTTATATCAACCACCAAGGAGGGACTCGTTCCAGACCCCTGATGAACGTAGCAGATAAAATGTTGCTCTGCCAGATGGAACAGACTCTGTCCTTAACAGCTCTGCATATAAAAGGGAGAGAAAACATCTCAGCAGACTACCTAAGTCACAATCTCCTGAGGCAGGGGGAATGGTCCCTAAAACCTGCCATCTTTGACCTGACTGTGCAAAAGTGGGGGCAACCAGAGGTTGATCTCTTCGCCACCAGAGAAAACAGAAAAGTGATGCAATTTTGCTCACTAAATCCCCGGGAGGGCCCTCTGGTTGTAGACGCTTTGCTGGTAAAATGGAACTTCAAACTGGCATATGCCTTCACTCCTGTCCCTACTACCCCTCGTGCTGAGGAAAGTCAAGATAGACAAGGCAAGGGTCATTATGATCGCTCCGTTCTGGCCCAGGAGGGCATGGTTCTCATGCCTCAGGACGATGTCAGTGTCCGATCCGTGGGTCCTGCCAGATGTCCCAAATCTCCTATCCCATGGACGAGTTTTCCATCCTCAGGATGCTGGCCAACATCTGACGGCATGGATTTTGAATGGACACTACTGAAAGAGAGGTTTCTCTCCAGGCCTAATCAATAACCTACTCAAAAGTAGGAAAACTATTACAGCCCAGATGTCAGAATCTGGAAAAGATTCCTTCAGGACTCACACATGGTGGCTGGTCAAACAGCTCCAATTAGTCAGATTTTAGAATTCCTGCAAAAAGGTATGGACTTGGGGCTTTCCACCAGTACCCTTAAGGTGCAAGTATCTGCCTTAGTGGCCCTTTTTAACTGCAGCATTGCCAGTAATTACTGGGTCAGCAGATTCATTAAGGTGGCAAATAGATCTAGGAGAGTATGGAAAGAGGTTCATGGCGTGGGATTTGAACCTAGTCCCCACCACCATGACAGAAGCTCCATTCAAGCCTATTGCATCAGCCTCCATAAAGACCCTGTCCCTCAAGGTAGCCTTCCTGGTAGCACTGACATCAGCTCGCAGAGTAAGCGACATTCAGGCGTTATCTAGACTTCCTCCTTATACACAAATAAGGGATGATAGGGTAATATTGAGACCTGACCCAGCATACATACCGAAGGTAGCCTCCAGGTTCCATAGGACACAGGAAATAGTTGGATTAGGGACAAAAGATGGAAGAACTAACGAAAAGGAAAGGAAACTACATACCCTGGATGTTGGGAGATGTCTCCTGGAATACCTGGCAGTTATGGAGCCCTGGAGAAAAGATAACGACTTGTTTATCTCATATTAGGGTACTAGGAAAGGCCTTCGGGCATCAAAAAGCTCACTAGCTAAATGGATTAGGGAAGCCATTTCATTAGCATACACCTCAAAGGGCAGGTCTGCTCCTGGCAAGCTGTGGGCACATTCCACCAGAGCCATGGCAACCTCGTGGGCGGAGAGATCAGGAGTCTCAATCGACCAGATATGTAAGGCAGCTACCTGGTCCTCTCCGAGCACCTTTTTCAACCATTATAGACTAGACTTGAGTGCTTCCTCAGACCTCTCCTTTGGTGTAAGGGTTCTGCAGGCTGTAGTCCCTTCATAAGCAATTATTACTCTGTAATTCTCTCATGTGGCGCTGTCATGGACGATTGAATAAAGTCTTAGTTACTGACTTGTTAACGGTATTTGTCGGAATCCATGACAGCACCCGTAGATTCCCTCCCTTTTATTTAGAGTTGGGTGTGCACTTCCTCTTATATACACTAGTAGTAAATAGTCAAGTAGTAATAGCATTGTACATAAATCATGTCATTAACCTTGGTGTCCTCTTGGGCTCTGTAATCCAACTGATGCATGGGATAGGTGCCGCCCTTATTTATCTGTAGGTTGTTCCTGTTCCTGAAGGGCGGATCCCCTCTCTCAGGTGGTGCCGTCATGGACTCCGAAAAATACGGTGAGTAACTAAGACTTATTTCCGCAAGCTCCTTACCAATTGGCTCAAGAGCCTTAGATAGTTTGTTTAATAAACCAGCGGGTAACTAAGGCATCTTTTGTTGTACATCCCACATCAGAGTCACTTTCTAGATCGGAGTCAGAGTCCTCTATTAGTGCCATGTCTGGGTGTCTGAAGGACTTTGTGGGGTCTGGCAGAGTAGCTTGCTTTTTTCAGGAAGTTATCTACATCTGCTTGTGTAATAGATTGTCGTTTTGGATACGCTTTCCTGTGTTTTAACACTTGATTTCCCCATGATTGCAATTATCCAGTAATCAAAAGAGTAGAGCAGATTATGGATTAAAGGTACTGTCACACTTAGCGATGTACCAGCGATATGACGCGGTCAGGATCGCTGGTTCATTGCTAAGTGGTCGCTAGTGAGCTGCCACACAGGCAGCTCTCACCAGCGACATCGCTGGGGACGGGGGTCGCTACTTACGTGTCACACTAGGCGATCCTGACGTCCTCCCGCCCGGCTCCACGCTCGTCTCTCCACAGGAAGCTGACGACGAGAAACAGTCCAGGACGTTCTCGCGCGATCAGCGATAACCAGCGGGGGAGCGGGTCGTTGGTAAGTATCAAACAGCGATATCGCTAGCAATATCGCTATAACGTCACAAATTATAGCGATATTGCTAGCGATATCGCTTAGTGTGACAGTACCTTTAGAGCTCCCCTTGTTAGTAATGAGGTTAGCTAAAACATCATAGTTACTCGCAAGTGCAGTATTGAAATATGGAGTAGAAGTTGTAGAAAATATGAGGAGAGCCTTCTGGTACTCTCAGATGGTGTATACCAGGCTAGGGAGTATTATATAGCAGTCATCTTCAAAGTGATAGAGAATCAACTATTACATGAAGCAGGTGGCAGATAACTGTCACCAAAGGATTTCTCCACTCCCCGTGTGTTGCTGTGCAGGGATCTCTGCCTGGTGGGCACTTATGAACGTGCCTCCTTTTGTGCTCCGCAGTTGCTGCTGCCGAGTCTTCACAAGGAGGCCTTCGCCAGGATCTAAAGCACTAGGCCTCCTCCTCTGCTGTCCCAGTCTCCGGGTTGATCACTGCAGCGCTGCCGCACCTCTAGTTGGGAGCGCGGTTGGCGGCGATATGATTGGCACCTGATTGCAGAGCTCAGGTGTCTAGGCTGTGGTCTGCAGCAGCACAGGCCGGGACACACGCCTGTCGTGGGGAGAGCAGGGGGGGGGGGATGGAGCAGGAGCACAGACCTGTTATTGCTGCTTGCACTGCACAGGGGGCCACAATTCTTGACTTCTCCGGTCCACCGTTGTGGAGAGTTGATGGCTCTGGAATGGTGTCAGTCTGACTGCTGCTCGAGTGCGGATGCCGTGGATTCCAGGAGTGGAGTGGGAGGTCTGTCATACACTACCTCCCTGGACTATGGCCATCTTGGATCTCACAAACGCAATTTCATAATACCGTGTATTGTCCCCTCTACCATCAATGACAGCTTGAAGCCTTTTGTGGTAGTTGTGGATAAGGTTCTTTATTTTCTTAGATGGTAAAGCTGCCCACTCTTCTTGGCAAAAAACCTCCAGTTCCTGTAAATTTCTGGGCTGTCTAGCATGAACTGCATGCTTGAGATCTCCCCAGAGAGGTTCGATGATATTGAGGTCAGAAGACCGAGATGGCCACTCCAGAAGCTTCACTTCTGATGAAGCCAATGACAGGTCAATTTGGCCATCTGTTTTGGATCGTCGTCATACTGGAACGTCCAAATAGGTCCCATGAGCAGCTTCCGGGCTGATTGCAAATTTGCTTCCTGCATTTGCAACTTCTCTTGAAAGCAGCATTGCCCCATATATAGCAGAGGCTAATGTTTGATAGCTCTATACATTATATGTCATTAAAGGGTATACAATTAAAAGGGATAGTTCCATCTCCAAGATCCTATCCCAATTTGTATTAGGTGTAATATTAACAAATACCTCCAATTAGAATTTTATTAGTTTTCTGATTAGCTATGTCTCTTTCCTCATGTGCAGGCATTGCAGGATCTTAGGTATCCATCGTTACGACCACTAGCAACTAGCTAACTAGCTGTCACTTCATCAGGGGACATAACCATGGATACCCAAGATCCTACAAGGCCTAAACATGAGGAAAGCCAAAGCAAATGAAGAAAAAAAAAAACCAAACACTATACTACAGTTATAATTGGAGGTATCCGATATTATTACATATACTAAAGAGATAAAAGGGTGGCACTCACTGTTTCTAAAATCCAATCTTTATTGTGACAAATTAAAACATTTTCAGCAGGGGGGGGGGGGGGGGGATAGAGCAGGAAGAAAAAGTCGGACGACTGTTTCGTGCTCACTGGCGCTTCTACGGGTCGTGAGTTTTAATTTGTCACAACAAAGATTGGATTTTAGAAACAGTAAGTGCCATCCTTTTTCTCTTTAGTATATGGATTTATGCAATTGTTAATATGAGCTGGTACCTGTGAATCTGTAGGGGCGATGTATTTGACGAGGTGATCACACAGTGGATATATGGGCTCAGGTGTTGCAGCAGTGCAGGTTTTTTTCCTTTCCAGTATTGATTATTATTACCTCTACTAGATAACGGAAGAGGATCTTGGAGATGGGAATTAGAGATAAGCAAATATTTCAATGTTCGGATTACCAGTACCGAATTTGCAATATTCGCCGATTTGTTGAATATTCGCAGAACATAACCGAACGCCATTCATCTCAAAGGGAGGCAAAAACAAACGTATGCACACCTTATAATGGCCCCAAATTATGCCAAAACACATCAAATGAGGGGCAGACACCAGGAAAGCTGCCTTAATTCACCCACAGTACTAACTGTAGCATGGCACTGCAGAAATCAGCCAGGCATGAGGTATTGAGGTCTGGGACAGCATTTAAAGCTTTCCCTTAGCTGTCAAAGTAAGACGAGGTGGTTAAGGAATCGATGTAGACCCCCTTTGTTGGGAGCCCTGACACCACATGCAACATATCAACCTGCTTTCATACTCAGCCACACTCAGATGGCACAAATATCAAATTTTGTAGACCAATATTGTCAGAAAAATAGGATAGTATCACCGAGTCAAAGAAGCAAAGGCCTGACGGTCTTTGAAGCCTACAGCTACAGACAACATGCATGAAGGAGACCCAACCAGAAGTCTACACATTTACAAAAATTAGTGGCAGACACCAACAAAGTGGCATAATTTGCAATAAAGTAGATTCAGTATAGCAGGGACCGACACCTCTTCCAGTACACCCAACCCAGCAGGAGACTAACGGGCAAGGTGGCGGAATCACTGTTCTGTATTCCTTCTGAAAGCCTGGAAGGGGAGTAACTAGGTGGCCTACCAAATCCCTACTCGGACAAGTGGCAGCAGGCGAATACTGCGACCCAAGAGGTACAAAGGTGGCACCAGGGGCTACTCCATGGCTGACCTACAGAAGGTGGAAGCTGACCCCCTACAGAAGTTTAGCTGCTCGGGCCAAAGGAGGGATGAAAAATGCAGACCGGTACTGTAAGGACTCTGGAACCACTGGTGCAGATGGGATTGGCTGAGGAACAGAAAAACACTGGCAGGTGCAGGCTGGATGGGTGTTAGATGGGCACTGGCAGGCACGATCTGGACCGGCTGATGGACAGAAGAGCACAGACTGTTAAGAACCGATTGGTGAGTGGGAGACACTGAATGTCCTGTTAGGTACAAGGAGATCCAACAAAGGGCCGAGTCTGTAATCTGAACAGATCAGAAAGACTGGTATGGTCCACTGTGTCAAAGACAGATGCCAGGTCCAGGAGAAGGAGGAGGACAAACTGACGTCGCATTCATTTGGCGGTTAGTAGGTCGTCACTTTAGTCAAGGCATTTTCAGTGGAATGGTGAAGTCTGAAGTCAGATTTTAAGCGGTCAAAGAGGGAGCAATAGGAAAGGTGGGAGGACAGTTCAAAATGGATGTGTTGTTCCAGTAGTTTGGAGACATAGGGGAGAAATGATATGGGGCGATACGTAGACACAGAGGATAGGTCAAGGGTGGCCTTTTTGAGGCTGGGTCTGATCAAGACACGTTTCAATCAGGATGGAAGACACCAGTCATTAGTGACAGGTTGAAGAGGTGGGTTAGGCTTGTGATGAAGTGTGGTTGTGGTAAAGTTTGGAATGAGGTGGCAAGTTATTGTGTAAAGTTGGCAAGTGGTGAGGCAAAGTATTCACCTGAGGTGAGAGGGAGGGGGAACTGGTAGACGATGGAAAGAATTGAAAGTACTGAATAGCTGTTTAGGGTTGTGAGACAGGTATATGAGGGATGAGAAGTTGGTTTGTTTTACTCCAGTCAGAATTTTTCGCAGCATTTTTACAACTTCTGTTAATGAACGGGCAACTCGGCTCCCTTTCCTTGGCAGCCGTACAATGGTACAATTTGTAGATGAGGGCCAGAAAGAACATGTGCTCCAGTAGATGACAAGCGCTGCATCAAGTGAACTCTGCTCCTCTTCCTCCACCTTATCACACAGTACAGTCCTCAGTGGTGGCACCCCAATTACCCTCGTTTTCCCCCACATCACAACTCTCCAAGCGCCCGACTGTTAGGAACCACAGAGGGCAGAGTCTGCAGATCTCTTCACACATTGTATGCCATGGGCATAGGAAATGTCCTCTAAAGATTCACATAGTTAAGAGGAGGAAATCATCTGCACCGATGTCCAAATATTTTTCTCACTTTGATCCATGGCCGGATGAAGTTTAATCAGAGCATAAACCAAACCCTCGTCAAGAGAAGTTAACCCCATCGGGTGAAGGTGATCCATTTGTGACGAGACTCATTTCAGGCGCCTGCAGACTGTACTATGCTTTCAAGGAAGGAAGAGGAGGAGGGCGACTATCAGGGTGAGAAGTGGGAGAACAGAGAGGATGACGATGTGGTAGTAGATCACACTTTGTGCAAACCCTGAAGCATGCAATTAGTAGCTCAGCATAGGAGGAGGAAGAGGAGGAAAAAGAGGAGGAGGTTACGTAGACACAGTTATGCAACCACAACAATTAATGCATCCTGAGGCCCAGCTCTGACAGTGGACAGCAGCATTCCTCTGCAGATGCCTAGCGTGGGATTTTTTTTTTTTCTTAACAGACTGGTAGAAGTCTAAAAAAAAATATGTCAACTTTTTTAAAAACAACCTAGTAGAGTACAAATAAAATGAAATAATTTTAGTACTACATGCATGATCTGGCTCATACACGATCAACATGCGTTAATGTGGTAATGTCACAGTGCTAAAATGCAGGCTAGCGGGTCTCGCCAACCAACGTCCAACCCCATCAACCACATCTTTTTCTTCCTTCCTCGCCATGGCAAGTGTTGTCCCACAGGTCTCCGGCCGAAGAACCTCCACTTGTCTAGTGGTGACCCCACAGCTATTACCCCATTTGCCACCGCTACAGGGCAAGTGGGAAGAGCTGGGCAAATCACCAGACTTGGCACATCTAATAAATGCGCCTTTTCTAGGCAGCTGGGGGTTGCTATTTTTAGGCTGGGGGTGTCAATATCCATAGCTGCTTACCAGCCTGAGAATACCAGCCCCCAGCTGTGAGCTATAGCAAGGCTGGTTGTCAAAAATAGGGGGGACCCCACGCCATTTTAAAATTTAAATTTAAAAAAAAAAAAAAAAAAAAACACGGCATGTGGACCCCCTTCTTGATAACCAGCCTTGCTGAAGCTGACAGCTGAGGGTTGCAGGCCCCAGTTTTTGAGTTTGGTCTGGCTGGTCATCAAAAATAGGGGGGAACCCACACCAATTTTTTTTTATTAACGTATTTATAGCACAGGAGCGGTAGATTTATACACTCATCCTCCGCTCCTGCTGTGACTGTTATTAGCAGCAGCAAGGGTAGGCTGATGGGAGTACTAGCCCCATCAGCCACCACCTACTGTCTCTATTACTACTTAAATCTCTCTCATCATTCTCCCTTGCTCACGCCGATCGCCGGCAGAGCAGGGGAGAATAATGAGAGCCGTGTTCAGCAACCAATGCCGGGGAACAGTGCTTCCTTTAACACTTCTTCCAAGGCTCCCGTCCTTGTGGTACTGATGTGGCACATGCATGTCACACATGTGCCAGAAGTATTACACACACGGACACCACCGGTACTGGAAATATCAGAACGTGTGAAAGAGGCATTATAGCTGTTTTTTATGTTTGGCTGCTCTCACACTAAGACGCTTTTTATTGCAAAAAGAAAATAGTTTTTGCATCCCCATATTTTGAGAGCTATAATTTTTCCATATTTTGGCCCAGAGAGTCATGTGAGGTCTTGTTTTTTGCTGGATGAGTTGATGTTTTTTTTATTGGTAACATTTTCAAGCACAAGACTTTTTGATCGCTTTCTATTCTGATTTTTGGGGGCAGGAAGAACATCAATTCACAAATTTATTTTGGGTGGGACGTTTACACCGTTCCATGTGTGGTAAAATTGAAAAGGCAGTTTTATTCTTCGGGTTAATACGATTACAGAAATACCTCATTTATATATTTATGTTTTTGCATTGCTTTATTCTGAGAGCTATAACTTTGATGGAGTAGTATGTGGGCTTGTTTATGGGATAAGATGATGTTTTTCAGCGATGCCATGTTTATTTACATCCAACTTTTTGATCGCGTGTTCCACTTTTTGTTCGGCGGTATGATAAAGCATTGCTTTTTGCCTTTTTATGGTGTTCACTGAAGGGGTTAACTAGTGGGACAGTTTTATAGGTCGGGTCATTACAGACGCGGCGATACCAAGTGTGTATTTTTATGGTTTAGATTTTTTTTTCATTCAAAAATTTATTTAGTGATAGAATATATATTGAGGCTGCGCAGACTCCCCCCGCCGGACCTGCGGTGAACTGACAGCATGAGAAAATGATCAGAAACTTTCCCACGCTAATCAGTTCAACTCCGGTCAGGCGGGGAGGCTGCGCAGGCAGCTATTCATCCCCCTGTGGTTTACAGCCGGGCCGGTCGCATTAGCACTGCTCGCAGTTGTAAACCATTTAACCCCTTGATATGATGGATTGCGGCGTGGGACTTGACTATATGGCAGAGAGGTATGGGATTGTTGCTTCTTTATTTTGAGTTTTTAGTTTTTTGTTTTGTTTTTTTTTTAACAGGAAAACGATGGCTTTGCTTGGATTGGGAGTTAAATAAAGATGGAAAAAAAATGTGTATTTCATGAAAAGTCTTTTCTTAATGTGTGTGTTTAACCCCTTTCAGACTAGTGGATTAATAATGGATAAGTGTCTTATTGACACCTCCATTATTAACCAGGCTTAATGTCACCGTGCAATAGCAAGGTGACATTAACCCCTTATTACTCCATATGCCACCCACTACAGGGCAATGGGAAGAGAGCGCTTAAGTGCCGGAATTGGTGGATCTTACAGATGCACCTTTTCTGGGGTGGCTGGGGCCAGATTTTTTTCAGCCAGGAGGGCCCAAAAAACAATGGTCCCTCTCTAGGCTATTAATTTCTGCCCTCAGTCACTGGCTTTCCCTCTCTAGAGGAGAAAATTGCGCGTGAGCTTACGCCAGTTTTTTCCGTAAATTAATCCTTTAATTTAACACCTACAGCTCCAAATTTTTACACACATACACTACTAACATTATTAGTGAAGGACATAAAAAATAATGGATATGCAATGGTTTACTGTGTGTGTAAACCATGTCTCATATCCAGTCGGGTTCTGTTATGATTTTACAGATGCCGACAATTGATCGGCTATTCTGCCATCTATATCTGTATGAAATTTTCCCATATACCAGTCATACATATCCTCCATCCCATAATCCCATGCCCATATACCCATCATACATATCCTCCATCCCATAGTCCAGTGCCCATATACCCATCATACTTATCCGCCATCCAATAGTCCCGTGCCCATATACCCGTCATACATGTCCTCCATCCCATAGTCCAGTGCCCATATACCCATCACACATTCTCCATCCCATAGTCAACCATTGTGACATCATAATGAGGGGCGGTGCTTGATACGCACACACTTTTTCCCCAGTATGTAGATGGGGGCAAAATTGTTTGATGAATTGGAACACGCAGGGTTAAAATTTTGCATCACAACATAGCTTAGGACGCTCTCGGGGTCCAGACGTGTGACTGTACCAATTTTGCGGCCGTAGCTGCGACGGTGCGGATGCCTATCCCGGACATACACACTGAGCTTTATATATTAAATATACACACACACATTACTGTTCAGAGAACATTTCTGTGATTCTCGTCCGTAGAAAACGGACCGTATTTTATACGTTAAGCGTGACCTTATAATGAAGCTACAAAATACAACCCTAAACACAAGTGTGGTGAATACAGGAAAGTAAAGAAGCAATCCAACAAATAGAAAAATTATTCTTATTGAAACCTTTTAACCTCACCCCCCCCCCCACACACACACACACACACACACACGGGTGGTTTACACTTAAAGGGACAGTGGTCAGAATTGTAGAAATTGGCCTGGTCATTATGTAATAACTCTGGAATGCTTTAATAGATCCTGGCGATTCTGACAATGTTTTCTCATGACATACTGTACTTCATGATAGTGGTAAAATTTATTTGACATGACTTGCATTTATTTGTGAAAAAATAAAAAAAAAAAAAAAAAAAAAAAAAAACAAACTGAAATTTGGCGAAAATTTTGCAATTTCTCAAATTTGAATTTCCATGCCCTTAAATCGCACAGAAGGAAGGAAAGGTGCACTGTTTGACTTTTCAATCCAAAACTGGCTGGAATTGAGGTCGGACGCCATTTCGCATTTGCAGAGCCCCTGATGGGCCTAAACAGTGGAATCCCCCCCACTCCAGTAATCCCATTTCGGAAACCAGACCCCCTAAGAAACTTATCTACATGTGTGGTGAGCACTTTGAACCCACAAGCGCTTCACAGAAATTTATCATGTAGAGCTGTAAAAATAAAAAATCGATTTCCACAAAAATGATCTTTCAGCCCCCAATATTTTATTTTCCCAAGGGTAAAAGGAGACATTGGACCCTAAGGGTACGTGCACACGCTGCGGAATCCGCTGCGGATTAATCCGCACGGATTTTGCAAAAACCGCAGATAATCCGCAGGTCAAAAGACCTGCAGATTATCTGCGGTTTGGTCCTGCGGATTCACTATCTCCACAATGGTAAAGATAGGTTTCCGCAGAAAGAATTGACATGCAATTCTTTCTGTGGATTCAAAACCGCAGCAAATCCGCGCGTTTTTTCCGCAGCGTCGGCACAGCGTTTTTTTTTCCCCCCATTAATTTGAATGGTACTGTACACCGCAGCTAAAGCTGCTGCGGGTCCGCAGCAGCCAAAGCCGCTGCGGAAACGCAGCGGATTCCGCAGCGTGTGCACACACCCTAAGGGTATGTGCTGTGGATCCACAGCAGTTTTGGCTCTGCGGGTCAGCAGCAGATTTTGCTGCGTTGTACAGTACCTTTATTTCCCCAAAAAAAAAAAAAAAAAAAAGCCACACACGCAGTGCACATGCTGCGGATTTTTCCACGGTTTACAATCTGCAGCATGTCAATTCTTTTGTGCAGAACTGCTGCGGTTTCACACCTCATCCATTATGAGGTGTGAAGCCGCAGGGCAAAACCGCAGGCAAATCCGCAAGACTTTAATCCTGCGGATTTATCTGCGGATTTCACCACAAAATCCGCAGAGCCAAAAAACTCCGTGTGAACAGACCCTAAAAGTTGTTGTGCAATTTGTCCCGAGTATGCCGATACCCCATGTGTGGGGGTAAACCACTGTTTGGGCGCATGGCAAACACTTTTTATTGCAAGAAATAGTTCTGGCATCACCACATTTCCTATATTTTGGCCCACGGAGTCATGTGAGGTCTTGTTTTTTGTGGGGCGAGTTGACATTTTTATTGGTACCATTTTCGGTCACATGACATTTTTTCATCGCCTTTTATTCAGATTTTTGGGAGGCAGAACAAAATCCAGCAATTCATTTTTATTTTTTATTTTTTTTTTGGGGGGGGGGGGGCGTTTATACTGATCCCCGTGTGGTAAAGTTGATAAGGCAGTTGTATTCTTCCCATTCTGCCCCATTATTAACACAGGAATCAAAATAAGACAATTTTCAAAAAACACTCCCTATTTAACATCGGTACTTGTGAGCCAGGTCCCTTTTCAAAAGGAAAGGTAGAAATTAGAATCACGTCGTCACTTCTGCGTATTTCACTCACTTATGGTCTTTGCCTTTGCTAACAAATACTCATGTAAATACTGACCAACTACTGAATGTGGTCTTATACGGACGTACGACTATTAAATTCTGACACTGGCAGTGGATACAAGGGTGGTAAACCTGTACACATTTAGTTCTGCTCTCAGCTAAAAAGTGGATACAATTGTAACAGGAAAACAAACCTATAGTCATGTAGAACAAAACACAGACATAAACCTTACTTGTCGTCCTTGTGTACGCCACATCCCTTCTGATATATTTCAGCTCAGGGTACAGCTGGTCGTACACATAGCTTGGTGGAGTTTTCTCCGCCAATCGCGGGCTCCGCCTTAGTGGGGGGTTTGACCTGAAGGACTGAGCACAGAAACATCACTTGAAGCATTATCATGAAAAATTGGGAAATTGAGACTAATACACAATTACTGGTAATTATGTAACGTCAGTGTACCGCAAGCGACATTCTAAGTCAGTCTTAAGAATCACAAGGCACCATGAAAATGCTCTGCAATCTATGAGCTGGATACGCTGAAAAGCTTAAAGGGGTTGTCCGGGCTTTTCACATAATCTCAGTGCATATCTGGGCTGCAGAATGCTGACAATAAGTAATTTACCTTCTGTGGCTAGTCTGCACGGTTTTCAAGATATGATCTCTTGCTTCTAAGAAAAACATCCAGGGGGCTGTGTTCTGGCATTGAAATGTGAACTGGTCATTTCCTCCTTACTAGTTTCACTTTCCATAGATCACTGTTCAACGTGTCTGGGGGAGGAGCAGCTGGGTGGTCTGCTCTCTGCACTGAGGCTGCTAGAGGGGGGAGGATTTGTTACTGTGTGAGGAGGGATAGGCTTGTTCATGTGGACGGGGAGGGCCTGTAGCTATGGAGGGTGGGGTTATTGCTATAGGGGGCATGTTTTTAGTCGAGTAGGAGGAAACGACCAGTTCTCATTTCAAAGCCAGAACACACCCCCCTGGACGTTTTTCATAGAAGCAAGAGATCATATCTTGGAAACCCTACAAACTGGCCACAGAATGTAAATTACTTATTGTCAGCATTCTGCAGCCCAGATATGCACTGAGATTATGTGAAAAGCCCAGACAACCCCTTTAATATAGTCTTATGGAACAAGGTTCAGTACAAGGGAACGTTCACACATAGCAGAAGTCCAGCATATTTCCCATCAACATTTGAATGCAGAAAAATGGTAGCAGAATACAGGTGCAGTAAATGAAATTGGCAATCATCTTAATGAAATAAATGTGCAGAGTTCTGTGACTAATATCACACCGTAACAAATACAACCACACTGAGCACGCTAAGGTATATGTGAATATTGAATAAATATTCCAAACCACGGCTACATATACTGTACTCAATTATATATCTTTTATTAACGATACTCCTGATGAACATTCTGATGAAGGAGAAATGCACTGAGTCGGATAATTGTGTTGGTTTATTATTTATGAAGTATTCTTTTATACTGTACATGGCAATGTTTCACAGTTACAGCAGCTCACCCTTGGTGGAAACTCCCTGTGAGTATCAGTGCTGGACCCACAAGATAAGGTCTCTGCCAGACGTCAATTATATTTGCAAGAAAGAAAAGGATCCAGATTCAGTCCATAAACTCCATAAAGCTTTGTTTCTTTTAAAACAGAAGCACTACTGCATACACCTTAGCATAGGTGCGAGTTGGGGATAGGGTGTGTCAGGAAGACGCAGCTCGTATAATATCTGGTCGACTTACAAAAGGGATAAAGAGATTGTTTGTATCAAATATAGCTTTATTCTTTCCAGGCCATGACTACCTTCGCTATTGATGGAGAAAATTTAGCCCCCATAGGAGCATCACTTTTATAAATTTAAAAAAAGTTCCATTAAATATTAAGTAATTGCGAATTAACAAGAAAAAGTAAATAAACCGTATTTTTCGCACAATAAGATGCATTTCTTTCCTCTAAGGGATCGGAGGGAAGTTAAGTAGAATGGTTTATTTTTTTTCATGTGTGCAGCATGATGAGGCCACATACACCAGGATGGGGATGAGAGGGCCATGTAAACTTGGGAGGGATATCATATGTATGAAGATAGGGGGTTCATATATATCTAGATTGGGAATATATATACACATACCAGGATAGAGGATATAAGTACAGATTTGGGGGACATTACCCCGTAACAATGTCAGAAGATCGCCCCCTTAACAGTGACATGACCACATTTATCGATATTTTTTTTTCTTCTATTTTTCCAATCCAAAACCTAGGTGAGTCTTCTGGCCCGATGCTTCTTATGCTTTCAATAATACAGTAATAAAAGCTTGCCGTTCTGAAGTATAAAGACTGTCTGGAGATATGGCGATTTAGGCCAGCGTCATACTTAACGTATGCAAAAATCGGTCCGAGTTTCCCTGACGAGAGTTGCAGGAGTGTAATGTAAGTACAATCCGATTTCTGACACCTAGTATCCTGCGATTTACATCCAAGTGCAGTGCAATTGCTACCCGATTGCAATGCGATATTAACATGAGCTTTACACACAGCAATTCTGTCATTCACACATAGTTTTGAAGAATAATTTCTTTGAAAAAAAAAAAATTTATATATACACAGAATATAGCAGCACATGTGTATGAACCTAGGCCATGTGAAAACACATTAAAACCATTCAATTTGGATAATCCTCAAATATTTTTTTCAAACAACTTTTTCTTAAAACTTACAGTAAGATGAAAATGAAGGTTCTCAGTGCACAAATTTGCCAATTCATGTAAGCCCATCAACCACGGTAAGGTGACCTCCCCCTGATGGATGTGTGTCCAAAATTGTATACATGTGTCTATAAATTATATATACACACACACACACACTATATACACATGTATAGTAGCATAGAGAGCTAGAAAAAAAGAAAAGCTGGCAACTCATGTGCAATGTACCGCTGTAATATCACTGCAGGAGGCAAGAGGATAGAAGATATGGATTACATACAGTAAATACAATTAGAATAGGTAGATATACAGATGCCTGTGACAAATACAATTAGTACAGTGTGTGGGCTCTGGCGCACTTTTCATAGTCAGCAGAGGGAAAGCCAATGGCAGGGGGCAAATGTTCATAGCATTGGAAGGGGGGGTAAGATACCCATGGAGCTTCCCAGGCTATTAATCTCAGTGGTATACTAAGATGCGCCAATTCTGGCACTTAGCCTCACTCGTCCCACTTGCCCTGTAGTGGTGACCTCAATCCCCGACGTTAGTAATGGCATGGTGTCAATAAGACGCCCCAATTACTAAGATCCCGAGTCAGGAACACCTGCCGTAGGGGGGGGGGTCGCCAACCAAGGGACAGAGTTTAAGTCGAGGAGACCCTGTCCATTCCCGAGCTGGAAGTATCCCCTGGTATGTTTGAGACAGCTCAGCTCCAGAATCCGACTCTGGCTCAGGCATGAGAAAAAGTGGTAGAAATAAATGGGGGGGCTCAGCAACCGGATGCAGAGGCGGTTTTCCCCCCACATAGCTGTTAACCAGGAGTTGTTATACAGGGTTCATACAATCTGGGATTAAATGGTGGAACAGCTGGTGGTGCCCCAGTCGTGTCATGTGACCGAGCACGTGACAAGTATGCAGGACCGGATTGCAGCAGTCATGCCAATAGTCTAATAGATGCCCAGGCAGCACAAAGTCACACATAATAAAAGAGCGACGGTCAGGACCTTTAAAGAATGAGATTGGGTGCTAGTGCCACAACAGAGAGTAAACTCATGGCCAAGTGGCAAGGGCGATATAATGTACAGGAAAAGGTGGGGGAAGTGAATTACAGAGTGTACCAGCCCAGAAAGAGAAAACTAGAACACCGGAACAACGGTATCACGTGAGCTGCTAAGAGTCCGGAAAGACCGGGAGTGTTTGGTTACAGAAGCGACTCCGGTTGTACGATCAGGGAACCTTCTGTCTCCAGCCAAGGACAGGGCCGGGAGAGAGGTTAAGATAAATGATGCTCTCACAAAACAGCAGCACCGTGAGGCTTGTTTTTTGGTGCAGCGGAATACAGACGTATTCTCAGAACTGCCCGGCCGGACCTCTGGAATCCGACATGACATTGTCACTGAGCCTCAGGTAAGGGTACGGATGAAAACCGCGCCGAGTGCCAGAAGCCCAGAGGCAAGCCAGTGCAGCCGAAGAAAAGCAGATGCTCCAGTTACGAGTCAAGGAGGAATCCCAGAGTGAGTGGGCTAGCCCCATTGTACCAATTCTGAAGCCAGACGGGTCATTACGATTTTCTATTGACTTCCTGAAATGGAGAGAATGGGTAGGTCCAATACTTCACCACACTATCTTACCAAGGGGTACTGGCAGGTGCTACTGACAGAATCCACAAAAGGAAAAAAAACTCCTTTATAACACCAGGGTGGGTCTCCATCACTGTCATCTTGCCTTTTGGATTACATGAGGCTCCGGCTACATTTCAGAGGCTGTTGGACAAAGTGTTAGAGCTTCATCAGAAGTATGCATCGGCATATGTAGATGATATCGTAATCTTCAGTACAGATTGGCACACCAACCTGTCGCAGGGTTAACAGCAAACCCAAGAAAATGCGCAATAGCACTCACTGAAGCCCAGTATTTAGGGTACTTGATTGGCCCTGGGGTTATGTTGCCTTCTCATCATTGGCACCTGGCATCTATTTTCTGCTGCTATCGTTATGGCCCCCTGATGAACCATCAGTGCGGGGAAACGAATAGGGGGCATGTCCTGCAATTGATAAGACACCATTATGACTATTGGGCTAAATATTTGAGCCTAATTAATCTTTTCTATCTGGTGATTTTTTTTGTGGGATGATTTACTACTATTGTGCAGCTTATTTACATCATCATCATGCACTGTGAAGACCTTTAATATTGTATTGGTAATCTAGGCATACCGGTGACTATTGAATACCTATGGCCGTTTTGATATTTTTTAAGACCAGTTTTTTATTTCCTTCATCTCTATCCTATTTGATTGTTTTCTCAGTTAGGGGAGAGAGGGAGAGCCTTTGCTGAGTGGGGGTGCCAACCTCCACAGCAAGGCAGGTTGACAGATTAGGCCTAATGTAGGGTTGCCTAGATTTTTTCTGGTCAAAGAATATTTGTGTGTTAGGGCAATGGCCCATATTCACTGGGGAGGTGTGTTTTTAAATGATTATTATTAAAAAGTGTTCTTAAAGGAATATATGTTCACCACTTGATTTAATTCCTGAGATTATTAGTTTTGTTCGTCCTATTTCCTGTGTCCTATGGAAAGTGGAACCTACCTTAGGCAAGTATGCTGGATCAGGCCTAAGTATTAGGCTGTGTTCACACACAGCTTTTTTTAGCGTGTACCGCGGTTTTCACTATAAAACCGCTAAAAAAAAAAATCTTCCCAGTCATTTCGATGCATTTTGCACTTTGTGCACATTGATGCGGTTTTTACCGCGAAAAAAAAAAGCATTGCGGTAAAAACACAGCATGCTAATTTTGCGGATTTTTCCGCGATTTTGGCTTCCGTGCGTTTTGAAACCGCTGCGGAAAAAAACGCATCAAAACCGCGCAAAAAACGCAGCGGAAAAATAGGTGCGGTTTCTGGGAAGGGAGTCAGGTTTTCAAGCAGAAATTTTCTTCTACGTGTGCACTTAGCCTTACCCCATCATCCTGGAATTGCGTATATGGAGGAAGCCTAGCTAACGACTTATTTTTAGAGACCACATCATATTTAGAGTCATTTTGAGGGGTGTACATGACAGAATATACCCAAAAGTGACACCATTCTAAAAAATAGACCCCTCAAGGTGCTCAAAACCACATTCAAGAACCCTTATTTATTAACCATTTATGTGCTTCACAGGAACTTAAGCAATGTGGAAGGAAAAAAAAAATGAACATTTAATTATTTTTACAAACATTAACAAATTTTTTTTTTATTTTCACAAGTGTTAAAGAGAAAGTGAACCACAAAATTTGTGGTGCAGTTTCTCCTGAATACGCAGATACCCCATATGTGGGGGTAAACCACTTTTTGGGCGGACGGCAGAGTTCGCAAGGTAATGAGCGCAGTTTGACTTTTTCAACGCAGAATTGGCTGGAATTGAGATCGGACGTCATGTCGCGTTTGGAGAGCCCCTGATGTGCCTAAACAGTGGAAAAAACCACAAGTGGCACCATTTTGGAAACTAGACCCCTTAAGTGACTTATCTAGATGTGTGGTGAGCACTTTGAACCCCCAAGTGCTCCACAGAAGTTTATAACATAGCCGTGAAAATAAAATCTTTTTCCACAATAGTGATTTTTTTAGACATTTTTTTATTTTGCCAATGGCAACAGGAGAAATTAGACACCCAAAGTTGGTAACTACTGGAAACCCCTCAATTCTAGCTCTAACCCCAAAACACCCCTAACCCCAACCCTAATCCCAACCCCAATTCCGACCCCAATTCTAAGCCTAATCCCAACACCAATTCTAACCCCAAGGGGGTGATAAAATTAACAAAAATGGTAAATACCCCCCCTCCTGTTTATCACTGATAGAGGTACATTTTGATCATTATGACAAACCCTAACGGATGAATCGGATCTGCCAGCCAGCAAATAATCTTCCCGGACCAAGATGGCGGCCCCACCACAGGAGGCACGAGAGCCCGGGGACCACCGAGAGGTACCGGGGGGGGGGGGGGGGGAACCCCATTTCTCCCTCCTCTAATAAGCGATCACATCAGCACATCAGAGGAGAGAGAAATTACATGCAAAAATCACGACTTTTTTGCGGTCACCGTTATATGGTTAATAACTGCGATCACAAAAGCGGGGGGGGCCGGTAAAAACCAACCAGATTCATGTTCTCTGGGGTCTCGCCTACCCCAGTCAGACGAGACCCCGGAGAAAATCTGACTCTAGGGGGCGCTATACACTTTCTCCACAGTGCCGTCAATTAATGGTGCTGTGGTATAAGTACCCTTAGCAGTCGCATCGGCGGTCATTAAGGGATAATACAGTATTTAAATTGGCTTGAACCAGTGTACATATAATTAGCATAAAACAGTCCTACCACCATATGCTAGGTCAACCAATGTTTGGATGAAGGACCACCACATCAAATCCCTGTCATGAGCAGCCCAATCTCCAGACCTGAACCCCATTGAAAATCTCTAGAATGCAATCAAGAGGAAGATGGATAGTCACAAGCCATCAAGCAAAGAAGAACTGCTTAAATTTTTGTGCCAGGAGTGGCATAAGGTCACCCAAAAGCAGTGTGAAAGACTGATGGAAAGCATGCCAAGACGCATGAAAGCTGTGAATGGTTACTTCACAAAATCTTGATTTCTGAACTCTTCCCGAGTTAAAACATGAGTGAGTATTGTTGTTTCTACATGTAGAGTTTTTTTTGTCATTATTTGAGGTCTGAAAGCACAGGTTTATTTTGTCGATTTCTTATTTGCTGCAAATATTATTAGACTTACCGGTAATTCGGTTTCTAGAAACCTTCCACGACAGCATAGGAGGTTGTCTCCACCCCCTAAGGGGGACAGGAAGCACAAGAGGTTAAAAAGGTCCCTCCAACCTCCCTCTCACCAGTGACTTATAACTGACCACCGTAACACCGGTTACCCTTAGGCTGTGTGCACACGCTGCGGATTTTGCTGCGGTTCCGCAGCGGTTTTGGCCGCTGCGGACCCGCAGCAGTTTCTGCTGCGGTGTACAGTACAATGATTCCCTATGGGAATCAAAAACCGCAGTGCAGACGGTGCGGAATTTTCCGCGCGGATTATCTGCGGTTTTCAATCCGCAGAAAGAATTGACATGTCAATTCTTTCTGCGGATTCTCCTGCGGTTTGCCATCTCCTCCATTGAGGAGATGAAAAACCGCAGGGCAAAACCGCAGAGCAATCCGCAGGTAAAACCGCAGGTCTTTTGACCTGCGGTTTCACCTGCGGATTGTACAAAATCCGCACCTTTTCCGCAGCGTGTGCACACAGCCTAAGATTCTCAGAATTTGTCCATGAATACAGGGAAGGAAGTAGTGCTGTCGTGGAAGGTTTCTAGAAACCAAATTACCAGCAAGTCTAATTCTATTTTCTCTAGCAACCTTCCACGACAGCATAGGCGGCATAACAACCTATACTGCACAGGGGGGGGACCAATTTGCTGGCCTACAAATTTGCTCTGATGATGCGCCTGCCCTCTCAGCCCATGAGGTAGAGGTAGATCGTGTTGAATGCCCTTGATCCCTGTAGGGGGAGTGATGTTCTGCGCTAGGTATGCCTCAGAGATGGCTTTTTTTAATCCAATTGGCAATAGTATTCTTTGCCACATTCTTCCCTTTGTTTGGACCGGACACATGGATGAATAGGTTGTGGTTGATTCTGTAGGGTTTGGTATACTCTAAATAGTGAATTATGCGTCTTACGTCCAGCGTATGAAACACCTTCTTTAGGGTTCGCTGGTTTTTGACAAAACGAGGGGAGAATTATATTCTGCAACCTGTGGAAGTCAGACAACTTTTGGTAGAAAAGATGGATCAAGGGAGAGAACTATGGAATCGTCCCTAATGGTTAGGTAGGGCTCCCTAATAGAAATAACCTGGAGCTCTCCTACATGCCTTGCTGAAGTTATTGCTATAAAGGAAGGCCGCTTTACAAGAGAGGAGCTGAGAAGTACAAGACGCTAAGGGCTCAAAGAGTGGTTGAGTGAGCCACTTAAGCACCACATTCAAGTCCCATGGTGGAATTACTACTTGATTTTTTGGATGTAACCTAGTGGCTGATGTCATTAATCTTTTTATCCATCTGTGGCTGGCCAAGTCACGGTCAAACAGAGCTTAAGGCCGATACCTGTACCTTCAGTGTGCTAGGCTTTAAACCTAGCTCGAGCCACCTCCGTAAGAAATCCAGGATACGGGAGATGTTAGGGTTTTCTGGGTCAGGCAAATTTGGCAGAAACCATGAGGAAAATATTTTCCATATTTTGTTGTATATAGCATTGGTGCCCGGTTGGAGATTTCAGAAGGGTTTCCATTACGGCCTCTGATAGACCCCAGGCCTTCAAGATCTGGGTCTCAGTAACCAGGCCGCTAGCTTTATTCCCCGAAGGTTTGGGTGATGTAGAGGGCCCTGCAGGAGGAGGTCATCCTCCAGGGGTAGGAGTAACGGCCAGTCTACCTGGAGCTCTGTAATTAGAGAATACCAGCTCCTTTCTGGCCATAGCGGAGCTACCAGGATGGTCTGGGTTTGATCTTCTCGGATGTTCCTCAGGGTTGCGGCAAGGATTGGAATTGGCGGGAAGGCGTACGCTAGATGAAACCCCCACTTGTGGGCAAAGGCATCTACGCCAAAGGATTTGTCCCTGGGGTTCAGGGAGAAGTAATTTCCTACTTGAGCATTTTTGCGCGATGCAAGAAGATCCACCTCCGGAAGACCCCACCTGTTAACCGGCTTCTGAAAGATTCTTCCATTCAGACTCACTCGCCAGGCTGGATACATCTTCTGCTCAGGAAGTCTGCCTGAAGATTGGAGGTACCTTTTTAGTTGGACTGCTGATATTGAAAGAAGGCGTCTTTCGGCCTAGAGAAATATTTGGCCTGAAAGGCCCTCTAGGCTGCTGGACCTTGTGCCACCCTGGTGCCTGAGGTGAGCCACTGTCATCACGTTGTCAGAGTAGAACCTGACATGATGGCCCTGGACTAGGTGTCTCGCAGCAAGCAGAGCTTCTTCAACTGCTTTCAGTTCTCTGAAGTTTGAAGATTTTGTACTCACTTCCTGGTTCCACAACCCCTGGAATGGCTGCCGGGACACTACGGATCCCCAGCCCTTCTGAGGTTACCGTGACCAAGGGGATCTGGGACCAGCTGACTGCTCTGCACAGATTTTTGTGGTCCAGCCACCATGCTAGTGAAGCTTTCACTTTCCCTGGGGTCTGGACTCTGTTCCAATTTCCTAAGATACGGGGCTGGAGAGTCCTGGAATGGGCCTGTGCCCAAGGCACCGACTGGATGCAGGATGTCATTGACCCTAGTATGGACATAGCTGATCTGAGGGTCAGAGACCTCTGTTTTTTGAAAATCGAGATCTTTGATATTATGGACCTCTGATGCTCCTCCGGAAGAAAGGACATTTGTTTTCTTGAGTCTAAGAGGACTCCTAAGAATTTTATTCTCCGAGAGGGTTGGACCTGTGATTTTTTTTTTTTTTATATATATATATATATATATATATATATATATATATATATATATATATATATATATATATATTCGGGATCCATCCCAGAGATCGGAGAATGTCCAGGGTTTGAGTCACCTGGTTTTCCAGGATCTGGTAGGAGGCTCCTATTATCAATAGGTCGTCCAGGTAGGGTACGATGCTTATACCCTGGCTTCTGATGTGGGACACAGCTTCCGCCATAATTTTGGCAAAAACTCGAGGGGCAGAGGATATCCCAAAGGGAAGTACGTTGTACTGATAGCGCCTGATCTCTGGACCCTGACGGATCGCAAACCTTAGATACTTTCTGTGGGAAGGATGTATGGGAACGTGGAAATAGGCATCCTTCAGGTCTATGGTTGCCATGAAATAAGACAGCCCTATCAGGGGAATGACGGTCTTTATCGATTCCATTTTGAATCTGCGGTATGCTATGTGTCGGTTGAGGCCTTTCAGGTTCATTATTCTCGCTTTTGGGGTTTTTTTTTTACTCAAAAACAGTCTGGAATAATGCCCCTTTCCCTGCTCGCTCACAGGGACCTGAGAAATGGTGCTTGATTGGAGAAGGAGTTGAATGCCTGATTCTAGTACTAAAGCCTCCCAAGGTGGTAAGGAGGTGACTTATGCCCCGCGGGGGGGTGGGGGGGAGGATTTGAACTCTGGAAGGCCCTCCTTGATCACGTTGAGGACCCATGGGCTATGGAAATCAACTGCCAAGAGTGAAAACTTCAAAAGCCTTCCCCCCCCCACCAGGGCCGAGTCATTGTTTTTCTTGCTGCTGTCTGGGGGACCAGGATATTCCTGCCTCTCCCCTTAGCATAATTTCATCTTCCCCCATCTTTCCCTTTCCTCTCGGCTGGGATGACTGGTTCTGGGGGGCTTGAAAAAGACGATTGCTTGGGATTTTCTGCTCCAGAAGCACCTTCTTTGTCTGTGGCCTTTTCAAGGATTTCATCTAAGGCATGTTGACCCTTGAAGGGTAAAGAGCAGAGTTTAACCTTGGAGGCAATATCACTGCTCCATGTTTTAAGCCAGAGGGCTCGTCTGGCAGAATTAGACTGTACCATAGCTCTGGCAGAAGTACGGATCACCACCATTGATGCATCCGCCAAGAAGCCTGTGGCTCTTTGAAATATGGGCAGGGAGTTAAGGAGGTCGCCCCTTGAGGTCCCTCTAGAAATATAATTCTCTAGCTCCTCTATCCATTGGAAGAGACACCTGGACACATGTGGAAGCAATTCCCGATTTTAAGGCTGAGGTAGAAGTTTCCCAGGCTTTCCTCAGGAGACGCTCTGCTTTACGGTCCATTGGGTCGCTAAGCTGGGATACATCAAATGGAAGGACCGTCTTTTTCACTACCCTTGCCACCTGAACATCAACTTTCAGGATGTCCCATTAAAACGCCTCTCCCTCCAGGGGGAATCTATGCCTTAGTTCCAAAGGAGCTGAATAGCGCTTTTCTGGGTATTCCCATTCCTGTGAGATCATATCTACTATGCTCCTATGTACTGGGAACCCTGTTTGTTTGGGTCCCTCGAAAGCCCCGAACATTCGGTCCTGTGCTGATTGAGGGACTGGTACATCCTCTAGTCCCATGGTGGCACGGGCCGCACTGACCAACTCCTCAACATATTCTGCGGAAAAGAGGCATCTCCCATTTTCAGCTGATTTAGAGGTCCCTGGTTGTTCCCAATTTTCAGAACCCGAGTTAAAGGAATGTTCTGACTCGGACTCCTCTATCTGAATTTTCCGCTTCTTTTGGGAAGGTGAGCCCACAGTCGGAGGGAGTGGAGGAGGTGGGGCAGGGCAGCCAGAGAGGTCAGAATCTGTTGAGTGACAAGGCTGCAGAATTCGTCAATCAATGACAGGTGCTCAGACCTGACTACCCAGTCTGTGCGTGTCTGACAAAATTTTTCCTCCAATTTGAGGGGAGTTTTGCGCTACATATGGGACATTTAGCTGGCTTGCTGGTGGTATTGGTGCTTTTGTGGGCAGACTTTTCTCCCTATAAAAGAGGAGAGAAGTATTTTGAGGACCTCTATACCCAGATCGCACCACTAGGTACCCAACCCAGGTAACACAAGAGGCTGGGGCAGCGCTGGGCTCTGTAGATGCAGAACAGGAAGAACCGTCCATGCTGACAGGGGATTTGCCTTACCTGTCGGCTTCTTCCGGTGGGTTAATAAAGGGTTAACCCCGCCCTCAGCACTGGTTCTCTCTTTCTCCCCCTACTCCTTTGGGTCCCGGAGCAGGCACAGCACTGATGCAAGCACCATGCGCCATCAGCAGAACGGGGGCCGCCATGGCAGGATGTAGTCATAGACATAACACAGAAGTGACCCGCGCGTGACGTCACTTCCGGGTCGTCGACAGCGCAGCAGAAGGAGAGACCGGAGAGCTGCGGGTTGGGGATCACTGGCCCGCTTGACTACCCCTAGGGGAGCGCAGGTGGGCCAGGAAGGACCCGAGTTCCAAAGACGGCGGGAGCAGTCTGGAGGAGGGGAGGCAGCGCCGCTGACCACCACTGCCCGGCCAGATCATCCAGGTACACTGCCGCAGCCGGCCACACAGCATACCGATAACCTCTCCATGCCCCATGGGGGACAGGAGAGACACTGGTGAGAGGGACCTTTTAGCCTCTCTTGGTCTACCTGTCCCCCATTAGGGCATGGAGACAACCTCCTATGCGGTCGTGGAACGTTGCTAGAGAAAAATACAAAATTTTTAGCTTTAAATTGTCAGTAGCTTATAGACTAAAACAACAATGTACATTTTATTCAAAAAAAAAAAAAAATATATACCTAAAAAGAGAAAAAAGTCAGAAACCGAAAATTTTGCAGTGGTCTCTTAATTTTTGCCAGAGCTATATATAGCGATGTACATCTCTCTGGCAAAAATTAAGAGCCCACTGCATAGTTTTATAAAAATCAGCTTCTCTACATGTCTGACAGCCATTCCATTGTCCGTTGAATTCCAACCAGAGTATACCTCATTCTACTTACTGTACTTCCGATTAGGTGATCACCTGAAACTTATTTAACGAAGAAAAGTATAAAAACCCTGCTGTGGTGTTCACAATCCTCTTACAATAGGACAAGCTGGATGGTAAAACAAAAGCTAGTAATATCCCAAAAGTAATAGGAATGAAAAAAGTAACGTTTAACAATGCCAAAGGAGTTAAAAAGAAAAATCTTGAGAGGAAAAGAAGGGCTCAATTCTGGCTTTACTAACAGATACACTGAGCATCATGTTGCCTCCATCCTTAAAATTGCTAAGATGGTAGTCCATTACTACGAGGTCGATCGGTGCCGCCAGTCGGTGTGTGGGGGGGGGGGAGTCGGGTCTCGGTCTCCAGCCACGTCCGATGCTATTTCATTGGTGAAATATTACAATCTCTGATTAAACAGCCAATCAGAGCGATTGTAGGCACGTGGGGGCTAAGCCACGCCCCTGGGGTTAACTATCAAGTGTCTTGTGACCTTTCAGTGACCCCGGTCACCCAACGCGGAGGGCAAATCATGACGCCACATAGGAGTCATGGGTCGTATTGGCACGACTTTTCATGACGCCTATGTGGCGTCAAAGTTCAGGAAGGGGTTAAGTACATAAATAGTAAGAAGCTAAAAAATGATAGTGTTAGCCCCCTTAAAAATAGTCTGGGTAAAATGGTGGAAGAGGAAAAGCCGATATGATAAATTTTTTTTCCCAACAGTATTTAGACAAGAAAATCCCATGATGGATAACATGATCAGTGATAAAAAAAAAAAAATATATAAATTCTCCATTAAATGTCACCTGCTTAACCCAGCAGGAAGTACGGTGGCGTCTAAAAATCACCAAAATTAACAAATCCTCGGTACTGGATGGGATACACCCACGAGTACTGCAGGAATTAAGTACACTCACAGATAGACCATTATTTTTAATCTTTAAATATTCCATAACAGGGTCTGTATCACAGGACTGGCGTATGGCAAATTTGGTGTCAATATTCAAAAAGGGGACAAAAACCAAACTTGGAAATTATAGGCCAGTAAGTTTAACCTCTACTGTGGGTAAAATCCTGCAGGGTTTTCTAAGACATACTATTCTGGAGTATCTGAAAAAGAATAACCTCATGACCCAATATTAACATGGGTTTACAAGGGACCGTTCCTGTCAGACTAATCTGATAAGCTTTTATGAAGAGGTAAGTTCTTGACTGGACCAAGGGAATGCAGTGGACATGGTGTACATGGACTTTTCAAAAGCTTTTGATATGGTGCCACACAAAAGGTTGATACATAAAATGACAACAATGGGGACAGGGGAAAATATCTGTAAGTGGGTTAAGAGCTGGCTCAGGAAACAAAGGGTGGCAATTAATGGAGCACACTCGGACTGGGTCACGGTTAGCAGTGTGGTAACAGGGGTCAGTATTGGGCCCCCTTTTTAACATTTATTAATGACCTTGTAAGGGGCATAGAGAGTAGAATATCAATATTTGCATATGACACTAAACACTGCAGGGTAATCAATACAGAGGAGAAGAATTTTATATTAGAGGAGAACAATTTTATATTACAGGAGGATTTGTGTGAACTAGAAGTTTGAGCTGGTAAATGGCAAATGAGCTTTAATGGTGATAAGTGTAAGGTCATGCACTTTGGTAGAACAAACAAGATGTATAATTAAGCACATAACTGTAAATACTGGGCAAAGCCATCACTGAAAAAGACCTGGGTATATGGGTGGACGACAAACGAACATTTAGTGGCCAGTGTCAGGCATCTGCTGCAAAGGCAAATAAAATGGGATGCATTAAAAGAGGCATAGTTGCTCATGAGAACATAATTTTACTTCTATACAAGTCACTAGTGCGACCACACTTAGAATACTGCGTACAGTTCTGGTCTCCGGTGTATAAGAAAGACATAGCTGAACTGGAGTGGGTGCAAAGAGCGACCAAAGTTATTAGGGAACTGGGGGGTCTGCAATACCAAGATAGGTTATTACATTTGGGGTTATTTAGTTGGGAAAATCGAAGGCTTAGGGGTGATCTTATTACAATGTTTTGCTCTTAGACCTGTGACGGGGACAAGGGGGACAAGGGGGCATTCTCTACGTCTGGAAGAAAGAAGGTTTAAGCACAATCACAGATGCGGATTCTTTACTGTAAGAAGTGAGACTATCGAACTCTCTGCCATATGATATTGCAATGAGCGATTCCCTACTAAAATTTAAGAAGGGACAGGATGCCTTTCTTGAAAAGTATATTACAGGTTATATACACTAGTTTCCTTAATATTGCAATGATCCAGGGAGCTAGTCTGATTGCCGTATGTGGAGTCGGGAAGGAATTTTTTTCCCCAATGTGAAGCTTACTGTTTGCCACATGGCGTTTTTTTTGCCTTCCCCTGGATCAACATGTTAGGGCAAGTTAGGATAGGATATGGGTTGAACTAGATGGACTTAAAATCTTCTTTCAACCTTAATAACCATGTTACTATTGTGGTACAGTAAAGGGTGTTTTACTGGAAGGGAGATACATTTCTCCCATCAGATGTTTGGCCAGGTTTTTCCCTAAAGACAGAACCTGCGATGATGTCATGGTCACATGATCAGCCCATGTGATGTCTACCTCACTTGTGGGAGGGGCTAGGGGCTATGTAATGGAGTTTGGTGTTTGGCACATGGTGAGTGTCTGGAAGTTACAAGAACTTGGCTGGTCTTAGCCTGAACTTGTATACAGGATCCCAGTGTTGCAGGACTATAGCAGCAAGACTCAACAACCCTGGGAATGGCACCTGGCGGATGCCACAGGAACTGGCAGCCGCTTAGTTAAGCCCGACCCGTGCAAGGGGTGAGTCTGGGACCAGTGGTTCTCCAAGCTGGAGTACTTTTATGTTTTCCCCTTATTTTCTGTTAACCTGCTGTTTGCAAAGTGACATTAAACCACTGAAATTAGACTTTGAGCCTGTGTGTTGCCTCGTTACTGCAGCCCTGCTATTACCTACCAGTTGAATCCCTACACTATGTTACTAAATAAATAAAAAAAAAAAAAAAAATAAATAAAAAAAAAGAATTCAGGAATATTTAAGTAAAAAAAAAAAACCAAACAATAAAAGTACACATTTAGTATTGCCACGTCCGTAACGACCCGCCCTATAAAACTGTCGCACTAGTTAACCCCTTTAGTGAACCCCTTAAAAAATAAAAAACAAAGCGAAAAGCCGGATTACTTACCGGGAATGCTCTTTTAATGAGTCCACAACAGTACCCACTGGAGGTAGCGGGATCTGCCCCATAGGAATAGGAAACCTACAGAAAGATAAAAGGGGGTGGTCCACCTCTCCTCCTCAGTTGTATTTCAGAGTACCAGGAGGACCGCCAAGAGTTAGGCAACGTTCTTGCTTTTTAAGTTTAACTTACTTGTTTTTAGAGATACACTTTAATACGTGGTGTATTTATTGCCATTATCTTCATAGGGAGGGAAGTGAGCGGGTGCTGTCGTGGACTCATTAAAAGAGCTTTACCGGTAAGTAATCCGGCTTTTTACCCTTCGCCACGACAGCACCCACTGGAGAGATTCCAGAGACCTTCACCTGGGTGGGACCACCGTGCCAAGGACAGTCCTGCCAAAGCTTTGGTCAGAAGTTCATGAAAGGTCAAGTCTATAGCGATTATAGAAGGTAGAAGGGGTTGACCAAATTGCCACCTTACATATGGCTTCGATTGGAACGTCTCCCCTCTCGGCCCAAGAAGATGCCATTGCTCTAGTAGAATTCGCCTTGATGCTCTACGGAGGGTCTTCGATTCGCACAGAGTAGGATAATCAGATGGCATCCCTGATCCATCGGGATAAGGTGCTCTTCGTGACTCCGTACCCCTTTTTACAGCCCTGAAAGGATATGAACAGAGCCCTACACTGCCTCCAGTTCCTGGATCTTTCAACGTATTTTAAGACAGTTCTCCTAACGTCCAGGGTGTGAAATTGCTGTTCTTCAGGAGTGGAGGGGTCCCTGAAGACAGTGGGGAGGAGTATCTCTTGCGATCTATGGAATTATGCTGATACCTTAGGAAGGTACGAGGGGTCTGGTTTTAGAATCAACCTGTCCTGATATAGCTGAAAAGAGGGTGGATCTATGGATAGGGCTTGAATGTCGCTAACTCTCCTCGCAGATGTCAGTGCTACTAAGAGGGCCGTCTTGAGTGACAAGTATTTTGGAGATACGGTGTCTATTGGTTCAAAAGGGGCTTCCGTTAGAGCATCTAAGACCAAATTTATGTCCCAAGGAGGGATTCTAGGTATGTGTACCGGTGTCATTCGTTCACAAGCTGGACTAAAACGGAACACCCACTTATTCCCTGCTATATTATGGCCGTAAAGTGCTCCTAATGCAGACACTTGGACTCTTAATGTAGAATCATAGAATCGTAGAGTTGGAAGGGACCTCCTGGGCCATCTGGTCCAACCCCCTGCTGAAAGCAGGATTCGCTAAATCATCCCAGTCAGATGTCAGTCCAGCCTCTGTTTGAAGACTTCCATTGAAGGAGAACTCACCACTTCTTGTGGCAGCCTGTTCCATTCATTGATCACTGTCAAAGTTTTTTCTAATATCTAATCTGTGTCTCCTCCCATTCAGTTTTATCCCATTGCTTCTAGTCTTTCCTTGTGCAAATGAGAATAAAGATGATCCTTCTACAATGTGACAGCCCTTTAGATATTTGTAGACAGCCATTAAGTCTCCTCTCAGTCTTCTCTTTTGCAAACTAAACATTCCCAAATCCTGCAATCTTTCCTCATAAGACAGGGTTTGCAGACCGTCACCATTCTGGTCGCTCTTTTCTTAACTTGCTCCAGCTTGTTGATGTCTTTTTTAAAATGTGGTGCCCAAAACTGGACACAATATTCCAGATGAGGTCTGACCAAAGAGGAGTAGAGGGCAATAATGACTTCACGTGATCTAGACTGTATGCTTCTGTTAATACATCCTAGAATTGCATTTGCCTTTTTTGCTGCTGCATCACACTGTTGACTCATATTCAGTCTGTGATCTATTAGTATACCCAAGTCTTTCACATGTGCTGTTGCTTAGCCCTATTCCTCCCATTCTGTATATGCTTTTTTCATTTTTATTGCCCAGATGTAGTACTTTGCATTTTTCCCCTGTTAAAAACCATTTTTAGTTGCTGCCCACTGCTCCAGTTTAATTATATCTTTTTGAATCCTCTCTCTCTCTTCTCTAGTATTAGCTATACCTCCTAGCTTTGTGTCATCAGCAAATTTAATTAAATCATGGACAGAGCCCTGTGGTACCCCACTTGAGACAGACATTCTTCCAACTGGATGTGCAGCCATTTACGACCACTCATTGGGTCCGATCACTAAGCCAGTTATGAATCCACCTAACCGTTGCCTTGTCCATTCCATACTTAGTCATTTTTTTCAATAAGGATTGTATGAGATACTTTTCAAATGCTTTGCTGAAGTCAAGATATACTATATCTACAGCATTTCCTTGATCTACCCAATCAGTGATTCCGTCATAGAAGGAAGTTACGTTAGTCTGATATGACTTATTAGTTACCAACCCATGCTGACTCTGTTTAATCACTTCATTCTTAGCCAGGTACTGACATACATGTTGTTTATTAATCTGTTCAAAGATCTTTCCTGGTATAGAAGTCAGACTCACTGGCCTATAGTTGCTTGGGTCCACCTTCTTCCCCTTTTTGAAGATAGGAACAACATTTGCTCTTCTCCAGTCTTCTGGGACTTCTCCTGTTCTCCAAGAATTTCCAAAGATTATGGAGAGGGGTTCAAAAATTTCTTCTGCTATCTCCTTCAGTACTCTGGGGTGTAATTCATCTGGACCTGGAGACTTGAATTCATTTAGGTTAGCTAAGTGTTTCCTCACTATCTTTCTGTTTATAGATATCCTGGATTCTTCTATTCCCTTAATAGGACAGTGAAGAACAGTTGATGTTACATTTCCTTTCTGAGAGAAAACAGATGCAAAATAGGAATTTAAAAGTTCAGCCTTCTCAACATCCTGTCTTACCATTTCATCATTTTCAGCCTGTAAAAATCCTATAGTATCTTTGACTTTTCTTTTACTTTTGACATATCCCCAAAATCCTTTATTGTTGCTTTTGACATCTCTTGCAAGCCTCAATTCATTGTCAGCTTTAGATAATCTGATTTATGCCCTGCAGACAGCATTATATTCTTCTTTAGATATGCCTCCCTCTTTCCATTTTATAAACATTTCTTTCTTCCTTTTTAGCATGTGCTTAAGTTCTGTGTTCATCCATCCTTGTTTCCTTAATTGCTTCCTATTCTTCCCTCTTTTCGGAATTGTTAACAATTGTGCTTTGAGAATTTTTCTCAAGATTTCCCATCCTTCCTGAACATTTTTGTCTTTAAGGATATCCAGCCATTGGATCCCTCCAATTCTCTTTCCAAATCCCTTAAAATCTGCCTTTCTGAAATCTAACCTTGACGTCTGAGTCTTCACAGGTCTTCCTCCTCTAGTTATCCAAAGTTCTAAAATAGCATGGTCGCTACCTCCTATGGTCGCAGCCACTATTACCTCCTCAACCATTTCCTCCCTGTTTATAAGGATTAGATCCAAGGTAGCAGTTCGCCTTGTTTTCTCCCCCTACCTTTTAGAAGATAAAGTTGTCAGCAAGAGAGGATAAGAATTTCCTTGACCCATTAGTTTTGCCTGAGAGAGATTCCCAACAAATGTCTGGATATTTGAAGTCTCCCATGACAACTGTGTCATATTTTTTGGAGAACTTGGCCATTTGATGCATAAAGAGATGTGAGAATCATGTGGGAATAGTGGATGAGGGCAGGTATATCTCGCCCAGATTCCTTTCCTATGTGGCCTAGTCTGGTCAGTATCGCACCTGCTTGCTAATGGATAATGGGAGGTGGATATAAAGGGATGCAAGGTGGTTGTGCGAGTGTCTCAGCCTGGGAACACAGAGCCTGTCTGTGTGAGAGACACACACGTGAGTGGAAGCAGTGCCCACTGCAACTGTGGTTTGGCTGGACGGGAGAAGCCCGCCAGTTGGTAGTTAGGTTGTCCATTGTTTAGTTAGTGCCGGACAGGCAAGGATTTGTTTTATGTTTTATTTCCTTTTGCATTGCTTTCACCGTTAATAAACCTGAGCCAGGGTCAGTTATACACGAATCCCAGCTCTGCGCCTGAGTTTCATGCTGAACGCACGTGACCTTTGACCCCAGCAAAGGCGATCCCGGAGTGTTTTGTCACAGAGTTCATCCATATCTTCAGCCTGCACAGGCGGCCTGTAGTAAATGCCTACAATGGTGTCCTTTCCATTGTTCTGTCCTTGTATTCTTACCCAAACAGTTTCCACAGAACTCCCAGCCTCTGAAGCTTCAATCTCTGTGCAGATATACGCGTTTCTAATATACAATGCAACACCTCCTCCTCGTTTATCACGTCTGTTTCTTGCAAATAAGTTGTATCCGTCTAGTATTCCAATCATGTGTATCGTCCCACCAAGTTTCAGTGATTCCAATGACATCATATTTCTTCTCCTGTGTTAGTAGTTCCAATTCTCCTTGTTTGTTGCCCATGCTTTGTGCATTAGTATAGAAGCATTTTAGTTTGTGATTGGTTTCTCTTTCTCCAATATTTTTATTATTTAGATTCTTTTGTCTTTGTTCTTCCTTTCCACTTCTAGTTGTTCACCTGCAGAATCTTATTCCACCTCCATCCACTGGAAGGATGGAAGAGAAGACCACCTGCGCTCCCAGTTCTTTCACTTTCTTGCCTAAGTTTCCAAAGTCTCTGCAGATGGTTTCCAGGTCGTTTCTTGCGGTGTCATTTGTCCCCACATGTAGTAGCAGGAATGGGTAGTCATCTGTAGGTCTGAAGAGTCCTGCTATCCTGTCAAACATCTTTAATTTTTGCCCCTGTAAGACAGCACATTTCTCTTGAAGTTATATCTGGTCTGCAGATAGCAGCCTCTGTTCCTCTCAACAGGGAATTCCTCATGACCACCACTCTCCGTTTCTTCTCTCTCCATCCAGGAGGACTCTGAAAGCGTACAATCATATATATGATTTGTGAGACGGACCCTGGCACTATAAGACAGATCCCCCATTTAACAAAAAAAAAAAATAATATCTTTCTTTGACAAATTTGGGGGGGGGCGTCTTATAAAGCGAAAAATACTGTAAAACCAATTCTTTACCTACTATTGATTTTTTTTTCAATCAGCCTCCCAAAGATCGCAGTAAGGCTCGGCTCATACTTATTCTGCGTTCTATGCTGAGTGCTTACATCAAGTTTTCCCAAGTCCGTCTCTGAAGTATGCGATTCAGACAGAATTCTCAACAGAAGATTGCTTGTAATCAGGCAGATAGAGGCACTGTGGACACCATCTGGCCTGTGATCTGTTCGTCTTTTTAGGGTATGTTTCCAAGGTTAGGATTGGCTAAGGATTTGACACAGGTAAAATCTGCACCAAATCTGTCACTGGTGGTCACTGGCAGGTCACCTGCGTTTTTTATTCGGATTTATATGCGTTTTCTGTAAGCTAAATAAAGATTTTTTTTTTTTTGGTAAATAATAAAAGTCATTTCTGGTCCAACCTCCTCTAACGTTTGTCCAACCCACATTCCATTATACACATAGATAGACAGATATGGGATAGATAGACGGCACTCGGGACAGTAGGTGCGGCTGCATGCATTTCTCTGCAGCTGAGCGCAGTGCCGGGTACAGAGGTGCAAGACTTGTGCGAGTTTCTCGCATGTCTGACCCCGGCTTAATATGCAGCGTCTTTTTTTTATTATTTTAAAAAAAAAAAAAAAAAAAAATGGTGTGGGTTCCTGCGCAGTTTTCTGCGCCAGGAGACTGGGGGCTGATGTTTATAGCCTGGGAAAGGGTTAATATCTATGTATCTTCCCAGGCTATGAATATCAGCCTGCAGCTGTCTGCATAGCCTTTACTGGTTATTAAAATAGGGGGACACCCCAAAAAATGACATGGGGGGGTGGTCACCTATAATAGCCAGAAAGGCTATGCAGACAGCTGTGGGGCTGATATTCATAGTCTAGGATGGGGCCAAGGATATTGGGCCCCCCACCCCCCGGCTACAAACACCAGCACACAGCCGCCCCAGAAAAGGCGCATCTGCACCAATTCTGGCACTTAGCCTCTGTCTTCCCACTGCCGTGTAGTAGTGGAATATGGGGTGATAAGGGGTTAATGTTGCCTTTCATTCAGCCAGTTAGTAATGGAGAGGCATCAATAAGACGCCTATCAATTACTAATCTTATAGTATGTAAAGGGTTAAAGACACAGCCAGAAAAAAGTATTTTAATGAACACCACACATTTTTGCCATTTTATTATACTCCTAATTCCCCGAGGCCCTCGATCTCCTGAAAAAAAAAAAAAAAACAAATACTTCCTGTCCAACGTAGTCCTTAACAACCAGTGTCCCACGACGAGTCCAACTCTGCTACATCTGGAAACATGACATCCAGAGATAGCAGAGCTTGTAGATGACCACCAGAGATCTCCGGCGGTCACCTACACTGTAGTTCTCGCGGTCAGCTGACCGTGAGAACTAGCCTAGTGACCGGAGATAACCCCCGGACACATGCATGGCAGTTCTCGAGGTAACACGGCAGTTCTCACGGTAAGCAAAGTTATCGCGAGAACTGCAGTGGACGGGGACTTTCGTCGGTGGGAGAAGGTAAGACCTTATTTAAATTAGTGGACATGCGTAGTAAGCTGCGTTTACGCAGTTATTCATGTGACGAATCATTAGATGTGGTTTTACCGCATCTAATAGTCTATGGTAAATTTACAGTGCGGCGACGGAGCCTCGCCACATTGTAAACAGACAAGCTGCGTTCTGGAAAGACGCACCGAATGCCCGATTACGCGGGTCTGCCTCCAGCATCTTTTAACGCATAGTGGAGACAGGATTTCATGAAATCCCCCTCCACTATGCTGTAACATCTGGCCACTGCATGTTTGACGCTGCAGCTTTACACTGTTTCATGACCATGGAAACATACCCTTAGGGGTTTGTAAAAGTGCAGTCCACCACAGTTTTGTGCACTTTTGAAACAGAGGACGCTGCTGAACAGATGCCGGATGGAGTCTAACTCTTCTGCCTGATTATAGTGACTGGACCTGTCTGGTGTGTGATCTGATTTACATAATTTGGAATTTTAGATGGAACCCCCATGTAAATGCTGAGCGTAGAGCACAGGATATGTTACTCAAAATGTTCCAAATCACCATTATCTCAATCCACTAAACAAGTAAGTCAACAAGCAAAGTCCACACTCAGGTTCATCATCTGTAAACGGAAATTTAAGGGGCTTATACATTACTGGCAGCACAGGCACTGGAAAAGCGCTATGGCTCCTCGCCCCCTAAAAGAAATTTAGCAAAATTCTGCACTCCCAAATCCAAATGCCACTGTGCCTAAACCACATTTCTCTTCCACATGTTGAGCATTTCTGTAGCGATGATAGTTCACCTTACGGGTGCATGTCTTCAGAAAAATGATCCGGGCCCTACAAAGTTCTGGGGAGTGCAGTGTTCGGGCACTACAACAGCAGATTTGCAATTTTCACTCAACATCCATTGCTGCTTATTTTTGGAGAAAAACAATGGAGTAAAATCATCACTATATCTGTAGATAAATTTCCAAATGGGTAGAATTTCCAAGTTGGGGTCACTTGAGGGTTTTTTTTTTTTTTTTTTTCGGCTTTTCTAGCACTTATGGGCTTTGTATATGGCGTCCTCAAACTATTCTATTAAAGGGGATCTGTCCCCCCATTTTAGCCCTATTAGCTGCTGGCACCGCCATCAGGGGCTTATCTACAGCATTCTGTAATGCTGTAGATAAGCCCCCGATGTAACCTGAAAAAAAAAAAAGTTACATTATACACTCCCCGGCTGTTATCAATGGGTAACCGAGGAGGACAACAAAGAGCCAAGTCCCAGAAATCCAGAGAGGTTGGTAACTATGCAGATCCCTGATCTTAACCACACAACTAGCAGTAGCGGTGGAGCGTTCCTACGATGATCTAGACGCCTCGTCACCGCCGGAGGACTACATAAGCCTAAAGCAAGAAAAGGGAAAACTAACTGCCCCAGACAGACCCCAAAGGAATAGACAGCCTTCACACATGTATTGATGGTGAAACAAGATGAAAACACAAACACAGGCAGGAAAATAGGCAGAGCAAACGATGGGGCCCAACTAACTAGAAAGAACAGAAAAGGAAAGACACTGTCTGCAATCTGCCAAAAAAAACCCTACAAAAATAATGTCCAACACTTCTGATACCAAAATTAACCCTCAAGTCACTAGACCTCTCCCACTATATCAGCACTCTGAAATATTCTGAGAGAGCAAAAAGAGGCCAATCTAATAAGGGACTAAAAAGCAAAACAGCAAATACAGATAAATAAGAGTGGAAATTCAGCACAGCCCCAGCCGGGGCTGGCTGAGCACACAAAAAACTGAATAGACCAACAAAATCAAGTGTGAACATTAGCAAAAACACTTAGCTTTGAGAAGGCTGGAACAGAGCCGAAAACCAAGACCTGAGAAGCCAGAAGCAATCACCAGCACTAAACTAGGGCGTCGGCTGTCTTAAATCCAGTCTAAGATTCCTGAGGTCCAATAGTCATCTTCATTATCAGGTGGTAGATCTCTACTGATTAAATCAGCCTCACTACCTCCTGTTACCACCAGAGGGAGTCTGGAAGGAGAATTCACAGCTGGTGGACTAGAGAACGAACTCAACACCCAGCGTTCGGTCCAGTCCGATGGGTGTCGCCGTCTCGTCCGGCGCCTCCCATCTTCATAAGATTATGTCCTCCTCCTTGCTTCTCCCTCGGCCCCTGAGCACGCGTACTTTATCTACCCTGTTGAGGGCACAGCAGAATACTGCAGTGCGCAGGACACCTCTGACCTTTCCCAGCGCACTGCAGTACTTTACCCTGCCATCAATAGAGCAGAGAAAGTACACTTGCGCAAGAGCCGAGGGAGAAGCAAGAAGGAGGACGTCATCGTATAAAGATGGGAGGCGCCGGACCACGACACCCACCGCACCTGACTCCGCCCCCCGGTGAGTATAACCTAACGTGTCTTTCCTATCTTTCAGGTTTCATCGGGGGCTTATCTACAGCATTACAGAATGCTGTAGATAAACCCCTGAAGGCGGTGGCCACAGCTCATAGCCCCAAAATGGGGTGACAGATTCCCTTTGAAATATGTGCACCAGGATGCAAATAAATAGCGCATCGTCCCTCCCGAGTCACACCAGGTGGCTAAGCAGTAGTGCACAGCCACATATTTCTATGTTCAGCAGAAATTGTGTGACACATTTTATTTCTATTTTGTTACCCATTTACCTATGTGAAAATGTAAAATCTGGAGTTAAAACAACATTTGTGGTGAAAATGTAATTATCCTTTTTTCAATGGTATAAACTTCTGGATTCAACATACACACTGCACCCCTATATGAATTAATCGGTGGTGTAGTTTGTAAAATGAGTACAGTTATGTGGGGGGGGTTCTGCTTTTCTGCCACCTCAGGGGCTCTGCCAGTGTGACATGCCACTTCCAAACCATTCCAGTAAAAGCTGAACTCCGATCTAGAGCTCTTTACTTTCTAAACTTCGCACTATGCCTCAAAAGTAGTGTCTGTGTACTCGGGAGAGATTGTACAACACATTTTGGGGGCCATTTTCTCCGACTGTCATTGTGAAAAAAAAAATATTTGGAGCCAAAGCAAAATTTGAGAAAACGTGTAAAGTGTTCATTTTTTCCTTCCATGTTGCCCATTTCTTAGTAAGCACTTGAAGGGTTAATAAACTTTTTGAATGTCGATTTAAGGACTTGAGGTGTGCAGTTTTTAGAATGTTTGGATATTCTCTGTCATAAGGACCCCAAACTCACCAAATGTGATGAAGTCCCTGAAAAATATGTAAATTGAGAAATTGCTGGTCAACTTTTAGGCTGTGTGCACATGTTGAGTATTTGCTTGCAGAAATTTCTGCAAGGTATCTCCATCTCTTGAAAGCAAAAAGATGCGTTTTGCCTCTTTTTGGTGCATTTTTTGCATGCTTTTTTGTACAGCAATGAAGGCTTTTTTTTTAGCTAAATAAAGATATTAAAAAAAGTTTTGTGATGTAATTTCTTGGTTCAACACCTTTCTTAATTCTGGTGCAGTGTGGCATCAGGGTAATGGAATTAGGACTTGATGTCAGTAGCTGTCATTGACACCATGCCCTAGGTTTAGTAATGAAAAGGTGTGAGCCTGACACCCTCATTCCTAAACCGATAAGTAAATACACAAACAAGTTGTCACCAGCCTATGTTGGAGAATTAACTGAACAAAAGTACATAGGCTGTAACCAGATAGCAACTGTTAATTTAAAAAAAATAAAAAAAAAAAAAAGGAAAAAAAAAAAAAAAAAACCACTGCGTAGGGCTCCTGCATAATTTTAATAACCAGCAGAGGGAAAGCTGAGGGCTGATGTTAATATTCTGGGAAAGAGCCAATTGCCATGAAGGTTCATATGCGGTTAATATCAGCTCACAGCTATTTGCTAAGCTTTTAATGTCTAGTTTACAGAAGGACCCCAGAAAAAAAAAAGTTGACATGGGGCAGTCTCCCTTTAAAATCCAACCAAAAAAAGCTTAGGAAGACAGCTGCGGGCTGATATTAATAGCCCAGGAAGGGGCCATGGGAATTGGCCCCCTCCCAGACTAAAAACATCAGCTCTCAGCTGCCCCAGAAGAGGATCATCAATAAGATGCGCCAAATCTGGCTTTTAGCCTCGCTCTTCACACTTGCCCTGTAGTAGTGGCAAGTGGGGTAATGGTTGGGGGATGGTTGATGTCACCTTTGTATTGTCAGATAAGCTTTTACCACGGGTCGCAATATCTCTGCAAGGTCATGCTGACATCTGACAGCATGACCCTCTCCCCCAGCCCTCTGACTGTCTTACCAGCAGTAATGTTACCGCCAATGAGAACCACCACGACTGTTTCCAACGCTGTCATGCAAATGGCAGCGATAGACATGCCATAGGAAGCCTGTAAAAATGCAAACAAACTCAGCAAACATTTTTATACTTGCGTTTTTGCTGCAGATTTGACACACTCAATTGAGGTCAATGTGTGAAAAATGCTAAAAATCTGCAGAAATAAATAAAATCTAAAAAAAAAAAAAAAAAATCACAGGAAATACTCAAAGGAAATTTACTGATCATGTGCACAACACTTCAGGATAGTCATAGAATTACCGTATTTTTCGCTTTAAAAGACGCACCTGATTATAAGACGCACCCCCAAATTTGTTGAAGAAAAAGAAATTTTTTTATGTTAAATGGGGACCTGTCTTATATATGATTTGTAAGACGGAAACTGGCATTATATGTCCTTCATCCTTGTTGGCACATGGCCCCCTTGTGCTGCTGGCTCCCCCACCCCATCGGCATGCACATGATAAAATAAACAGTTAACTCACCTTCCGATCAGGGCTCCTTGCTCCCAGCTCCCCCACGGCTCTTCCTGTGTCTGTGCTGACATCCAGGCATTTCATTGTTAGCTGCAGGACCTTCCATCACATGACCGCAGTGTTGTACACTGGGAGTCACGTGACCGCAGGTCCTATTGGCACAGACACAGGAAAAGACAGGGGAGAGCTGGGAGCAGGAGCCATCATCAGAAGGTGACTATAGTGACGGGGCAGTGGGGGGAGAGTGCAGGCACATGCAATATGCGCTGCTACCCTGTCCACCAACTCGGTGCGGCTTCAGCACCGAGGTGATGGACAGCGGGTGCAGTGAATATTGCATCAGCCTAATGACCAGGAGCACTGACCACCCGCTGTCTGCAGCCCGCAGCCAGCCCACCCCACTGACACCACTCCAGAGCTGCCCCCCCTCCTCTACAGCACACATTCGGATTACAAGACACAGCCCCCCACTTTCCCCCAAAGTTTGGGGGAACAAAAGTGTCTTATAATCCAGAAAATATGGTATTTTTTTATGCCATTACTCTTGATATAAGTGATAAGACCGCTTTATTCTGTGTCAGTACGATTACAGAAATATCACCTTAATTTTTTTTACGTTTTGGAGTTTACACAAACTATTTTACATGAAAAAGAATTGTCATTGCATCCCTGTATTCTGACAACTATAACTTTTTTATTTTTCTACTGACAAACACGTAGGGCGGCTTGTTTTTTGCAGGATAAGATGACTTTCAGACATACAATTTTAATTTACATTCGTCTTTTTGATTGCGTTTTCCACTTTTTGTCCAGCACTATGGTGAGAAGGCATGGTTTTTTCCCTCATTTTTTTCTACAGTGTTCACTGAAGTGATAGAAAGGGCTGTCCTGTTCAAATCAATAAGTCTGCAGACTTATGAATCCTCCCAGCGCATACACTGTGCACTGCAGAGATTTGTCGGCATCCAATCTGTGACCGGGGATTTGCCGATTTCTGTCCGGGGATCGGAGGGTATGAGTTATATATACTCCCGACCAGTGGACCCTAACTCGCTCCTTTCAACTGCATTGACTGATTGTCTGGTACTGTCTTACTAGTGGGGGCGGATTTGCTTCACACAGAAGTGTACGGAGAACGAGACCACGCTCACTGGCTGGGAGTATTTATAACTCATACATACTGTGATAAAACACTCTGGGATTGCCTTTGCTGGGGTCAAAGGTCACGTGCGTTCAGCATGAAACTCAGGCGCACAGCCGGGGTCTGGGTATAACTGACACTAGGTCAGGTTTATTAAGGTGATAGCAATGCATAAAGAAAAAAAACAAAACAAATCCTTGCCTGTCCAGCACCAACGAAACAAAGTACAACCTAACTACCAACTGGCGGGCTTCTCCCGTCCAGCCAAACCACAGTTGCATTGGGCACTGCTTTCACTCACGTGTCTCTCACACAGACAGGCTCTCTGTGTCCCCAGGCTGAGACACTCACACAACCACCTGGCATCCTTTTATATACGCCTCCCATTATTCATTAGTAACCAGGTGCGACACTGACCAGACTAGGCCACATAGGAAAGGTATCCAGGCGAGATATACCTGCCCTCATCCACTATTCCCACATGATCCTCATATCCCCCCCTCTGCTCAGACCACTCCGGTCGAGCAATGACACCCGCCAAACAGTGCACTCGGGACAGGGCATCTGCATTCCCCATCTGTACCCCTGGGCGGTGCTCCACCGTAAAAGTGTAGGCCTGCAGGGCAAGGAACCACCGGGTCACCGGGCTATTCCGTTCCTTGTTCAAGTGCATCCACTTAAGGGGCATGGTCAGTGATCAGCCTGAACTTTTGGCCTACCAGGTAATATTTGAGGGCCTCTAGAGCCCACTTAATGGCTAGGCACTCTTTTTCTATGACTGCATACTTCTTTTGCTCATGTTTGTTCAGCTTCCGGCTGAGATAGAGGACTGGGTGTTCCACTCCGTCCCTCACTTGTGACAGTACGGCCCCGATACCGGTATCAGAGGCATCAGTTTGTACCACAAACTCGCTGCAGAAGTCCGGAGTCACCAGTACTGGTTGAGAGCAATGTGCCCGTTTTAGGCTATGGAAGGCTTCTTCAGCCGCTAAACTCCACTTAATCATGACAGAGTCTTTCCCTTTTGTAAGATCTGTCAGGGGGTAGCGATGGCTGCAAAATTGGGTATGAACCGGCAATAATAGCCGGCGATCCCCAGAAAGGCTTGCACCTGCTTCTTGTTGACAGGTTGCGGCCAGTCCTGAACCGCCTGAATCTTATCGAGCTGGGGTTTAACAATACCCCTCCCAATTACATACCCCAAATACCGGGCTTCTTCTAGCCCGATGTGACATTTCTTGGAGTTCGCGGCTAGACCTGCTTCCCACAAGTCGTCAATCACAGCTTGTACTTTCTGGAGACGAGTCTCCCAGTCCAAGCTGTAAATGTGATCCACATAGGCCGAAGCGTACTGCCTATGTGGCCTTGGGACTCGATCCATCAGTCTCTGGAAGGTCGCCGGTGCCCCGTGCAGTCCAAACGGTATATATATATTGAAATAAACCTTCCGGCGCAGCAAATGCCGTCTTTTCTCTGGCAGCCTCCGCCAGAGGGATCTGCCAATACCCCTTTGTCTAGGGTCGTAATATACCGGGCTTTTCCTAACCAATCTATTAACTCGTCGACCCGGGGCATAGGGTAGGCATCAAATTTTGAGACTGCATTCAGTTCCCTGAAGTCATTGCAGAACAGGATGGTGCCAACTGGTTTAGGAATTAGCACAATCGGGCTGGACCAAGCACTGTGCGATTCCTCAATGACACCTAACTAACATTGCCTTCACTTCTCGGGAAACTGCTTCACGGCGTGCTTCCGGGATTCGGTATGGTTTTACGTGAACTGTGACACCAGGTTCCGTTACGATGTCATGTTTCATTAGCGTAGTCAGCCCGGGTTTTTCTGAGAAAAACTTTTGGTTGTGAAGTAGAAACTGCCTGACCTCAGTCTTTTGCTGCTCCGAGAGAGTCTCTGCAACCCGTTCCTCCGGTACGGTATGCGAGCAGACAGGACGGGCCAGCTCCACTGAAAAGGCAGACCGATCTTTCCAGGGTTTTATCAGATTTACAGGATTAATCTGTTCAGGTTTCGGTTTACCTGCCTGGTATACTTTGTAGTTTACTTCACCAACTCTTTCCTTAATCTCAAAGGGGCCCTGCCACTTTGCCAGGAACTTACTGTCCACCGTGGGGACCAGGATCAACACCCTATCTCTGGGTGCAAACGTACGGATCTTGGCACCCCTATCAGATTCTTTTTTGGGCTCCTTGAGCCTGTATCATGTGTTCTTTGACGATAGGCATAACAGCCGCAATACGGTCCTGCATTTGTGTGACGTGATCCATCACCGTTTTAAACGGAGTGACCTGACCCTCCCAGATTTCTTTTGCAACGTCTAACAGTCCGCGAGGACGTCGGGCGTACAATAACTCGAAAGGCGAGAATCCCGTGGAAGACTGGGGTACTTCCCTGATGGCAAAAAGCAAATACGGAAGTAAATAGTCCCAGTTCTTCCCATCCTTGTCTATCACCTTTCTCAGCATCTGCTTCAGAGTTTTATTGAACCGTTCGACCAACCCGTCTGTTTGAGGGTGATACACGGATGTGCGTAACGGTTCGATTTGTAACAATCGGCAGAGCTCCTTCATTACCCTGGACATAAAGGAGCATCTGTTTTGGTATACCGACCCAACTAAACACATGCACCAGTTCCTTGGCAATCGTCTTGGTGGCCGTGTTACGCAAAGGGATGTCCTCCGGGTAACGAGTGGCATAATCCAAGATGACCAGGATATGTTGGTGTCCACGTGCAGACCGTGGAAGGGGCCCAACTAAATCCATCCCAATCCTCTCAAACGGGACTTCAATAATAGGTAGGGGTACCAAAGGGCTACAGAATCGGGGCTTAGGTGCAGGGGCTTGGCAGTCAGGACAAGACTCACAATATACACGAATATCGTGATGCATGCCCGGCCAAACAAAACAGTGTAATATCCTTTCGGTGGTTTTCTGGCCTCCCAGGTGACCTCCCATCACATGCCCGTGGGCCAGGTCCAGCACCTGCCACTGGTAGGGTTTTGGCACGACTAATAGTTGCACCGTGTCTTCCCCCTTTTTCTCTGATATAGTAAATCATTCTCCAGGACCATGTAAGGATATGCCAGCCTAGAGCCAGGTTCTACGGGTACCCCATTTATCACTTTTACATTTGTCCTAGCCCGAGAGAGTAGGATCCTTTATTTGCTCGCTTTGGAAGTTATCTTTCTGAACTTCGAAATCCGGCAAATGGGGAGGTGGACTGCTGTCAGCCTCCTCCTCTTCCCTGGTCTCCTCCCTATCACCCACCATGACTGAAAACGGGAACTGCAGGTCAATTTCCAGCAGACTCTTCCGGGGAGACCTCTTCCAGGGGTTCGGGACCCACACGCGCCCTGGGAGAAGAATCATGTACACTATTACCCTGGGGTATCAACTGATTCTCCCACAATTGCCAGAAGTGGGGAAAATCCCGGCCCAGGATAACATCATGCAATAACGCAGGGACGAGTCCCACTTTATGTTGCACAGACCCATAGGTAGTAGTAATGCATATGACCGTGGTGAGGTACGAGCAGGTGTCTCCATGCACACACGTTACAGAAAATTTGTCTGATGGTCCAGTCGGGGCTGACACCAGACTGGCCTTCACCAGAGTCCCCACACTTCCCGAGTCTAACAATGCCACCACATTTTTTCCATCAACAGTTAAATCACACAAGTGTTTTTCCACATCCTTTTGACCAGCATTCACACTCACCACCCGTGCAACCATAGACATGCGGTTTTTAGAGTCTGTGACGTCGCACTGCATGGGTTCAGAAGTGAGCGGACAGTTCGCAACAATGTGTCCCATCTCTTGGCAGCAGAAACACCTAACGGGCCCCTTGCTTAGACCATAGTTCGTTACTCTCGGCCTCGCAGTGCGGACAGTCCCGATTTTTCCTTCTCCCCTACTCCCTGGAACAGTCTTACCGGTTCCACGTGGAGATGAAGAACGAGGTGGGGTAGCGTCGTCTCGGAGTCCTTCTGCCACGGAGTAACGTTCAACCAGATCCACCAGTTGATCTCCCGTCGTAGGATTTCCATGGCTTATCCACTTCCTCAGGGCTGGCGGTAGAGCTCTCAGGTACTTGTCCATGACGACTCTCTGGATTATCTCTGGCGCTGTCAGCACCTCGGGTTGTAGCCACTTCTTCATCACGTGGATCAGGTCGAACATCTGTGACCGCGGTGGTTTATCCAGCTGATAAGTCCATTGATGCACTCTGTGCACGGACAGCGGTCGTCACTCCCAGCCGGGCCAAGATCTCGGCTTTCAGTTTGTCAAAGTCCTGCGCGGCTTCAGGTTCTAAGTCATAATAAGCCTCTTGGGCTTCACCGGAAAGAAACGGGGCAATCAGGCCAGCCCATCGTGCCTTCGGCCATTTTTCTCGCACCGCCGTCCGTTCAAACGTGGTCAGGTATGCCTCAACGTCATCTTCGGTCATCTTCTGCCAGTACCCACTCACGTGAATCACTCGACTGCTTCCAGGTTAACCTCAGGTAAGCTTGCCAGGCGCTGCGCCACCTGCTGGAGAAGCGAACGATCGGTAGCAGTCATGTCCACCAACTCCTTCATCACCCGATTAGCTTCTTGCTGGACGGCGGTGGACTGTACCAGCGCTTTCACCACGTCCTCCATGCTCATGCTTCCAACGTGATGCCCGCGTTCTCCACCACAATGTGATAAAACACTCCAGGGTCGCCTTTGCTGGGCTCAAAGGTCACGTGCGTTCAGCATGAAACTCAGGTGCACAGCCGGGGTCCGGGTATAACTGACACTAGGTCAGGTTTATTAAAAGGTGAAAGCAATGCATAAAGAAATAAAACATAAGACAAATCCTTGCCTGTCCGGCACTAACTAAACAAAGTACAACCTAACTACCAACTGGCGGGCTTCTCCCGTCCAGCCAAACCACAGTTGCTGTGGGCACTGCTTTCACTCACGTGTCTCTCACACAGACAGGCTCTCTGTGTCCCCAGGCTGAGACACTCACACAACCACCTGGCATCCTTTTATATACGCCTCCCATTATTCATTAGTAACCAGGTGCAATACTGACCAGACTAGGCCACATAGGAAAGGTATCTGGGCGAGATATACCTGCCCTCATCCACTATTCCCACATGATTCTCACAATACCCTCCGATACCCGATGGGAAGCCGACAAATCCCCACAGCGCAGCGTGTGTGCTGGGGGATTCACAAGTCTGCAGTCAACACCTTCAACTAGTGTGACAGTTTTATATGTAGGGTCATCCCAGACGAGGAGATACTAAATGTGCACTTTTATTTTTCATATAGAAATACTTATTTATGGGTACAATGTTTATTTTTTTGTATTTTGTGATATAAAAAAAAAAAAAATTTACAATTTGTTTTTAGCCCCCCTATGAGACGTTCACTTTCAGCACTCTGATGGCTATTTAGGCTCCCTTCACACTTCCTGATATTACCAGTACTGGAAAAAACACTACCAGAGCTATCCATGTGCCTTCCGTGTGTACCATCAGTGTGACACGTACCGGCATCAGGTAAAAGGCAGCATAGTTAACGCTGTTCCCAGTGCTGAATCCAACTTTCATCATAGTCGTCTGGTCTCCCTGCGATCAGAGACCAGTTGACGCTAATGACAGTTGTAGTCAGCACCGCCAACTGTAAATTAATCGTATTAAATATTTTTTTTTAAAAAGATACGGGATCCACCTCAATTTTTGTAACCAGCTGTATGTAGAGAAAGGAGATAGCTGGGGTTCTTATTATGGGAAAGTTGTTAACTTCAGGTCATGGGACCGGCTGCCAGTTTGTTGTGGATCGCAGTGTATACTAAGAGCAAAAAGCAGATGTATGACTGTACACTCGCCATGTTTGCATGTTGGGTTTGCTTTTTTCTACAGCCAAAACCTGATCTATTGGCAGTAGAGAAAAAAAAATAAAGCTGCAGCCAAAACACAGGTTTTGTTTCGTTTTTCTGCTACTTTGTTTTCTGCGTTTTTCAAAATCCCAACATTCCACTTTGATTCTACCTTTCCGGCATAAACAATCCAAGGTGCCAGGCCACCAACGCTAGACGCATGTGAAACCAAAAAACTTTTTTGGAAAAAAGGCAATTTGATCAAATTATTCAGGAGGAAACTTTTTTTATGTCTGAAAAAAAAATAGTGTCAACTCTGAAGAAAAAAAGCTGAATTCATGGATGAAGCACATCAATGAACTAAGATTATACAAGTCCATGAAAAAAAAAATACACAATTGGAAATGGAAGAACAGTAGGGAAGTTTAACTGGTAGGGAATTGTTTACTTAACACACTGGTGTCATTGAATTGGTTGGACATGGTTTACTACTTTATTATTTTATTGGGGCCAAACATTTAATCAAGGTTATACTCACCTCTCGTGCCGGTGAAGTTTACGTGGTGTCGGCATTCGCTGTCCCAGAACTCTCGTGCGATGATTGTGACACGTGACCCCAGCACCCAATCAGTGCTGGCGTCACTGTCTCCTATGAACAAATTGAACTTGAAAACAAAGTTCGGGCTGCGGTTGATCTGACATCCTTTTCATGTTCAATTTCACAGGAGGCGGGGAAAGTGACGCTAGCACTGATTGGGCGCTGGGGTCATGTCACAGTAGCACAGGAGCCTCAGGGAGAACGACGGCTGACACTGCAGGAACAATGCCAGCATGGGAGATGAGTACAAGCTTTTTTATTTTATTGGGGCCCAGGGTGGGGTAACATATTGGTACGTAACTGAAGTGGTCGGGCAATGTTTACTTAAAGGAATCAAGTCATCAGGTTTTTCTCCATACAACCTACGGACACCACCTTTCAGCCCCATGTAGCATCATTCTATAATGCTGTATATAGGTCTCCAAGTTACCATGTAAAACTGAGAAAAAAAAACAAAAAACCTTTTATTATACTCACCTGTGTTGCGGTCCAGTTGGTTGAGTGTCGTTGGTCTTGGTCTAGGGCCTCCTCTCTTCTTGCGGCCCTCTTTCTCTGCTTCATGCGGATGATGCACCCTATGCCATCCACACAGAGATGCCCACTGCAGGCACACTTCTCTCTGCCCTACTGAGGGCAGAGCACAGTACTGTTCTGCGCATGCACAGGGAAAGGCCAAAGAGCACTTGTGCACTGTAGTAGCTGGGGGACTGGGACACTGTGTGGATGACGTAAAATGCATCAACCACACAAAAGCAGAACAGCATCACAAGAGAGGAGGTGCCAGGACCAGCGACGACCATTGGAATGGGCCGCGCCATAGGTGACTCAGGTGAGTATATGAGGCTGAAGTTAATTTCTTATTCGTCCAGTTTCTTATGTGGAGCTGAAGTTGGTTTCTTATTAGTCAGTTTTGGCAATTTTCTCTTTATTTATAGGTTTAACAAAAAATAAGCATCACAATAATAACAAATGCAGCGAGGTGCCCTGATGTAAATACACTTAAACAGTTACAAAAATAAAACTGGCACAAAAATGGGCACCAAAGGGTGTTAATGAAAGGGTTAAATAACTTTAGGCCACCGATATCACACCACAGACATATAGACCAGGGAGCCCCACATCAAAACCAGGTCTCTCCAGCCTGGCCCAAATGGGTTCTGGGTATCAGAACTGGCATCAAAGTGGGCAAACAGACCATTGTCACAGATATGAATAAGTGACTGATGTTTAAGGAGTTAATGACTGAGCCCCTGATATCACAGTAAGAATACAAGTGTATATTTAGTGTGAGGCCAGTGGCCCAAAGTCATTAACCCTGTCACTCACTCCACTTTGATGCCCCTTATGAGGCTACTGGTCAGTGTAGTCACAGAGGGCTCCTCCCTGCAGCGTTTTATTACTGTGATCTTTGTTGTTGACCCTGTAAAATAAGGAAAAACCCAGAGCCAACTTCATGGTCAGCCTAGAGCCGTGTGCTCAGGTACCACAGAGGCACGAGCAAGCATCTTGGCGGCCATGAGAAACAGTGACACGGGCCAGCAATGGTTACGGCAAGAGTCTCACACACACACACACACACACACACACACACACACACACACAGCCTCTCCAGAGCCGCATACACACACACACACCCTCTCCAGAGCCGCATACACACACACACACACACACACACACACACAGCCTCTCCAGAGCCGCATACACACACAGCCTCTCCAGAGCCACACACACACACACACACACACACACACACACACAGCCTCTCCAGAGCCGCATACACACACACACACACACACAGCCTCTCCAGAGCCGCACACACACACACACAGCCTCTCCAGAGCCGCACACACACACACACACAGCCTCTCCAGAGCCGCATACATACACACACACTGCCTCTCCAGAGCTGCATACACACTGCCTTGTGAGGCTGCTGGTCTGTGTAGTCACAGAGGGCTCCTCCCTGCAGTGTTTTATTACTGTGATCTTTGTTGATGAACCTATAAAATCAGGAAAAACCCAGAGCAAACTTCATGGTCAGCCTAGAGCCGTGTGCTCAGGTACCACAGAGGCACCAGCAAGCATCATGGCGGCCATGAGAAACAGTGACATGGGACAGCAATAGTCACTGCAAGAGTCACATACACACACACACTGCCTCGCCGCAGAGCCGCATACACACACTGCCTCGCCGCGGAGCTGCATACACACACACACACACACACACACACACACACACTGCCTCTCCAGAGCCGCATACATACACACACACTGCCTCTCCAGAGCTGCATACACACACACTGCCTTGTGAGGCTGCTGGTCAGTGTTCAGGGCTAGAGCCGTGTGCTCAGGTACCACAGAGGCACGAGCAAGCATCATGGTGGCCATGAGAAGCAGTGACATGGGACAGCAATGGTTACTGCAAGAGACTGCTGGCCAGACTCCACAAATGCCTCTGGAAGGATAATAAGGCTATGTACCCACGTATGCAGAAAATTCCTGACTGAAAACCAGACTCCATCCCAGAAAACGCGCGTTTTCCCCCGGAGCGTCCCCAGTCTCATAGAAAAATAGTTAGAAATTCTTACGTGAAATTAATGAGCATGCTGCGTTTTTTTAAGGAAAAAAAACGCGTCAATATGCACTAGAAGTGCAGAATTCATTAAAGTGAATGGGATGCTTCTTGTAAGTGTTTTTGCCGGTAGAAACGCTTAAAAAACTGCTTACATAGGCACACAGCCTTACTGCTCCGAGTGGGGGAGCTGGCCGCCATTATTAACGCCGCCTCTGCACAGCTCCCGCTCTGCCCAATCAGTTTCTTCATCCGCTCTTCTCTCCACTGGCTGATCTCTGCCATCTCCTTTCGCTGATCGCTGCTCTCACTCTCCACCAAACAACTTCCCGGCTATTAACGGTCAGCTGGAGAATCTGAGCATGCGCACATCACGCGTCTCCGCCTCCTCATTGGCTGGTTTGTGCTCTCAGGACTGCACAGTGAAGGCAGAGTGACATGCGATGTGCGGCGGGCTGCGTCTAGATCAGAGGTGATTCTCTGGGGTCGTCATTTTAGCCCCTGCGCGGCTCACTAGGGAGCTGATGAGGAACTCGCCATAGCACCTGTACAGTCATGGCCAAAAGTTTAGAGAATGACACAAATATTATATTTTCACATGATCTGCTGGCCTCTGGTTTTTATGTGTGTTTGTCAGATGTTTTTATCACATACAGAATTGCAATCATATTATGAGTAGCAAAAGGTTATATTGACAGTTAGAATGAGATAATGCAGCAAGTCAATATTTGCAGTGTTGACCCTTCTTCAGGACCTCAGCAATTCTCCCTGGCATGCTCTCAATCAACTTCTGGATCAAATCCTGACTGATAGCAGTCCATTCTTGCAAAATCAATGCTTTTATTTTGTCTGAATTTGAAGGTTTTTGTTTGTCCACCCGTCTCTTGATGATTGACCACAAGCTCTCAATGGGATTAAGATCTGGGGAGTTTCCAGGCCATGGTCCCAAAATCTCTATGTTTTGTTCCCTGAGCCATTTAGTTATCACCTTTGCTTTATGGCAAGGTGCTCCATCATGTTGAAAAAGGCATTGTTGATCGCCAAACTGCCCTTGGACGGTTGGGAGAAGTTGCTCTTGGAGGACATTCTGGTACCATTCTTTATTCATGGCTGTGTTTTTAGGCAAGACTGAGAGAGAGCCCATTCCCTTGGCTGAGAAGCAACCCCACACATGAATGGTTTCAGGATGCTTGACAGTTGGCATGAGACAAGACTGGTGGTAGCGCTCACCTGGTCTTCTCCGAATAAGCCGTTTTCCAGATGTCCCAAACAATCGAAAAGGGGATTCATCAGAGAAAATGACTTTACCCCAGTCCTCAGCAGTCCACTCTCTGTACCTCTTGCAGAATATCAGTCTGTCCATGATGTTTTTCCTGGAGAGAAGTGGCTTCTTTGCTGCCCTCCTTGAGACCGGGCCATGCTCCAAGAGTCTCCGCCTCACAGTGCGTGCAAATGCACTCACACCTGCCTGCTGCCATTCCTGAGCAAGCTCTGCACTGCTGGTAGCCCGATCCTGCAGCTGAAACACTTTTAAGAGACGGTCCTGGCGCTTGCTGGTCTTTCTTGGGCGCCCTGGAGCCTTTTTGGCAACAAGGGAACCTCTCTCCTTGAAGTTCTTGATGATGCGATAGATTGTTGACTGAAGTGCAATCTTTCTAGCTGCGATACTCTTCCCTGTTAGGCCATTTTTGTGCAGTGCAATGATGACTGCACGTGTTTCTTTAGAGATAACCATGGTTAACAGAAGAGAAACAATGATGCCAAGCACCAGCCTCCTTTTAAAGGGTCCAGTGGTGTCATTCTTACTTAATCATGACAGATTGCTCTCCAGCCCTGTCCTCATCAACACCCACACCTGTGTTAATGGAGCAATCACTGAAACGATGTTAGCTGGTCCTTTTAAGGCAGGGCTGCAATGATGCTGAAATGTGTTTTGGGGGATAAAGTTCATTTTCTAGGCAAATATTGACTTTGCAAGTAATTGCTGTTAAGTTGATCACTCTTTATAACATTCTGGAGTATATGCAAATTGCCATTAGAAAAAATGAAGCAGTAGACTTTGTAAAAATTAATATTTGTGTCATTCTCAAAACTTTTGGCCATGACTGTAGACTGCTTCAGTGCTGAGGACGCTGGATCGGAGATGCTGGACCCCGGTAATCCAATCCAATGAGAGGACTGGAATGCAGGTGTTCCCTGGATCCTCATACATATCCATTCTCGTCCCCTCATCCAGCTTTTTCATGGTTTTTATGGAATTGTTCAAGGCTTTCGTGACGCACACAGTACAGACAGGGAGATATTTTACATTGTTAGATTTTATGTATTTGGTTTAACTTCCATTTTTATTGTCCTTTTTGTAATCTCAGCAATTCCCCTCAGCGCTGATTGTTCAGAGCAGGGTTGTATTGGGAGTTTATGCTGCCCTAGACACTTTTAGTGCTGCCTCCCCCATTGGAGAGTAGGAATTAGGCCGGGGTCACACTAACCGACGCAAAATACGGTCCGTAGTTTACAGGCGTAATACAGATGAGTGACCCCTAAATAGTGCTCCGTATGTCATCCGTGAGCAAGGTGTGTTCGCGTATTTTGCGCATGTCTGCATCCGTATGACGAGATTCTCGCTGCCTTGCAAAATGGACATAATGGAGCCCTATGACAGGGTTTCTAACACAAACAAAATAGATATAGACACACAGAATGCATATATACATACATACATGTCATTAAGACAAAATATATATATATTTTTTTTTTTTTTCCCCCAGAGTTCTTCATAGCAGAATGGCCGCTAATTAAATTGCCGGCTTCTACCAAATCCTTCCCCAACCCGACATGAAATGACACATGGTTTACATTCAGTAAAGCATTTCTTGTTTCTTAATATGTCCCTGACTAATAGATGAGCGTTTGTGTGCAAAATTTGGGAGTTGTAGTTATTTTAAGGGGTTAATTCGTATTTCTCACAAGTCACATGTGTGGTCCGTGTGTAATCCGTATTTTTAGCGCGCCCATAGACTTGCATTGGCGTATTAGGGGCGTAGTACACTGACTTGTACTGTTTGGCTGATGGATTTTTAAAGGGAACCTTCAGGCTGTGTGCCCACGCTGCTTTTTTTTAAGCATTTGTGCTGGATCAGACGCTTCAGAAAAGCTTAAAAGAAGCATCCCATACATTATAATGCATTTTGACCTTTTTGTGCCAAATGATGCGTTTTTTTCCGAATAGGAAAAGCTTAGCGGCTAAAAATGCAGCATGTTCATTATTTTCCGCGTTTTTAGCTGTTTTTTCTATGAGTCCAGAAGACGCGGAAAATAATGCAGAAAAAAACGCACGATTTCTGGGAAGAAGCGTTTTGTATCAGGTTTAAAACGCTAACGTGGGCACATAGCCTCAAACTCACAGAATCATCCAGGTGTGCACTGGCAGCCTTCAGACAGGCCTGCACATGTGCCTTCTTGAGCAGGGAGACCTTGCGGGCACTGCAGGATCGTAAGCCTTTACGGCGCAATGTGCTCTCAATGGTTTTTTGTGACTGGGGTCCCAGCTGCCTTGAGATCATTAACAAGTCCCCCCGTGTAGTTTTAGGCTGATCGTTCACCTTCCTCATGATCAAGGATAACCCACGAAGTGACATTTTGCATGGTGCCCAGATCAATGAAAATTGACAGCCATTTTGTAATTCTTCCATTTTCTTACTATTACACCAACAGTTGTCTCCTTCTCACCCAGCGTCTTACTTATAGTTTTGTAGCCCATTCCAGCTTTGTGCAGGTCTATGATCTTATCCCTGACATCCTTATAAAGCTCTTTGGTCTTGCCCAAGTTGTAGAGGTTACAGTCTGACAGACTGAGTACAATGTGCTTTTCTGGATTTTATTTTTGAATGTTAAAATTAAACTTACCCTTAAAATTATAGACTGTTCATGCCTGTGTCAGTGGGCAAACTTACAAAATCAGCAAGGGATCAAATACTTAATTCCGTGCTGTATCAGTTATCACCAAACTTGTGGATAGGTGATCACTTATATTCACCAGACAAAACCTTAAAAAGTCTCCCTACATTTTTAATAGGTGACCTCATTTTTTTGGAGTAGTTAGTGACCACATAGCGAATGGACATGTCCTATCATCTAAGTAGTCAGGACTGAAGGAAAAGGAGTTACACATCACCTATGGCTGGGAAGAGTCATACTGGATTGAGTCTTAGTTTCCAGCTGTGATTGGCACTGTAGGAAGTAAATGGATCTGTTAAGCATATACCCTACGGAACACACAGCCTATGGAACACACCAAGAAGCTGCCCTTCCCTCATTATACAGGCATCTGGAAGTAACAGGGACGCCTGTCAGGATGAGGAGGCCCATTGTCAGGGCATCTTGTGGCCCAGAGTGCCTTCACATAGGCTCCAAGATGTTTGGAGGTTAGAGAATAGTTTTCTGGGAAAAATACAGCTGTGGTGTCCAGTCCGTGTGCTGGCCATGGTGCAATGTGTACACTACCTCGCCACAGAGCCGAATACACCCCCCCCCCCCCCACACACACACACACATTGCCTCGCCACAGAGCCGCATACATACACACACAGCCTCGACACAGAGCCGCATACACACACACCCCACATACATTGCCTCGCCACAGAGCCGCACACACACACAGCCTCGCCACAGAGCCGCACACACACACAGCCTCGCCACAGAGCCGCACACACACACAGCCTCGCCACAGAGCCGAATACACACACACACACCCCACATACATTGCCTCGCCACAGAGCCACACACACACACACACAGCCTCGCCACTCAGCCGCATACACACACAGCCTCGCCACACACGAACATGAAAGCTTCTGGCGGCTGACAGCACTTCCACATTACACAACATATTGTAGTGTGACAACTGAGGCCAATCGGGCACCTGTTGCTGCACAGCACTGCAGAGCAAGCATACACTAGAGGGCACTCAGCATGACACACAGAGCATGCTCTTCACCGATATAACCGACACTACTCACTGTATCCAAAGTAAACTCCACATGACAAGAACACCCGTGTCCATAGTCACGCACGGCAACTAATCACTGAAGCCCCTGCAGAGCCTGCACAGAATGAAGTGATGCATTCACAGACATGCATGGTGAAGCGCTGTCCATTCTCACCTCAGTTTCCTCGAGCACCAGCTCCACGTCAGGCCACAAATCTACCAGTTGAGCGAGCGGCATATTACATGGACCAGTACACTCGATCTCCCTACTCAGCACAAACCAGCTTCACGGTTAACGCGTAACTCCACCCCCTACTCACTGACAGCGCCAAGCGTGCCGCCCTTCTGGTGTGCTATTGGTTTCTAGCAAAGGCTGCGCTCACCATAGGTCGCTGATAAGATGGAATGCCGCTTAATGGACCACGCCCACACCCTGGGCTGCTCAGGTAAAGGCTCCTTATCAAGACTTTAGAGAAGCGGAAGACTGAGGAGGGTGGGCGAGCCAACCCCCGGACTTTGAAAAAAAAAAAAAAAAAAAAAAACCTTGCTCAGGTGCTGCCGCCCTCCCCCCCTGCATCCTGGTGCCCTAGGCATGTGCCCTGGTTCAGAGTTACCAGAAAGTGACATTGCCAATCTGTCACAGTCATGTCCACAGCCACCACATTCCGAGGAGTGGGCTTTTTTTAACCCCTTAGCCCCACCCCCCAAAGGGTGGTTTGCACGTTCATGACCAGGCCAATTTTTACAATTCTGACCACTGTCCCTTTATGAGGTAATAACTCTGGAACGCTTCCATGGATCCCGGTGTTTGACATTCTTTTCTAGTGACATATTGTGCTTCATGATAGTGGTAAAATTTCTTTGATATTACTTGCGTTAGTGAAAAAAAAAAATGGCAATTTGACAAGAAATTTTTAAGGTTCTCAATTTTCCAACTGAGTTTTCATGCCCTTAAATCAGAGAAATGTCTCAAAATACTTAAAAAGTAACATTTCCCATATGTCTACCTTACATCAGCACAAGTTTGGAACCAACTTTTTTTTGTTAGGAAGTTATAAGGGTTAAAGGCTAAACAGAGAATTCTCATTTTTACACCAACCATTTTTTTTTTTTTTTTTTTTGGGGACCACATCACATTTGAAGTCACTGAGGGGCCTATATGATAGAAATGACCCGAAAGTGACACCATTCTAAAAACTGCTCTCCTGAAGGTGCTCAAAACCCACATTCAAGAAGTGTTTTAACCCTTCAGGTGCTTCACAGGAATTTTTGGAATGTTTAAAAAAAAAAAAACGAACATTAACTTTTTTCACAAATTTACTTCAGGTCCAATTTTTCTTATTACACTAAGGGTAACAGGAGAAATTGGGCCCCAAGTCATACAATTAGCCCTGAGTACGCTGATACCTGATATGTGGGAGGGAAACACTGAGCACATGACAGAGCTCGGAAGGGAAGGAGCACGGTTTGACTTTTTCAACGCAGAATTGTCTGGAATTTTATTATACTCACCTGGGGGATCGGGTCCGATGGCTGTCTCAGGTCTGGTGTCTCCCATCTTCATACGATGACATCCTACTCCTTGCTTCTGTCGTGGCTTCTGCGCAGGTGCACTTGTTTTCCCTTTTGAGGGCAGAGTAAAGTCCTGCAGTGCGCAGGCGCCAGGGAAAGGTCAGAGAGGCCCAGCGCCTGCACACTGCAGGACTTTACTCTGCCCTCAAAAGGGAAAACAAGTGCACCTGCGCAGAAGCCACGACAGAAGCAAGGAGTAGGATGTCATCGTATGAAGATGGGAGGCACTGGACCCGGACCTGAGACAGCCATCGGACCCGGACCGCCCCCCGGTGAGTATAATCTAACTTGTTTTTCTTATCTTTCAGGTTACATTGGGGGCTTATCTATAGCATTATAGAATGCTGTAGATAAGCCCCTATTGGCGGTGACCACAGCTTAAATGCGAAAAATAAAGTGACAGATTCCCTTAAAAAAAAAAAAAAAAAACCACACACATCACCGTAACACATAATGCGGTGAGGTGCCATGATGTAAATGGTAGTCTTCAAACAGAGGCTGGACAGACATCTGACTGGGATGATTTAGCGAATCCTGCTTTGAGCAGGGGGTTGGACCAGATGGCCCAGGAGGTCCCTTCCAACTCTACAATTCTATGATTCTATACCCTTAAAACCGCTACAAAAACTATAAGACTGGCACAAAAGTGGGCGCCAAAGGGCATTAATGAAAGGGTTAAGTGACTGTGCCAATGATATCACACTTCAGTCACATAGACCAGGGAGCCCCACATCAAAACCAGGTTTCTCCAGCCTGGCCCAAATGGGTTCCGGGCAGCAGAACTGTCATTACAGCGGTCAGACAGTCAATTTTGGCCATTTGAATAACGCCGGGGTAACACTGCCGAGGTATAACGCAGTCTGTAAATGCTGCCATTGACCCCCATTATGTGGCGCATCGTGACATGCCGTAAAGAGTCACGTGATCGCGATGTGCCGCCATTCACTGACAGAGCCTCGTCTGAGGCGCAGTCACCGCTAATGAATCATCAGCACTAGCGGTATAGCATAACACATCGCATTATCCTATAGCGTTAATGTGGCGCCCCTGAGGCTTCAGTCGCCACAGAGGTACTGCACCTTCTCCTAAGGTGTAGTGCCCCACCATCCAGGTAAGGTGGGAACTCCTGACCACGCTCCACACCTGCATTCCACACACAGGATAGTTCAATGGGGCCACCTAACAGCTTCAGGCTGGGGGTTAGCAGAGCACCCCTCGTGGAACCCTGCTTCATAACACGAGATGTGCTGGGAGGCGGGTGGAGAGAGATGATACAAAAGAGTGAAAGTTAGTAGTTAGTTGGGGAGAGGAGAGAGAAGATGGGTGTCTGAGGGACGTGCTGCAGCAGGTCCCAGTGATCTGGGTTGCTGGCACGAGAAAGACCAGAGAAAGACTGATAAGATTGATAACCAAACCTTCCATAAGAGACAGACAACAGATCAGAACGAAGGAGAATAGAAGGACGGTGGAAGCAGGTTGAGAAAGAGAGAGAACCCTTCCAGTCCAGAGAGCGCAAAGGCCGGTCCCCGAGGTTGATTGGAACTTTATGTCCGGCAACAGACCCCGGAGTAGTAGTGAGCCGCTTACGCCTTGCTCCCATCATAGACTTGGGACACAAGAACAACTGAATAGAGAGTCGGGACGCAGAGAGGAGTCCCCGAAGCAGGCTACAGCTGTGTCATACAAGTAGAGACTAGGACCACCTAGAGAGACGCATTCCAGGGTAACTAAGTACTGGAGTGCTTCGCCCCTAAAGACGCATTGGAGGAGTCATTCAGTAAGGTACATGTTGGCGGAGTGTGGAAGAGAGAATCCTATCCTGCCTGGAGGTTGGCTGGGGCCCTGACCTGGAGAACACAGTACGAGGCAGGCAGTGGTGTGAACGGCAAACAGTGAGTAAAGCTTTGGAACCGCACACTCTGGTGTCCTCCAGTTATTCCAGCACCACTACACCTGGGTACCAGCCTCCATACATTCTGTGCCTCTCCTCATCCATTGCACCTACACTGCCCTGGGACTACAGCTCCACCTGTGGGGAGCTATACCATCTCTGCTGCACCACACCATCAGTCCCAGCGGATCTGTATGCAGCGTTGGCTGACCACCTTACTTGCCAAACACCACGGGTGGCGTCACAAACTATTCCTATAAACTCTAACACCATTAACATCACCGCCATTGATATTGGGCGCCCGGGGCCACGGACCGGGTCACCGCTGCTGTGACACATTGCCGCCCTGACACCGGCCCGGTACCGAGTACCCCGCTGCCCTGGGTGTGCGCGGGCGACCCAGTAACGCAGCCAGTCAGCGCTATGCATTGAATGGGCTGTGTTAACGCTCGGTGAACCTGGCCCACGTAACTGATGTTTAAGGGGTTAATGACTGAGCCCCTGATATCTCAGGAAGAATACGAGAAGTGTACACTCAGTGTGGGGTCATTAACCCTTTCCCTAGCTCCACTTTGATGCCCCTTGGGAGGCTGCTGGCCAGTGCAGTCACAGAGGGCTCCTCCCTGCAGCGTTTTAGTACTGGGATCTTTGAAGTGGGAGCCAAGACCATGGTCAGCCCATAGCTGTGTGCCCAGTACCACAGAGGCGGCAGCAGTGACAATGGTTACTGCAAGAGTGTGCCGTCCACACTACCGCTGGGAATGGGGAGCCGGCGGCCATTATTACCTCAGTCCTCGCACAGCTCCCTCTCCGCACCATCACTTTCTCTCTCCTGCTCTCACTGACCGCTGCTTTCCACTCTCTGTTACACCTACAACTGGCGGCACTCAGCCTCCGAGCTATTAACGCTCAGCTGGAGAATCTGAGCATGCGCACGCGTCTCCGCCTCCTCATTGGCTGGTCTGTGCTCTCAGGACTGCACAGTGAAGGCAGAGTGACATGCGATGTGCGGCGGGCTGCGTCTAGATCAGAGGTGATTCTCTGGGGTCGTCATTTCAGCCCCTGTAGGAGATGCTGGACCCCTGTAATCCCCTCCGATGAGAGGACTGGAATGCAGGTGGTCCCTGCACCCTCAGGCTATGTGCACACCTACATTTTGGTCCTGCGGATTTTCAGCACAGATTTGTCAAAATCTGCAGGTAAAATCTCAGGTCAAAATACCTGTGGATTACCTGTGGATTACCTGCGGATTACCTGCGGATTACCCTCCGGTTTACCTGTGGATTACCTGTGGATTAGCCTGTGGTTTACCTGCGGATTACCTGTGGATTACCTGCGGATTACCTACGGTTTACCTGCGGATTAGCCTGCGGTTTACCTGCGGATTACCTACGGTTTACCTGTGGATTAACCTGCGGTTTACCTGCGGATTAGCCTGCGGATTGCCTGTGGATTAGCCAGCGGTTACCTGTGGATTAGCCAGCGGTTACCTGTGGATTAGCCAGCGGTTTACCTGTGGATTAACCTGCGGTTTACCTGCGGATTAGCCAGCGGATTACCTGTGGATTAACCTCCGGTTTACCTGTGGATTACCTGCGGATTTCCTGCGGATTACCTGCGGATTACCAGTGGATTTCCTGCGGATTACCTGCGAATTACCAGTGGATTACCAGCGGATTTCCTGCGGATTACCAGTGGATTAGCTGCGGATTAGCCTGCGGTTTCACATCTCTACAATGGAGAAGGTGTGAAACCGCTGCGGATTCTGCACAAAGAAGTGACATGCTGCGGATCTGAACCCGCGGAAAAATCTGCAGCATGTGCACAGCGTCTTTCAGTTTACTATTGAAAACAATGGTACTGTACAACGCAGCTAAATCCGCAGAGCCTGAAACGCTGTGGATCCGCAGCAGAATCCGCACCGTGTGCGCATGGCCTCATACACGTCCATTCTCGTCCCCTCATCCAGCTTTTTCATGGTTTTTATGGAATTGCTCAAGGCTTTCATGGCGCAGACATGGAGATATTTTACACTGTTAGATTTCATGCATTTGGTGTAACTTCCATTTTTATTGTCCTTTTTGTAATCTCGGCAATTCCCCTCAGCGCTGATTGTTCAGAGCTGGGCTGTATTGGGAGTTTATGCTGCCCTAGGCACTTTTCGTGCTGCCTCCCCCATTGGAGAGGATGAATAATGCAGGCTACTTTCACGTCAGCGATTTTTGCCCTTCGCGGCAGATCCGGCAGTTTTTCCGCATCTGTCACATAACGGATCACTTACGGCAACACTGCATTCGGCCTCATTCATTCCCTATGGGACTTGCGGACATGTCTGGCACTTGCGGTTTTGCCGCGATCCGGCAAATGCGGTATTTGCAGCAATGGACAAAAAACGCTGCTAGCTGTGGGGCTTTTTTGTCTCACCACAAGTGCAGAACTGCAAGTCCCATAGGGAATGAACGAGGCCAAACGCAGCGTTGCCCTAAGTGATCCGTTACGCGGCCGATGCGGAAAAACTGCCGGATCTGGCAATAATCGCTGATGTGAAAGTAGCCTTAGCAAACCTTTCCTTTACTTGTCATGTGAGAATCTGGTGAGTCTCATACACCGTACATGGTCAGTTGATTCTGCCATGGCTGCAAGGTTTGGCTGATGGATTTTTAAAGGGAACCTTCCAACTCACAGAATCATCCAGGTGTGCACTGGCAGCCTTCAGACAGGCCTGCACATGTGCCTTCTTGAGCAGGGAGACCTTGCGGGCACTGCAGGATCGTAAACCTTTACGGTGCAATGCATTAGCAATGTTTTCTTGTGACTGGGGTCCCAGCTGCCTTGAGATCATTAACAAGTTCCCCCCGTGTAGTTTTAGGCTGATCGTTCACCTTTCTCATGATCAAGGATACCCCACGAGGTGAGATTCTGCATGGTGCCCCAGGGCGGTCGATTAACAGTCATTCTGTATTTATTCCATCTTCTTACTATTGCACAGGTCTATTACCTTGTCCCTGACATCCTTATAAATCTCTTTGGTCTTGCCCATGTTGTAGAGGCTAGAGTCTGTAGACAGGAGTCTTTTATAAAGGTGACTATGTAAGACAGCTGTCGTTTATGCAGGTAACGAGTTGATTAGGAGCGTCTAACTGGTCTGTAAGAGCCAGAACTCTTAGGCTATAAGCACACATAGTTTTAGGTGTTGCGGATTTTTCAGCGCGGATGTCGAAAAATCTGCAGGTAACTCCACAGGTCAAAAGACCTGCGGCTTCACACCTCTACAATGGAGAAGGTGTGAAACCTCTGCGGATTCCACACAAAGTTGACATGCTGCGGATTTGAACCCACAGCATGTGCACAGCGTTTTTCAGTTTATCATTGAAAACAATGGAACTGTACAACGCAGCTAAGTCTGCTGTGGACCCGCAGAGCCTGAAACGCGGATCCGCAGCAGAATCCGCAACGTGAGACCGCTACGTCATCACAGGTCCTTGCCGCAAGGCATTACTGGGAACGGGAGTTGGCGGGAGCATCGGTAAGGCTGCGCGGGATGCCGGACGGTGAATATAACCTGATTTCTTTATTTTAATTCTATTTTTTACAGGAATATGGTACCCAGAGCCCGGAGGACAGTCTCCTCTCCTCCACCCCCTGGGTACCATCCGCAAATGTTCTGCTTACTTTTCGCATGGTGGGCACAGCCACATGCGGAAAGTACGAGGGGCGCCTGAAAACTTCGAGGCCCACCCATGAAATCTTTTTTGCATGGTCTTGTTTTGCAATATTAGTTAGTTGAAGGGTCTCATGAGCAATCTGGATTTTTTTTTTTATTTTTTTTGTTTCCGTTACAGCATTTTAAAGTTGGGTCGCAAGGCTTATATATGGAAATGGAGAAGTTGGCCAAGTTCACACATCGGCTGCTGCAATTCACTCCTGTGGTTTCCAACTGCTACCGCACCCACCCTATTCCCCTTATTTGGCTCCCTCGGACTATCACCTATTCCCACAGAGGAAAAAGCACCTTGGTGGAATTGCAGCCATTGCAGCAGCCGATGTGTAAACTTGGCCAACTTCTCCATTTCCATATTTCAGCCTTGCGACCCAACTTTAACCCCTTCCTGACATCCGACGTACTATCCCGTCCATGGGACCCGGGCCCCTATGCCCATGGACAGGATAGTACGTCTACCGTGATCAGCGGCGCCCACGTGGTGAGCGCCGCTGATCGCGGCCGGGTGTCAGCTGATTATCACAGCTGACACCCGGCACAATGTGTCAGGGGCGGTCACGGACCGCCCCCGACACGTTAACCCCTTGTACACCGTGATCAAACATGATCGCGGTGTACCGGGGGTTAAAGGGAAGCATCGGCAGGGAGGGGGGCTCCCTCCGTGCTTCCCTGAGCCCCCCACGGCAGCGCAATGTGCAGCGCTGCTGTGGGGGGCTCCTTTCCTGCAGGCCCCCGAATCCAAGATGGCGACGGGGGCCTGCAGGAAGCTGGCTTCCTCAGTGCCTGCAAAGCGCAGGCATGAGGAAGCCTTCTGCACTGCCTGTGACAGATCGCTGATCTGTCACAGTGATCTGTGAGGTGACAGATCAGCGATCTGTCACAGGACAGTGATGTCCCACCTAGGACTATGTAATAAAGTTAAAAAAAAAATTAAAAAAAGTGTTAAAATAATTTTTTAAAAAAATCGTCAAATAAATTAGAAAAAAAAAAAAATATTCCCCCAATAAATCCATTTTTTGGAAATAAAAAAAACCAAAACAAAAGTACACATATTAGGTATCGCCGCATCCGTAACGACCCGCCCTATAAAACTGTCCCATTAGTTAACCCCTTTAGCGAACCCCTTAAAAAATAAAAAACTAAGCAAAAAATAATGATTTATCATACCGCCAAACAAAAAGTGTAATAACGCGCGATCAAAAAGACGCATATAAATATCCATGATACCACTGAAAACGTCATCTTGTCCCGCAAAAAACGAGCCGCAATACAGCATCATCAGCGAAAAAATAAAAAAGTTATAGCTCGCAGAATAAAGCGATGCAAAAATAATTATTTTTCATATAAAATAGTTTTCATTGCATAAAACCGACAAAACATAAAAAAAAAGACCTAAATGAGGTATCGCTGTAACCATACTGACCCGAAGAATAAAACCTCTTTATCAATTTTACCGCACGCGTAACAGTGTAAACGCACCCCCCCAAAAGAAATTCATGAAACGCTGGTTTTTGTTCATTCTGCGTCCCAAAAATCGGAATAAAAAGCGATCAAAAAATGTCACATGCCCGAAAATGGTACCAATAAAAATATCAACTCGTCCCGCAAAAAATAAGACCTCACATGACTTGGTGGGTCAAAATACGGAAAAATTATAGCTATCAATATGTGGTGATGCAAAAACTATTTTAACAATAAAAAGCGTCTTTTAGCGTGTGACAGCTGCCAAACATAAAAACTGCCATAAATAGTAAATCAAACCCCCCGTTATCACCCCCTTAGTTAGGGAAAAATAATAAAATAAAAAAAATGTATTTATTTCCATTTTTCCATTAGGGTTAGGGTTAGGGCTGAGATTAGGGTTAGGGGTGTGTTGGGGTTCGGGTTGGAGTTAGAATTGGGGGTTTCCACTGTTTGGGCACATCAGGGGCTCTCCAAATGCAACATGGCGTCTGATCTCAATTCCAGCCAATTCTGAGTTGAAAAAGTCAAATGGTGCTCCTTCCCTTCCAAGTTCTGCCATGCGCCCAAATAGTGTTTTACCCCCACATGTAGGGTAATCAGCCTACTCAGGACAAATTGCAAAACAATTTTTGGGGTCCAATTTCTCCTGTTACCCTTAGGAAAATAAAAAATTGGGGGCAAAAATATCATTTTTGTGGAAAAAAATGATTTTTTTATTTTCACGTCCGAACGTTATAAACTTCTGTGAAGCACTTGGGGATTCAAAGTGCTCACCACAGATCTAGATAAGTTTCGTGGGGGGTCTAGTGTCCAAAATAGGGTCACTTGTGGGGAGTTTCAATAGTTTAGGTACATCAGGGGCTCTCCTAACGCACATGACACCCTCAGACCATTCCATCAAAGTCTGCATTCCAAAACGTCACTACTTCCCTTCCGAGTCCCGACGTGTGTCCATACAGTAGTTTTCTCCCACATATGGGGTGTCAGCGTACTCATGACAAATTGGACAACAACTTTTGGGGTCCAATTTCTCCTGTTACCCTTGGGAAAATGAAAAAATTGGGGACTAATTGATCATGTTTGTGGAAAAAATACGAATTTTTTATTTTCACGCCCGGGCGTTATAAACTTCTGTGAAGCACTGGGGGGTTCAAAGTGCTCACCACACATCTAGATAAGTTCCTTGGGGGGTCTAGTTTACAAAATGGTGTCATTTGTGGGGGGTTTCCACTGTTTTGGTACATCAGGGGTTTTCCAATCGCAACATGGTGTCCGATCTCAATTCCAGCCAAAAACGTCAAATGGCGCTGCTTCCCTTCTGAGCTCTGCCATGCGCCCAAATAGTGGTTTACCCCCACATGTGGGGTATCAGCGTACTCAGGACAAATTGCACAATAACTTTTAGGGTCCTGTTACCCTTGGGAAAATAAAAATTGGGGTGAAAAGATCATTTTTGTGGAAAAAATATGATTTTTTAATTATACCGCTGTACGTTATAAACTTCTGTAAAGCCCTTGTGGGCTCAAAGTTCTCACCATATATCTAGATAAGTTCCGTGGGGGGTCTAGTTTCCAAAATGGGGTTACTTGTGGGGGGTTTCCACTGTTTAGGTACATCAGGGACTCTCCAAACGTGACATGGCGTCCGATCTGAATTCCAGCCAATTTTGCATTGAAAAAGTCAAACGGCGCTCCTTCCCTTCTGAGCTCTGCCATGCGCTGAAACAGTCGTTCCCCCCCCCATATATCAGGTATCAGCGTACTCAGGACAAATTGCACAATAACTTTTGCAGTCCAATTTCTCCTGTTACTCTTGGTAAAATAAAAAAAATTGAACCTGAAGTATTTTTTTTGTGAAAAAAAGTTAGATGTTCATTTTTTTTTAAAATATTCAAAAAAATTCCTGTGATGCACCTAAAGGGTTAATAAACTTCTTGAATGTGGTTTTGAGCACCTTAAGGGGTGCAGTTTTTAGAATGGTGTCACTTTTGGGTATTTTCTATCATATAGACCCCTCAAAGTGGCTTCAAATGTGATGTGGTCCGTAAAAATAAAATGGTGTTGTAAAAATGAGAAATTGCTGATCAACTTTTAACCCTTATAACTTCCTAACAAAAAAAAATTTTGGTTCCAAAATTGTGCTGATGTAAAGTAAACATGTGGGAAATGTTAGTTATCCAGTTTTGTGGGTGCCATATCTCTGTGATTTAAGGGCATAAAAATTCAAAGTTGGAAAATTGCGAAATTTTCAAAATTTTCGCCAAATTTCCGTTTTTCTCACAAATAAATGGAAGTTATTTGAATGAAATTTTACCACTATCATGAAGTACAATATGTCACGAGAAAAGAATGTCAGAATCACCGGGATCCATGGAAACGTTCCAGAGTTATGACCTCATAAAGGTACAGTGGTCAGAATTGTAAAAATTGGCCCGGTCATGAACGTGCAAACCACCCTTGGGGGTGAAGGGGTTAAAATGCTGTAACGGAACCAAAAAAGATCAAAATGAATCCAGATTGCTCATGTGACCCTTCAACTAACTAAACAACATTGCATTGCAAAACAAGACCATGCAAAAAAGATTTCATGGGTGGGCCTCGAAGTTTTCAGGCGCCCCTCGTAAGCAGAACAATGCATTCCTATGTGGATGGAATTGCCGCGATTCCGCATGCTGCATATTCTTCCACGATGCGATTCCACCGCAGGAAAATCCGCAGCTTTAGCACAGCATTGTGGAATCCCATAGGATTGCATGGGATGCTGTTTTTTTGCGTTTTCGCGGCAAAATCGCGCATTAAAAACCGCAGCGAAAACGCAAATAAACCGCAACGTGTGAACGCAGCCTTACGGTCTGTGCACACTTTGCAGATTCTGCTGTGGATCCGCAGCGGATTTGACCCTGTGGATCCGCAGCAGATTCTCCTGCGTTGTACAGTACCATTATATTCTATGTATATTGGAAAATGCTGTGCACATGCGGAAAAATCCGCAGGGTTCATTTCTGCAGCATGTCAATTCTTTGTGTGGATTCCGCAGCGTTTTACATCTGCTCCATTATAGGAATCTGCAGGTGTAAAAACACAGGGGAAATCCACAGGACAATCCGCAACGTGTGCACATACCCTTTATGGTTGATAGGGGGTCAAATACTTACTTCTCACTGCAAAAAAGCAAATCAATATCTTTAATTTATACAATGTGATTTTCTGGATTTTATTTTTGATATTCTGTCTCTCAATGTTCAAATTAACTTACCCTTAAAATTATAGACTGTTCATGCCTCTGTCAGTGGGCAAACGTGCAAAATCAGCAAGGGATCAAATACTTATTTCCCCGCTGTATCAGTTATCACCAACCTTGTGGATAGGTGATCACTTATCTTCACCAGACAACACCTTAAGGGTATGTGCACACACAGTGGATTCCATTGCAGATTTGGCTGACTCCTCAGGTAAAATGACCTGTGTTTTACCTGCGGATTTAGTGCAGATTTACTGCGGAATTTGTGCGGTTTCCACCTGCGTTTTTTCACCTACTGATCCCTATAATGGAGCAGGCGGAAAAACGCTTCGGATTCCGCACAAAGAATTGACATGCTGCGTAAAATAAACCGCGGAATTTTCTGCAGCATGTGCACAGAGGATTTGGTTTTCCATAGGGTTACATGGTACTGTACACCGCATGGAAAGCTGCTGCAGATCCGCAGGGCCAAATCCGCAACGTGTGCACATACCCTTAAAAGTCTCCCTACATTTTTAATAGGTGACCTCATTTTATTGGAGTGGTTACTGACCACATAATGAATGGACATGTCCTATTATCTAAGGAGTCAGGACTGCAGGAAAGGGAGTTACACATCACCTATGGCTGGGAAGAGTCATACTGGATTGAGTCTTAGTTTCCAGCTGCGATTGGCACTGTAGGAAGTAAATGGATCTGTTACGCATATATCCTACTGAACACACAGCCTATGGAACACAACAAGAAGCTGCCCTTCCCTCATTATACAGGCATCTGGAAGTAACAGGGACGCCCATCAGGATGAGGAGGCCCATTGTCAGGGCATCTTGTGGCCCAGAGTGCCTTCACATAGGCTCCAAGATGTTTGGAGGTTAGAGAATAGTTTTCTGGGAAAAATACAGCTGTGGTGTCCAGTCCGTGTGCTGGCCATGGTGCAATGTGTACACTACCTCGCCACAGAGCCGAATACACCCCCCCCCCCACACACACACACATTGCCTCGCCACAGAGCCGCATACATACACACACAGCCTCGACACAGAGCCGCATACACACACACACACAGCCTCGTCAAACAGCCTCATACACACACACCCCACATACATTGCCTCGCCACAGAGCCGCACACACACACAGCCTCGCCACAGAGCCGTATACACACACACAGCCTCGCCACACAGCCGCATACACACACACCCCACATACATTGCCTCGCCACAGGGCCGCACACACACACAGCCTCGCCACAGAGCCGCATACACACACGAACATGAAAGCTTCTGGCGGCTGACAGCACTTCCACCTTAAACAACATATTGTAGTGTGACAACTGAGGCCAATCGGGCACCTGTTGCTGCACAGCACTGCAGAGCAAGCATACACTAGAGGGCACTCAGCATGACACACAGAGCATGCTCTTCACCGATATAACCGACACTACTCACTGTATCCAAAGTAAACTCCACATGACAAGAACACCCGTGTCCATAGTCATGCACGGCAACTAATCACTGAAGCCCCTGCAGAGCCTGCACAGAATGAAGTGATGCATTCACAGACATGCATGGTGAAGCGCTGTCCATTCTCACCTCAGTTTCCTCGGGCACCAGCTCCACGTCAGGCCACAAATCTACCAGTTGAGCGAGCGGCATATTACATGGACCAGTACACTCGATCTCCCTACTCAACACAAACCAGCTTCACGGTTAACGCGCAACTCCACCCCCTACTCACTGACAGCGCCAAGCGTGCCGCCCTTCTGGTGTGCTATTGGTTTCTAGCAAAGGCTGCGCTCACCATTGGTCGCGATAAGATGGAATGCCGCTTAATGGACCACGCCCACACCCTGGGCTGCTCAGGTAAAGGCTCCTTATCAAGACTTTAGAGAAGCGGAAGACTGAGGAGGGTGGGCGAGCCAACCCCCGGACTTTGAAAAAAAAAAAAAAAAAAAAACCTTGCTCAGGTGCTGCCGCCCTCCCCCCCTGCATCCTGGTGCCCTAGGCATGTGCCCTGGTTCAGAGTTACCAGAAAGTGACATTGCCAACCTGTCACAGTCATGTCCACAGCCACCACATTCCGAGGAGTGGGCTTTTTTTAACCCCTTAGCCGCCGCCCCCCCCCCCCCCCCCCCCCCCCCCAAGGGTGGTTTGCACGTTCATGACCGGGCCAATTTTTACAATTCTGACCACTGTCCCTTTATGAGGTAATAACTCTGGAACGCTTCCATGGATCCCGGTGTTTGACATTCTTTTCTAGTGACATATTGTGCTTCATGATAGTGGTAAAATTTCTTTGATATTACTTGCGTTAGTGAAAAAAAAAATGGCAATTTGACAAGAAATTTTTAAGGCTGTGTGCACACGCTGCGGATTCCGCTGCGTTTCCGCAGCGGTTTTGGCCGCTGCGGACACGCAGCAGTTTTAGCTGCGGTGTACAGTACCATTCATTTGAATGGTAAAACAAAAAACGCTGTGCCGACGCTGCGGAAAAAACCGCGCGGATTTGCTGCGGTTTTGAATCCGCAGAAAGAATTGCATGTCAATTCTTTCTGCGGAAACCGCTGCGGGTTCCTATCGCCACCATTGTGGAGATAGTGAATCCGCAGGACCAAACCACAGGCAAAACCGCAGATAATCCTCAGGTCCAAAGACCTGCGGATTATCTGCGGTTTTTGCAAAATCCGTGCGGATTAATCCGCAGCAGAATCCGCAGCGTGTGCACACAGCCTAAGGTTCTCAATTTTCCAACTGAGTTTTCATGCCCTTAAATCAGAGAAATGTCTCAAAATACTTAAAAAGTAACATTTCCCATATGTCTACCTTACATCAGCACAAGTTTGGAACCAACTTTTTTTTGTTAGGAAGTTATAAGGGTTAAAGGCTAAACAGAGAATTCTCATTTTTACACCATTTTTTTTTTTTTTTTTTTTGGGGACCACATCACATTTGAAGTCACTGAGGGGCCTATATGATAGAAATGACCCGAAAGTGACACCATTCTAAAAACTGCTCTCCTGAAGGTGCTCAAAACCACATTCAAGAAGTGTTTTAACCCTTCAGGTGCTTCACAGGAATTTTTGGAATGTTTAAAAAAAAAAAAACGAACATTAACTTTTTTCACAAATTTACTTCAGGTCCAATTTTTGTTATTATACTAAGGGTAACAGGAGAAATTGGGCCCCAAGTCATACAATTAGCCCTGAGTACGCTGATACCTGATATGTGGGAGGGAAACACTGAGCACATGACAGAGCTCGGAAGGGAAGGAGCACGGTTTGACTTTTTCAACGCAGAATTGTCTGGAATTTTATTATACTCACCTGGGGGATCGGGTCCGATGGCTGTCTCAGGTCTGGTGTCTCCCATCTTCATACGATGACATCCTACTCCTTGCTTCTGTCGTGGCTTCTGCGCAGGTGCACTTGTTTTCCCTTTTGAGGGCAGAGTAAAGTCCTGCAGTGCGCAGGCGTTGGGCCTCTGACCTTTCCTGGCACCTGCGCACTGCAGGACTTTACTCTGCCCTCAAAAGGGAAAACAAGTGCACCTGCGCAGAAGCCACGACAGAAGCAAGGAGTAGGATGTCATCGTATGAAGATGGGAGGCACTGGACCCGGACCTTGAACAGCCATCGGACCCGGACCGCCCCCCGGTGAGTATAATCTAACTTGTTTTTCTTATCTTTCAGGTTACATTGGGGGCTTATCTATAGCATTATAGAATGCTGTAGATAAGCCCCTATTGGCGGTGACCACAGCTTAAATGCGAAAAATAAGGTGACAGATTCCCTTCAAAAAAAAAAAAAAAACACACATCACCGTAACACAATGCAGTGAGGTGCCATGATGTAAATGGTAGTCTTCAAACAGAGGCTGGACAGACATCTGACTGGGATGATTTAGCGAATCCTGCTTTGAGCAGGGGGTTGGACCAGATGGCCCAGGAGGTCCCTTCCAACTCTACGATTCTATGATTCTATACCCTTAAAACCGCTACAAAAACTATAAGACTGGCACAAAAGTGGGCGCCAAAGGGCATTAATGAAAGGGTTAAGTGACTGTGCCAATGAGATCACACTTCAGTCACATAGACCAGGGAGCCCCACATCAAAACCAGGTCTCTCCAGCCTGGCCCAAATGGGTTCCGGGCAGCAGAACTGTCATTACAGCGGTCAGACAGTCAATTTTGGCCATTTGAATAACGCCGGGGTAACACTGCCGAGGTATAGCGCAGTCTGTAAACGCTGCCATTGACCCCCATTATGTGGCGCATCGTGACATGCCGTAAAGAGTCACGTGATCGCGATGTGCCGCCATTCACTGACAGAGCCTCAGACGCGGGCTGCAGCGTCTGAGGCGCCGTCACCGCTAATGAATCATCAGCACTAGCGGTATAGCATAACACATCGCATTATCCTATAGCGTTAATGTGGCGCCCCTGAGGCTTCAGTCGCCACAGAGGTACTGCACCTTCTCCTAAGGTGTAGTGCCCCACCATCCAGGTAAGGTGGGAACTCCTGACCACGCTCCACACCTGCATTCCACACACGATAGTTCAATGGGGCCACCTAACAGCTTCAGGCTGGGGGTTAGCAGAGCACCCCTCGTGGAACCCTGCTTCATAACACGAGATGTGCTGGGAGGCGGGTGGAGAGAGATGATACAAAAGAGTGAAAGTTAGTAGTTAGTTGGGGAGAGGAGAGAGAAGATGGGTGTCTGAGGGACGTGCTGCAGCAGGTCCCAGTGATCTGGGTTGCTGGCACGAGAAAGACCAGAGAAAGACTGATAAGATTGATAACCAAACCTTCCATAAGAGACAGACAACAGATCAGAACGAAGGAGAATAGAAGGACGGTGGAAGCAGGTTGAGAAAGAGAGAGAACCCTTCCAGTCCAGAGAGCGCAAAGGCCGGTCCCCGAGGTTGATTGGAACTTTATGTCCGGCAACAGACCCCGGAGTAGTAGTGAGCCGCTTACGCCTTGCTCCCATCATAGACTTGGGACACAAGAACAACTGAATAGAGAGTCGGGACGCAGAGAGGAGTCCCCGAAGCAGGCTACAGCTGTGTCATACAAGTAGAGACTAGGACCACCTAGAGAGACGCATTCCAGGGTAACTAAGTACTGGAGTGCTTCGCCCCTAAAGACGCATTGGAGGAGTCATTCAGTAAGGTACATGTTGGCGGAGTGTGGAAGAGAGAATCCTATCCTGCCTGGAGGTTGGCTGGGGCCCTGACCTGGAGAACACAGTACGAGGCAGGCAGTGGTGTGAACGGCAAACAGTGAGTAAAGCTTTGGAACCGCACACTCTGGTGTCCTCCAGTTATTCCAGCACCACTACACCTGGGTACCAGCCTCCATACATTCTGTGCCTCTCCTCATCCATTGCACCTACACTGCCCTGGGACTACAGCTCCACCTGTGGGGAGCTATACCATCTCTGCTGCACCACACCATCAGTCCCAGCGGATCTGTATGCAGCGTTGGCTGACCACCTTACTTGCCAAACACCACGGGTGGCGTCACAAACTATTCCTATAAACTCTAACACCATTAACATCACCGCCATTGATATTGGGCGCCCGGGGCCACGGACCGGGTCACCGCTGCTGTGACACATTGCCGCCCTGACACCGGCCCGGTACCGAGTACCCCGCTGCCCTGGGTGTGCGCGGGCGACCCAGTAACGCAGCCAGTCAGCGCTATGCATTGAATGGGCTGTGTTAACGCTCGGTGAACCTGGCCCACGTAACTGATGTTTAAGGGGTTAATGACTGAGCCCCTGATATCTCAGGAAGAATACGAGAAGTGTACACTCAGTGTGGGGTCATTAACCCTTTCCCTAGCTCCACTTTGATGCCCCTTGGGAGGCTGCTGGCCAGTGCAGTCACAGAGGGCTCCTCCCTGCAGCGTTTTAGTACTGGGATCTTTGAAGTGGGAGCCAAGACCATGGTCAGCCCATAGCTGTGTGCCCAGTACCACAGAGGCGGCAGCAGTGACAATGGTTACTGCAAGAGTGTGCCGTCCACACTACCGCTGGGAATGGGGAGCCGGCGGCCATTATTACCTCAGTCCTCGCACAGCTCCCTCTCCGCACCATCACTTTCTCTCTCCTGCTCTCACTGACCGCTGCTTTCCACTCTCTGTTACACCTACAACTGGCGGCACTCAGCCTCCGAGCTATTAACGCTCAGCTGGAGAATCTGAGCATGCGCACGCGTCTCCGCCTCCTCATTGGCTGGTCTGTGCTCTCAGGACTGCACAGTGAAGGCAGAGTGACATGCGATGTGCGGCGGGCTGCGTCTAGATCAGAGGTGATTCTCTGGGGTCGTCATTTCAGCCCCTGTAGGAGATGCTGGACCCCGGTAATCCCCTCCGATGAGAGGACTGGAATGCAGGTGGTCCCTGCACCCTCAGGCTATGTGCACACCTACATTTTGGTCCTGCGGATTTTCAGCGCAGATTTGTCAAAATCTGCAGGTAAAATCTCAGGTCAAAATACCTGTGGATTACCTGCGGATTACCTGCGGATTACCAGCGGATTAGCCTGCGGATTACCTGTGGATTACCTGTGGATTACCTGCGGTTTACCTGCGGATTAGCCTGCGGATTACCTGTGGATTAGCCTGCGGTTTACCTGTGGATTAGCCTGCGGTTTACCTGCGGATTAGCCTGCGGATTACCTGTGGATTAGCCTGCGGATTACCTGTGGATTAGCCTGCGGTTTACCTGCGGATTAGCCTGCGGATTACCTGTGGATTAGCCTGCGGTTTAGCCCTGTGGATTAGCCTGCGGTTTACCTGCGGATTAGCCTGTGGTTTACCTGCGGATTAGCCTGCGGATTACCTGTGGATTAGCCTGCGGTTTACCTGTGGATTAGCCTCCGGTTTACCTACAGTTTACCTGTGATTAGCCTCCGGTTTACCTGTGGATTAGCCTGCGGTTTACCTGTGGATTAGCCTGCGGATTACCTGTGGATTAGCCTGCGGTTTAGCCTGCGGTTTACCTGTGGATTACCTGTGGTTTAGCCTGCGGTTTACCTGCGGATTACCTGTGGATTACCTGCGGTTTAGCCTGCGGTTAACCTGCGGATTAGCCTGCGGATTACCTGCGGATTACCTACGGTTTACCTGTGGATTAACCTGCGGTTTACCTGTGGATTAGCCTGCGGATTACCTGTGGATTAGCCTGCGGTTTACCTGTGGATTAGCCTGCGGATTAGCCTGCGGTTTACCTGTGGATTAGCCTCCGGTTTACCTGCGGATTACCTGTGGATTAGCCTGCGGTTTACCTGCGGATTAGCCTGCGGATTACCTGCGGATTACCTGTGGATTACCTGCGGATTACCTGTGGATTACCTGCGGATTGCCTGTGGATTAGCCTGCGGATTACCTGTGGATTACCTGTGGATTAGCCTGCGGTTTACCTGCAGATTACCTGTGGATTACCTGCGGATTACCTACGGTTTACCTGCGGATTAGCCAGCAGATTACCTGTGGATTAGCCTGCGGTTTACCTGTGGATTACCTGCGGATTACCCTCCGGTTTACCTGTGGATTACCTGTGGATTAGCCTGTGGATTACCTGCGGTTTACCTGTGGATTACCTGCGGATTACCTGTGGATTACCTGCGGATTACCTACGGTTTACCTGTGGATTAACCTGCGGTTTACCTGCGGATTAGCCTGCGGATTACCTGTGGATTAGCCTGCGGTTTACCTGTGGATTAACCTGCGGTTTACCTGCGGATTAGCCTGCGGATTACCTGTGGATTAGCCTGCGGTTTACCTGTGGATTAGCCTGCGGATTAGCCTGCGGTTTACCTGTGGATTAGCCTGCGGTTTACCTGTGGATTAGCCTCCGGTTTACCTGCGGATTAGCCTGCGGATTACCTGTGGATTAGCCTGCGGATTACCTGTGGATTAGCCTGCGGTTTACCTGCGGATTAGCCTGCGGATTACCTGTGGATTAGCCTGCGGTTTAGCCCTGTGGATTAGCCTGCGGTTTACCTGTGGATTAGCATGAGGTTTACCTGCGGATTAGCCTGCGGATTACCTGCGGATTAGCCTGCGGATTACCTGTGGATTAGCCTGCGGTTTACCTGTGGATTAGCCTCCGGTTTACCTACGGTTTACCTGTGGATTAGCCTCCGGTTTACCTGTGGATTAGCCTCCGGTTTACCTACGGTTTACCTGTGGATTAGCCTCCGGTTTACCTGTGGATTAGCCTGCGGTTTACCTGTGGATTAGCCTGCGGTTTACCTGTGGATTAGCCTGCGGCTTACCTGCGGATTAGCCTGGGTTTACCTGTGGATTAGCCTCCGGTTTACCTGCGGTTTAGCCCTGCGGTTTACCTGTGGATTAGCCTGCGGATTACCTGCGGTTTAGCCCTGCGGTTTACCTGTGGATTAGCCTGCGGTTTACCTGTGGATTAGCCTGCGGCTTACCTGCGGATTAGCCTGGGTTTACCTGTGGATTACCTGCGGTTTACCTGTGGATTAGCCTCCGGTTTACCTGTGGATTAGCCTGCGGTTTACCTGCGGATTAGCCTGGGTTTACCTGCGTATTAGCCTGCGGATTACCTGTGCTTTAGCCTGCGGTTTAGCCCTGTGGAATAGCCTGCGGATTACCTGTGGATTAGCCTGCGGATTACCTGCGGATTACCTGTGGATTAGCCTGGGTTTACCTGTGGATTAGCCTGCGGATTACCTGTGGATTAGCCTGCGGTTTAGCCCTGTGGAATAGCCTGCGGATTAGCCTGCGGATTACCTGTGGATTAGCCTCCGGTTTACCTGTGGATTAGCCTCCGGTTTACCTACGGTTTACCTGTGGATTAGCCTGCGGTTTACCTGTGGATTAGCTGCGGATTAGCCTGGGTTTAACTGTGGATTAGCCTCCGGTTTACCTGCGGATTAGCCTGCGGTTTCACATCTCTACAATGGAGAAGGTGTGAAACCGCTGCGGATTCTGCACAAAGAAGTGACATGCTGCGGATCTGAACCCGCGGAAAAATCTGCAGCATGTGCACAGCGTCTTTCAGTTTACTATTGAAAACAATGGTACTGTACAACGCAGCTAAATCCGCAGAGCCTGAAACGCTGTGGATCCGCAGCAGAATCCGCACCGTGTGCGCATGGCCTCATACACGTCCATTCTCGTCCCCTCATCCAGCTTTTTTATGGAATTGCTCAAGGCTTTCATGGCGCAGACAGGGAGATATTTTACACTGTTAGATTTCATGCATTTGGTGTAACTTCCATTTTTATTGTCCTTTTTGTAATCTCAGCAATTCCCCTCAGCGCTGTTTGTTCAGAGTTGGGCTGTATTGGGAGTTTATGCTGCCCTAGACACTTTTTGTGCTGCCTCCCCCATTGGAGAGGATGAATAATGCAGGCTACTTTCACGTCAGCGATTTTTGCCCTTCGCGGCAGATCCGGCAGTTTTTCCGCATCTGTCACGTAACGGATCACTTACGGCAACACTGCATTCGGCCTCATTCATTCCCTATGGGACTTGCGGACATGTCCGGCACTTGCGGTTTTGCCACGACCCGGCAAATGCGGTATTTGCAGCAATGGACAAAAAACGCTGCTAGCTGTGGGGCTTTTTTGTCTCACCGCAAGTGCAGAACTGCAAGTCCCATAGGGAATGAACGAGGCCAAACGCAGCGTTGCCGTAAGTGATCCGTTACGCGGCCGATGCGGAAAAACTGCCGGATCTGGCAAAAATCGCTGATGTGAAAGTAGCCTTAGCAAACCTTTCCTTTCCTTGTCATGTGAGAATCTGGTGAGTCTCATACACCGTACATGGTCAGTTGATTCTGCCATGGCTGCAAGGTTTGGCTGATGGATTTTTAAAGGGAACCTTCCAACTCACAGAGTCATCCAGGTGTGCACTGGTAGCCTTCAGACAGGCCTGCACATGTGCCTTCTTGAGCAGGGAGACCTTGCGGGCACTGCAGGATCGTAAACCTTTACGGCGCAATGCATTAGCAATGTTTTCTTGTGACTGGGGTCCCAGCTGCCTTGAGATCATTAACAAGTTCCCCCTGTGTAGTTTTAGGCTGATCGTTCACCTTTCTCATGATCAAGGATACCCCACGAGGTGAGATTCTGCATGGTGCCCCAGGGCGGTCGATTAACAGTCATTCTGTATTTATTCCATCTTCTTACTATTGCACAGGTCTATGATCTTGTCCCTGACATCCTTATAAATCTCTTTGGTCTTGCCCATGTTGTAGAGGCTAGAGTCTGTAGACAGGAGTCTTTTATAAAGGTGACTATGTAAGACAGCTGTCTTTTATGCAGGTAACGAGTTGATTAGGAGCGTCTAACTGTTCTGTAAGAACCAGAACTCTTAGGCTGGAGTCACACTAACCTGCGCAAAATACGGTCAGTATTTTACATGCGTAATACGGATGACAGACCCCTAAATAGTGCTCCGTATGTCATCCGTAATCAAGGTGTGGTCGCGTATTTTGCGCATGTCAGCATCCGTATGTAATCCGTATGGCATCCGTATGGCGAGATTTTCTCGCAGGCTTGCAAAATGGACATATAATTGAGCCCTATGACAGGGTTTATAACAGAAACCAAAGAATAGATATAGAATGCATATATATATATATATATATATATATATATACTAGATTATGGCCCGATGCTATCGCATCGGGAGGATGCGATAGCATCACACCTCTTGCCATGTTAACCTTCAACACACACACTCCTCTCACCTTTCACCATCTCCACTCACTCTTTCACTCCACATACGACCCCTTCTCTCACTCCGTCTCTCATACTCACGCCGTCATCGCCGCTGATCCACGATCCCCGACATCTTCTTCCGCCGGCGCCATCCTGGATCCAGACGTTGTCCACGCCGGCGACATGTTCTTGCGGCGACGCCATCTTGAGTATCGTGAAATCCCGCAATAGTCAAGATGGCGTCGCCGGAAGAACATGTCGCCGGCGTGGACGACGTCGGGATCCAAAATGGCGTCGGCGAAATCTCGCAAGTTTTTGCCGACGCCATTTTGGATCCCGACGTCGTCCTCGCCGGCGTCATGTTCTTGCGGTGACGCCATCTTGAGTATCGCGGGTTTTCGCCCATCCAAAATAGCGTCGCCGCAGGAACATGTCGCCGGCGTGGATGTCGTCGGGATCCAAAATGGCGTTGGCGAAATCACGCGAGATTTCGCCGACGCCATTTTGGATCCAGATGTCCTCCACACCGGCGACATGTTCTTGCGGCGACGCCATCTTGACTATCGCGGGATTTCGCCGATCCAAAATGGCGTCGCCGCAAGAACATGTCGCCGGCGTGGAGGACGTCTGGATCCAGGATGGCGCTGGCGGAAGAAGAAGTCGGGGATCGTGGATCAGCGGCGATGACGGCGTGAGTATGAGAGACGGAGTGAGAGAAAGGGTCGTATGTGGAGTGAAAGAGTGAGTGGAGATGGTGAAAGGTGAGAGGAGTGTGTGTGTTGAGGGTTAACATGGAAAGAGGTGTGCGGTGACGTCACCGGTTACAACTGGACGGAAGTTGCTTAGGGCATTTATTATTATAGATACATTCTATGTGTATATATCTATTCTTTCGTTTCTTTATTAAACCTGTCAGTGTGAGTTTACTGTATAGCGCACTGAATTGCCGGCTTTGCTAAAAGACACCGGGTGCGTATTTCTCGCAAGTCACATGTGTGGTCCGTGTGTAATCGGTATTTTTTGCGCACCCATAGACTTGCATTGGCGTACTACGGCCGTAGTACACTGACAATCGCAGCATGCTGCAATTGGCACGGACTTTAGAATACGGATGACAAATATACGGCTGGTGCGAGTGACCCCATAGAGAATCATTGGTCCGTGTCTAATGCGTGCTTTTAGCGCCTCTCACTCGGCCGTATTCCTCGCCAGTGTGACCTCGGCCTTACACATCACCTATGGCTGGGAAGAGTCATACTGGATTGAGTCTTATTTTCCAGCTGCGATTGGCACTGTAGGAAGTAAATGCATCTGTTACGCATATATCCTACAGAACACACAGCCTATGGAACACACCAAGAAGCTGCCCTTCCCTCATTATACAGGCATCTGGAAGTAACAGGGACGCCTGTCAGGACGAGGAGGTCCATTGTCAGGGCATCTTGTGGCCCACAGTGCCTTCACATAGGCTCCAAGATGTTTGGAGGTTAGAGAATAGTTTTCTGGGAAAAATACAGCTGTGATGTACCAGAAGGAACCTGTGTGGTGTCCAGTCCGTGTGCTGGCCATGGTGCAATGTGTACACTGCCTCGAGGTGGAGCCGCATACACACACACTGCCTCGCCGTGGAGCCGGACACACACACACAGCCTCGCCACAGAGCCGCATACACATGTGGTACAAACAGGTATGCAGGATGCAGTGACGAGTCGCGAGACGGTTTGGTGCTTTTTATAATAACGTTTATAGGCCTAGAGGTGACTTTCCTCAGTCTCAGCCTGACCAACCAAAAGGGGTAACAAGGGTTGCCCTCGCAGGGGCTCAATACAAGTAAACACAAGCAGAGTAGAAATGACTACTTCCGGCGAGAACCGGTCACTATAGGGCCGCGGTATGGCTGACTACGGGTCCTTAACTATATAGTCAACTTAGCTGTCCTGACGTCCCTCGGCGTCCTGGACGGGGGTTCTTCGGCGGAGCAGCCGCTGGGCCCAGCTGCTGAAGAGTCGACGTAGTCTTCGAGCGTTTCGATGCTCCTGTGATACTGGGTCGCCTCCGACCCCGGAGGAGTTCTTGGATGAGTGGGCCGTGGCCCCCGGGCTGGGGTAAGCGGTGCGGGGTGGCGAGTGGCAGGCTACCTGTGCAGCTAGCAGCTGCAACGGGGAATCCGTAGCAAGCAGAGACTCGGCCCCTGCCGCAGACCGGAGCAGGACAGTGGTGGCCGCCGACGGCGCTGGAATTGCCACGGGTGAGGGCAGAGCAGCTGCGGGCGGCGGGAGACAGGCTGCAGCCGCGTGCAGGAGCGAGGCGGCAACGGCCTCTGGTGACCGCGGGCAGGCCACAGCCGTGGGCAGGAGCGAGGCGGCAACGGCCGCTGGTGACCGCGGGCAGGCCACAGCCGTGGGCAGGAGCGAGGCGGCAACGGCCGCTGGTGACCACGGGCAGGCCGCAGCCACGGGCTGGAGGAAGGCGGCCGCTGGTCGACACAGGGCAGCAGTTCTCGGACGGTCGTCTCGGCGCCGTCCCACTGATGTCCAGGGGAAGTATCTCTCCTGTCTCTGGCGAGTCGCTCTGGCTCTCAATCGCTCCCACGATCTCCTGCTCCTTCTGTCTCGTTCTGCTGACTCACTGTGACTCGTGTTCCCCGCCCCTTTTATATTGGCCCCTCCCCCAGTCCACCTGTCAGTCTCCACGGTCCGTCCTTGAACTCTGTCCCCCGGGAACAGTTTCACCCGGAACCCAGTTGACGGTCCCCTTGGTTCCGAACCGGACACTCGGCTGGGACCCCCTCTCTCACACTCACACACATTGCCTCACCGTGGAGCCGCATACACACACACATTGCCTCGCTGTGGAGCCGCATACACACACACACTGCCTCGCTGTGGAGCCGCATACACACACACACTGCCTCGTCGTGGAGCCATATACACACACACACTGCCTCGCCGTGGAGCCGCATACACACACACACACTGCCTCGCCTTGGAGCCCCATACACACACACTGCCTCGCCGTGGAGCCCCATACACACACACACTGCATCGCCATGGAGCCGCATACACATGCACACTGCCTCGCCGCGGAGCCGCATACACATGCACACTGCCTCGCCGCGGAGCCGCATACACACACACTGCCTCGCCACGGAGCCGCATACACACACACACACACACACAGCCTCGCCGTGGAGACGCATACATACACACAGCTGCCTCACCGCACAGCCGTATACAGACACACACACAGACTGGCTTGCCACAGAGCTGCATACATACAAACACTGCCTCGCCACAGAGCCGCATACATACACACAAACTACCTTGCCACAGAGCCGCATACATACACACACACTGCCTCGCCGCAGAGCCGCATGCATACAAATACGCACACACACTGCCTTGCCGGAGCCACATACACACAAACACACTGACTCACCGCATCCATACACACACAGCCTCGCCACAGAGCTGCATACACACACATTGCCTTGCCACAGAGCTGCATACACACACACTGCCTCTCCCCAGAGCTGCAAATACACACATTGCCTCGCTACAGAGCCGCATACACGCACACACACTGCCTCACCACAGAGCTGCATACACACACATTGCCTCGCCACAGAGCCAATTACACACACACACACACACACACTGCCTCTCCCCAGAGCCGCAAATACACACATTGCCTCGCTACAGAGCCGCATACACGCACACACACTGCCTCACCACAGAGCTGCATACACACACATTGCCTCGCCGCGGACCCGCATACATATACACTCACTGCCTCGCCGCACACATATATATACACACACACACTGGCTCGCCACAGAGATGCATATACACACACAGCCTCGCCGCACAGCTGCATACATATACACACCACACACTGCCTCGACACAGGGCCGCATACATACACAGACTGCTTCGCCACAGAGCCACATGCATACAGATACACCCACACACACAATGCCTTGCTGGAGCCGCATACACACAGCCTCGCCACAGAACCGCGTACAAACACATTACCTCGCCACAGAGCCACATACACACACTGCCTCGCCCCAGAGTGGCATAGACACACACACTGCCTCGCCCCAGAACGGCATAGACACACACACTGCCTCGCCCCAGAGTCAAATAGACACACTGCCTTGCCCCAGAGTCAAATAGACACACACACTGCCTCGCTCCAGAGTCACATAGACACACACACTGCCTCGCCCCAGAGCCACATAGACGCACACACTGCCTCGCTCCAGAGTCACATAGACACACTGCCTCGCTCCAGAGCCACATAGACACACACACTGCCTCGCTCCAGAGTCACATAGACACACACACTGCCTCGCCCCAGAGCCACATAGACGCACACACATTGCCTCGCCACAGAGCCGCATACACGCACACACATTGCCTCGTCACAGAGCCGCATACACGCACACACATTGCCTCGCCACAGGGCCGCATACACACACACATTGCCTCGCCACAGAGCCACATAAACGCACACATTGCCTCGCCTCAGGGCCGCATACACACATTGTCTCGCCACAGGGCCGCATACACACTGTGAGGTGCCAAGGGGAGAGGTACTAGAAAACAGGTATGTTTCTCCCCGTTTCATTTCATATGTCTCCCTGTACTGATGATGAAGCCAGTTTATTTCACTGTAATCCAGTCCTGGTTTCCTTAGTGATCAGCATGGAAAGGACTGGTAGTTCCCCATCCACTAATTCAATCCAGGTTTTGGTTTCCTGACTGGTCCAGCTGATATAATCAGGAGGAGCTGGAATCTCTCAGTCTATGGTCTGCTGAGCTGGGAGCTGACACAGTAAGATAACATGGACTTGTTTGCTGTTATATAGGTTTATTTTGTAGTTAGCCTGCTATTGTTAGTTAGTGGCCAGACGGCCTTAGAAGTTTTATTTCATGTTTGGCATGTGTAACATTGGATAACAAGTGTGCACAATAAATATGCCGTGTCCATATTGCTAGTCTGCTGAAGTGACTTCATAGCCACACGCTTGTGCCAAAGCAAAGATCCCAGCTGAGCTATCTATTCCCCACAAATGGTGTTTCGAATGCGGGTACTTGTGGCTGCTGGACTGTGACTGCAGAGAAAACACTGTGTATGTCCTGGCTGAAAGCTTCTGCGCTTTTGAAGAGCCAAGAATCCAGTAATATGGAGGAACTAGTGAAGCAGTTATTGCAAGCAAATGTGCAACAACAGCAGACTAATACTTGCTTCCAGAAGGCTCTGGAGCAGCAACACCAGATGCAGCAAGAGCAGTTGGAGGCAATAAAACAGGCCTTGGTTCGGCAACCCCGAGATGAGGGAGACCGTGCACAAAGCGCTGCTAGTGCGCAGAAAGCCGTACAGAAGACTTTGCTTAAAATGACCGCAGACGATGATGTGGAAGCATACCTCACCGTGTTTGAACGTATTGCAGAACGTGAGCACTTACCACTGGACAGATGGGCTGAGGTAGTTGCTCCATTTCTGAGCGGAGATCCACAGAAGGCCTATTACGATCTGAGTGGAGCGGATGCTATGGACTATATCAAACTCAAAGGCGAAATTCTGGCAAGGCTGGTAGTAAACACGTATGTACGTGCACAGAGGGTGCATTTATGGAATTTTGTGGAGCATCAGCCTGCCCGCTCACAAATGCATGATCTCATCCATCTAGTAAAAAATGGCTGCAACCGGAGGCTTTGACGTCCGCACAGATGGTGGAGCGTGTTGTTCTAGACAAGTACCTGCGGTCCTTACCCGCTAAGATCCAGAGGTGGGTTGGACAGGGTGACCCAACTACCGCTGACCAGTTGGTGAATATGGTCGAACGCTACAATGCTTCTGAAAGCCTACTCCAAGGGACGTTAGCACCCCACTGGCCCCCCAAGAAATCGCTGGAGAGTCCTGCGAAACCTACTCCATCTTCAAAAGAAGAGAACGTCACAATGAAGGGTAGCAGACCTACAAAGGACTATGGAGGTGGTACGGGCTCACATCAAGCTAGCAGACCTCGTCTGGGATCTCCATCGAGGAGACAAGGGCCTATACAATGTTGGCGATGTCGCGGGCTTGGCCATGTAGCAGCTAACTGCCCAATGACTACAGAGCCAATGGACTGTAATGCTATGAGGCGTCTTTCATTATATGTGCAGTCAGTCTGTGTGGCGGAGACCCTCACGGGAAATGAACAACACGTGTGCCATGTCGTGGTTGACGGTTATAGTGTGAATGCCGTCTTGGATTCCGGCAGTCAAGTAACTTTGGTACATGCCAGTTTGGTGGACTCTAGCGCCCTAACGAACTTAACCGTGGGCATTAGTTGCATCCATGGGGATACTAAGAACTACCCCACTGCCTGGGTTACTCTTGCCACGCCAGTAGGGACCAAAAGACATCAGGCGGCAGTCATAAAGTCTATGGGACACAGTGTAATCCTGGGGAGAGACTTTCCCTTATTTTGGGACTTGTGGAACTTCAAAAGTGGCATGAACCCTCTAGTTGAAGACGGTGCTCCGGAGCTAGCCCCTGAACCATTGCAGCAAGACGACGGAGAACTCATCTCAGAGGAAGTATTAGAGTCTGTGGACTCTCCTCTGGCTGTGTATGCAGGCGAGGCAGACCAGCTAGAGGATGTTTTAGAAATGCCTGACCTTGAGGTGGCCCGTGGTAAGTTCGGGACCGCTCAGCACCAGGATCCTACTCTAGCAAGGGCGTGGGAAAACATAAAGGTCTCCGAGGGAAGACCATTGTACCCAGGGGCTCAAAACGAGTTCCCACACGTGGCGGTGCAGCAGGATATGTTGTATCACATAGACAAGGTGCGAGGGGTGGTGGTAGAACAACTAGTGGTACCTAAGTCCTTTCGCCAGGTAGTTTTGGAGTTGGCACATAAACATCCCTTGGGAGGACACCTGGCGGTAGAAAAGACAAAACACCGTATTCTGCAACGTTTCTTTTGGCCGGGTCTAGTGGGAGACGTGACCCAGTACTGTCGGTCATGTCCTACGTGTCAATTGACCGCACCTATGTCACATTTTAGAAGCCCCTTAGTGCCCTTACCAATAATAGAGGTGCCCTTCGAGAGGATAGCAATGGATATAGTTGGTCCATTAGTTAAATCTGCCAGGGGTCATCAGTACATTTTGGTAGTATTGGATTACGCCACGCGTTATCCCGAAGCAGTGCCCTTGCGGAATGCCAATGCGAAATCAATTTCAAAGGAGCTGGTTAATATGTTTGCCCACACCGGCATTCCGAAAGAGATACTTACGGATCAAGGGACCCCCTTTATGTCTCGTATACTTAAGGATTTATGTAAACTGCTAAAAATCTCCCATTTGCGTACCTCAGTATATCACCCTCAGACTGATGGTTTGGTGGAGCGCTTTAACAAAACCCTAAAGGGAATGTTGAAAAGGGTGGTGGATAAGGACGGGAGAGATTGGGATGCCCTACTACCATACCTCCTGTTCGCTATACGTGAGGTACCCCAATCCTCCACAGGCTTTTCACCTTTTGAGTTGGTTTATGGGCGGTGTCCTAGAAGCCTGTTAGATATTGCCAAGGAGACTTGGGAACAAGAGGTGACTCCTTATCTGTAAGGTACACCTGGGGTGGACCCGCTAGACCGTGGCAACGAACCTCCCGGGGGCGAGCTGACCAGGTGGACCACCCCCTATACAGGGAGCGTTTGGGGCAAGCCCGCGGGTAACTATTACCACGGCAGCTGGTACCCTGGAGAGTAACGACAGACAGACAACTAGAGCCGAGTTGGGGGTACAGGACTGACGGTACCGGCTTGGAGACACAGGACAGGTGGGCACGGCTGGGAGACACAGGACAGGTGGGCACGGCTGGGAGACACAGGACAGGCGGGCACGGCTGGGAGACACAGGACAGGCGGGCACGGCTGGGAGACACAGGACAGGTGGGCACGGCTGGAAGACACAGGACAGGCGGGCACGGCTGGGAGACACAGGACAGGCGGACACGGCTTGGAGACACAGGACCTAGGAGAGAGGAAAAATGGAGAGGTGAACGAGCCACGGATGGACAGGACGCGATAGCGTGCATAGAGGGCGGCCAGAATCACTAGGGAAAAGCAGTGATACTCAGGCACTGCTGGCAGGAAGAGGCGGCCAGATATAGGGGCTAGTAGGAGGACTTCCGGGTCGTGACCTAAAGTGGAGGAGGAGCAGGTGCGCGTCCTCAGGAGGAGGAGCGCGCGTGCCCAGGCACAGTATGTGCGCGCGCCCGCCGAGCAGGAGGGGCGGGAGCGTGCACCCGGCGCGGTCCGGAAGACCGGACGAAGGGGACCGCTGGACAGAGAAGAGGAGCCGGGGAGGACCGAGGACGGCGGCGCAGAGGGAAGCAGGATGCCGGAGGAAGGGTAAGCTGCGGCCGGGAGGAGGCAGAGAGAGGAGCGCGCGGCAGCCGCCGCGTGACAGTACCCCCCTCCCTACGCGCCCCCCTCCGCAGTCCGGAAAAGAATTTGGCCAAGATTCGAGGGGCCTGGATGTTCTCTTGGGGCTCCCAGGACCTCTCCTCGGGACCAAAGCCCTTCCAATCAACCAAGAAAAAGGTTCTCCCCTTTTGCTTCCTCATGGCCAAAATATCTTTAACCTCGAATACATCGTCTGCGGAGACAGGCAGAGGTGAGTGAGGGGCCTTAGAAAGGAAACGATTGAAGACGACTGGTTTTAGCAAGGACACATGAAAGGCATTAGGGATACGGAGAGAGGCAGGAAGCCGTAGTTTATAGGAGACATCATTAATACGGGACAAGATCTCAAAAGGTCCAATATAACGGGGACCCAGTTTATGGGAAGGGACCTTGAGGCGAATAAACTTGGAGGCCAGCCAAACTTTATCACCAGGGTGATATGGCGGAGCATCCAGGCGTCTTTTGTCGGCGTGTCTCTTAACTCTGTTACGTACCAACTCGAGAGCGGCCTTGGTCTCCTGCCAGATCCTGGAGAATTCCCCGGTCAGAAGGTCAGCCGCCGGTACACCCGAGGCAGGAGGAACCGGTAGAGGTACACCAGGATGTTGCCCATAGACGATAAAGAAAGGGGACTTGCCTGAAGACTCGCTGGCGTGGTTATTATAGGCGAACTCGGCCCACGGGAGAAGTTCAGCCCAGTCGTTCTGGTGGACATTGGAAAAATGCCGGAGGTAGTTCACCAAGCACTGATTTGTCCGTTCAGCCTGACCGTTGGACTGGGGATGGTAAGATGAGGAGAAGTCGAGAGTGACATCCATTAATCTGCATAGGGCTCTCCAGAAGCGAGAGGTAAATTGGACTCCTCTGTCAGAAACAATATGTTGGGGCAGTCCATGAAGACGGAAGATGTGTTGAACAAAGATCTTCGCCAAGGCTGGAGCTGATGGTAAGCCGGAAAGGGGAACGAAGTGTGCCATCTTAGAAAACCTATCAACCACCACTAGGACGACTGTACAGTTGGCAGAGTGGGGTAGGTCCGTAATAAAGTCCATGGCAATGTGTTGCCAGGGGGACGAGGGTATAGGAAGCGGGTGTAGAAGCCCAGAAGGTAGCTGCCTAGGCACCTTGATCTTGGCACAGGAGAGACAGGAGGCGACGAAATCCCGGACATCCTGGGGAAGAGTCGGCCACCAGTAGTAGCGGGATACCAGGTGAAGTGTCTTCTTAATCCCGAGATGGCCAGCCAGCTTGGAAGCATGTCCCCAGTGAAGGATTCGTCCTCGGTCCTTCTCCGGCACAAAAGTCTTGCCAGGTGGAGGTGAGAGAAGAGAAAGTGGTGCCACCGTGATGAGCCGGGATGGATCCAAGATATGCGTGGGTTCCTCTTCGACATCTGTGGGCAGGAAGGATCTGGACAAGGCGTCAGCTTTGAGGTTCTTGTTGCCTGGGCGAAAATGTAGATCAAAATCGAATCGAGCGAAGAACAGAGACCACCTGGCCTGGCGTGGGTTGAGTCTCTGCGCAGATCGAAGATAAGCTAGATTCTTATGATCTGTGAAGATTGTGAAGGGATGTGCGGCGCCCTCCAATAAGTATCTCCACTCTTCTAGAGCTAACTTGATGGCCAGCAGTTCTCGGTCCCCTATGGAATAATTCCGCTCTGGGGTGGAAAAGGACTTGGAAAAGAAGCCGCACGTGACGAGTTTACCGGAAGAAGATTTTTGAGACAAAACCGCTCCGGCTCCAGTTGCTGATGCATCCACTTCGAGGACGAACGGTTTGTTGACCTCAGGACGATGGAGTACGGAAGCCGTGGTAAAAGCTCGTTTTAGAGGTAGGAAGGCCTCCTCTGCTTCAGGGGTCCAGACGTGCGGGTTGGCTCCTTTACGAATCAAAGATGAGATGGAGCCGGCCAATGAGGAAAAATGGGGGATGAACTGCCGATAATAATTTGCGAAGCCGAGGAATCGCTGAACGGCTTTCACCCCTTGGGGACGTGGCCAGTTGAGTACGGCAGACACTTTCGCCGGATCCATACGCAGGGCGAAGTCGGAGATGATAAATCCCAAAAATGGAAGGGAGGACTGTTCAAAGACGCACTTCTCCAATTTGGCGTACAGGCGATTCTCCCTCAATCGGAACAGCACTCGGCGGACATCTCTTCTGTGGGTGGACAGATCGGGAGAGAAGATCAGGATATCGTCAAGGTATACAACCACACTGGAGTACAGAAGGTCTCGGAAGATGTCGTTCACGAATTCTTGAAAAACTGCGGGAGCGTTGCACAACCCGAAGGGCATGACGAGGTACTCGTAGTGTCCATCCCTGGTGTTGAAGTCGGTCTTCCATTCATCTCCGGAGCGAATACGGACGAGATTATAGGCTCCACGGAGATCCAATTTAGAGAAGATTCGCGCACCTCGCAGCCGGTCGAACAGCTCGGGGATGAGAGGCAGAGGATATCTGTTCTTGATGGTAATCTGGTTAAGACCTCGATAGTCAATACAGGGGCGGAGAGACCCGTCCTTTTTCTTAACAAAAAAGAAGCCAGCCCCAGCGGGAGAAGAAGACTTTCGGATGAAGCCTTTGGCCAAATTCTCTTGTACATATTCAGACATGGCCTGGGACTCGAGTGGACTCAACGGATAGATTCGCCCCCGGGGCGGGGTCGAGCCGGGAACAAGCTCGATGGGGCAATCATATTGCCGGTGCGGTGGAAGAGCCTCTGCCTCTTTCTTATCAAAGACATCAGAAAAAGCCCAATAGACCGAGGGCAAATCTGCAGGACCCGAGACAGGAGACGAGCATTTGAGGGGTTGTACTGGACGAAGACATCTAGTCTGGCAAACGCAGCCCCAGCGAAGGATGTCTCCGGTCCGCCAATCGAGGACAGGTTCATGCATCCTCAACCACGGAAGGCCCAGGAGCAAGGTGTGGGATAGAGACGGCAGCACGAAGAAGGTTATTCTCTCACGGTGCAGGACCCCGATCTGTAATTCCAGCTCTTCAGTGACCAACGTTACGGTCTCGCGCAAGGGAATCCCGTCGACTGAGGCTAACTGCCGGGGAACCTCCAAGGACCTAACAGGTATCCCCAATCTCTTCACCGCCTCGAGTTGGATGAAATTACCAGCGGCCCCTGAGTCAATATAGGCTAGCTCCGAGAAACGTTTGGATCCCTGGATAAACAAAACAGGAAGGGTCAAAGGTAGAGAGGTGTCGAAGGCACCTAGGGAGGCCTCTCTTACCTGTCCTAGGCGGAGGAGTTTCCCGGCCTCACAGGGCAGGAACGTAGAAGGTGGGAGGCACTGCCACAATAGAGACAGAGACCATGAGTGAGTCTCTCCTGGCGGCGTAGCTCTGCGGGCCTGAGTCGGTCAACCTGCATGGGTTCAGGGGCTGACGCCGAGGTGGAAGGCCGAGCGCGGGGAGGACTGCGCATCGGAGGAGAGAACCGAGTGGGTCTTCTCTCCCTGACGGCCTCGCGGGAACGCTCGCGGAAACGCAGGTCAATTCGCGTTGCCAGCGAGATGAGATCTTCCAAAGAAGTAGGTGTATCCCTGCCTGCCAACTCATCTTTGATTCGGGGCGACAAGCCACGCCAAAAGGCCCCTACTAAAGCCTCATTGTTCCACCCTAGTTCAGAAGACAACGTACGGAACTGGATGGCGTACTGTCCCACAGAGAGAGCACCCTGGCGAAGGCAGAATAAGGACTCGGTAGCGGAGACCAGACGCCCGGGCTCATCAAAGACCTTGCGGAATGTCTCCAAGAAGGTTGCGAGCTGGGAGACTATCGGGTCATCTCGCTCCCACAAAGGATTCACCCAAGCCAATGCCTCACCCTCTAAGTGGGAAATCATAAAGGCCACCTTGGCCCGGTCGGAGGGATACTGTAGGGGTGCCAGCTCGAAGTGCAACTGACACTGGTTAATGAACCCCCGACAGAGCTTGGGATCCCCACTATAGCGTGGGGGTTTAGCCAAGCGGGGCGAGGACTGGGAAGCTGCTGCAGGCACAGGGACAGCGGCCGCCGTCTGTAGAGCTAGAAGGCGGTTATCTACAGAGGCTATGTAGTTTAAAATATGGGCCTGGGTGTCGCGCTGCTGAGCAAGCTCCTGCTGTAAGCCGGAGATTTGGGAGGCAATCCCCGGATCGGAGGTTTGCAGAGATGAAAGTCGACTCCATAGACTTGAGGAACGACATGATCCTCGCCTGATTCTCACGAAGGAACAAAAGTTCCTTTTGGGTCGGGGTCGGGGTACCAGCGGAATCCATGGCCTGAGTATTCTGTAAGGTACACCTGGGGTGGACCCGCTAGACCGTGGCAACGAACCTCCCGGGGGCGAGCTGACCAGGTGGACCACCCCCTATACAGGGAGCGTTTGGGGCAAGCCCGCGGGTAACTATTACCACGGCAGCTGGTACCCTGGAGAGTAACGACAGACAGACAACTAGAGCCGAGTTGGGGGTACAGGACTGACGGTACCGGCTTGGAGACACAGGACAGGCGGGCACGGCTGGGAGACACAGGACAGGCGGGCACGGCTGGGAGACACAGGACAGGCGGGCACGGCTGGGAGACACAGGACAGGTGGGCACGGCTGGAAGACACAGGACAGGCGGGCACGGCTGGGAGACACAGGACAGGCGGACACGGCTTGGAGACACAGGACCTAGGAGAGAGGAAAAATGGAGAGGTGAACGAGCCACGGATGGACAGGACGCGATAGCGTGCATAGAGGGCGGCCAGAATCACTAGGGAAAAGCAGTGATACTCAGGCACTGCTGGCAGGAAGAGGCGGCCAGATATAGGGGCTAGTAGGAGGACTTCCGGGTCGTGACCTAAAGTGGAGGAGGAGCAGGTGCGCGTCCTCAGGAGGAGGAGGAGGAGCGCGCGTGCCCAGGCACAGTATGTGCGCGCGCCCGCCGAGCAGGAGGGGCGGGAGCGTGCACCCGGCGCGGTCCGGAAGACCGGACGAAGGGGACCGCTGGACAGAGAAGAGGAGCCGGGGAGGACCGAGGACGGCGGCGCAGAGGGAAGCAGGATGCCGGAGGAAGGGTAAGCTGCGGCCGGGAGGAGGCAGAGAGAGGAGCGCGCGGCAGCCGCCGCGTGACATTATCGCAGTGTAATTGAACACATAACACTTATGCAGGACCGAATTGCAGCAGTTATGCCAATAGTTAAAGAGTGTTTAGAGCGCGCACAACATGCCCAAAGCACGGTATACAACCGAGCGGCAAAAACACGAGTCTTTCAACCCGGAGACAGGGTGTTGGTATTGGTGCCTACCATAGAGAATACATTTCTTGCGAAATGGCAGGGACCATACGAAGTGCTGGAACGAGTAGGTGAAGTAAATAGAGTTGAGCGATACCGTCCGATACTTCAAAGTATCGTATCGGATGGTATCGGCCGATCTTTAAAAAAAGTATCGGTATCGCCGATTCCGATACCGGAAGTCCCATTCAAGTCTATGGGACTTCCGGTATCGGAATAAGAAAAACCCTTTCCTGCCCTTGTACAGCCTCTCTGGGGTCTGTACGGGCCTTTCGGGGGGCTGTGCCGGCCTGCCAGGGGGTCTGTGCAGGCTCCGGTGGTCTGTGCCGGCCTGCCGGTGGTCTGTGCAGGCTCCGGGGGGCTGTGCCGGCCTGCCGGGGGGCTGTGCCGGCCTGCCGGGGGGCTGTGCAGGCTCCGGGGGGCTGTGCCGGCCTGCCGGGGGGCTGTGCCGGCCTGCCGGGGGGCTGTGCCGGCCTGCCGGTGGTCTGTGCAGGCTCCGGGGGTCTGTGCAGGCATCGTCCGATGGGACTACAAGTCCCATCGGGCGATGCCTGCTACCATGACAGTGATTGACACATTAGCCAATGATGGGACAGTAGTAGTCCCATCATCCGGCTAATGTGTTAAATGTAAAAAAAAAAAAAAAAAAAAAATTACATGCTACATACATACAACATACAGTGGGGAAAAAAAGTATTTAGTCAGTCAGCAATAGTGCAAGTTCCACGACTTAAAAAGATGAGAGGCGTCTGTAATTTACATCATAGGTAGACCTCAACTATGGGAGACAAACTGAGAAAAAAAAATCCAGAAAATCACATTGTCTGGTTTTTTTTCATTTTATTTGCATATTATGGTGGAAAATAAGTATTTGGTCAGAAACAAGCAATCAAGATTTCTGGCTCTCACAGACCTGTAACTTCTTCTTTAAGAGTCTCCTCTTTCCTCCACTCATTACCTGTAGTAATGGCACCTGTTTAAACTTGTTATCAGTATAAAAAGACACCTGTGCACACCCTCAAACAGTCTGACTCCAAACTCCACTATGGTGAAGACCAAAGAGCTGTCAAAGGACACCAGAAACAAAATTGTAGCCCTGCACCAGGCTGGGAAGACTGAATCTGCAATAGCCAACCAGCTTGGAGTGAAGAAATCAACTGTGGGAGCAATAATTAGAAAATGGAAGACATACAAGACCACTGATAATCTCCCTCGATCTGGTGCTCCATGCAAAATCCCACCCCGTGGAGTCAGAATGATCACAAGAACGGTGAGCAAAAATCCCAGAACCACGCGGGGGGACCTAGTGAATGAACTGCAGAGAGCTGGGACCAATGTAACAAGGCCTACCATAAGTAACACACTACACCACCATGGACTCAGATCCTGCAGTGCCAGACGTGTCCCACTGCTTAAGCCTGTACATGTCCGGGCCCGTCTGAAGTTTGCTAGAGAGCATTTGGATGATCCAGAGGAGTTTTGGGAGAATGTCCTATGGTCTGATGAAACCAAACTGGAACTGTTTGGTAGAAACACAACTTGTCGTGTTTGGAGGAAAAAGAATACTGAGTTGCATCCATCAAACACCATACCTACTGTAAAGCATGGTGGTGGAAACATCATGCTTTGGGGCTGTTTCTCTGCAAAGGGGCCAGGACGACTGATCCGGGTACATGAAAGAATGAATGGGGCCATGTATCGTGAGATTTTGAGTGCAAACCTCCTTCCATCAGCAAGGGCATTGAAGATGAAACGTGGCTGGGTCTTTCAACATGACAATGATCCAAAGCACACCGCCAGGGCAACGAAGGAGTGGCTTCGTAAGAAGCATTTCAAGGTCCTGGAGTGGCCTAGCCAGTCTCCAGATCTCAACCCTATAGAAAACCTTTGGAGGGAGTTGAAAGTCCATGTTGCCAAGCGAAAAGCCAAAAACATCACTGCTCTAGAGGAGATCTGCATGGAGGAATGGGCCAACATACCAACAACAGTGTGTGGCAACCTTGTGAAGACTTACAGAAAACGTTTGACCTCTGTCATTGCCAACAAAGGATATATCACAAAGTATTGAGATGAAATTTTGTTTCTGATCAAATACTTATTTTCCACCATAATATGCAAATAAAATGAAAAAAAAACAGACAATGTGATTTTCTGGATTTTTTTTTCTCAGTTTGTCTCCCATAGTTGAGGTCTACCTATGATGTAAATTACAGACGCCTCTCATCTTTTTAAGTGGTGGAACTTGCACTATTGCTGACTGACTAAATACTTTTTTTCCCCACTGTACATACTACATACATGCTACATTCATACTACATGCAACATACATACTACATATATACTACATGCATGCTACATACATACTGCATGCTACATACATACCACATATATACTACATACATACTACATGCATGCTACATGCATGCTACATACATACCACATACATAACACATATATACTACATGCATGCTACATACATACTACATGCTACATACATACCATATACATACTACATGCATGCTACATACATACTACATGCATGCTACATATATACTACATGCATGCTACATACATACTACATGCTACATACATACTACATATATACTACATGCATGCTACATACATACTACATGCTACATACATACTACATATATACTACATGCATGCTACATACATACTGCATGCTACATGCATGCTACATACATACTACATACATACTACATGCTACATACATACCACATATATACTACATACATACAATACATTCATACAATACATACATAGACATACAGTACATATAACATAGAGTAACATACTTACCAATACTTGTCACATTGTTCCCCGAAGCCATTGTCTTTCCGGAATAAATATTAACATAACAAACCACAAAAATACTCACCCACGATCCGAAGCAGTCCACGAGTGTGTCCCACGACGATCTTGGGTAGAGAACGGCAGCATCAGATGATGCTGCCGTTCTCTACGGGCTGCAGGAATGCAGGATACCTACCTTCCGTCATTGGATTCCTGCAGCCCGTAGAGAACGGCAGCATCATCTGATGCTGCAGTTCTCTACCCAAGATCGTCGTGGGACACACTCGTGGACTGCTTCGGATCGTGGGTGAGTATTTTTGTGGTTTGTTATGTTAATATTTATTCCGGAAAGACAATGGCTTCGGGGAACAATGTGACAAGTATTGGTAAGTATGTTACTCTATGTTATATGTACTGTATGTCTATGTATGTATTGTATGTATGTAGTATATATGTGGTATGTATGTATGTAGTATGTATGTAGCATGCATGTAGTATATATGTAGTATGTATGTAGCATGCATGTAGTATATATGTAGCATGTATGTAGTATGTATGTGGTATGTATGTAGCATGTAGTATGTATGTAGCATGCATGTAGCATGCATGTAGTATGTATGTAGTATGTATGTAGCATGCATGTAGTATGTATGTAGTATGTATGTAGTATGTATGTAGCATGCAGTATGTATGTAGCATGTATGTAGTATGTATGTAGTATATATGTAGTATGTATGTAGCATGTAGTATGTATGTATCATGTAGTATGTATGTAGCATGCATGTAGTATATATGTAGTATGCATGTAGCATGCATGTAGTATGTATGTAGTATGTATGTAGTATGTATGTAGCATGCAGTATGTATGTAGCATGTATGTAGTATGTATGTAGTATATATGTAGTATGTATGTAGCATGCATGTAGTATGTATGTAGCATGTAGTATGTATGTAGCATGCATGTAGTATGTATGTAGCATGTATGTAGTATGTATGTAGTATATATGTAGTATGTATGTAGCATGTAGTATGTATGTAGCATGCATGTAGTATGTATGTAGTATTTTTTTTTTTTTTTTAACATTTAACACATTAGCCGGATGATGGGACTACTACTGTCCCATCATTGGCTAATGTGTCAATCACTGTCATGGTAGCAGGCATCGCCCGATGGGACTTGTAGTCCCATCGGACGATGCTTGCACAGACCCCCGGACATCAGCACAGCCCCCCGGCAGGCCGGCACAGCCCCCCGGCAGGCCGGTACAGACCCCCACAGGGTGCACAGACCACCGGCAGGTCGGCACAGCCCCCCGGCAGGCCGGCAGAGACCCCGGGCAGTCCACACAGCCCCCCGGCAGGCCGGCACAGCCCCCCGGCAGGCCGGCAGAGACCCCCGGAAGGCCCGAAATGACGGCGCATCATGATGCGCACACACCGCGCATCATGATGACGTCAGGCCGTCAATCAACTGAACTTCCGATTCCGATGCCGAATTCCGATATTGAAAAAATATCGGAAGTCGGTATCGGAATTCCGATACAGCAAGTATCGGCCGATACCCGATACTTGCGGTATCGGAATGCTCAACACTAGAAGTAAATTATAAGATGCACCAACCAGACAAGAGAAAGCCCGAACAAATATACCACATAAACTTGCTTAAGGCCTGGCGGGACAGGGAGAGTCTGGTGGCAGGAGCTGCCCTTGAGGATGGGCCTCGAGGGGCACCACCTTCTAAGGTAAAGGACCCCCAGGTAGCTCCGCCAGAAGTGGGTATTGCAGACACGCTATCCGAAAGCCAAAAACGAGAGACCAGGGAGTTCATACAGAGGAACGCAGATATTTTCTCGGAACTTCCTGGCCGGACTCACCTAATTAAACATGACATTATTACTGATCCACAGGCGCGGGTACGGCTTAAACCATATAGAATTCCGGAGGCTCAGAGACAAGCCATTGCCCAGGAAGTGAAGAAGATGTTAGAGCTCGGGGTCATTGAGGAGTCCCGGAGTGATTGGGCTAGCCCTATCGTACTGGTGCCCAAACCCGATGGGACTATCCGATTTTGTAACGATTTTCGGAAAGTAAACGAAGTATCGAAATTCGATGCCTACCCGATGCCAAGAGTCGATGAACTGATAGAGAGACTGGGTTCGGCTAGGTACATATCTACTATTGACTTAACAAAAGGTTATTGGCAGATTCCCCTCACGGAATCAGCCAAAGAGAAAACTGCCTTTGTTACGCCCCAGGGATTATTCCAGTACTGAGATATGCCATTTGGGTTGCATGGTGCCGCAGCCACCTTCCAACGTCTAATGGATATTGTCCTAAAACCCCATGGCCAGTATGCATCTGCGTACTTGGACGACATTATTATCTTTAGCAATGACTGGGACACGCATTTGTCAAAAGTACAAGCCGTCTTAGACTCCCTAAAAACAGCTGGGTTGACTGCCAATCCCAAGAAATGTACGTTGGGATTGGAAGAGGCTCGCTATCTGTGATATACCATAGGGAGAGGCGTCGTGAAGCCTCAAGCCAATAAAGTGGATGCTATTCAAAATTGGCCCCGACCGGTAACAAAAAAACAGGTTGGAAATTTTTTTAGGGATCGTTGGTTATTATAGGCGGTTCATCAAACATTTTGCGACCATCGCAGCTCCTCTCACAGATCTTACTAAGGGGTCGAAATCTGTCACAATAAAGTGCAACGCAGAAGCAGAGGAGGCCTTTCAGCGATTGAAAACAGTCCTCTGTGACCAACCAGTGTTGGTTGCACCAGACTTTAAACGGGAGTTTATTGTCCAAACAGACGCCTCTGGGGTGGGCCTCGGCGCGGTTTTGTCTCAAGAAGTAAATGGCGAGGAACACCCAGTGGCCTATCTAAGCAGAAAGCTTACGAGAGCAGAAAAGAACTACAGTGTAGTTGAGCGGGAAGCCCTGGCTGTGAAATGGGCCCTGTGCACCTTGCGCTATTATTTACTAGGTCGCCAGTTTAGGCTAGTGACGGACCATTCGCCCCTAACGTGGATGTCCCGGGCAAAAGAAGGCAATGCGCGGGTGACACGCTGGTTCTTAGCATTACAAGGGTTTAAATTTTCCGTTGAGCACAGGGCGGGCACAGCGCACAGAAATGCAGATGCGTTGTCTAGAACGCACTGCTTGGTGACTCGTCGTGTCCGACCTCACGGGCTCGAACAGAGGAGGGGGGTGTGTGAGGTGCCAAGGGGAGAGGTACTAGAAAACAGGTATGTTTCTCCCCGTTTCATTTCATATGTCTCCCTGTACTGATGATGAAGCCAGTTTATTTCACTGTAATCCAGTCCTGGTTTCCTTAGTGATCAGCATGGAAAGGACTGGTAGTTCCCCCTCCACTAATTCAATCCAGGTTTTGGTTTCCTGACTGGTCCAGCTGATATAATCAGGAGGAGCTGGAATCTCTCAGTCTATGGTCTGCTGAGCTGGGAGCTGACACAGTAAGATAACATGGACTTGTTTGCTGTTATATAGGTTTATTTTGTAGTTAGCCTGCTATTGTTAGTTAGTGGCCAGATGGCCTTAGAAGTTTTATTTCATGTTTGGCATGTGTAACATTGGATAACAAGTGTGCACAATAAATATGCCGTGTCCATATTGCTAGTCTGCTGAAGTGACTTCATAGCCACACGCTTGTGCAAAAGCAAAGATCCCAGCTGAGCTATCTATTCCCCACAACACACACACACTGCCTCGCCACAGAGCCCCATACACACACACACACTGCCTCGCCACAGAGCCGCATACACACATACATTGCCTCGCCACAGAGCCGCATACACGCACACACATTGCCTCACCACAGGGCCGCATACACACACACATTGCCTCGCCACAGAGCCGCATACACGCACACACATTGCCTCGCCACAGGGCCGCACACACACATTGCCTCGCCACAGGGCCGCATGCACACACACATTGCCTCACCATAGCGCCGCATACACACACACACACTGCCTCGCCACAGGGCCGCATACACACATTGCCTCGCCACAGGGCCGCATACACGCACACACATTGCCTCGCCACAGAGCCGCATACACGCACACACATTGCCTCGCCACAGAGCCGCATACACACACACATTGCCTCGCCACAGAGCCGTATACACACACACATTGCCTCGCCACAGGGCCGCATAGACACACACATTGCCTCGCCACAGAGCCACATACACACACATTGCCTCGCCACAGAGCCGCATACACGCACACACATTGCCTCTCCACAGAGCCGCATACACACACACACACTGCCTCGCCACAGGGCCGCATACACACACACATTGCCTCGCCACAGGGCCGCATGCACACACACATTGCCTCACCATAGAGCCGCATACACGCACACACATTGCCTCGCCACAGAGCTGCATACACACACACATTGCCTCGCCACAGAGCCGCATACACACATACATTGCCTCGCCACAGGGCCGCATACACACACACACATTGCCCCGCCACAGAGCCGCATACACACACACACTGCCTCGCCACAGAGCCGCATACACGCACACACACTGCCTCGCCACAGGGCCGCATACACACACATTGCCTCGCCACAGGGCCGCATACACACACACACTGCCTCGCCACAGGGCCGCAAACACACACACATTGCCTCACCACAGAGCCGCATACACGCACACACACTGCCTCGCCACAGGGCCGCATACACACACACTGCCTCGCCACAGGGCCGCATACACACACACACTGCCTCGCCACAGGGCCGCATACACACACACATTGCCTCGCCACAGAGCCGCATGCAAACACATTGCCTTGCCGTGGAGCCGCATACACGCACACACATTGCCTCGCCACAGAGCCGCATACACGCACATACACATTGCCTCGCCACAGAGCCGCATACACGCACACACATTGCCTCACCACAGGGCCGCATACACACACACATTGCCTCGCCACAGAGCCGCATACACGCACACACATTGCCTCGCCACAGGGCCGCATACACACATTGCCTCGCCACAGGGCCGCATGCACACACACATTGCCTCACCATAGAGCCGCATACACACACACACTGCCTCGCCACAGGGCCGCATACACACATACATTGCCTCGCCACAGGGCCGCATACACACACACACACTACCTCGCCACAGAGCTGCATACACGCACACACATTGCCTCGCCACAGAGCTGCATACAGACACACATTGCCTCCCTCGCCACAGAGCCGCATACACACACACACTGCCTCGCCACAGGGCCGCATACACGCACACACACTGCCTCGCCACAGAGCTGCATACAGACACACATTGCCTCCCTCGCCACAGAGCCGCATACACACACACACTGCCTCGCCACAGGGCCGCATACACGCACACACACTGCCTCGCCACAGAGCCGCATACACGCACACACACTGCCTCACCACAGAGCCGCATGCACACACATTGCCTCGCCGTGGAGCCGCATACACGCACACACTTCTGCTGTTGTGTTTATTGCCATGACAGTGCATGGCCAGCAGCCTAGTGTAGAGAACATGAAAGCTTCTGGCGGCTGACAGCACTTCCACATTACACAACATATTGTAGTGTGACAACTGAGGCCAATCGGGCACCTGTTGCTGCACAGCACTGCAGAGCAAGCATACACTAGAGGGCACTCAGCATGACACACACAGAGCATGCTCTTCACCGGTATAACCTACACTACTCATTGTATCCAAAGTAAACTCCACATGACAAGAACACCTGTGTCCATGGTCATGCACGGCAACTAATCACTGACAGCCCCTGCAGAGCCTGCACAGAATGAAGTGATGCATTCACAGACATGCATGGTGAAGCGCTGTCCATTCTCACCTCAGTTTCCTCGGGCACCAGCTCCACGTCAGGCCATAAATCTACCAGTTGAGCGAGCGGCATATTACATGGACCAGTACACTCGATCTCCCTACTCAGCACAAACCAGCTTCACGGTTAACGCGTAACTCCACCCCCTGCTCACTGACAGCGCCAAGCGTGCCGCCCTTCTGGTGTGCTATTGGTTTCAATCAAAGGCTGCGCTCACCATTGGTCGCTGATAAGATGGAATGTCGCTTAATGGACCACGACCACACCCTGGGCTGCTCAGGTAAAGGCTCCTTATCAAGACTTTAGAGAAGCGGAAGACTGAGGTGGGTGGGAGAGCCAACCCCCGGACTTTAAAAAAAAAAACAAAAACCTTGCTCAGGTACCGCCCCCTCCCCGCATCCTGGTGCCCTAGGCACATGCCCTTAAGTGCCTAGTGGCAAATACGGCCCTGGTTCAGAGTTACCAGAATATGACATTTCCAGGCTGTCACAGTCCTGTCCGTAGCTGCCACATTCTGAGGAGTGGGCTTTTTTAACCCATTTACCCACAAGGGTAGTTTGCATGTTAATGACCTGGCCAATTTTTACAATTCTGACCACTGTCCCTTTGTGAGGTAATAACTCTGGAACGCTTCCATGGATTCTTGTTAGGAAGTTGTAAGGGTTAAAAGTTAAACAGCGGTTTCTCATTTTTACAACACCATTTTTTTATGGACCACATCACATTTGAAGTCACTTTGAGGGGTCTATATGATAGCAAATACCCAAAAGTGACACCATTCTAAAAACTGCACTCCTGAAGGTGCTCAAAACCACATTCAAGAAGTTTATTAACCCTTCAGGTGCTTCGCAGGAATTTTTGGAATGTTTAAAAAAAAAATAACTTTTTTCACAAATTTACCGTACTTCAGGTCCAATTTTTTTTAGTTTACTAAGGGTAACAGGAGAAATTGGAACCCAAAAGTTGTGCAATTTGTCCTGAGTATACCGATACCCCAGGTGTGGGGGGAACCACTGTTTGAGCACATGGCAGGGTTCGGCAGGGAAGGAGAGCCGTTTGACTTTTTCAATGCAGAATTGGCTGGAATTGAGATCGGACGCCATGTCGCGTTTGGAGAGCCCCTGATGTGCCTCAACAGTGGAAACCCACAAATGACACCGTTTTGGAAACTAGACCCCCTAAGGAACTTATCTAGATGTGTGGTGAGCACTTTGAACCCCCAAGTGCTTCATAGAAGCTTTTAACGTAGAGCTGTAAAAATAAAAAATAAAAATTTCCACAAAAATGAGCTTTTCGCCCCAATTTTTTATTTTCCAATTGTGCAATTTTTCCTGAGTATGCTGATACCCTGTGTGGGGGTAAACCATTGAATGGCCGCATGCCAGAGCTCAGAAGGGAAGGAGCCCCAGATTTTACTTTTATGGTTTGCAGGTTCCTTGACCCACTGGGAGAGCCCATGAGGTGCCAAAACAGTAAAACCCCCACCATAAGTGAATGGGTCTGTGCACATGTCAGTGTGTTTCCACGGACCGTGTGTCCGTGGGCAAAACACGCTGACATGTCCATTTTTTAATGTCAGCATGACCACAAACCATCCAGCACATGTGCATACTCATAATATACATGGATGTCATCCATGTGACACGCATTGGTGCCAGTGAATAAGCGTTACAGTAAGCACCGTTCCCCAGCGCCGGGTCCTGAGCATGGATCTCATCATTCTCCCTTGCTCTGCCGGCTATTGGAGCAAGTAGGGGAGAATGATGAGAGCTGTGTTCAGCACCCGGCGCCGGGCTACAGCGCTTACTGTAACACTTCTTCCCTGGCGCCCATCCTTGTACTGATGTGGCACACGTGTGCCACAAGTATTACACACACGGACACTGACATCTCCGGAAATATCACGACGTGTGAAAGAGGCGTTATAGCGGGGTTTTATGTTTGGCAGCTGTCACACGCTAAAAGACAATTTTTATTGAAAAAAAGTTTTTGCATCACCACATTTTCAGAGCTATAATTTTTCCATATTTTGCCCCACAGAGTCACGTGAGGTCTTGTTTTTTGCAGGACGAGTTGACGTTTTTATCGGTACCATTCTCGGGCACATGACATTTTTTGATCGCATTTTATTAAGATTTGTGGGAGGCAGAAGGAACAAAAACCAGCAATTCATAAATTTCTTTGGGGGGGTGTTTATACAGTTCCGCGTGTGGTAAAATTGATATGGCAGTTTTATTCTCTGGGTCAGTACGATTACAGCAATATCTCATTTATATAATTTTTTTTGTTTTGGGGCTTTTATGCAAACTTATATAAAAAATAATTATTTTTGCATTGCTGTATTGTGAGAGACCTATAACTTTTTTTTATTTTTCCGGTGATGACGCTGTATGGGGGCTCGTTTTTTGCAGGACAAGATGATGTTTTCAGCGGTACCATGTTTATTTATATCCATCTTTTTGATTGCATGTTATTCCACTTTTTGTTTGCATTATGATGATAAAGCATTGTTTTTTGCATTGCTTTTTTTTTTTTAAAATGCTGGTCACTAAAGGGGTTAACTATTGGGACAGTTTTAGACTATGTGCACACGTTGCGGATTTTATTGCGGATCCGCAGTGATTTTGGACGCTCGGAATTGCACCAAATCCGCAATGTAGTGCACAACCAATGTTAATGGGAATTACAGAATTGGTGTGCACATGCTGGGGAAAAATCCACACGGATTTGCAGCATTTAATTTTCCGCTGCATGTTAATTCTTTTTGCGGATCTGCACCGTTTCTGCACCCATTAACTTCCATTGAGTCAGTCAAATCCGCAGCAAAACCGCAGGTGTAAAAAGGTGGTTTTGCTGCGGAGTTGCATGCCAAAAACGCTGCAGAAAGGCAGGAGGTTAAGAGTGTGTGGGTGGAGACCATGTGTGAACGGAGAAGATGTGCGTGTCTGTCTGCGGGGGTCTGTGTAGCCAGGCATCATCTGATGTGACTACTGCTCCCAACCGGCTATGTCTGTTGTCACATATATCAGTGACAGCATGAGCCGATGATGGGGCAATAGTACCATCAGGCAATGCCTGTGCTCAATTGTAAAAAAAAACCAAAAACATACAATACATACTCACCAAAGACCTAGTCCCCGACGCCCTCATTCTCCTGTAACAAAAATAAAATAATAAACCAACCTACACTTACTTTTCTGCTGTAGTCCATTTAATAACGAGTGTCCCACGACGATCTCCCGTGTAGAACATTGTCATCGGGTGATGTGACTGTTCTACAATGCCTCCGGCGATGCACTGACCAGAGGTATTCCTCCGCAGTGTATCGTTCCACCACCGGGAGAGAGGTCACCCCTGAGTTCATGCTGTCACCGGCAATGCTGTGTGAGAAAATTCTCACGCAGCAGTGCCGTAAAATGAGAACACAAACTCCGGTGACCTCTTCAGTGATGCACTGCAGGAGCCATTACCTCCTTTCAGTGTATCACCGGAGGCTCTGTAGAACAGTGACATCTCCCGATGTGACCGTTCTACACGGGAGATCGTCGTGGGACACTCGTTATTAAATGGATTACATCAGAACATGGAGTATTTGTGTTGGTTTATTTTATTTTCTTTGCAGGAGATCAAGGGCATCACACGAATTAGGCGTATAATAAATATGGGAAAATGTGTTGTTTTATTTCATTTTTATACTTTATTCTGGCTGTGTCTTTATTTAACATGTAACAACTATAGGATTAGTAATGGATAGGTGTCTTATTGACACCTCTCCATTACTAAACCGTGGGCTTGATGTCACCGTACAATACAAAGGTGACATCAACCCCACAACTATTACCCCTCTTACCACCGCTACAGGGCAAGTTGAATGAGCAAGGCTAAGTGCCGGAATTGGCACATCTTAGGCCATGTGCACACGTTGCAGATTCTGCTGCAGATCCGCAGCGTTTCAGGCTCTGCGGGTCCACAGCAGCTTTAGCTGCATTGTACAGTACCATTGTTTTCAATGGTAAACTGAAAAACACTATGCACATGCTGCAGATTTTTCCACGCGGATTCAAATTCGCAGCATGTCAATTCTTTGTGCGGAATCCGCAGCGGTTCCACACCTCCATTGTAGAGGTGTGAAACCGCAGGTAAACCGCAGTTCTTTTGACCTGAGAATTTACCTGCAGATTTTTCCAAATCCGCGCGGAAATATCCGCAGCACCTAAAACTACGTGTGCACATAGCCTTAGAGATGCGCCTTTTCTGTGGCGGCTGAGAGCTGGTGTTTGTAGCCATTTTTCTTATGGACTTATTTTAACCTGGATTTTTCTTTTTTTTTTTTTTTTCTGTGGACCTTGTTTCTAGATTGAAGAATTGGTGGATATGTTAATGATGTGTATGGAGAAATGCAAAATGATAAAAATATTTTGTCATTCACATTATTACTTCACATGAGTTATACATACCCTTTAGGATGTTGTATATATTATGTACATGTTTTTGCTTTTTCATGATATTATTATTATTATTATTATTATTATTATTAATAATTTTCATTATTGTTGATTTTTTGGCGTTTTTCTGTCCTCTTGGTATTTTTTCTGAATGATTGTTCATTACCTCTTTAAATATACATTCTTTTGCACTGTCACTTTCAATATCTATATTTTCCAGGACATACCTCCTAACAGCACCATGGAGGACGTCCTCCTCCTCCTTACAGGGATAGAAAAGCAAACAAGAGGTTAAAAGGCCCCTCCCCACCCCTATTCCCTCAGTGTTTTTCCTGTCCCTGCAAGGAGGGATGCACAAGAGGTTGGATCCTGAAAGAGAAGCTCGGCTTACCAGTGAGGGCTCAGGGGGATCGGGCGTCCGGTCCAAACCTTTCTCCTGTTAAACAGCTGTCACGATGCAGCGGCCTGCTCTTGTCTCGCTGCCTCTCCCTGTCATGCCGCCTCCCCCCAGCCCCGGTGCACTTACCGGTCCTCGGCGTCCCGGCGCGTGGGCTCCTGTCTCCCGTCGGGGGCGCGCGTGCACTGAGTTCAGTGGCGCGTGCACGCTCCATCCCTAGTAACCGTTCCTAGCAACCCTGCCTCTCTCTCTAGCCTGCTCTATGGTCTGGAGGACCCTGACCCGGAAGTACTCTGCGCACTCTGCTTATCAGGCCGCCTCTTCCTCCTGGTTGTGCCTGACTGTCATTTGTGCTATAAAAATGATCATGGCTTCACGTTCTTCGGCGCTCCTTGTCTTGTCTGCCGCTAGCCCTTCCTGCCTTGCCTCTGACCTTACGCCCTCCGTGTACTTTCTCCTAGTGCCTGCCCACCTGTGTCTCCGTGACCAACCCGTGTTCCCGTGTCTCCGCCACGTCTGTATTCCCGTGTCACAGCCATGCCAGCCTGCTGCCAGTTCGCCTTTTCTTTCGCTGAGGCTCCTGTTGTTCTACCCAGGGTACCAGCTGCCGTGGTGATAGTCTCCCTCGGGCCTACCCCTAACGCTCCCTGTATAGGGGGTGGTCCACCTGGTCAGCTCGTCCGAGGGAGGTTCGTTGTCACGGTCCAGCGGGTCCACCCTTGGAGGTCCAATAGTCGCGTTGCAGGAATTTAGGTACTTTTTGGAGGGGGCCGTACATCCTTTTGAGATCTTTACGGACCATAAAAACTTGGCATACATCCAAGCGGCACAGAGACTTAACCCCCGGCAAGCTAGTTGGTCCCTATTCTTTGCCCGCTTCGACTTTGAGCTCCACTTCCGTCCCGGCAATAAGAACCTCAAGGCTGATGCAATGTCCAGTTCCTTTTTATCGGTGGATACAGAGGAGGAACCCACGCACATCGTACATCCGTCCAAGGTCATTATGCCGCCACCAATCCGTTTAACTTCCCTGCCTCCAGGTAAGACTTTTGTTCCCGTGAACAACAGAAGGCGAGTCCTGCGCTGGGGTCATGCCTCCAAACCTGGCAGGTCATGTAGGCCTCAGAAAAACTCTCATCATCGTGCCCCGCTACCACTGGTGGCCAACCCTTCCCCAAGATGTCCATAACTTTATAGACTCTTGTCCTTCTTGTGCTAAGAACAAGATTCCCAGACAGCTTCCCTCCGGTCTTTTACACCCGCTCCCAGTTCCATCGGCCCCTTGGCAGCACATTGCTATGGACTTTATTACTGATCTGTCTCGGTCTTCTGGCTGCACCGTCATCCTCGTGGTTGTGGACAGATTTTCCAACATGGCTCATTTCATCTCGCTTCCTGGTTTACCCTCGGCACCTGAGCTAGCGAAGATTTTCGTCCACCATGTTTTTTGTGTTCATGGCCTTCCACAACATATTGTTTCGGACAGGGGAGTCCAATTCACCTCTCGTTCTGAAGGGCTTTCTGCAAAAGTATGAATGTCACGCTTGACTTCTCCTCTGCTTACCACCCGCAAACCAACTGTCAAGTAGAACGCACTCACCAGATTCTGGTAACCTATCTCTGACATTTCTCTTACGCCCACCAGAACGACTGGACCGAATTACTCCCATGGGCTGAATTTGCATACAACAATCACGGCAGCGAATCTTCTTCCAAGTCACCCTTCTTTGTCATCCATGGGCAGCATCCTGGTGTACCTCTGCCGGTACCTCCTGTCTCGGGTGTGCCAGCGGCTGAGCTACTATCCGGGGAGTTCGCCAGGATCTGGCAGGAGACCAAGACTGCTGTCGAACAAGCACGTGACAGAATGAAGAGACACGCGGACAAGAGGCGCTTAGACCCTCCTCTATATCATCCTGGAGATAAGGTCTGGCAGTCTTCTAAATTCATCCGCCTAAAGATCCCCTCGCATAAACTGGGTCCCTGGTACATTGGACCCTTCGAGGTCTCGGCTCGTATCAATGATGTCTCTTACAAGTCAAGGCTACCCGCCTCGCTCCTTATCCCCAATTTATTCCACGTCTCTCTTCTGAAACCAGTTGTTCTCAATCAGTTCCATGCTTCTACCACCAATTCGTATCAGCCTGTCTCCACTGATGATGTTTTTGAGGTTAAGGACATCCTCGCCATGAAAGAATAAAGAGGCAAAACCTTTTTCCTGGTTGATTGGAAGGGTTTTGGTCCTGAGGAGAGATCTTGGGAACCCCGGGAGAACATCCAGGCTCCTCGAATGCTGGCTAAATTTCTTTCTGGCCATAGGAGGGGGGCGCGTAAGGAAGGGGGTACTGTCACGATGCCGCCGCCGCGGCCTGTTCCTGTCTCACTGCCGCTGCCTCTCCCTGTCACGCCACCTCCCCCGAGCCCTGGTGTACTTACCGGTCCTCGGCATCCCGGTGCGTGCCCACTCAGTCCCTGCTCCGGCTCCTGTCTCCCGTCGGGGGCGTGCGTGCACTGAGTTCAGTGGTGCATGCACGCTCCATCCCTAGTAACCGTTCCTAGCAACCCTGCCTCTCTCTCCAGCCTACTCTATGGTGTGTAGGACCGTGACCCGGAAGTCCTCTGCGCATCAGGCCGCCTCTTCCTCCTGGCTGTGCCTGACTGTCATTTGTGCTATACAAGTGATCCTGGCCCCACGTCCATCGGCGCTCCTTGTCTTCTCTGCGGCTTTCCCTTCTCGCCTTGCCTCTGACCATACGCCCTCCTTTGCTTTCTCCTAGTGCCTGCCCACCTGAGTCGCTGTGACCTACCCGTGTTCCCGTGTCTCCGCCACATCTACCAGCCAATGTCTCTGTACGTGTTCCTGTGTCCCAGCCGTGTCTTCCTGCCAGTGTCGCCAGCCTGCCTGTGTTCCAGTGTCTTAGCCGTGCTCGGCTGCCAGAGTCTCCATCCCGTCCGTATTGCCGTGTCACAACTGTGCCAGCCTGCCGCCAGTCCGCCTTGTCTTTCGCTGAGGCTCCTGTTGTTCTACCCCCGGGTATCAGCTGCCGTGGTAACATAGTAACATAGTTATTAAGGTTGAAGGGAGACTTTAAGTCCATCTAGTCCAACCCATATCCTATCCTAACTTGCCCTAACATGTTGATCCAGAGGGAGGCAAAAAAAACCCATGTGGCAAACAGTAAGCTTCACATTGGGGGAAAAAATTCCTTCCCGACTCCACATACGGCAATCAGACTAGCTCCCTGGATCAACGCAATATTAAGGAAACTAGTGTATATACCCTGTAATATTATACTTTTCAAGAAAGGCATCCAGTCCCTTCTTAAATTTTAGTAGGGAATCACTCATTACAACATCATATGGCAGAGAGTTCCATAGTCTCACTGCTCTTACAGTAAAGAATCCGCGTCTGTGAGTATGCTTAAACCTTCTTTCCTCCAGATGTAGAGGATGCCCCCTTGTCCCCGTCACAGGTCTAAGAGTAAAAAGATCATTAGAAAGGTCTTGGTATTGTCCTCTCATATATTTATACATTGTAATAAGATCACCCCTAAGCCTTCGATTCTCCAAACTAAAAAACCCCAAGTGTAATAACCTGTCTTGGTATTGCAGACCCCCTAGTTCCCTAATAACCTTGGTCGCTCTTCTCTGCACCCGCTCCAGTACAGCTATGTCTTTCTTATACACCGGAGACCAGAACTGTACACAGTATTCTAAGTGTGGTCGCACTAGTGACTTATATAGAGGTAAAATTATGTTCTCCTCATGAGCATCTATGCCTCTTTTAATGCATCCCATTATTTTATTTGCCTTTGCAGCAGCTGCCTGACACTGGCCACTAAATGTGAGTTTGTCGTCCACCCATACACCCAGGTCTTTTTCAGTGACTGTTTTGCCCAGTGTTTTACAATTAAGCACATAATTATACATCTTGTTCGTTCTACCCAAGTGCATGACCTTACATTTATCCCCATTAAAGCTTATTTGCCATTTATCAGCCCAAGCTTCTAGTTTACATAAATCCTCCTGTAATATAAAATTGTCCTCCTCTGTATTGATTACCCTGCAGAGTTTAGTGTCATCTGCAAATATTGAAATTCTCCTCTCTATGCCCCCTACAAGGTCATTAATAAATATGTTAAAAAGAAGTGGGCCCAAAACTGACCCCTGTGGTACCCCACTACTAACCGTGACCCAGTCCGAGTGTGCTCCATTAATAACCACCCTTTGTTTCCTATCCCTGAGCCAGCTCTTAACCCAGCTACACATATTTTCCCCTATCCCCATTGTTCTCATTTTATGTATCAACCTTTTGTGTGGCACCGTATCAAAAGCTTTTGAAAAGTCCATGTACACCACATCCACTGCATTCCGTTGGTCCAGTCTGGAACTTACCTCTTCATAAAATCAGATTAGTCTGACAGGAACGGTCCCTTGTAAACCCATGTTGATATTGGGTCATAAGGTTATTCTTCTCCAGATACTCCAGTATAGTATCTCTTAGAAAACCCTCAAGGATTTTACCCACAGTTGAGGTTAAACTTACTGGCCTATAATTTCCAAGTTCAGTTTTTGTCCCCTTTTTGAATATTGGCACCACATTTGCTATACGCCAGTCCTGTGGTACAGACCCTGTTATTATGGAATCTTTAAAGATTAAAAATAATGGTCTATCTATGACTGTGCTTAATTCCTGCAGTACTCGGGGGTGTTTCCCATCCGGGCCCGGGGATTTGTCAATTTTAGTGATTTTTAGACGCCGCCGTACTTCCTGCTGGGTTAAGCAGGTGACATTTAACGGAGAATTTTTATCCCTGATCATGTTACCCGTCATGGGATTTTCTTGTGTAAATACTGTTGAAAAAAAGTCATTTACCATATTGGCTTTTTCCTCATCCTCATCCACCATTTCACCCAGACTATTTTTAAGGGGGCCAACACTATCATTTTTTAGTTTCTTACTATTTATGTAGTTAAAGAATAGTCTCCCTCGGGCCTGCCCCTAATGCTCCCTGTATTGGGGGTTGTCCACCTGGTCAGCTCGTCCGAGGGAGGTTCGTTGTCACGGTCCAGCGGGTCCACCCTTGGAGGTCCACTAGTTGCCACAGCAGCCCAGAGCTGACGCTCTCCTGGGTGGGAGTTCCTCAGCTCCAAAGACCAGCGATCAGTCGGGGCTCCTGGATTAGAGCTGCTTCCTCCCGTGGTGAAGGCTCTCGGCTCCGACACCGGCCGATATGTCAGAGCGCCAGACCGGAAGTAGCGCAGGGAGAAAGCCGTCACTCTTCCGGTGACGTCAGGGGGTGCAACGGAGGTAAGAGACCGTCGTGCGTTCCAGAGGGGAACAGCAAGACAGGCAGCGGAGCCTTCCCTGGATCTCACAGGGCACAGGAGAGCGGCATCAGAAGCAACAGCAGTCGCAGCAGCCATGGAGGGGATGGAGTAGGAAGGGGTAAGTGTGCTGTGCGCTAGCCTGCTTTCCCTATTCACAGTCCTGACAGGTTCCTCTCTTGCTCTGCACAGGAAAAGGGACTTCCAGTAACACCCCTGTCTGCACCCAAGCAATCCGGTAAAGCAACCATCAAGTCCAGAAAGTGCCCTGTTTGCCACATAAAACTGCCTGACAGGCATGGCAGAACACTCTGTGACACGTGTACCAGCAAGGTCGTGAGGGAGGAACAACCATCCCTCTTTTCTGAGATCCGGGAAGAGGTTCAAGCCTCCATGTCCAGTCTCCCTTGGCCACAACCCCCCAGCCCAGGCCCGAGTGTTAAGAGAGCTAGGTGGTAGAGAGATCTGAGCTCAGATGAGGAATCCTACTCCCTGGAGTCTGACCTGGAAGAGGGGGAGGTATTATCAGAGGGCCAGGAACGAGGCAGAAGATATCTGTTCTCATCAGACGATACAGATGAACTGGTCTGAGCAGTCAGGGACACTATACAGGTGGAGGAAGCCCCAAAGCCGCAGTGCAGACAGGACTTAATGTTTGGAGGTCTTAGGGCACAGAAACAAAGAGTGTTTCCAGTAAATAATCACATCCGGGCTATGGTTCTGGAGGAATGGGAGGACGCGGAGAAAGGCCTGCTGTTATCTCGGGACTTTAGACTCTGATCGGTAGGACATAAAGATTTGGGAAGAGAGCTCCAAAATCAATGTAGCCAAAAAGACTTCCATCCCCTTTGAAGACTTGTCCAGTTTAAAAGACCCTATTATAGACAGAAAGGCGGACAACCTACTTAAAAGAGCTTAGGAGTCATCGGCGGCTCTAATTAAAACAAATATAGCCGCTACTTCAGTTGCCAGATCTATGTTCCTGTGGATGGGGCAACTGGAGAAGCATCTGACCAATAAGACCCCAAGGGAGGAGATCTTAGCCTCCTGCCTCTGATGAAATCGGCCACGGCCTTTCTTGCTGACACGTCAGCGGAATCTGTAAGATTCGCGGCTAGAAATAGCTCTCTCTCTAATGCACCTCGTAGAGCCATTTGGTTAAAAATCTGGTCTGGGGACGGGGCTTCAAAAAACAAGCTCTGTTCCATCCCCTTTTCTTGGTTGAGGGTCTTTGACCCAGCCCTGGATGACATTTTAGAAAAGGCCTCTCATAAAAAGAAGGTGATTCCTGAGGAGAGAGTCAAAAGGAATCAGTACTTTCATAGGCCAGGTACCTCTCGGAGACAGAGTACAGGGGCCAGGGGAAATCCTCTAGGGGTCCTTACAGCAGTACCAACAGTAGAGGCAGAAAAGGTAGAGGTTCCCTGTTCGGGTCAGGCTCAAAATCGAGAAGGCAATGACGCCATACTGGATGGGGGACGCCTTATTCATTTTGCGTCAAATAGTTCCCAGATCACCCAGTACCATCACTCCCCCCTCTCCCCAGTGGAGTTAGGATCCACCATGTGGTCAGACTTAAATGACCTAAAGAACTCGGCTGTTAGGCTGTGTTCACACACAGCGTTTTTTTTCGCGTTTTTCCCGCGGATTTATCAAAAAATCAGCTCAAATAACGCTTAAAAGAAGCTTCCCATTCATTGTAATGCATGTTGCACTTTTTGTGCATATTGATGTGTTTTTAACCGCAAAAAAACGCTTTGCGGTAAAAAATGCAGCATGCTCAAGAATTTTGCGGTAAATTCCACATTTCTGGCTATTTTTTTCTTTTTTTTAACATCTTTTTATTGGTTCAACAAGAAGAAATAACATTACATATGACAAGTATGTTCCATCGTTATTAGTTTCATAAATTTCCAGTCCAATAGCATATACTCACTTCTCATATATTTCTACTTGTTACATGCTTCTATATAATTAACCAGATAATATCTGTCTAAGTTTTAATGTTCAAGTTCGTGAGTCCTAGACCAGAATTTTGAAGATCACTGGAAAAAATGTACACGTCAGTCATACCAAGTTGCAAACCTTTAAGTAGAAAGGGAAACAATTAGAGAAATACAATATAGAAGGGGAAATATTTAAGGGTAGGATGGGGGAGAAATTCTTTTCAGGGGGGGTGATGTCCAGTCGGCAGGGAATTTTTCCCTATTGTCTGATTAGTAAACCGACGTTACTCCAAGTTTAGTTTGTCGTAGAGCCCTTTGATATATTTTACTGAGGGTTTAGTAGTATTTAGTAGTATTCATTCGTTTCTCTAAAGAGTGTCCACGGCGCCCATGTCATACTGAATTTACCTATCTTAAAGGTCGTGCTAGCTATTATTTCTTCTATGTGGTATAGTTGGTTTACCTTGTTCAACTGTTCTGTCAGGGTAGGGCAGTTCTGTGACAGCCAAAGTAAGGGGATAAGCATTTTAGCTGCTGCTAACAAATACATAAGAAGTTTTTTGTGTCTGTATTGTGCAACATCCCTTGACCAGTTTAGAAAAATCAATTTCAAGGATGAAGGGCTCGGAAGTTGACAAAGGTTTGTTATAATTTTCAGCACCATTTTCCAAAATGGTTGAATATTGTCGCATTGCCACCAAATGTGTAAATAAGATCCCCTTTCCCTGAGACATCTCCAACAGTTAGAGGGTGCATTAGGCTGCCACATCCCTTTGGTGTCAGAGGTGGTATACCACCTAGTAAGGACCTTGTAGGAATTTTCTTGGACCCTTACACAACCAGAAGGACCATGAGAGTTTTTATATATCTTTTCCACCTCCCATTCTTGCAATTCAACCTCCAGGTCTCTTTCCCATTTCAGTATAAACGCTCATTTAACAGAAAATGAGTGGGCCAGTAATATCTGATAGCGCTTGCCCAGCACGCCCTTGGTTTATTCCTCTGAGTCAGCAACTTTTCAAACCCAGTCAACTCTCTATACGGAAGCCCAGATTGTAAATACGACCTGATCGAGTTTTTGAGCCTATTGTAATGGAGAAAGTTAATATGGTAGTGTGGGAATTTCATTTGTAACTCCTGCAGAGGGAGAATCGCACCATCCTCCATGAAAGCCTCTAAACTTTTGTTTATCTTATGTAAAGAGTCTATGTCCTTCAGAAAAGGGCGATCTAAATAAAGGTCTGTGTCCTTCAGAAAAGGGCGATCTAAATAAAGGCCAGGTAGGTCCCTTACCCTTATCAGGGGTCATGGAAGTGGTATTAGTGAGGATGAGAATGTGGACCAGGTCTTGATCAAATTTTTTGTTATTGCGCTTGGGGAAAGAACCTTTTTTATAAAACCCGTTGACGAGTGAAGAATAGTAGAGATTGGTACTGACAGTGACTCGTTAGCAATCCCTGTCCATAGTTTGTGATTATTATCCCTCGCCCAATCGATTAATAGCGACATAGCTGCCGCTGCGTGATATTTTTGTGTGTCCGGTAATCCGATACCCCCTTTTTGTTTAGGAAGGGAGAGTGTATTATAATTTATTCTAGGACTTAATCCCCCCCATATATATTTCCCAAAAAGAGATCGGACCTTCTGGATAAACGTGTCTGGGACTTTAATTGGTAACATTCTGGATATATAACTGTACTTGGGTAAAATGAACCCTTTGACTAGATTTTTTCTTCCTATCCAGGAAATATAGGGTGCTCTCCACGACTTAATTGCTTCTAGAGTATCCTCGAGAAGGGGTACAAAGTTGAGTGAGAAAAGGGAGTTCAAATGTGGGCTTAGTTTAATGCCTAAATACTTAATATATTTAGAATTCCTTTTTATTGGGAATTTAGCTTTCAAATTTTGGATTGTTGTATGTCGAATATTTATACCCATCGCCTCAGATTCCTCTAGATTAATCCTAAAGTTCGACAACTCTCCAAATGCCTCAAACCTTTCCAACACCGCCGGAATCTCTTTTTCAGGGTCTAAAAGGAGCAAGAGAAGGTCATCTGCAAATGCCGCCACCACATGTGAGGAGCCCGATATCTCAATGCCCCCTATTGCTGGGTGCTGTCTAATCCTCTGAATTAACGTCTCAATGGTTAGGACAAATAGAGCTGGTGAAAGGGGACAGCCCTGACGTGTGCCGTTTTTAATTTCAAAGGGTGGGGAAACATCTCCGTTTACCCTTACTTTCACAGACGGTGCATTATACATTTGAAATATGGCATCTACAACTGTGGGAGGAAAGCCAAACCTTGCGAGGGTCTCACGCATGAATGTCCAGTCCACCCTGTCAAACGCTTTCTCTACGTCGGTGCCCATTAAGACCAAGGGTCTGTGGTGGCTGTGCTCATGCTGCATCAGATACAGTACTCTCAGGGAGTTGTCTCTCCCCTCTCTCCCCCTGACAAAACCTACTTGCTCTGGTGAAATGAGTGTGTCAAGGATCAGGTCTATCCTTGCGGCTAACATCTTTGCAAATATTTTAAGGTCATTATTTAATAGTGAGATAGGCCTGTAATTACTGCAAAGTTCGGGATCTCTACCTTTGTGTATTAAGGATATGTGCGCTTCCAGTGTCTGTTTTGCGAAGGCCGCACCACCCAGCACTTCATTGCACAGCTTCAATAGAAACGGGTTCAACGTGTCATGAAAAGCCTTATAATAGGATGCCGGGAGGCCATCTGGACCTGGGCTCTTGCCCATAGGGCAGTCCGAGAGGGTGGACTGGAGTTCCCCGATCGTAAAAGGAGCTGTCAGCTCCTGTTGTTGTGTTTCAGATAAGGTAGGAAGCTTTATAGTTTGTTGGAATTCCTTTATATTCATTCGTCTTTTTTCTAACTGTTCCCCATTCTCTCCCGGTCGTAGATCATATAGGGTGGAGTAATACTCCCTGAAAGCGGAAGCTATCCCATCTAGGTTTGTAATTTTGGTTCCGTCCGACCCCTTTACTGTATATATAAGAGACCTAGCCTTACGTTTTTTTAATCATGGGTGTCATAAATTTATTCATTTTATCTCCATGAGCAAATACCCTGTGTTTCCATCTAGTATAAATTTGTATTGAGTCTTGGTTTAGTAAGTCTCTAAAGGGGGTTTTACACATAGCGATATCGCTAAAACGTCACGGATTTTGTGACGTTATAGCGATATTGCTAGCGATATCGCTATGTGTGATACCTCCGACCGGCTCCCCCGCTGGTTATCGCTGATCGCGTGAGATCGGGCGGCTCCATTTCTCGTCGTCTGCTTCCTGCTGGGCTTCCTGCTGTGTGAGACGAGCGACGCTGGACGCGGGCGGGAGGACGTCAGGATCGCTGTGTGTGAAAGGTGAGTATCGTGCGCTGCGTCGCTGCTGCATCGCTGTGAGATCTTCCTGTGTGAAAGCTCACTAGCGATCATTTAGCGATGCACCAGCGATCCTGACCGGGTCGGATCGCTGGTGCATCGCTAAATGTAAAAGGGCCTTAAGAGACTGTCTCTTCTGTGCGATGAGGATCAAGGCATTAGGGTCAAGTGACAATCTATGATCTCGTTCTAGTATTTGGATCTCTTTATAAAGAGTGTCAGTTTTGTCTTTTCTGCTTTTGTTCTTATGCGAGGCCATGGAAATCAATTCGCCTCTCATTACGGCCTTGTGAGCCTCCCAGATAGTTGAAAATTGAATATTTTCACTCAAGTTGATCTCAAAGTACTCCTGAATTTTCTTTTTTATTTTATTTCTGGAGGGTTCGTCTGCAATTAAAGTTTCATTCAACCTCCAAGGGTTATTTTTTGGTCTATGTCCTATCATAAGTTTATTTATTGGAGTGGTCGGAATGAACGCTCGGAATTATTTGTGAGTCTTTCAGAAGTGAGGACATCTGGAATGGGATAAAAAGGTAGTCAATTCTACTATAAGACGATTGCGCTTGTGAGAAATGTGAGAAGTCTCGTACAGTAGGGTGAAGAAATCGCCAAGTATCAATCAGCTGATTTAAATGTAGGGTTGTTCGGATGCACGTTAATGTATTCTTGGGAACACTAGATTTCCCAGTAGAGCAATCTATTGAGGGCTCAAGCGGAACATTCAGGTCTCCTCCCAGGATCAAAGTACCTTCTACAAATTGATTTGCCTCTCTCATAATTCTGGAGAACCAGGTGTCTTGTTTTGTGTTGGGGGCATATACACACCCTATAGTGACCAATTGGTGTGCCAACTTCCCCTTTATGAAAATATATCTACCATCTCTGTCATGCAGCATGTCAAGATACTGAAATGGTGTATTTTTTGAAAAAGCGATTGCCACTCCCAAAAAGCGATTTCCTTCCTGGAAGAGGAAAACGAATGGAGCCATGTATTATAATAAAGTTTCTCAAGACTCGGGGTTTTTTCCTGTATAAATTGGGTCTCCTGCAGGAGTGCGATGTCAGTCCCTAATTTCATAATATGTGCCAGTACCTGAGCTCTTTTAATTGGCGCGTTCAGTCCTCTTACGTTGTATGATGCTATTGTCGTTTCTTGCATACGATCAGCCATGTCGGGTCAATGGGCACCGGGGCTCAGGACAAGATGAAAGGTGATTCGCCGATGGACATGGGAAAGGTTGGGAAGGGGAAGAGAGAAAGGTAAAAGACATAAACATTAACAAATATTCAACAAAAAGGGCTTGTTGCCCTAAATTAACCGCGTTCGTTGTAATAAGCAGAATTACAAATACCACTGTAGTACCCATCAGGGAGTGTGACAGAAGAAAACATAACTTTTCACTTTGTTCCACATGTTAGTTCGGCAGTCATTGTGGATCAGCTTAAAGGATTCCTGTGAAGATGATTAGGAGACAGGGGACCCTCTTTCATTCGCTGGAGGAATGCTGCTTCCCTGCTTGTCTTTTTCTGTTTCTTTGTTCTTTAGAGTTGTTCGCTCTTCTCCAGGGCTCTTGCAATGACAGATCAGGAAGGCTGAAATTAGTGCGGGCGAGACGAAGATCAGGTAACGAGTCGAGTTGAATATCCAGCTCTGTACACACTCTGGTGATGTCAGAAGATGACTTAACTTAAATCTCTTCCCGTCTGCTGTGATGAAGAGGCCAGATGGAAAAAGCCAGCGGAAAAGGAACTGTCTCTGCTTTAGGGCATCCGTCAAGGGTTTCAATAAGAATCTCTTAGACAAGGTTGACGGTGCCAAATCCTGGAAAACACGAATTTTAGAGCCTTTATATTCCAAAGAGCTTAGTGTCCTTGTCTTCTTGAGAATTTTCTCTTTCATACCGAAGTCCAGAATTCTGCAAATTATATCTCTAGGGAATTCTGATTGTTTAGGCTTGGGTTTTAGTGCCCTATGTGCTCTTTCAAGAATTAACATTTTTCATCAGGGTCCAGCATAGGCCTAAAGAGTTCATAAAGAATGGCTGGTACATCCTCTCGGTCGGTCGCCTCCGGCACTCCCCGGACTCTGAGATTGTTTCTTCTGTTCCTGTTTTCAATATCCTCCATTGCTGTATAGAGGGAATTGATATGATCCTCCTGTTGCTGAAGGCCTGATTTTAGTTCCCTCGTGAAGGCGGATAGCTTTGACTGTGCCTCCTCCAGCTCCTCCACTCTGCTGCCAATCTGCTGAATGTCCTTTTTAATTGTTGATAAATCTTTCGCTAGAGGGGCCAAGGCTGAAGACAGAATACTTTTAATGAAGCTTCTAGAAATAGGTTTATCTGAGTCCGCAAAATCAGAAGGATTCTCCCACGATTCATCCAATTCTGGGTTATCCCCTGAGTCCTTGTGCTCCGGTGGCCCTTGTTTAGGTCCACTTTGTTTTGTGATAAATTTTTCCATTTTTTTGGTTGTTTGTGACCCACTATTAGCGTTTGCGTCAGCTGATCTACCAATCTTAACCATGGTCCGTCTCTGCTGATAAAAACTGATGATGTAATGCGTTTCACCACTAGGAACCGTGGGCAGGTATCCGGACTGTTAAATATAATATCTCACGGCAGAAGTGATATGGGAATTCAGAGAGATTTCTCAGCTGGCACTCCCAAAATGCATCACTAGATGGGGATCACTGCTTGTTTTCCCATAAGCTTTTCAGTGGCCCAGCCAATAGTGCATCAAGCAGCATAGAAAAAAGAAAAAATGAAAATTGTTTAGCATCTGCTTGGCGGTTTATACCACAGTGAGCATTATATTATAAATGAGAAAGTAGCTTCTCTGTGATTCATGGGAGCTCCAGATCTTTCAGCCTCCAAGGAACTTTATTATATATATATATATATATATATATATATATATATATATATATATATATATATATATATCTCCTCAATGGGCACAGTGTCAGTTCTTTAAATCATGACAGGAACAGAAAGACTGAGCGGTTGTTCAGAAAAATTATGCTTAACCAAGCAGAGACAGGTGTCATGCATAGCGCTGCCTCCAGTAAATATTGAAAATGAGGCTTTTATTTAGAGCCTCTAGCTGTGATCACTGCTGCACATATCATCCTTTAGGGGAGGGGGAAAGCGGATGCCACCGTGGTGAATGGGCTTTATGTAGCACCGTGTAGATGTAAGTCACTGTGGCGTCAGGGCCTATTGATGGCTCTATTAGTGGGCCTTAGCGGCGCTGACTCCCTATCCCCTTGCTAGGGCAAATTATCGCTCCCCTGTTCCACTCGTCACCCACCTCCTAGAAGCGTCGTCTGTTCAGTCTCTCCAGGATCGATAAGGCGATGAAGTAGTGAGCAGCTTCTGTTATTGTGCACGTAAGCGGAGCATACAGCTGTGAGGAGAGATGAACGCCATGCCTCATGGAGGGAAACTCCCGACTCGTGCCTCCTGTCTGCCGCCTACTGAAGCGCTCCCGGGTCGTCTTGCTCAGTTACCTAATTCTACTGCTACTGTGCGGTGTTGTCTCCACTCCTCACCTCTCCTCTCTCCAGCCCCCTGCAGTGAGCGGTCAGCCATGGGGAGATCCAACTCTCTGGGCCCTGCGTCTGCTCCACGCTTCATCACCTCCTTTGTGTGTCAGAGAAAAACTCCTCCGATAGTGGGCAGATGGGCTCTGGTCTTAAAATGAGGTAGCCTCTAATAAGGCTAGACGGTCTTGATAGCCTCTGGGACCTTTTAACTCCGGTTCCAAGTTTGGATGTGGGGGATTGCTTCAGATGAAGCAGGAGGTCAACTGAATGTGTCCTGCTCCCTCGGCGGCCATCTTGGATCTCTTCTGGCTATTTTCTATGTGTCTGGGGACGCGCTGAAAAAATTGCGGCAAAAACGCACGGAAAAAAACATGCATTTTCTGGGAAGGAGTCCTGTTTTTATGCAGAGATTTTCTGCATACGTGTGCACATAGCCTTATAGTTCTAGTGCCCCAAACCGAAACAGGCGAGGGTCACTACTCGTCCCTGTTTTCCATCATAAAGCCATCGGTGAGTCATGCACAATAATAAACTTAAAACTCTTGAACTCCTGGGTCAGTTACAAAAAATTCAGGATGGAGTCAATAAAATACACGGTCCACCTGATAGACAAGGAGGCCCTAATGTGCACCCTCGATCTAAAAAGCGCCCATTATCAGGTTCCGATCCATTCAGAGATACTTGAGGTTTGCGCTAAAAATTAAGGGAAGAACCTGCCACTTTCAGTTTCAGTGTCTTCATTTCAGAATGGCCTCAGCTCCCCGAGTTTTTACCAAGGTGGTCGCAGAAGTGGTGGCCTTCCCAAGGAGCCAGGGCATCATCATCATCCCATATCTCGACGACTTTCTCCTAGTGGCAAGCTCATCAGAGGAACTCTGAAACCACAGAGAGAAGACTATTACCACTCTGGAAACCCTTGGCTGGATCATCAACAGGGAAAAATCACATCTAGCTCTGAAAAGGAAGAAAATTTTTTTGGGAGTATTACTGGATTCAAGTCTCAGAACATCCTTTCTACCTCGAGAAAAACAGAGATCAGTGTGGAAAAGAGTGAAGGAACTCAAGAAGGGCCGGATCTCCATCAGGTCCGCAATGCGTGTCTTAGGATTGATGACATCCTGTATCCCATGTGTCCGCTGGGCACAATTTCATTCAAGAGCCCTGCAGAAGGAAGTACTATCGGTCTGGGATCGACATCTGTCCTCCCTCGACAGGAAAATATCTTTATCCCTCGTGGGAAGGAGGTCTCTACAATGGTGGATTCAGCCGAAGAACCTAGAAGTGGGTGTTCCTTGGGTCGCCTCCCCTTGCATGGTTATTACCACCGACGTCAGCAGGTGGGGATGGGGAGCACACCTGGAAGGGAAGATTCTCCAGGGAGAATGGCCAGCAGACATACAGTCCGAGTCATCAAATTACAGAGAACTCTATGCGGTTTGGGAAGCCCTAAGATGGAACCACGCTCATCTACAGGACCAACACGTAAAGATCCTATTGGACAATGTGACGGCAGTGTCCTTCCTCCGCCACCAACGGGGGACCAGGCATCGGAAGCTTCAGGAACTGGCAGAGATGATTTTCTCCTGGGCAGAGAAGACAGTTCTATCAGTAACAGCAGTCCACCTCGAGGGGTCTCAGAATGTCGTGGCAGATTAAGCAGACAGAAGATCCTGTCAACAGAGTGGGAGTTAAACGAGGAGGTGTTCCTTTATTTGTCAGCTCTGGGGCAGACCTCAGATATACCTTTTCGTAACCAGGAAAAATGCAAAGAGGAATAGGTTCTACTCATTGAACCCGGCAGACAACCCAGAGGATGTCGATGCATTGAGTCAAAGATGGGTACGGTCCCTCTCCTATGCTTTCTCTCCGATAGCACTTATCCCAGCCATACTCAGAAAGATACAGAAGGATCAGGCGACAGTACTACTGATTGCCCGATACTGGCCAAAAAGCAGATGGATTCCAATTCTGAGCATCATGGCAGCAGAATATCCAGTTCTACTTCTGCAACGTGAAGATCTCATCCATCAGGGTCCGGTCTATCATCAGGATCCAGGAAGAACCATCTTTCAGCATGGATCTTGAAAGGGACATCCTGAGCGCTCAGGGGCTGTCAGAACAGGTCATATCCATGATCCACGCAAGCAGGAAGCCAGTTACTACAGCGATTTATTTAATCTGGAAGAAATTCTGTCTGGAGGGTGGCATGTCCGACTTGACGGCGAAAAAAAATGGATATTCCAAACATCCTGGATTTTCTTCAGGCAGGCTTTAATAAGGGACTTAAACCCAGTACCCTAAAAGTCCAGATATCAGCCTTAAGTGCCTTTTTTGACTGCCATCTGGTCTCTCATCTTTGGGTAATAAGATTTGTTAGGGCAATACAGTGCCTGCGCCCCACCATCAGGCGGTCAACCCTCCCCCCCCCCCCCCCCCCACGATCTTAACTTGGTCCTTAGGTCTCTGTGTTCTGACCCCCTTCTTCCCAGGTGAAAATTTGTCCATTTCACATCGTACCTTGAAAACCACATTCCTAATAGCTATTGCCACTGCAAAACGTATAGGCCTTAGTCATTCGAGATCCATACCTACGAATTTGGGATGACCGTATAATCTTAAAATTAGACCCTGCGTTTGTTCCAAAGGTAGCCTCCTGTCAGAACTGAAACCAGGAAATTGTTCTGCCCTGATTCTGCATAAATCCCTCAAACGAGAAGGAGCAGGCCCTGCACTCTTCAAACGTCAAACAGGCCGTCCTTGATTACATTGAAGTCACTAGTGATTGGAGACATGATCAAAACTTGCTCGTTCTGTATGGGGGAAGAAATAGGGGGAAGAATGCCTCTAAGTCCACCATAGCGAGATGGATTACGTCCATGATTTCTCTAGCCTATCGCTCCCAGGGCATCAGCCCCCCCCCCCAGAAGGCTTAGAAGCCCATTCAACTAGGGCAGTCTCAACCTCGTGGGCGGGGGCTTCAGTAAACCATATTTGTAAGGCCGCAATCTGATCCAGGCTAAATATGTTTTGTAGACATTACAAATTAGATGTATTATCTGGCCAACAAACTGCCTTTAGGAGGAAGGTTCTCCAGGCAGTGATTCCACCCTGAGGAGGTACTTTGGTATTCTCCATTCTCCATGGTGCTGTCAGGAGGGACGTCCTGGAAACTAGGTATTAGACCTATCTGTAATTATGTTTCCAGTAGTCCATCCTGACAGCACGGGTAGTTCCCTCCCTGACTGTTTTGTCATATGTGGAAATATGATATTGTCAATAAATGTGTTAAGTTGCATCAGCTACAGTGCGGTACTTGGTAAAACACTGAGGGAATTGGGGTGGGGAGGGGCCTTTTAACCTCTTGTGTGCTTTCATGTCCCTGTAAGGAGGAGGATGTCCTCCATGGTGCTGTCAGGATGGACTCCTGAAAACATAATTACCGGTAGGTCTAATACCTATTTTTGCATTGTCTGTTAGTACATATCATATTATAACAATAGGTTCACCCTTTCCGGATTTTTTTTCATTTTTTGAGGAACATGCTTCTAGCTAAAAGTAACAGTGATGATATTTTAGTAAAATAATATGTAACATATGTAAAATGTTGATAGCTTTTTTTTATCCATTACACTTTGTATGAGTTATATATAACCCTTTTAGGAGGCTCTATATTTTTTACTTTTGCATTTTTTTATCTTTATTCTTCCTTTCTTCTTTCTTTTTTTTTCTAATATATTTTATTAATTTTTTTTGTCACTTTTATTATAATTTTTCTTTTACCTCTCTTTTTTTTCTTTTACCTCAAATATTTATTCATTATCCCTTTAAATATAATTTTGCACTCTCACTTTAAATATTCATATTATTCCACTGTCACTTTAAATTTATGCTGGTGTTAGTATATTTCATTCATCATGTATATTGATTCACTTTTGGCACTTTACTTCTTAGTGTTTAATAAATATATGCATCTATAGCATTATCACTTTCTCTTCCCCTGTTTTTTTTACCATGGGTGGTTCAGCTATCTATTCTTATAAGGGCAATGCACTCTCTTCCTCTTGCACCGGGTTATATTGAGTGTGATCCACTTTTTACTTTCTCAATGGCAGTGTGCATACTATTACTTCCGGAAGCGCCGACTAGATGACCGCTTGCGTTCCACACTTGCGGGTCATCCAGGCGCTGTCAAGGAAGTGCTTTTTACTTCCACGTGTTAGGCGTCGGGTTCCTGTCGCTGCACAGCAGGAATCCCGAGCCTTGCATTCAGCAGTCTCCCATTCCTCTCCATCCGCAGAGGAGGCTGCTCAGCAGACTCGTCGATCCCCGCGCTCTGCTCAGACCAGTTCTGTGGGTTTGGTTGCTGCTGCCACCTCTGGTCCAGCTATAGCAACGTATGCTGGTCAGCAGCGAGCTACTCCAGGGACTAAGTCCTCCTTTTGGTCCACTGAGCATGCCCGTAAGACGATCTATCATTGGAGATCAGAGGTCACGTGCTCAGGTCCTTCTCCAGCTCGGATTGGACCATCAGGAAGGTCCCGGAAGGATGCTGCTGCAAAAGGTTCGCATGGCCTCTCGGCCATGTGCTAGTATAGACTGCATTACCAGACTATGAGGAGTGAGTGTTGTATGCATGTGTGAATGAATCTGGTGAATGACTCATTAGGAAACCCCCACCCTTGGTACGCATGTGTTGTGTAGCCTAGCCTGCTAGCGCCCAGGCTGAGGTCCAGGTAGAGGCTGAGTCAGAGACTGCCATCAGCATTCACTGGTGGCTTTGTCTGTATGCCACAGTACACATAGTCTGCACTTCTCGGTGGTCAGCGTCCATTAGAGGCGTCCGCAGGTGCGACGCCGGACGCTCAGTGGGTCTAGAGGGACTCAGACCTTGTGTCCTTGGGGCTGAGTTCTGTGACAATTTACTGAGCGCTCTCTTGCCGAGTGCTGTGTGTTTTAACAGGCTCCGACATTTACGTTACACAGTACTGCGGCTCTGTGACGTAACAGAGTCCGCTCTTGTTCACACTGGGTGACGTTAACCCGCGTGTGACCTATTGTATACCGCTATATACATCCGCCATTGCTAAGCAGCAGTTTACCACCTCTGCACGGTGGACTCTGGACTGCGAACGCACCTTATTATTATTTTAGTATTTGGTGCATTCCGCCAGCCCTATCACCGCGACGCAACAAATCTGTAATGCGCCGATACATTATACGAGACATCGGTCTTTTCCATTTAATGGTCGTAGGTATATATACTGTATATACATACACTGCTCAAAAAATAAAGGGAACACTAAAATACCACATCCTAGATATCTCTGAATGAAATATTCCAGTTCCAAATTTTTTTATTGATCAATTTAAATCAATATGAATATCCCATGGAGGTCTGGATTTGGAGTGATACTCAAAATCAAAGTGGAAAATCAAATTACAGGCTGATCCAACTTCAGTGGAAATGCCTCATGACAAGGAAAAGATGCTCAGTATTGTGTGTGGCCTCCATGTGCCTGTATGACCTCCCTACTGTACAACGCTGTGCATGCTCCTGATGAGGCGGTGGATGGTCTCCTCAGGGATCTCCTCCCCGACCTGGACTAAAGCATCTGCCAACTCCTTGACAGTCTGTGGTGCAACTTGACATTGTTGGATGTCCCAGATGTGCTCAATCGGATACAGATCTGGGGAATGGGCGGGCCAGTCCATAGCTTTAATGCTTTCATCTTGCAGGAACTGCTAACACACTCCAGCCACATGAGGTCTGGCATTGTCCTGCATAAGGAGGAACCCAGGGCCAACCGCACCAGCATATGGCCTCACAAGGGGTCTGAGGATCTCACCTCTGTACCCAATGGCAGTCAGGCTACCTCTGGCGAGCACATGGAGGGCTGCGTGACCCTCCAAAGAAATGCCACCTCACACCATTACTGACCCACTGCCAAACCGGTCATGCTGAAGGATGTTGCAGGCAGCAGGTCGCTCTCAACGGCGTCTCCAGACTCTGTCACGTCTGTCACATGTGCTCAGTGTGAACCTGCTTTAGTCTGTGAAGAGCACAGGGCGCCAGTGGTGAATTTGCCAATCCTGGTGTTCTGTGGCAAATGCCAAGCGTCCTGCACGGTGTTGGGCTGTGAGCACAACCCCCATCTGTGGACGTTGGGCTCTCAGACCATCCTCATGGAGTCGGTTTCTAACCGTTTGTGCAGACACATGCACATTTGTGGCCTGCTGGAGGCCATTTTGCAAGGTTCTGGCAGTGCTCCTCCTGTTCCTCCTTGCGCAAAGGCGGAGGTAGAGGTCCTGCTGCTGGGTTGTTGCCCTCCTACGGCCCCCTCCACGTCTCCTGGTGTACTGGCCTGTCTCCTGGTAGCGCCTCCAGCCTCTGGACACTATGCTGACAGACACAGCAAACCTTCTTGCCACAGCTCGCATTGATGTGCCATCCCGGATGAGCTGCACTACCTGAGCCACTTGTGTGGGTTGTAGAGTCCGTCTCATGCCACCACGAGTGTGAAAGCACAGCCAACAATCAAAAGTGACCAAAACATCAGCCAGAAAGCATGTACTGAGATGTGGTCTGTGGTTCTCCCTGCAGAACCACTTCTTTATTGAAGGTGTCTTGATAATTGCCAATTATTTCCATCTGTTGTCTATTCCATTTGCACAACAGCATGTGAAATTGATTGTCAATCAGTGTTGCTTCCTAAGTGGACAGTTTGATTTCACAGAAGTTTGATTCACTTGGAGTTATATTCTGTTGCTTAAGTGTTTCCTTTATTTTTTTGAGCAGTGTATATATACTCCTAACCACGCCCCCTGAAGAAGCCAGCGGTAAAACACGCTTTGGGGTGGGGAGCTGCAATTCTTATATCCTGTCTGATCTCCAGGAATTATTACATTTATTACACTACTCTGGTCACGTGAAGCTTTCCTTTTCCACTGAGTGTATGTAAAATAATGCTTATCCTGTAAAATACTCAGGACTAGTTACCAGATAAAAATATAGTGGTTTATTTGGATTCTTCCATCAAAGAAAGGATTATTACAGAAAAACATAAAAATAGGTGAAAGAGAAATTGTTCATTAGTTATTGCAAAAGCTTGTCATCTTCTTTCTCTGAGATCCCACATGGCAAATGGCCTCTGTCTCTCTTAGGCTTCTTTGTAGTAAAGTAACATACCAGTTGTTCAGTTATGTCATCTTGCGTCTGTGTCTCATGATGGTGAGGAAAAGATCCAGCGACCTCTAGAGTTAGCCATGAATTATATACGTCTCTTGAAGCACGTGATCCTGGTATATATGGAGTTTGACATTTACCATGAACCAAGCTTAAAAATAGCCTATGTCGTGTAAGCTAAAGCAATGTACAGAACTGAGTCTTATAAGAAATTAACGGATTATTAATATTTAACAATTCCCCCTTTTGAGGGAGACAGACATTAATTGGAACCCTCAAAATATAATGAGATCTTTTTTTCTTCTTTTCTTCTTCTTTGACAAAATAATTTAATATCAATAATAATAATATCAGATTACCGTTATAAGTACTCAATGACATAATTGATGTGAATTCATGTTATGGTAAGCCGTGAACAATATTCATATAAAATATGTATAATTATACTTCCCTAAGTCTAAATTGAAGCATCTCAGGTCCAGTCATCATCATCTGATGTCATCTGGTCGTCATTTTGATGTCTTCTGTCTTCTTCTTGGTTCTTTTAAAAATACAGTTTTCCTATAGCATATAGATGTTGTAGAAATTGTGTTGTGTATCAAATCAAAGTCCATAAATTCAAATGTTAATACGAAAACAAAGTTTATAGATGCAGCTTTAATATCTGTGCAGTGTCACCTTTAAAAAACCTGGGCTTACATTGGCTCGCCTTGGATATTCTGGAATCCTTCATCAGTACTGGTCTTTGAACAGGTGTGACGTCTTTGGTCAGTAAAGCAAGGGTTAAAATGACTCTTCCTTGCTAAACATAGCACCATAACCAGTCCTTGTCCTAATGCACAGGACACATGTCAGGGTTGTAGCTTCCTGACAATTACCTTATTGTTCACCAGCTTTTCATCGAAGCTTTTCAGGTGATTGGAAACCTCTGGAACTTGGTAAGAACGTGATAACACAGTTCACATCAGCATCATAGGATCATCGTCCTCTGGTTGTCAGGTTAGACACTTTAATTGTGACTGTCAGTGGTGGATACTGCACTTGTGACTGTCGGTGGTGGATACTGCACTTGTAATTAACACAGTTACTCAGTAATCATAGCTTTGTTACCTTCTGGGACTTCTGGATCGCGGCATTCTTCTTCTTGCAACTGATAAGAATCAATTTTAATATGAAAAGTCTTTATTAACGTAATTTCAGTATCTTGCTTGAAGTCTTCATTCCCTAGTCTATACCAAATCTGGTAATTTCCTATCCTATAATATCACAGCGTACCATAGCAATCAGTAATATCCATATAATTATTATCAGAATTTGTACCATATATAGATTTCAATATTTGAAATAATAAACCAATAATAAGTGATACATTATTATCCATATTTTTTCCATGTGATAGAACATTTTTTTATGTCATAGGTGTAATTACCTTTTTCAACCCATAGGTGTCACTGTGTTTTATGTAACCAGCGTTATCATCTTTATTAATAAGGAATATATTTATTATACTAATAATATGTAGGAATGTAAAGCCATGAACCAAAATAAGAATATATGAGTGAGCGAATGAATGAATAAAAGAATTGTTGCATATAACTCAGAAGTGAAACATTTTTCTTTGTAATGAAACCGTATCATTGTTATATTTAATGAAGCAAAATTCTATAGTAGATATTACTTTACTATTGATGAAAGAAAAAATAAAAATGTAAGAATTAAAAATAAAAATAGAATAAAAAATTGAAAATTAAGAATAAGAATAAAAATAAAAATAAAAATAAGGCCTTTATGTTGATGCAGAGTAGTTATGTCTTCAGTAACATATACCCTTAATATTTCCATGATCTGGATTATTTCATAATTGTCATAAACTTGTGTTACCAAAATATATAAATTATGCAACTTTGCATATAATATTCCTCTTACTGTAAAGAAATGACTCTTTATAATACTTAATGTTATTATACCCAATACTTATATCATTGAACCTTATTTATATTTGTTCTTTATTAAAATGTGTGAAGAAGAGGTATTAATCAAATGTGATGATGTAGTCAGGATCAAAAACATATTTTCCCCCTTAATACCAAAAAATATTGTTTCATAAAATAATTCATTTATCAAAACCAAAATTAAAATAATTTATAACTTGTGTGAATATTATACTTGCTTATACCATTATTTGTCTGAAGATGTGTAACCATTAAAATTAATTTGAAATCATAAAATTATCCTTTGGAAAAATTAATTTAAATGTAGACTTTCTTCATAAACCATTTTGATGTGCGACTGCACTTTGCACTTATCCACAATTAACTAAATCAAGAAATAATAATTACTATAGAAATATAGAAATATATGTTGTGTAGATAATATTTCATTATATATCCTAATATTCTAATAATTTAACTGATCTGCATATTTCTCCTAAAGACAGTTTTTTTTCTAGAATACACGTATTTTAACCCAAATTATCATAATTATCAATGCATTGTAAACTTTTTAAATTTAGTCTTAATATTTCTTTGAATATTCCCCAAATACACATGACATAAATATATGTATATGTATAGCTATACTTGACATTTAGGCCTGAAAAAAAAATTCCATTGCTTTGCAAAAGTTGAGACCCCCTTAAAAATTATTTTCCTATGGAACAGGGACATAGTATACTGGTATTATTAGAACAAAGTTCAAATTTCACCTGCTTTGGTTGTCATTCAAGCCATGCAAGAAAAGCACACACACAGAACACATTTTAAAATGCAATTAGTTATTTCCTTTTAAGGGTTAGATATATAAAATCATGCAATTATTGCAACTTCCTGTGTAAATAAAGGCATAAATCCTTGTAAGAGAATTTTTCCGGATTAAGTCCTGCTTTAAAATGAAAATTCTAAGGAAACATAAAAAATAAGGTTAATATCATATTCATAATTCTAAATATTATTACTGATGTAGATTTTAATTTTCATAAAAAAAAATACAGTTCTACTATTTCTACTTTTACAAACACTCTATATATACTGTATGAATATGTATATACCCACAAACCATAAAACTACAGGATTATACTCTATAAAATAATTACATATAACTCACTAATTGTATAACACTGTTACACAATATATATTACTTTTTTCCTAGCCAATTCCTACACCCATACTTATTTCTCTGCAAAAAATATCCTGACAGGTTCTTGCCATTTTGAAGCTGATAGATTCTTGGAGCAGAGTATTCAGTTTACAGGCCATGATGTCACTCACCACCTGCTTCTGTCTGTCAAATTCCGCCATCTTTGTTACAGAAAGAAAATCAGAACTCATCATTTTTCTTAATTCAATTTGTGTCTTTTCGGTGATGCTTTGCATCATTCCATAGGGCTTATAACAAATATGTGATTTTCTTCGTTCTTCATAGACTTGATTTTGAGGAAAACTCATTTTAGAAGGCTTTGCTAATACAGGCTTCTGATAAGATTTTACTCTGCCTGTCTTCACAAAATTAGCACAATTTACTTTCCTTTCACGATTCTCGTGTTTTCTGGCAAAATCAAGGGATTGCGCACATTCAAACAAAGAATCTTTTTGTGACGCAATAACACGAGATGCAGGATTTAAAAACCAAAATTTGCTTACAAAACTCCTTATGAGGGACTGTGTTTTGACATTCTCACCCAGCATTCTATACAGGCGGTCATATATGGACATGAAAGTGTAGGTACATTCCTTCCGACCAATCCTTAATTTTTGAAGAATATCAATATCTGGATGATTTTCATTTGATGAACAAAAAATGAGAATTTTTAATCTGTCCTTATCAGTTAAATTCTCATGTATTTCACCAGATAACTTTAAAGTCAATCTCCTAGCAAAATTTACAGGGATCCACATTTTGAACAACTGATTCTTCTCCTCGTTAGATAAATCAAATTTATCAACACAACTTTCAAAAACCTCAGAGTTTCTACAAACATGGATTGTGTTATCATATGCAGGTATTATTTTGCATATCTTTAGCAAGCTTTTCCTTACTTTACTTCGGACTTGGGCCTCTGAGTCGTCTATTTTTAGTGGTCCGTCTTTCCCTTGTACGTCCTCTACGTCAGTCTGAAGTCTCCTCCTACTTCTCCATCTTGTTCCACGTCTGCAAGGTCACCTTCAATGGCCGCTACAGACACTTGATTACAGTCAATCTCGAGAACATCACAACAATCATTTTTGGATTTCTCTGACACAGATCTATGAAATATATCTACCATCTGTAGAATATTTTTTAATCTCTCTCTTTCTCTATTGAAGAATTTACAGTCTAACTTCTGATTTGCCAGTTCGCACTCAGCATATAATCTAAGCCATAATACTTCTGGATTAGACTTGTCTACAGACTTAAATTTCAATCTACTCTGCTTAGCATAAGAATTAATTACATCCATTTCTCTTACCTTGAAATTTCTCAGCTTGTTCCTTTGATGGACAACGCTGGGCTCCTGTCTTCACACGTTCTGGCTTCAGCATGTCTGGCACTTTGGCACTTGTAGTACTTCTCAATCCATCTGGCAATTCTTAGTCGTCACTTCTAGATTCTGTCTGATTTTTGTGAATAGTGGAATTCCTGATAACTTGCACATATGACGTTAGCAAAGGTCAATCCCCCTTTTGGGCAAGTTGAGGGAAATCCGCAAAAAAGTACAAAAATTCAGATCTGGCTGGCTCTCCAATGTAAAATAATGCTTATCCTGTAAAATACTCAGGACTAGTTACCAGATAAAAATATAGTGGTTTATTTGGATTCTTCCATCAAAGAAAGGATTATTACAGAAAAACATAAAAATAGGTGAAAGAGAAATTGTTCATTAGTTATTGCAAAAGCTTGTCATCTTCTTTCTCTGAGATCCCACATGGCAAATGGCCTCTGTCTCTCTTAGGCTTCTTTGTAGTAAAGTAACATACCAGTTGTTCAGTTATGTCATCTTGCGTCTGTGTCTCATGATGGTGAGGAAAAGATCCAGCGACCTCTAGAGTTAGCCATGAATTATATACGTCTCTTGAAGCACGTGATCCTGGTATATATGGAGTTTGACATTTACCATGAACCAAGCTTAAAAATAGCCTATGTCGTGTAAGCTAAAGCAATGTACAGAACTGAGTCTTATAAGAAATTAACGGATTATTAATATTTAACAGTGTAACAACCCTGCTGGCATCACTGCATGGCCTCCCATCCCCCACACACCAACTTACTCACTGCTCCAGGCCATGTTGTGACCTCTGCTGCCGCTCCATGGTGTGTGCCTCTTGCTTCCTGCCTGCTCTCTGCATGCTTCCTGGCTGTATGCATAGGGGGGCAGCGCCAGAACTCTCTGGTTCTTATGGAATCAGGGTGCACCTGTCTAATTATCAAGAGGCCTCTAGTATTTTTAGGGCAGCTCCACCCGGTGGTAGCTGCCTGAGCAAAGCCTTTACTCAGCTAGTGTCTTGCTACTGAGTTGCCAGGTCCTGTCCTGTTTTTTGCCTTCTCTGTAGACTTGATTCCTAGTCCTATGTCTGTGCCTGTCTTGCCGCCCTCCAGGAGGCAGAATATCCTGGTCTCTGTATCCTTGTTCCTTGCCTTGTCTTGTACCTCTCTGTCTGCCCTCCAGGAGGCAGAATATCCTGGTCTCTATGTCCTTGTTCCTAGGCTTGCCTTGTACCTGTCCTGTCCAGCCTCCATGAGGCAGAATATCCTGGTCCCTGTGCTATTGTTCCTAGCATTGCCTTTTACCTGTCCTGTCTGCCCTCCAGGAGGCAGAATATCCTGGTCCCTGTGCTTTTGTTCCTTGCCTTGTCTCGCACCTGTCTGCTCTGCCCTCCAGGAGGCAGTATATCTGGCCCTCTGTGTCTTTGTTCATGTACCTTGTCTCGGACCGTTACCTTGTCTGAACTCAGTCCTACCTCTGTCTCTCGGTCTTCTTGTCTGTGGCTCATTTCCCTGCTGTGTCTATCCTTGTGTGCTCTCTGTCTGCCTGTGCTCCGCACTCTTGTGGCTCTGCTTGTGCTCTGCACTCTTGCGGCTCTGCCTGTGCTCCGCTCTCTTGCATCTGCTTGTGCGCTGCTCTCTTGTGTCTCGGCATGTACTCTGTACTCTTGCGGCTCTGCCTGTGCTCCGCACTCTTGCGGCTCTGCATGTGCTCCACTCTCTTGCGTCTCTGCCTGTGCTCCGCTCTCTTGCGTCTCTGCCTGTGCTCTGCTCTCTTGAGTCTCTGCCTGTGCTCCGCTCTCTTGCGTCTCTGCCTGTGCTCCGCTCTCTTGCGTCTCTGCCTGTGCTCCGCTCTCTTGCGTCTCTGCCTGTGCTCCGCTCTCTTGCGTCTCTGCCTGTGCTCCGCTCTCTTGCGTCTCTGCCTGTGCTCCGCTCTCTTGCGTCTCTGCCTGTGCTCCGCTCTCTTGCGTCTCTGCCTGTGCTCCGCTCTCTTGCGTCTCTGCCTGTGCTCCGCTCTCCTGCGTCTCTGCCTGTGCTCCGCACTCTTGAGGCTCTGCCTGTGCTCCGCACTCTTGAGGCTCTGCCTGTGCTCCGCTCTCTTGCGTCTCTGCCTGTGCTCCACTCTCTTGCGTCTCTGCCTGTGCTCCGCTCTCCTGCGTCTCTGCCTGTGCTCCGCACTCTTGAGGCTCTGCCTGTGCTCCGCTCTCTTGCGTCTCTGCCTGTGCTCCGCTCTCCTGCGTCTCTGCCTGTGCTCCGCACTCTTGAGGCTCTGCCTGTGCTCCGCTCTCTTGCGTCTCTGCCTGTGCTCCGCTCTCTTGCGTCTCTGCCTGTGCTCCGCTCTCTTGCGTCTCTGCCTGTACTCCGCTCTCCTGCGTCTCTGCCTGTGCTCCGCACTCTTGAGGCTCTGCCTGTGCTCCGCACTCTTGAGGCTCTGCCTGTGCTCCGCACTCTTGAGGCTCTGCCTGTGCTCCGCACTCTTGCGGCTCTGCCTGCTCCGCACTCTTGCTCCTCAGCTTGCTCCATACTCTTGCGGCTCTGCCTGTTCTCCACACTCTTGCGGCTCTGCCTTCTCTGTTGTGAATTCCCTGGCTCAGACTTCTGAGCCAAAGCTCCCTCTGCTCCCTCCGGTGGTTACTGGTAGACCGAGCTGAATGATGGGGCCCAAACTGACTATTTTTCTGCCTGCGTTTTGTGTTTCATCTTGTCTCACCAACAATATATGTTTGGGGGCTATCTATTCCTTTTGGGGTCTGCTCCAGGGCAGTTTAGATTTCACCTTTCTTGCTTTAGGCTTAGTCAGCTCTGCAGCTGTGCCGAGGCGTCTAGGGCATCGTAGGTACGCTCCACGGCTACTGCTAGTTGTGTGGATAGGATCAGGGATCTGCAATCCGCTTAGTTACCAACCTCTCTGGTTTTCTGGTGGCTTAGCCTGTTCCTGCCATCCTCCTCGGTGGCTCATTCATAACACTTCCTCCTTACTCTTGCAGCTCTGTCCGTGCTCCGCACTCATGCGGCTCTGCCTGCTCCGTACTCTTGCGGCTCTGCCGTTGCTCCGCACACCTGCAGTTCTGCTTTGTTCTGCTGCTGTAGAACCTCTTGCTGCTAACTGCAGCTCCTCACCGCAGCATTGCGGTTCTTCTGCAGTCTGAACAGGTCCAAACCTGTTTCTTCATACCCATCTATATTACCATCCTTCCCGTACCAATACCAGCACCTCCTGTGTGAACAGGCCTCTACCTATTCCATACACCACTCCTTCCTGTCACCTTTCTTGCTTTAGGCTTAGTCAGCTCTGCAGCTGTGCCGAGGCGTCTAGGGCATCGAAGGTACGCTCCACGGCTACTGCTAGTTGTGTGGATAGGATCAGGGGTCTGCAATCCGCTTAGTTACCAACCTCTCTGTTTTTTTGGTGGCTTAGCCTGTTCCTGCCATCATCCTCGGTGACCCATTCATAACAGAATCACCAGCCATACTGTTGACTCTAGGGTACTCCAAAGAAGGAAGGAATTGTAAAAAGAAAAAAAAAAAAAAGTGTCAGAAATTTTTTTTTTTTGTATATTTTTTCCTCTTTTTCTCTGGTGCCGTAGGAGGATTTTTCATCTAAATGGAGACTAAGCAATTGTCCGATCGTGTTGAGCAGCTGACTGCTTAAGTGCGGGGAATTTCTGCCTATCTCGCTCAATCATCTGCTGTTGAACCAAAAATCCCTACTCCTGATGTGTTTTCTGGGGATCGGTCTAAATTTTTTAATTTTAAGAATAATTGTAAACTATTTTTTGCTTTGAAACCTAACTCATCGGGAAGCTCTGTACAGCAGGTTAAAATTGTCATCTCCCTGCTGCGTGGCGATCCCCAGGATTGGGCTTTTTCTCTGACACCCGGAGATCCTATTCTGGCTAATGTGGATGTTTTTTCAAGCCCTGGGGTTGTTGTATGATGAACCTAATGCTATTGATCAAGCTGAGAAAACCTTATTGGCATTGAACCAGGGTCAGGATTCTGCAGTTATATTGTCAAAAATTGGGCGGTCCTTACTAAATGGAATGATGATGCCCTAGCAGCTCTCTTTCGGAAGGGTCTGGCAGAAACCGTAAAAGATGTTATGGCTCTGGTCTTGACGACTCTGTCATTGGCCATTCAAATTGATCGGCGTCTACGTGAACGTAAAACTACACGTGAGGCGGTGCCGCCTTTCGAACGAACTTCTGAACCCATGCAATGCGATAGGGTTTTGTCTAAGGCACAACGTCAGGAGTTTAGAAGGCGTAATAAGTTGTGGTTTTTTTGTGGGGACGCCTCTCATACTATTTCTGTCTGCCCTAAATGAGAAAAGCATTTTGCTCACGCATTTGCGGTGGGCAGTGTACAGCCTAAGTTCCTTTTGGCGATTACCTTGATCTGCTCCTTGTCTACATTTTCCGCTAAGGCTTTTGTTGATTCAGGAGCAGCTTTGAATCTGATGGATTTTGACTTTGCCAAACGTTGTGGTTTTCCCATGATACCCCTGCGGACTCCTATCCCTTTGAGGGGTATTGATGCTACTCCTTTGGTGGAGAATAAACCCCAGTTTTAAATTTCCCAAAGGTCGACTTTTCAACTTATCGGTACCTGAACATGATGCTATGCAATCTTATGTCAAGGAGACGTTGGAGAAGGGTCATATCAGACCAACCTCTTCACCTTGAGGTGCTGGTTTTATTTTTGTGGCCAAGAAAGATGGCTCATTAAGGCCATGTTTTGACTATCGTTCCCTTAACAAAATCACTGTTAAATATCAGTACCCGTTACCCCTGATTTCTGATTTATTTTCCAGAGTTAAAAGTGCTTGTTGGTTTACCAAACTTGACCTCAGGGGGGTGTATAATCTTATTCACATCAAGCACGGGGATGAATGGAAGATAGCGTTTAATACCCCGGAGGGACATTTTGAGTACCTGGTGATGACTTTTGGGCTCACTTATGCCCCTACCGTCTTCCAATCTTTTATGAACGATATTTTCCGGGACTTTGTGGATAAGTTTTTGATAATTTATCTGGATGATATTTTGATCTCTTCCAGTGATTGGGATTCTCATGTGGAACATGTCCGGACTGTATTCTGGATTTTGAGGGAGAATACTCTGTATGTTAAGGGATCTAAGTGTCTCTTTGGTGTACAGAGGATTTGGTTTTTGGGATTCATTTTGTCCCCTTCTGCTACTGAAATGGACCTGGCCAAGGTACAGGCCATTTATGATTGGGTTCAGCCCACTTCTTTGAAGGCTCTCCAGAAGTTTTTGGGTTTTGCTAATTTCTACCGTAAATTTATAAGTAATTTTTCTGTTATTGTTAAACCACTGACTGATTTGACTGAAAAGGGCGCGGATGTGGTGAATTGGTTTCCAGAGGCAGTCTCGGCATTTCAGGAGCTTAAGCGAAGATTCACTTCTGCTCCGGTTCTACGGCAACCTGATGTCTCACTCCCATTTCAGGTGAAGATAGATGCTTCTGAGATTGGTGCAGGAACCGTTTTGTCCCAAAGAGATCCGGTAACTTCTAAGATGAATCCCTGTGCCTTCTTTTCTCGAAAATTTTCCCCATCTGAACGTAACTATGACGTGGGGAATCGGGAATTGTTGGCCATGAAATGGGCATTTGAAGAGTGGAGACATTGGTTGGAGGGAGCTAGACATCAAGTTGTGGTCCTCACAGACCACAAAAATTCAATTTATCTTGAATAGGCCAAACGCTTGAATCCTAGACAGGCTAGGTGGGCCTTGTTTTTCACGCGTTTTAATTTTGTGGTCTCCTTTTTTCCGGACACTAAAAATGTTAAGGCGGACGCCCTTTCCTGGAGTTTCTTTGCAGATTCTCTTGATGTGACCGAGCCTACTACCATTCTAAATGAGGGTGTAATTCTTTCCGCTATCTCTCCTGATTTGAGACGTGCCCTGGAGGAATTTCAGGAGGATAAACCTGAACGATGCCCTATGGGAAAATTGTATGTCCCTGACCAGTGGAGGAAAAGAGTAATATCTGATATTCATTGCTCCGCGTTGGCTGGTCATCCAGGTATCTTTGGTACCTGAGATTTGGGGAGTCAGTCTTTTTGGTGGCCTGCCTTATCTCGTGATGTCAGGAATTTTGTACAGTCCTGTGGGACTTGTTCTTGGTCCAAGCCCTGTTCTCGTGCTAGTGGTTTAATGCCCCTGCCAGTGCCCAGGAGGCCATGGACCCATATCTCAATGGATTTTTTCTCTGATCTCCCTGTCTCTCAGAGAATGACTGTTATTTGGGTGATCTGTGGTAGATTTTCTAAGATGGTCCATCTTGTACCACTCCCAAAGTTGCCATCTTCTTCTGAGTTGGTGCCCGTGTTTTTACAACAAGTGGTTCGTCTGCACGAGATTCCTGAGAACATTGTGTCGGTCAGAGGAGTCCAGTTTGTTTCCAGATTTTGGAGAGCTTTTTGTTCCAAACTGGGAATTCAGTTGTCTTTCTCCTCTGCATTTCATCCTCAGACCAATGGGCAGACTGAGAGAACAAACCAGACTTTGGAGTCCTATTTGAGATGTTTCATATCTGCTGATCAGGATAAATGGGTCTCATTTTTGCCATTGGCCAAATTCACACTAAACAATAGGGCTAGTTCTGCCACTTTGATGTCTCCTTTCTTTTGTAACTTTGGGTTTCATCCTTGATTTTCTTTTGGGCAGGTGGAAGCTTCTGCCTGCCCAGGTGTGAATTCTGTGGTAGAGAGAATGCAGCAGATTTGGGATCAAGTAGTGGATAAGTTTTCCCACTCTCAGGAAAAGGTCCAACGGTTTTCCAACCGGCATAGGACCTTTGGTCCCCGGTTTAAAGTGGGTGGTATGGTTTGGTTGTCCTCAAAAATTATTCCCATGAAGGTTGTATCTCCAAAATTCAAGCCAAGGTTTATTGGACCTTACAAAATTTTGGAAATCCTTAACTCCGCTTCTCTCCGTTTGGCTCTTCCAGTTACGTTTAAAATTCATAATGTTTTTCATAAATCTTTGTTGAAAAGGTTTGTGGAGCCAGTAGTTCCCATGGCGGCGCCCCCTGATCCTGTACTGGTTAAGAGTAATTTGGAGTATGAGGTAGAGAAGATATTGGATTCTCGTCTGGCTAGATGTAGACTTCAGTACTTGGTCAAGTGGAAAGGTTATGGCCAGGAGGATTACTCTTGGGTCTCTGCTGCTGACATCCATGCAAGAGATTGATTCGTGCCTTTCATCAGGCCCATCCTGATCGGCCTGGTGGCGTGGATGAGGGTTCGGTGACCCCTTCTCAAGGGGGGGGTACTGCTGTGAATTCCCTAGCTCAGACTTCTGAGCCAAAGCTCCCCCTGCTCCCTCCGGTGGTTACTGGAGGTAGTGGAGCTGGCCAGATTTGCTTGTTGTGCGGGTTCAGCTTGCTCCTCTGGGGGCTGTGCTGGACCACCGCTCCATATGTTACAGCCTGTGTCAGTTTGTTCAGTCCCCTGTAATATTGGTCTCTTTTGCTTTGCTTCCAGTTCATACCGGAGTGCTGATATAGTGGGGGCGAAGCCGTGTAACTTCAGTATTTTTTTCTACATCAGACATGTTTGATTTTTCAGGGTTTTTGCATGATTGCAGACAGTGTCTTTCCTTTCCTATCCTATCTAGTCAGTTTGGGCCCCATTATTTGCTCAATCTATTTTTCTGCCTGCGTTTTGTGTTTCATCTTGTCTCACCGACAATATATGTTTGGGGGCTATCTATTTCTTTTGGGGTCTGCTCCGGGGCAGTTTAGATTTCACCTTTCTTGCTTTAGGCTTAGTTAGCTGTCCGGCTGTGCCGAGGCATCTAGGGCATCGTAGGTACGCTCCACGGCTACTGCTAGTTGTGTGGATACAATCAGGGGTCTGCAATCCGCTTAGTTACCAACCTCTCTGGTTTTCTGGTGGCTTAGCCTGTTCCTGCCATCCTCCTCGGTGGCTCATTCATAACACTTCCTCCTTACTCTTGCAGCTCTGTCCGTGCTCCGCACTCATGCGGCTCTGCCTGCTCCATACTCTTGCGGCTCTGCCGTTGCTCCGCACACCTGCAGTTCTGCTTTGTTCTGCTGCTGTAGAACCTCTTGCTGCTAACTGCAGCTCCTCACCGCAGCATTGCGGTTCTTCTGCAGTCTGAACAGGTCCAAACCTGTTCCTTCATACCCATCTATATTACCATCCTTCCCGTACCAATACCAGCACCTCCTGTGTGAACAGGCCTCTACCTATTCCATACACCACTCCTTCCTGTCCATGTCCCTGTGCCTTCCCAGTCAGTCGTGCCTGCCTGCCAGTGTCTCAGTCGTGCCTGCCTGCCAGTGTCTCAGTCGTGCCTGCCTGCCAGTGTCTCAGCCGTGCCCGCTTGCTTGTCTGCCAGTCGTGCCTGTCCCACGCATCAGTCCTAGTGTCCTGTTCCCCAGTGGGATCAGCAGCCACAGCCAGACCCCACCCTGGATTGGCACCTGGCAGCTACCTGCTGCACAAGCCTGACCTCACCATCAAAGGCTCCAGCAAAGACTGAGGTAGCTGTCCTAGTCACACCCCTTCCACGGTAGTCTGTTTTGTGGCAAAGTGGGGCCACAACCCCCTAGCTCGCGCCAACCTGCCAAGGTGCCAGAATGACACTGAGATTCTGATTACACACTTGTTATACTTGTTACTAATTGGGGATTTTTTTTGTGTCTATTCCTTATTGATTTGGATTTATTCTTGGACTGTTGTCTAGTATATCTGGTTCATGGTCTTGTTTACATTTTTTTTCTGGATATTATCTGTGGCATCTCCCTTATTGCCTTTTTACTTCTGTGATTGTATTTTAAGGTATTATTAATAAACTAAATGGAGGCCCGATGCTATCGCATCAGGGTGGCAGTAATGTCACGATGGGGGCAGGCTTTGCTCACACACCTATCCACTCTCTTTCCCCATGTGCTGACTTCTCCCATCTGTGCTCTCTTCTTTGACCTGTCTACCCCATATGCTATCCCCCTTTTCTGCTGTCTCTCTCCTTCCTGTGCTGTGTTCTCCCCTCATGTGGTGTCCTGTTTGAGCTGTCTCCCCCTGTGCTCTGTCTCTCTCACCCCTGTGTCTGACCGTGTACAGAACATACCACAGCTCCTGGGCAGGGGAGGAAGCAAAAGACAATACTGACATTACAGCAGGAGATCGCAGAGGGTACATTTTGTGAGGTAAAATATTGTTTAAAAACAGTCAGAAGATTCATTTTGTGAGGTAAAATATTTCACTGTGATCCCCTGCTGTAATGTCTGTCACGCCGCTCTCACCTGGGGGCGGGACCTCAGGCCTGAAGTCACCACTTCCAATGCCACGGCTGTTCTGGAAGTCTTGTCGGGTGCGCACGCGCACCTCTCCTACTTAGTTCCATGGCTGCACAACATTGCTAGTGCGCATGTGCACTCTTTTCGGTTCTAGCTGCAGCCTTGTCCTCTCTATGGTCCTGGAGGACCTGACCCAGAAGTCCCTGTGCTCCTGCCCTATATCAGGCTACCTCTTCCTATGGGAGGTGCCTGATTATTGTTGTGCTTCCTTGCTTGGTCTGCTTGGTCCTTACCTGGATGTGCTCTGTATTTGTGTACTCTGCCTAGTGCTCCGTGCCTGTACTCTGCCTGCCATGCTTCCTAGCACATGCTCCATTCATACGCTCTGCTCTGTGCCATGAGGTGATTCTCAGCACACCTGTCTAGCCTTGCACTCAGGCGTGCCCTCTGCGCACGCTCTGTCTTACTCTGCACTCAGGCGTGCTTCCCAGCTACTCAGGCGTGCTCCTTTGCACATGCTCTGCTTTGCTCGCACCCGGGCATGCATGTCTGTGCAAATCATACGTACTCTCGTGTAACTGCCTTGCACATTCCCTGTTGCTAGACACACTCACTCGTGTCTCCTGTGAGCCGGCCATCTGGTGCCAGCAGTTGTGGTACCTAACCCTCTTGGGCTTGCCCCTGACACTCCCTGTATAGGGGTGGTCCTCACTAGGTCAGCTCGCCCTGGAAGGGTTGGTGCCATGACCCAGAGGGTCCACTCCAGGAGTCGTCACAGTATAATCAGGCCATGGACCCCACTGGTACCACGGCCTCTGCCCAAAAGGAACTGCTGTTCCTACGGGAGAATCAGACTAGGATCATGTCCTTTTTGAAATCCATGGAGTCCCGTCAGTCGGCCTTACAGACCTCTGACCCCGGTAATGCTTCCCAGTTGGCCAGTCTCCAACAAGAGCTCACCCAGGCCCATATCCTCAACTATATGGCGTCGGTACATAACAGGCTCCTTTCCCTACAATCTGTTGCCTCCGTTTCTGCCCAAGCCTCGATCTTGCACCCGTTGCCACGTTTATGCAAATTACCCCGATATAGTGGTCACCCCAAGTTGTGTCGGGGTTTTTTGAACCAATGCCGGTAACATTTTGAGCTCTTGCTGCTACACTACCTAACAGATCGCGCTAAAATAGCCTTTATAGTTTCTCACTTAGAAGGGGAGGCGATAGCATGTGTGAAACCCCTCTGGGAGAGTGATGACCCACTCATCTCTCAGCTACCCACCTTTTTGGACACCTTCCGCAAGGTGTTCAATGAGCCGGGTCGTCTGGCTTCCACCACCGAGTCCTTCTTTGACCTCCATCAGGGCACTCTATCGGTAGGACAATATGCCATCGGATTTCGCACCTTGTCCGCCAAACTCATTTGGGGCCTTATGGCGTGGCCTGTCCGGTTGGATTAAAGACGAACTGGTGGGTCGGGATACCCCTACCTCTTTAGAGGATCTGATCTCTCTTTTGCGACATGCATTGACCTGCGCTTCCAAAAGCGTACCCGTGAGGCAGCCAGAGAGAGAAGACCTCCTCGTCCCTTTCCGTCTACTTGCAGTCCTCCCCACTCATGACCCGCGCCTTCTCCTGTGGTCCCCGCTTCTGAGCCTATGCTGGTGGACCGTTTCAAGATGGCCAAACGGCGTCGCAAGGAGAGACTTACACAAGGACTCTTTTTAAACTCTGGGAGTCCCTCCCATCTCCTTCGCTCCTTTTCTGAGAAGCCGGGAAACTTCTCCGCCTAAGAGTGGTAGGAGAGGGCTCCCTAGGTATATGTGATTCCTCTCCTCCCCTGATCGTGTCTGTTTTGTTGAATTTGGACTCTAAGCATTTTTCTGGAGAGGCTTATATAGACTCAGGCGCAGCAGGGAACTTTATTAGGCTCGAGGCGGTTAAAAAATACCAGATTCCTGTCAGATCCCTGGAGACTCCTCGGATGATTGCTTCAGTCGATGGTAAACTCTTGCAGGAGACCGTTACCCACAGCACCGAAGAAATCGAGATGCAGATTGGAGACCTGCACCGAGAGAAGATCTCTTTCCACGTTTTGTCCACTATGTCTCACGGGCTTCTTCTTGGTCTCCCTTGGTTACGGACTCATGTGCCAACTCTGGACTGGGGGTCAGGCAATATACTTCGTTGTAGACCATCCTGTCAGAAGAAGTGCCTACTATCCGTCCATCTGATGAATTCCGCCTCTCCGTCCTCGACACCTACAGGTCTGCCATCGGCTTACTGGTCTTTTGCAGATCACTTTGACAAAAAGGAGGCCGAGACTCTGCCTCCACATCGACCATGCGACTGTCCGGTTGATCTTGTTCCTGGTTCTAACCCACCCAGGGGTAGAATATACCCGCTATCTCCTGCCAAGACCCAAGCAATGTCGGAGTATATTCAAGAGAATCTTGCCAGAGGTTTCATTCATAAGTCCTCCTCACCCGTAGGAGCAGGATTCTTCTTTGTCAAAAAGGACGGCTCCCTCCGTCCCTGCATAGATTACCGATGGCTGAACAACATCATGATCAAGAACAAGTACCCACTGCCACTGATCCTGGAGCTCCTTGACCTGCTAAGAGGAGTACGAATTTTCACCAAGCTGGATCTTTGTGGGGCCTACAACTTGATCCGCATTCGTGCCGGTGACGAGTGGAAGTCCGCCTTTAACAATTGAGATGGTCACTACGAGTACTTGGTCATGCCCTTCGGCCTCTGCAATGCTCCAGGGGTATTCCAGGAGTTCATGAACGATGTCTTCCGGAATATGCTGTACTCCTGCGTGGTAGTCTACCTGGACAATATCCTCATTTTTTCTCCTGATCTGTCTGCTCACAAAAAAAGCGTGCACCAAATCCTCTTGCGCTTGAGGGCCTTTATGCCAAGCTCGAGAAATGTGTCTTCGAACAGACGTCCCTGCCATTCTTGGGATACATTATCTCTGACTCTGGTCTACGTATGGACCCGGCGAAAGTGTCTGCCGTTCTTGATTGGCCACTGCCCCATGGGGTGAATCCAACACTTCCTTTGCTTTGCGAACTACTATCGGCAGTTCGTTCCCCATTTCTCTTCGCCCTATCTCATCCCTTATCCGCAAACCCAAATGCTTGGACCCCTGAGGCAGAAGACGCTTTCCAGTCCTCGAAACAAACCTTTGCCTCTGCTTTAGCGCTTCATCGTCCTGAGTTTAGTAAACCTTTCACTCTCGAGGTGGACGCATCCTCTACCGGGGTCGTCGCAGTCCTTCTGCAGAAGTTTTCTTCTGGACGCCTAGTCACCTGTGGCTTCTTTTCTTTTTTTTTTTTTTTGAAACATCATTTTTATTGATTTTGTAATGAAGTTGCGTATTACAAGTTATAACCGTTGCATTGAATTGTTACAAAGAACATATTCAAACAAGCTTGTCACTTAAGCCAGAATAGAAGCAAAAATAAACTTAACAAATATAAAATTATTAAACCCCCTTACGTCCACATTTTCATAGATTACATTGACTGATTTCAGTCAATGTAATCTATGAAAATGTGGACGTATGTGTTATATGAGCAATATGGAGGATAAGGAGGAGCTGGAGATAAGGTGTCTGATTTCAGACACCTTATCTCCAGCTCCTCCTTATCCTCCATATTGCTCATATAACACATTTCAGTTTACCCAGATTACCATTCAAATCCTCTAATAGATACCAATCCGAATCCACAAAGGCGCTCATTAAGTCTTGAATTTCTCTGGTGGTCAGTGACCTTTCTATAAACACTCTCCATTTTTTGAAAAAAAAATTTCTTCATTTTATCTCTATTTCTTTCTGTTTCTCTTTTTTCCAAAAATAAGACAGATGTTAAACCTTCCTTGATCTCTTTTATCCCTGGGAGTGTTTTAGCTAGCCAGTGTTTCAGAATTAGACATTTTGTCACCATTGCAATGGTGTGTAACAAGTCATGTAGCCATCCCCCTCTTGTTTTACCCATCGTAAAGTGAAATAACCAACATAATGGATCTACTTCTACCCACATCCCACATAACTTCAGATACATATCCTGGACTTTTAACCAGAGTTCTTGTGTCCTGGGACATGACCACAATCCATGTTCTGTGTCTGTTTTGGGCATTGTACAATTTGGGCAACTTGTCTGCCTATCAGGATTCTGCGGAGTCAGAGGTATATTGAAGCCATATATGGTTTTATGCATTGTTCTGAACTGACTATCTCTCCATTGTTCATTGATGATATGCTTTCTTACCAATTCCCAGCACTGCAGAATCTTATGCTCAAGTTCTTCATCATGTATATGTTTTTCCCATTTGTGAAATATTTTGCCCTTCCCTGAAGGGCGCAATATGTCCCTCAGCATCCCATATATTGAGGTGATAGATATTTCTCCAATGTCTTTGGTAACCAAGTCCTCCCATATTTCTGAATCTATTTCCTTCCTCACATCCTGAAGGAGGTCTAATACATAATGCTTTAATTGACTATATAACATCAAATGAAATCTCGGCAGCTCAAATTTGTCTATCACTTCCAATCCCGTCAACCAGCGACCTTCTTGTAGATGTAGTAAGTCCCCTAACGTCTGTATATCTTTCCCCAAACACTCTGTGTATAATTTATTTTCTCTTCCTAATCTAAAGGCAGGAAATGCCCAAGGATTCAGGTGTTTCGACACTCTCCATGACATTTTTAGTTTTTTTCTTACTGCCTTCCATGTGGCAATGGTATCTTTACATATTACCGAATATTTAATGTTTGGCGGTATGTGTGACAGCGGCATATGTAGCAGCGCAGTCAGGTCCCACAAATCACAAAATTCCGTTTCCAATTTGTAGTCAGTATATCGCCCCGTTTTTTTATTCCAGTCTATTACATTCCTCATTAAACACGATAAATTATATCCCCTAATATTTGGCAATCCCACTCCCCCTCCCTCCTTTGTGTGCATTAGAGTTCTTATAGCCAATCTCGCCCTTTTACCCCTCCAGATGAATTTAGAAAAGGCCCTGTTTAATCTGAGAACATCTGCGTGACGAATTAACATTGGGATAGTTTGCATTGGGTACAGTAATCTCGCAAAGCTTGTCATCTTGATTAGGTGGCAGCGACCCAGCAGCGAGAGGGGTAAATTTCCCCACCTCTCCAACTCCTCTATTTTGTCTATGATAGGCTTATAATTGAGATCATAAATCTGTTTCGGCGTTCTCCCCAAATAAATACCCAAGTACTTTATAGATGTTGTCGCTTTCGGGATACCCATCTCCTGGCCATGTTTTACCTCACTCCTCATGAACAGAATCTCACATTTAGACTTATTTAAACGAAAGCCCGAGAATTTTCCAAACTTTTCTATTTCAAGCAGCAACATAGGGAGATCTTCCTCTGGGTTGTTCATGAACAGAATTATGTCATCTGCAAATAGGGCATTTTTGACGGTCTCATTTCCCACCTTTATCCCTTTGTAGGAACTGCAATCACTTAAATATCTTGACATAGGTTCTATCACCAAATTAAACAGTAAGGGGGACAGCGGGCACCCCTGCCTCATTCCCTTTTACAGCTCGAAGGCATCTGAGAGAAACCCCGGCGTGTATACCCTTGCTTTGGGATTCTGATATAGTACCGCCAAAAATTGTCTAAACGGACCTACCAGATTTATTTTATCCAACACTTGACCCAGCCATGGCCACCTCACATTATCGAACGCTTTTTCTGTGTCCAGTGTGACCATAGCTGGATCCTCTCCCTTATCCAAATGCTTCCCTCTAATCTTGTCTAGCAATAACATGGCTTTCCTTATTTTAGTAACAGCTGATCTTCCCTTCACAAAACCTGTTGCTTTGATATCAATCTAGGCAGTATCCTAGCCAGCCTGTCTGCCATTATTTTTGAGAGAAGTTTAACATCTTGATTTATTAATGATATCGGTATATATCCTGAAGAGTCTTCCAAAGCCTTCCCTCCCTTTGGGAGAAGCTTTATGTAGGCCATATTCATCCCTTCTGACATAGCTTCCCCTTGCACAATGTGATTATATAAATCTTTAAGCGTGGGAACTATTTTCTCACTCAGCGCCTTATAAAATGAACCATTAAATCCATCGGGCCCTGGAGCCTTATTGGCCCCCAGTCCTTTTATTGCCATACTAATTTCTTCCTCCGTGATGCAAACATTTAAATCCTGTAATTCCTCCTCCGTCAGTTTAGAGATATCAACTCTACCCAGCCATGTCTCCCCCGCTACATCTTGATGATCTTCATCCTTGTACAACCTAGCATAGAATTTGCCCAGCACTCTGTTTATATCTTTGGGATTAGTCAGTCGTTGCCCTTTTTTATCTCTAATTGCCATTATAGATGTACCCACATATCTTCCCCTAGCCAAATTAGCCAGTATTCTCCCTGCTTTGTCACCATACATATTTAATTCTAACTCCCAGTGATTTCTATATAATTGCTCTTTTTTCTGCCCATTCTTCAAAATTTTTTTTGGCCCCCATCCATTTATCTTTATCCTCATCCAGTAGTGAGTTCTTATATTTTGTATAGGTGCTCCTAACTTCGATGCTTGATGCTAAGTACTCCTCCTTTATTCGTTTTTTTATTCTCTGCGTGTAAGCCATGATGTTTCCCCTTATCACCACCTTCGCTGTTTCCCAATATAGCCTAGGGTTAGATTTGTGCTCCTCATTATACATAGAATCATAGAATCATAGAATCGTAGAGTTGGAAGGGACCTCCTGGGCCATCTGGTCCAACCCCCTGCTCAAAGCAGGATTCGCTAAATCATCCCAGTCAGATGTCTGTCCAGCCTCTGTTTGAAGACTTCCATTGAAGGAGAACTCACCACTTCTCGTGGCAGCCTGTTCCACTCATTGATCACTCTAACTGCCAAAAAGTTTTTTCTAATATCTAATCTGTGTCTCCTCCCATTCAGTTTCATCCCATTGCTTCTAGTCTTTCCTTGTGCAAATGAGAATAAAGTTGATCCTTCTACAATGTGACAGCCCTTTAGATATTTGTAGAAAGCTATTAAGTCTCCTCTCAGTCTTCTCTTTTGCAAACTAAACATTCCCAAATCCTGCAACCTTTCCTCATAAGACAGGGTTTGCAGACCGGTCACCATTCTGGTCGCTCTTTTCTGAACTTGCTCCAGTTTGTTGATGTCTTTTTTAAAATGTGGTGCCCAAAACTGGACACAATATTCCAGATGAGGTCTGACCAAAGAGGAGTAGAGGGAAATAATGACTTCACGTGATCTAGACTGTATGCTTCTGTTAATACATCCTAGAATTGCATTTGCCTTTTTTGCTGCTGCATCACACTGTTGACTCATATTCAGTCTGCAAACTCTGTCCTCCATTCCCCATCCGTTTCACAAAATCTTGCTCTTTTGTCTTGTTTCCTGGAAATCGCCATAAATAGTCCATCCCTTTCTGATGTGCGTCAGCTAAGTCTAGAGATATAGGAATATGATCAGATATCACCATGTCCTCAATATTGACATCATACATGTTCTTTGTGTCAGATAAGATGCTACACAAAATGTCTATTCTCGACCATGTCTTGTGTGCATGAGAGTAATGTGAAAATTCCCGATCCATAGGGTGTGACGTTCTCCACGCATCATTCAGCTGCCAATTCGATATCATATCTTCCAAATAACCTTTTTTCCCCCTATATCTCTTCCCTTCTCCAGGATTTAATCTTATTAAGCTCCCTTTTCTGTCCTCTTCCTCCTTAAGCACCTCATTACAATCTCCTCCTATGATTATGTTGTTACCACTGTCAGTCAGTATTTTGTTCTGTAAGGACATAAAAAATTTCTTTTGATTTATGTTCAGGGCATATATATTGTACAGGGTAATACTTTCATTATTTAGCTCTAATTTCAAACGGATTACCCTACCCTCCTGGTCCATTTCTATGGATGAAACTGTGTGCCAATGCTTTATGTATATGTGGCGCCCCTGAGGCTTGGTCGCCACAGAGGTACTGCACCTTCTCCTAAGGTGTAGTATCCTACCATCCAGGTAAGGTGGGAACTCCCAACCACGCTCCACACCTGCACCCCACACACAGGATAGTTCAGCAGGGCCACATTGCGGCTCTTGGCTCAGAAGGTAGCAGAGCACCTCTGGTGGTACCCTGGCTTTGTAACACGAGATGTGCTGGGAGGTGGGTGGAGTTAGATAAATAAAAGATGGGGAAAGTGTAGAATTACAGATCAGTCTGGGAGGTCAGTCGGAGAGGAAAACAGTCAGTCAGGAGAGTCTGAGGACTGGTCTAGGGAAAGAGAGAGAGATCCCTAGAAGAGGGATAGAAGGAGTGCTGCAACTACCTCAGTGACCTGAGCTAGCTGGCACGGGAAGGAAAGAAGAAGGAGAAAGATGTAGAACTGTAACCTAAGTTTCCATAAGAGAGTGAAGGATAAGGAAGTAACGAAGGGGAGAGAACAGAGAGGAGTTGTGGGTTTGAAGAGGAACCCTGCCTATAGGTTCTCAGCGCAAGGCCGGGGCCCGGTCCCTGAGGTTGTATGGACACTTATGGTTCTGCAGCAGACACCAGTGGAGTAGTTGGCTGTAAATGCACTACTCCCATCATAGACTTGGGACACAACAGCAACACGGATAGAGAGCCGGGACTCCTGAGAGGAGATCCCTGATCAGGCTACAGCGCATTGGAGGAGTCATTCAGGAAGGTACATGTTGGCGGAGTGTGGGAAAGGAGAGTCCTATCTTGCCTGGAGGTTGGCTGAGTCTCTGCCCCGGAGGACACGGTGCGGAGGCAGGCACCTGACTGCACCACTGACTGTGAGTAAAGCTTTGGAACTACAAGCTCGAGTGTCCTCCATTCATTCTCGCGCCAACACTGCCAGCACTGCTACATCTGGGTACCAGATCCTGCTCCCCCAGCGTCACCTCATCTACACTGCCCTGGGACTTCAGCTCCACCTGTGGGGAGCTTCACCATCCATGCTGCACACACCATCAGTCCCAGTGGATCTGCATGCAGCGTTGGCTTAACATCTTACTTGCCAAACACCACAGGTGGCGTCATGAACTATTCCATTAACCACCATTACAATTCCCCATTACTTGGGCGCCCAGGGCCACGGACCGGGTCACTGCTGCTGTGACACATTCCCCTGACACCGGCCCGGTACCGAGTACCCCACAGCCCTGGGAGGGCGACCCAATTTTGGCATCACAAACAGGATGACGAAACCCGATGCCATCGGGTTCTGTGTGCCTTGGACCTTGAACTTTTGAAAATGTGCAGAAGACCAAATTTAATAGACTGTGACATGAATCTCAAAAATGGCCACTGGCGTGGAGAAGAAGGGCGTGAAGAGATGGGAGGTCCTAAGAAAAGACTGCGAAGAGTATTGGGCCTTCCCTGCCTGAATTACTATGTGACAGATTCGTGGCCCACCCCCCGAGGGGTTCGTATACTGGCTTGGTAAGGAGGCACTGGAAGAAGACGCTGCCCCCGGAAGGAGGGGCAGAAGAAGCCAGTGGCGGGAAGGAGGTCGGAGCAGGAAGAAGAATGCCATTTTGGGAAGCAAGGGAAGGAGGCCTGCGGAGCGCGGGGAAGGGAATATCCCCGGCACCATGACTGACGGCTCCAACCCTGATTCCGGAATGAACTGCCAGCAGTTAGAAGACGAGATCACGGAACTGATCACCCATCTGCAGCTGAGAAAGGAAGCCTTAGAGAAGCGGAGACGGCAGCGTGCCCCAGCAAGGCCTACGCCTGCGGTACCCTCTCCATCGGTACCTGCTGCTATGGCACCGGACTGCCCCCGGGCAGCGCTGACTTACACTTCCACCCTGACCGTAAGGCTGAGTACCACCTGCCCGGAGGAGTTACCGGAGGACCCGGGCGTGGAAGCGGAGCTCCCGCACGGACCTGTTACTGGAGGACCCGGGCGTGGAAGCAGAGCTCCCGCACGGACCTGACGCGGCTGCGCAGGTCCCCGCGGAGACCCCTGCGGACCCGGAGCCACCATCTACTCCCTCAACACCGGTATTCGGGCCAACCCTCAAGCCTGCACCGAAGCAGAGACCGCACCACTCGGAGGCCCCAGGTATGTCAGACGTCCCTCCACCTGGGAAGGCCCTGGGGTGTACCGCAGTAGCAGCGGCTGGCCAGGTCGTGCTAGACCTGGTCTGGGACCGGGATGACTGTCCCCAAGGGAAAAGCCAGAACCCCTAACGGTGGTGCCACGGGACCCAGTGGATAGAAGCAGGTCCCGGGAGGAGGAGAGCCAGGACCGTTGTCGGGCCACAATACGCCAGCTGGCAGCAGAGCACTGGGCCAGGGAGCAGAAGAGGATGGCTGTGTTGGGCCCTGATAGGGACCGTAAGGAGAGGGCTCGAGCTGGACATTATGGTCCCCAGGACTCTGCAGGATGGGGACAGGTCCTCAATGTTAACCAGGAGAAAGGATTTGGGTTTATTGCAGACCCCAAGAGGATCAGCGACTTGTTCTTCAGCAGGAGGGATGTCGAGTCCCACCTGAGGAAGGGGCACCCAGATAGAGACCTGCAGCCTGGGGAGCACGTGACCTTCACCCAGCATGAAGGGCTGCGCGGGTGGTATGCCCTCAACATCCGCCGCATACCTGAAGACTTGTTGGCAGTATACTTGAAAGAGAAGGTTCATTTTCCTGCAGTGGTACCAGTTCAACCTGCCCTGGCACCAGTCCCCACACATTCATCTCCTGCCAACCCCGCAGTGGAAAGAGATCATCGAGAGGTTCTCCCCTGGAAGGAGGCCAAGCCAAAGGTACAAGAGGACACCCCGTACAGCCTTCTTCCAAAGAAGATAAACTAACAGCATCTACAAAATAATCTCGTTACCCAGGAGGGTTAGTTGCACCAGTTGTGCCTTTTTCTTTGTTTGTCATGTTGCCTAGTTCCTGATTGGCAGTGTTATTTTTGATATTGAACTACAGTGATCTTGAACTTGGAGTATATCACAAACTTCCTTGTAAATAGTTTGCACCCCTTTGGGTGCTCTCTCTTGGTTTTATATAAGGACACTTTGCGAAGATATGTTTACATAAAGACACTTTGCGAAGATAATGTTTTTGCATGGACACTTTTCGAAGAATGATGTCTACCTCAAAGAACACTGCAAGAAATCCCGGCTGGGAGCGGTGTCCAGCACTTACAAGAATCTTTGAATGTTTTATTATAAAGTATTTAATAATGTGTTTTAGTGATAGTAACTGAGAAATGGCTTTTATAGAAGATTAGGAATGTTTGATATAGAGATGAGCAATGTGAATAAAGAACTGAAAGTGACAGGTGACAGACCAGGTAACTGCGGTCAGCGTCTTGCGTCCACAAAAGAAAGTGAAAGTAGAAAATGTGAGAAAGGAAACGTAATAAAGAAATGTGTTGCAGAGAATTGCACCTAGAATTAAAATTTTAGATAGTTAGATAAGAATTGTTGGTAACATTCAAGAATGAGTACCTCCTATACTAGGAAGTTTAGTATAAGAAAGTTTGTTTTGCATTACAAAATATTTGTATGTTTATTTGCTGTCAACTCTGTTTACCATGCAGCCCGCGGACGTGCTGTGTTTAACGGGAGGGGTATGTGGTGCCCCTGAGGCTCGGTCGCCATAGAGTTACTGCACCTTCTCCTAAGGTGTAGTATCCCACCTTCCAGGTGAGGTGGGAACTCCCAACCACCCTCCACACCTGCACCCCACAAACAGGATAGTTCAGCAGGGCCACATTGCGGCTCTTGGCTCAGAAGGTAGCAGAGCACCTCTGGTGGTACCCTGGCTTCATAACATGAGATGTGCTGGGAGGTGGGTGGAGTTAGATATATAAAAGATGGGGAAAGTGTAGAATTACAGATCAGTCTGGGAGGTCAGTCGGAGAGGAAGACAGTCAGTCAGGAGAGTCTGAGGACTGGTCTGGGGAAAGAGAGAGAGATCCCTAGAAGAGGGATAGAAGAAGGAGTGCTGCAGCTACCTCAGTGACCTGAGCTAGCTGGCACGGGAAGAAGAGAAGGAGAAAGATGTAGAACTGTAACCTAAGTTTCCATAAGAGAGTGAAGGATAAGGACGGAACGAAGGGGAGAGAACAGAGAGGAGTTCTGAGTTGGAAGAGGAACCCTGCCTATAGGTTCTCAGCGCAAGGCCGGGGCCCGGTCCCCGAGGTTGTATGGACACTTTTGGTTCTGCAGCAGACACCGGTGGAGTAGTTGGCTGTAAATGCACTACTCCCATCATAGACTTGGGACACAACAGCAGGCAGCATGGATAGAGAGCCGGGACTCCCGAGAGGAGATCCCTGATCAGGCTACAGCTGTCTGTCATGCAAGTAAGGGTCTTAGGAACCCGGGACAAGAGGCACTTCAGGGTAGCTAAGTACTGAAGTGCTTCACACCTAAAGGCGCATTGGAGGAGTCGCTCAGGAAGGTACATGTTGGCGGAGTGTGGGAAAGGAGAGTCCTATCTTGCCTGGAGGTTGGCTGAGTCTCTGCCCCGGAGGACACGGTGCGGGGGCAGGCACCTGACTGCACCACTGACTGTGAGTAAAGCTTTGGAACTACAAGCTCGAGTGTCCTCCATTCATTCTCGCGCCAACACCGCCAGCACTGCTACATCTGGGTACCAAATCCTGCTCCCCCAGCGTCACCATCCATGCTGCACACACCATCAGTCCCAGTGGATCTGCATGCAGCGTTGGCTTAACATCTTGCTTGCCAAACACCACAGGTGGCATCACGAACTATTCCATTAACCACCATTACAATTCCCCATTACTTGGGCGCCCAGGGCCACGGACCGGGTCACTGCTGCTGTGACACATTCCCCTGACACCGGCCCAGTACCGAGTACCCCACAGCCCTGGGAGGGCAACCCATATAAGTATTAGGACTCCTGCTTTTCTGTCTACCGAGCTAGAACCATAAACTTCTCCCACCCATAATTTCTTCATTCTAAAAAAGTCTTCTTTAACCAAGTGTGTCTCCTGAAGCAAGGCAATATCTGCTTTCAATCTTTTCAGGTGACGAAGTATCATCATCCTTTTATGTGGTGAGCGCAACCCTTTTATATTCCATGTTATTAATCTAACCATTTTTAATTGCACAATGGTTTCTTCTGCGAGGACGTGTGAAGCTTCTCCCTCTCAGGTATGGACTGCCAGTCAATGTCATCTCAGTCAGTAATAAATTAATTAGTACAATAGTAGTGGACTCATGAACTTTAACTTCCCTCCCTTTTTCCCCCCTTCTCATCTCACCCTCTCTCCATAAAACAACCTCTTTGTTGACTCCTCTTTTTTCCACCATTATCCAAACCAAAAGACAAACAATTTCCCACCCGCCTATTATCCCATATTTATCATGTTGTACCTATTTTATATCCATTCTCTATTTGAGCCCTGACCCTCATGTAACCTTGAAACTCTGAAATCTTAGATCAACATCTATTCCCCTTGTTATCATATCAATTTCCTAACATCTTAATATTCACAACCATATTATCTTAAAGTCCTTCTCCATCTCTCCTTTTTGATGTCAGAGAGGTATAAAAATACTTTACTCCCACCCTCTTCATCCTCCCAAGCAATATCTCCCAATGTGAACCTACCATTTGTATGATACTTTCCCCCTGGAAGATATCTTAATTTAACACACAATACTTCCATCAGCATTCAATGAAGATCTTGTCTTCTACCTAGTATATACATCGCATCTGGTCATCATTATCCTATCTTTATATACATCTTTTTGTTGTGAAAACCTCACAATGTCCATAAACCTGGAAGTCACAAATTCGCCGTCAGCCAGTATGATCAGCTTGCAGACCAATTCAGCACCCCAAATTCTCCATTCAGTCCAACAGAACCTGTGAAAAGAAATAAGATAGGGAAAAAAAGAAAAAAAAAAGACATAGGAGAAGGGGGGATCTCTCCACCAGCTGTCCTGTAGTCTTCCTTGAACATGCATAGCTTTGTCTGATATTGACCCAGTCGGGTGAATATACCTGTAAATTTGTAAGTTTTGTACACCACCATGTGGTTCACAGATGATCTCCCTTATTACTGTACGTCTTCCTATTTTAGGTGATTGGGAGTGTAAATAGTCTTTCTGTAGCGCAACCTGGACCACAAAAATTTCTCCCTTTCATCTTCATATTATCATGTGAGGTATCCCAGTCATACTTTTTACTTATGCTGACATCAGGATATATTTTGACACAATCTCAGAATACTAAATGATCTAATGATCTTATGTCTTGTTTGGTTCTTCCTGAACGCCCTTATCATTGGGGTTCTTTGTTCCTTAGCCATTGTCTCTCTTTCACTATCTCCTTCCAAATGCAAATCCGACCACAGGCTATACGGATAGGGTCTCCCCCTCTCGTCCTCAGCATCTCCCTCTGTCTCCTTTCTCGGCGGGCTGGTATTTTCCGGTGATTGTTGGCCAGATGAAGGTTGCTGCTGGGATATAATTTTCATGGCCTCCTTGGGATCTGTAAATGACCTCATCACACCATCTCTTGTCCTAAAACGCAGCGTTGTTGGGTAGTTTAGCTGGAATCTGATGTTGCGTTTAAACAACAGAGTGCATGCTTCGCTGAATGCCCTTCTTCTCCGTGTCACCTCTGCTGAATAGTCTCCAAATAAAAGGAATTTATGTCCCTGAATTATCAGTGGTCGCCTTCTTCCATTATAAGCCCTGAGTATTTCTTCCTTATCTTTAAAGTTCAAGTACTTTGCCACTGCCTGGCTGGTCTCTGAGCTTCCTTGCTATTCTGTTTATTCCTGCCCCTCTCAGTCTCAGAGACCTCTCTGGGGGGGCCTACCCTGTGTGCACGCTCCACTCTACAGTTATAGGACAGTCCCAGTGCTTTTGGCAATTCCACCTCATAGATATCATTTAGCTGCTGTGTGTTTATTGTCTCTGGGAGGCCTATCATTTTCAGATTGCTTCTGCGGGACCTGTTCACCAGATCCTCTAGTTTATCCACAGTGTAGGAGGCTTGTTTCTTTAAGTCACTGACTTGTTTTTCTAGCTGATTAACTTTGTCCTCCACTTCAGAAATTCTCTGCTCGGCTTCCGGCAGTTTCTGCTCCTGATGAGTCATCTTGCTTTGCAGCTCTTTAGTGGTAGATTGGATCATGTCAGCCACTGCCTGCTTTAAGTCTTCAGCAAGGTATGATGCCATTTCTTTTGCTAGCTGTTTAAAGTTTAATGAGCCATGAGCATGTAGCTGCGTTTCCAATGTGCCTCTTGCCTCCACTGTCTCCCCCTGGCTGAAATTTCCTTCTTTCTCTTGGGCTTCCTCCTCCCGTTCTATCTCCTCATGTGCTTGCCCTGTTTGTGCCTGTGTCTCCGTCGCCATTACTGTGCTCCCACTCTGCAGGCCTCCTCCGACCTCCTCCTCCCTCTGCTCTTTCCCTGCGCCTCTCGTGACAAACCGATCCATGTTGCGGTCGGTCCCGGATGGTCTCACAATTATCCCAGTACCTTTTGTGAGTCAGGGCTCTGTGTAAATGCAGAGTATTTGCGGCGATCAGCAGGAGCTCCCTCACATGTGTCTGCACATGGCGGTGCCAGAACAGGAAGTCGTGGCTTCTTTTCTAAAGTATTCTTCCTGACTGTCGCCAATGGAGTAATTCCGCTCAAAGAGCTGTTGGCCTTGGAGGAATGGAGATACTTACTGGAAGGTGCCATACATCTCTTCAAGACCTTCATGGACCATAAGAACCAGTCTGCACAAAGGCTCAATCGCCAGCAAGCCAGGTCGTCTTTGCCCGCTTTGACTTTAACGTTTTTATCGCTGGGCCGAAAATGGAGTTCAAAGCGGGTGCGTTATCAAGATCTTTCCAGTCGACTGATACTGAAGAGGAACCTTCTCATATCATCAACCAGTCCAATGTAATTACCGTGGCTCCTGTCAAGTTAACCACCTTACCTCCGGGAAGAACCTTTTGTGGCTGAGAACAACCGAAAACGAGTGTTAAAGTAGGGACATTCATCCAAGATTGCCGGCCACTTTGGTATCAAGAAGACACTTTCCCTAATTTCCCGCTACTATTGGTGGCCATCCCTTTCCCAGGATGTCAAAGACTTAGTAGCTTCTTGTCCTTCCTTCGCCCGGAACAAGGTACCCAGACAACCACCCTCTGGTCTTCTGCTCCCACTTCCTGTACCTTCAGTTCCATGGCAGTACATAGCCATGGATTTCATTACCAATTTGCCTCGTTCCCCTGGTTGTACTGTGATCCTGCTGGTTGTAGACCGATTCTCAAAGATGGCCCATTTCATTTCTCTTCCTGGTCTACCCTCCAGCCCCTTTGTGTTGGTGTTCGACCTCCAGCCCCTGTATGGTGTATGGCCATCCCCAGTAAGTTGGTAGATGACCTCCAGTCCCTGCGTAATGTTTTGTAGCCTTGAGCCCCTGAATGGATGGTTTCACATTAGCGTTTTTGTGCGCTGCATTTCATGCGCACCGAAAAACGTGTGAAAAACGTATGACAACGCATCTTTTTTCCGACGCATGCGATTGACGCATGCGCTTAAAAGCGCAGCGTTTACACACGTTCGTATGCGGTTTTTGCATGCGTTTGCATTTTTATGTGCATGTGATCAAAGAAAAAAAAGGACAGATGTGAAGTTCAATGAAAACACAACCAACGGGACACAAGTTGGCGGGTCTCATGAGATTACTGTAAATATACCACTGCAGAGAAGAAATCCTCCCATTTTGCTCCTGTCTCCTGCGTCAAGATGGATCTTCAAATGGATAGTTTGTACCGCAATCTTGATTTGGATCTTGGCTTGTTTTTTGCTTTCGTAGTAGCTTGTGATGAAGAACGGAAGAGAAAAAGACAGAGAAGCCGGCGTAGGCGACTTTGGCGACACCCTATTGTGGAAGTCAGGGAGAGCTTTGGAGCTTACCACTCTTTATTCACTGAGCTAAATAACAATCCAGACAAATATTATGACTACACGAGGATGTGTCAAGACAGTTTTTATTATTTGCTTCGACGCGTTGAAGGAGCCATCACCAGGCAGGATACCCAGCTCCGGAGAGCGATTCCTGCTGAGGAGCGTCTGTTGGTGACACTATGGTACATAATATTTCAAACTAAATGCCTCTGATAATTATTATTGTTTGGCAATGTACTTATTTTTTTATTTTGCTTTTTATTAGATTTCTGGCTACTGGAGAGACATTAACATCGCTCCATTTTCAATACCGGATAGGAATTTCAACACTTTCTGGGATTGTTGCAAACACCTGCCGGGCTTTGTGGGACGTTCTTCGTGGTGAATTTTTACCAATACCCACCCCGGAAATATGGAAGGACAAAGCTGCCAAATTCCAAGGATTTTGTGATTTTCCCAACTGTATTGGAGCAGTAGATGGCAAACATATCCAGATTACCAAACCGGCAAGAACTGGATCTCAGTACTTCAGTTATAAGAAATATTTTTCTATAGTGCTCATGGCCATTGCTGGTGCGGACTGCAGCTTTGTGGCCGTGGACATTGGATCATTTGGACGTGCTAATGATTCGAGAACATTTAAAGACTCAGACATGGGCCAGCGATCATATCTGAATAATTTCAATTTTCCACAGCCACAACCACTTCCCAACACTGAAGGACCTGCAATGCCGTTTGTTGTGGTTGGGGATGAGGCCTTTCACATGTGCGCTAATCTCCTTAAACCATATTCTAGTCGTGACTTGGACCATACTAAAAGGATTTTTAACTACAGACTGTCCAGGGCAAGAAGAACAGTGGAGTGCGCCTTTGGTATCCTAGTCTCAAAATGGCGCATTTTGCAAACAGCAATTAATCTAAAAATTGAAACAGTGGATGAGGTGGTTCTCCACAACTACATAATGGCTAAAGAGTGACCCAACGTTCAACTTGATGAACCTCTTTCTAATCCATTGCCAGATTACCAGCAACACCCTCTGAGGTCAATAGTTGAAATAGGACAAATGAGGGATACATTTGCGGCCTATTTTGTTTCCGATGTTGGGAGTTTGTCATGGCAAGATCAAATGGTATAGTGTTTGTGGCCTTATTATAGTAACTTTTCTGTGCTGTTCATAAACAAAACCTACTACCATTTTTGGTAATGTTGCTACCAATAAAATACACCTTTTTTTAAACAAAAATTTCCATTTTATGTTTCATTAATCCTAGTGAAATTTTCCAACACTTGTGAAATTTTGAAAACATTTAAGAAAAAAAACAAACTAAAAATGTACTATCATGAGTGCAATAGTGCCTACAACTGGCAAGGTGACCTGACCGCCTCCTCTTTGTGTTGTTTTGGACACCTCATAGCTCAATGAAAGATACCTAAAGCTGGCGAGCTAAAAACAAAGAAAAGTTAAGGATTATATTGTACATTGGAACTGACATTGAAATCTGAGGTGTCAAAAAACTTTTGTGTATACGGCGCACGGTGTGTTGCCGGCGACGGGAGAGTCAAAGAACAGTCATTTGTTGTGCAAAAAAAACCTAAGTTTTTAATTTGTAAACATTATTAGTTTGAGTTGGACGAAGGGGAGTTGCCAAGTATACTAGCCGGAACTTCTGGGATACTGGACATTGAAACATTGGGAGGTGAAACATGGGAAGGGAAAGACAAAGGGGTAGGTGATGCTGGAGGGGTTGATGGTGTAGGAGGTGATGGTGGAGATACATGGACAGTTCTTTTTTTGGAACGGTGGCTCTGCTGTGTTTGGGTACACGGCCTGGTGGTGGGTGAGGTCAATGTACCCTGCATCTGCGTGTGCTCGGTGTGGTGGGCTGGCCTGGTGGTGGTGGACCTACGCGCATGACCGGGACCCAGCGTCTGCTCGGTGTGGTGGGCTGGCCTGGTGGTGGTGGACCTACGCGCATGACCAGGAACCAGCGTCTGCTCAGTTTGGTGGGTTGGCCTGGTGGTGGTGGACCTCCTTGTATGACCATGACCCAGCGTCAGGTCTGTGTGGTGGGCTGGCCTGGTGGTGGTGGACGTCCTTGCACGAACAGGTCTCGGCGGAGCGGTGTAGTGGCGGTCCCCAGCACCCGGCATTGTGTAGTGGTGTTGGGCGGCTGTGGGCATGGTGGTGGACGCACAATGATATGCAGCAGAACTTGGTATTAGACTTGACAGCTGTGGTACTGGTGGAAAGGCTGCCGCTGGTGGTGGCTGCATGAACCGAGTCTGCTGCATAGCATTCACATATGCTGCATTGCAGGCCTGCATCACAGTAAGCTGCAGTTCCGGTGTTAGGTTTTCCGACATGCCCTTCTCTATGGCACTAAAGAAATGTCTTGCAAGTCTCTGGAGCTCGACTTCCAGTTGTTCAAGGCGTCGGGTGACATTTGCAAAACCAGTTTGCACTGTGTCACCCAGCGCCTTGAAGCAATTCTGGAAGACCGTGCCCAAATGTACAAAATCGGGCATGAGTGGCCTGTTCGAGCTCCGCTGACGCTGGCGGGAAGAGCCATGAAAAGGAGGGGCAGAGGACTCGGACAGGGGAAGACCGGATGGACCGGCTGCCGGTTCTCCAGACTGTGCTACAGGCCTACTTACCCCTTTGCTGTGGGATGTCTGGGACGGGTCCGATGGCGTTTCATGAAGGACAGATCCTGATGCCGGTCCAGGTTCTAAGGTGCTGCTATGGGTTCTGTGAAAACAAAAGAAAATGAAACATTACTACACCACAAATTTCATTTTGAAAATCGCCAACTCCTGTGGAATACAACAAATCATGATTAGGTAACACAACACAATGGAATCAAACAAGAAAATACTTAGGCTGAGTTCACACGTGGCGTTTTTTTCGCGTTTCCGCGGCGGTTTTAACCGCGTGACTTTGCCGCGAAAACGCGAAAAATAAGCATCCCATGCATTCCTATGGGATTCCGCAATGCTGTGCTAATGCTGCGGTTTTTACCGCGGCGGAATCGCTTCGCGGTAAAAACCGCAGCATGCTCATTAATTTGCGGAATCGCGGCGATCCCACACCCATAGGAATGCATTGTTCCGCTTACTTCCCGCATGTGGCTGTGCACACCATGCGGAAAGTAAGCAGAACAATTGCGGATGGTACCCACGGTCCGGAGGAGAGGAGACTGTCCTCCAGGCTTTGGGTACCATATCCCTGTAAAAAATAGAATTTAAAATAAAAAATATTTTTATTCTCACCTTCCGGCGTCCCACGCAGTCTTCCCGCCTCTCTCCACGCTTCCGGTCCCAGTAAGCGTTTGTGAAAATGCCCGCGATGGCGTCCGTTCTCGCGGGATCGCGAAGTCTCGCGGTCATTCGCGTGACGTCATCGCGAATAACCGCGAGACATCGCGATCCCGCGAGAACGGACGCCATCGTGGGCATTTTCGCAAAGGATTACTGGGAACGGCTGCGTGGGACGTCGGAAGGTAAGAATTAACACCATTTTTTATTTTTTTTTACATTCTATCTTTTACTACTGAGGCCGCATAGGCGGCCTCAGTAGTAAAAAGTTGGTCACACTCGTCAAACACTATATTTGACGAGTGTGACCAACCTGTCAATCAGTTCTCCAAGCGATGCTACAGATCGCTTGGAGAACGCTAACATTTTGCAAGCTAAATACGCTTGCAAAATGCTAATTTTTCCACAGGAAAATCGCGGGAATTTAAAATGCGATTTTCCCGCGGAATGGAATTCCGGAATTCTCGCGGTAATTTCCGCAAGAGTTCCGGTACGTGTGCACTTAGCCTTACACTCTGCGAGCAAGGACCGGTCTCAGGAAGCTGAGGAGACGATGGTACTTATACTTCCTGGTCCTTGCCCCAGCACCGCTTCGAACCTGGCCCTCCTGCCTCAGGTCCCTATTGAAGCAGTCTTTCATGGAACAACATCTAGTTTTGACTTTCTTCACTGTGAAAGGAACAAAAAAAAATGTAACAATAGCAATTTTGGATATGATAAAACAACCGTATGTGATGTGTGAGAATCATGTGGGAATAGTGGATGAGGGCAGGTATATCTCGCCCAGATTCCTTTCCTGTGTGGCCTAGTCTGGTCAGTATCGCACCTGCTTGCTAATGAATAATGGGAGGTGGATATAAAAGGATGCCAGGTGGTTGTGTGAGTGTCTCAGCCTGGGAACACAGAGAGCCTGTCTGTGTGAGAGACACACGTGAGTGGAAGCAGTGCCCACTGCAACTGTGGTTTGGCTGGACGGGAGAAGCCCGCCAGTTGGTAGTTAGGTTGTCCATTGCTTAGTTAGTGCCGGACAGGCAAGGATTTGTTTTATGTTTTATTTCCTTTTGCATTGCTTTCACCGTTAATAAACCTGACCCAGGGTCAGTTATACACGAATCCCAGCTCTGCGCCTGAGTTTCATGCTGAACGCACGTGACCTTTGACCCCAGCAAAGGCGATCCCGGAGTGTTTTATCACATTGTGGTGGAGAACGCGGGCATCACGTTGCAAGCATGAGCATGGAGGATGTGGTGAAAGCGCTGGTACAGTACACCGCCGTCCAGCAAGAAGCTAATCGGGTGATGATGGCCCAGCTGAGGCTGGTTTCACATTTGCGTTTTTTTTCGCTGTAATTTAGCGCTAAATAGCGCATGCGTTTTTTTCCTATACTTTGCATGGGATGCGCTTATGTGTGCATACACATGCGTTTGTACGCATTTTACCGCGCATGCGTTTTTTTTGCGGTATGCGCTCGGGCGCACAAAATGCAACCTGTTGCATTTTTTGTGCGTCCGATTTGCCTCAAAAAAACGCATGCGCACGCAATGCGTTTTTTTTACAGCAAGACACCCAATATAAGTCTATGGGTGCGCATATGTGCGCATTGGCATGCTTATGTATGCGTTTTTTTGCACATGCGTTTTTTTTGTTAACCATGGAATTTAGGGGTTTGGGTTAGAGTTAGGGTTAGTTAAGGGGGTTTAGGGTTAGGGTTAGGGTTAGGGTTAAGTATGGTTTGGTTAAGGGTTAGGGTCAGGGTTAGGGTTAGGGTTAGGGTTAAGGTTAGTTAGGGTTTGGGTTAGGGTTAAGTATGGTTTGGTTAAGGGTTAGGGTCAGGGTTAGGGTTAGGGTCAGGGTTAGGGTTAGGGTTAGGGTCAGGGTTAGGGTTAGGGTCAGGGTTAGGGTTAGTTAGGGTTTAGGGTTTGGGTTAGGGATAAGTATGGTTTGGTTAAGGGTTAGGGTCAGGGTTAGGGTTAGGGTTAGGGTTAGTTAGGGTTTAGGGTTTGGGTTAGGGTTAAGTATGGTTTGGTTAAGGGTTAGGGTCAGGGTTAGGGTTAGGGTTAGTTAGGGTTTGGGTTAGGGTTAAGTATGGTTTGGTTAAGGGTTAGGGTCAGGGTTAGGGTTAGGGTCAGGGTTAGGGTTAGGGTTAGGGTTAGGGTCAGGGTTAGGGTTAGTTAGGGTTTAGGGTTTGGGTTAGGGTTAAGTATGGTTTGGTTAAGGGTTAGGGTCAGGGTTAGGGTTAGGGTTAGTTAGGGTTTGGGTTAGGGTTAAGTATGGTTTGGTTAAGGGTTAGGGTCAGGGTTAGGGTTAGGGTTAGGGTCAGGGTTAGGGTTAGGGTCAGGGTTAGGGTTAGTAAAGTCATGGTTTGGGTTAGTGTGAGGGGCCACCTAATGTTGGAAAAAAACGCAAACACGGTAAAAACGCACTAAAAACGCATACAAACGCATAAAAACGCTGCGTTTTTTTCATGCATGCTCATAAAAATGCTTGAAAAAAACGCAGCAGTTGTATGCTTTTGTATGCGTTTTTTCAATGCGTTTTTTTGCGGGAAAAACGCGCTGCAAAAAAAAAGCAAGTGTGAAACTAGCCTGAAGGAGTTGGTGGACATGACAGCTACCGATCGTTCGCTTCTCCAGCAGGTGGCGCAGCGCCTGGCAAGCCTACATGAGGTTAACCTGGAAGCCGAGTCGAGAGTGATTCACGTGAGTCGGTACTGGCAGAAGATGACGACCGGAGATGACGTCGAGGCATACCTGACCTCGTTTGAACGGACGGCGGTGCGAGAAAAATGGCCGAAGGCACGATGGGCCGGCCTGATTGCCCCGTTTCTTTCCGGTGAGGCCCAAAAGGCTTATTATGACTTAGAGCCTGAAGCCGCGCAGGACTTTGACAAACTGAAAGCCGAGATCTTGGCCCGACTGGGAGTGACGACCGCTGTCCGTGCACAGAGAGTGCATCAATGGACTTATCAGCCGGATAAACCACCGCGGTCACAGATGTTCGACCTGATCCACGTGACGAAGAAGTGGCTACAACCCGAGGTGTTGACAGCGTCAGAGATAATCCAGAGAGTCGTCATGGACAAGTACTTGAGAGCTCTACCGCCAGCCCTGAGGAAGTGGGTAAGCCATGGAAATCCTACGACGGCAGATCAACTGGTGGATCTGGTTGAACGTTACTCCGTGGCGGAAGGACTCCGAGACGACGCTACCTCACCTCGTTCTTCATCTCCACGTGGAACCGGTAAGACTGTTCCAGGGAGTAGGGGAGATGGAAAAATCCCTAAGACAGTGGGGGAGGAAAACGGGACTGCCCGCACTGCGAGGCCGAGAGTAACGAACTATGGTCTAAGCAAGGGGCCCCTTAGGTGTTTCCGCTGCCAAGAGATGGGACATATTGCTGCGAACTGTCCGGTCACTACTGAACCCATGCAGTGCGACGTCACAGACTCTAAAAACCGCATGTCTATGGTTGCACGGGTAGTGAGTGTGAATGCCGGTCAAAAGGATGTGGAAAAACACTTGTGTGATTTAACTGTTGATGGCAAAAATGTGGTGGCATTGTTAGACTTGGGAAGTGTGGTGACTCTGGTGAAGGCCAGTCTGGTGTCAGCCCCGACTGGACCATCAAACAAATTTTCTGTAACGTGTGTGCATGGAGACACCTGTTCATACCTCACCACGGTCATATGCATTACTACTTCCTATGGGTCTGTGCAACATAAAGTGGGACTCGTCCCGGCGTTATTGCATGATGTTATCCTGGGCCGGGATTTTCCCCACTTCTGGCAATTGTGGGAGAATCAGTTGATGCCCTCGGGTAATAGTGTACTTGATTCTTCTCCCAGGGCGCGTGGGGGTCTCGAACCCCTGGAAGATGTCTCCCCGGAAGACTCGGGGGAAGAGTCTGCGGGAAATGACCTGCAGTTCCCGTTTTCAGTCATGGCGGGTGATACGGAGGAGACCGGGGAAGAGGAGGAGGCCGACAGCCGTCCACCTCCCTGTTTGCCGGATTTAGAAGTTCAGAAAGATGACTTCCAAAGCGAGCAAATAAAGGATCCTACCCTTTCTCAGGCTAGGACAAATGTAAAAGTGATAAATGGGGTACCCGTAGAACCTGGCTCTAGGCTGGCATATCCTTACATGGTTCTGGAGAATGATTTACTCTATCAGATAGAGAAAAAGGGGGAAGATACGGTGCAACTATTAGTCGTGCCAAAACCCGTGGGCAGGTGCTGGACCTGGCCCACGGACATGTGATGGGAGGTCACCTGGGAGTCCAGAAAACCACCGAAAGGATATTACACTGTTTTGTTTGGCCAGGCATGCATCACGATATTCGTGTATATTGTGAGTCTTGTCCTGACTGCCAAGCCTCTGCACCTAAGCCCCGGTTCTGTAGCCCTTTGGTACCCCTACCTATTATTGAAGTCCCGTTTGAGAGGATTGGGATGGATTTAGTTGGGCCCCTTCCACGGTCTGCACGTGGACACCAACATATCCTGGTCATCTTGGATTATGCCACTCGTTACCCGGAGGCCATCCCTTTGCGTAACACGGCCACCAAGACGATTGCCAAGGAACTGGTGCATGTGTTTAGTCGGGTCGGTATACCAAAACAGATACTCACCGACCAGGGGACCCCCTTTATGTCCAGGGTAATGAAGGAGCTCTGCCGATTGTTACAAATCGAACCGTTACGCACATCCGTGTATCACCCTCAAACAGACGGGTTGGTCGAACGGTTCAATAAAACTCTGAAGCAGATGCTGAGAAAGGTGATAGACAAGGATGGGAAGAACTGGGACTATTTACTTCCGTATTTGCTTTTTGCCATCAGGGAAGTACCCCAGTCTTCCACGGGATTCTCGCCTTTCGAGTTATTGTACGCCCGACGTCCTCGCGGACTGTTAGACGTTGCAAAAGAAACCTGGGAGGGTCAGGTCACACCGTTTAAAACAGTGATAGATCACGTCACACAAATGCAGGACCGTATTGCGGCTGTTATGCCTATCGTCAAAGAACACATGATACAGGCTCAAGGAGCCCAAAAAAGAATCTATGATAGGGGCGCCAAGATCCGTACGTTTGCACCCGGAGATAGGGTGTTGATCCTGGTCCCCACGGTGGACAGTAAGTTCCTGGCAAAGTGGCAGGGCCCCTTTGTAGTTTACTTCACCAACTCTTTCCTTAATCTCAAAGTATACCAGGCAGGTAAACGGAAACCTGAACAGATTTATCATGTAAATCTGATAAAACCCTGGAAAGATCGGTCTGCCTTGTCAGCGGAGCTGGCCCGTCCCGTCTGCTCACATACCGTACCGGAGGTACGGGTTGCAGAGACTCTCTCGGAGCGGCAAAAGACTGAGGTCAGGCAGTTTCTACTTCACAACCAAAAGTTTTTCTCAGAAAAACCCGGGCAGACTATGCTAATGAAACATGACATTGTAACGGAACCTGGTGTCACAGTTCACCTAAAGCCCTACCGAATCCCGGAAGCGCGCCGTGAAGCCGTTTCCCGAGAAGTGAAGGCAATGTTAGAGTTAGGAGTCATTGAGGAATCGCACAGTGCGTGGTCCAGCCCGATTGTGCTAATTCCTAAACCGGACGGCACCATCCGGTTCTGCAATGACTTCAGGAAACTGAATGCGGTCTCAAAATTTGATGCCTATCCTATGCCCCGGGTCGACGAGTTAATAGATCGGTTAGGAAAAGCCCGGTATATTATGACCCTAGATCTAACAAAGGGGTATTGGCAGATCCCTCTGGCTGAGGCTGCCAGAGAAAAGACGGCATTTGCTACGCCGGAAGGTTTATTTCAGTATGTGTATATGCCGTTTGGACTGCACGGGGCACCGGCGACCTTCCAGAGACTGATGGATTGAGTCTTGAGGCCACATAGGCGGTACGCTTCGGCCTATTTGGATGACATTGTCATTTACAGCTTGGACTGGGAGACTCATCTCCAGAAAGTACAAGCTGTGATTGACGACCTGTGGGAGGCAGGTCTAACCGCGAACCCCAAGAAATGTCACATCGGGCTAGAAGACGCCCGGTATTTGGGGTATGTAATTGGGAGGGGTGTTGTTAAACCCCAGGTTGATAAGATTCAGGCGGTTCAGGACTGGCCACAACCTGTCAACAAGAAGCAGGTGCAAGCCTTCCTGGGGATCGCCGGCTATTATCGCCGGTTCATACCCAATTTTGCAGCCATCGCTACCCCCTGACGGGTCTTACAAAAGGGAAAGACTCCGTCATGATTAAATGGAGTTTAGCGGCTGAAGAAGCCTTCCATAGCCTAAAACGGGCACTTTGCTCTCAGCCCGTACTGGTGACTCCGGACTTCCGCAGCGAGTTTGTGGTACAAACGGATGCCTCTGATACAGGTATCGGGGCCGTACTCTCACAAGTGAGGGACGGAGTGGAACACCCAGTCCTCTATCTCAGCAGGAAGCTGAATAAACACGAGCAAAGGTATGCAGTCATAGAAGAAGAGTGCCTCGCCATTAAGTGGGCTCTAGAGGCCCTCAAATATTACCTGGTGGGCCGAAAGTTCAGGCTGATTACTGACCATGCCCCTCTCAAGTGGATGCACTTGAACAAGGAACGGAATAGCCGGGTGACCCGGTGGTTCCTTGCCCTGCAGGCCTACACTTTTACGGTGGAGCACCGCCCAGGCGTACAGATGGGAAATGCAGATGCCCTGTCCCGAGTGCACTGTTTGGTGGGTGTCATTGCTCGACCGGAGAGGTCTGAGCAGAGGGGGGGATATGTGAGAATCATGTGGGAATAGTGGATGAGGGCAGGTATATCTCGCCCAGATTCCTTTCCTATGTGGCCTAGTCTGGTCAGTATCGCACCTGCTTGCTAATGAATAATGGGAGATGGATATAAAAGGATGCCAGGTGGTTGTGTGAGTGTCTCAGCCTGGGAACACAGAGAGCCTGTCTGTGTGAGAGACACACGTTAGTGGAAGCAGTGCCCACTGCAACTGTGGTTTGGCTGGACGGGAGAAGCCCGCCAGTTGGTAGTTAGGTTGTCCATTGTTTAGTTAGTGCTGGACAGGCAAGGATTTGTTTTATGTTTTATTTCCTTTTGCATTGCTTTCACCGTTAATAAACCTGACCCAGGGTCAGTTATACACGAATCCCAGCTCTGCGCCTGAGTTTCATGCTGAACGCACGTGACCTTTGACCCCAGCAAAGGCGATCCCGGAGTGTTTTATCACAGATGCAATAAACTCGCAGAAGTTCATCACATCACACGCGGTTGTGTGATCACGGCCAACTCTATCACTGCAGCGTAGTCATAATACTTGCGAAAGTCCTTTTGACCCCTAGCTGAGGCATTGTCCCATCCATCCCACAGCGATTTGGCCACCTCGTTCCACAGCCACCGTATCACCACTGCGTCGGAATGCAGAGGATCACGGTTGTCCCACAACGGAACTCGTTCATGGACAGATGTGATGAGGAGGTCGTTATTCACCTACTCCTCCTCGTCCCGCTGTGGAACCTATAATTGAAAAAATAGACATGAGTGTTTGAATGATATTATAGTTTAACCTATTACTCGCAAAGGGGGGTTTGCATGTAAATTCCTGGGCCAATTTTTAAAATTATGACCAATGTCCCTTTATGAGGTAATAACTCTGGAATGCTTCCATGGATACTGGTGATTCTGACATTTTTTTCGCGTGACATATTGTACTTCACGAGTGGTAAAATTGCATTCATTTAATTTTTCCAGAACTGTTGATAACGGGGGGTTGGATTTAGAGCGGGTTTTTATTTTTGACAGCTGTCGCACAATAAAAGACAGTTTTTATTGTAAAAATAGTTTCTGCAGCACCATATTTTGACAGCTAGAATTTTCACATATTTTGACCCATCGTGTCATGTGAGGTCTCATTTTTTTGGCATCACTTGATTCTGTGAGCTATAAGTTTTTCTTGGTTTTGCTGATTACGCTGTGTGATGGCTTTTTTTTTTCAGGAAAAGATGACGTTTTCTGCGGTACCATGGTTATTTATATTCCTCTTTTTGATTGCACAATATAGCACTTTTTTATGATAATAAAGCATTATCTTTTTGTTTGTAATTTTTTTATTTTTTTTTAATGTGGTTCGCTAAAGGGGTTAACTAACGTCACAGTTTGTTACAGAAGGGACGATAATGGCGATCTGTCACAGGCACTGCTGCAAGCTTCCTCATGGGGTTAAAAAAGGGAAAAAAATACTTACACGCCGTGTTGCCACCGATGCTCGGCCCCGAGTTGGCTGCTCCTGTCCTTCCTCACCACTTGAAGACCTCTGTGAGGAAAAAGTAATTTTAGTATTTTATGTTATTTAAATTTTAAAAAAAAATCTATTGTGGAATAATTTTTTTTTTTTTTGGTAAATTTATTTCGAAATTTATTTTAAATTATTTCGACCCTTTTTCTAAACAATTTCGTTGACATTGTCACATGTCACAGGGTGTCATGTGACATATCGCTGATCTGTCACATCACACATCAATGTGACAGAGCAGCGATCTGTCACAGGCACCGCTGCAGGCTTCCTCATGGGGTTAAAAAAGCCAAAAAATACTTACACACCGTGTTGCCACCGATGCTCGACCCCGAGTTGGCTGCTCCTGTCCTTCCTCACCACTTGAAGAGCTCTGTGAAGGAAAAATAAAAATTTTACACATGTGTAGAAGTGACAGTGAATACTTTGGAACAGTTGATAATGTACTCACTTCACTTGGTTGTCCACTGTGGGAATTATCACTGTTTGACGCCATGATCCTCCTGAATTCTGCAAGAATAAAATTAAACCAGAAAAAAAATAAAGATACTGCACAGCAAAAAAAAAAAAACATTAGCTGGTATCCTTACATGTCCCAAAGCTGTGCTGTCGTCTCCAGAGTCAGAAGAATAGTGAAGGAAAAACAATGCCCACCCACAAAATTTATGTATTTTTTGGGGGGGTTGGTCTAGACAGTCCCTGCTGAGACAACGCAAGCGCACGCTAACGCAGTCGTGCGCATATCAATGCGCACATAAGCGCTCCCATAGACGTTTATGTGTTTTTTTTGGCGCACTCCTTGCGCAAGAGTGCGCATTCGTTTTTCGACTGAAAACTGGCGCCAGAAAAATGCAACATGTTGCGTTTGGCGCCACATGACGCACTCGCTCAGACAACGCATGCGCTGCAAAATGCATACTAACGCATGCAAACGCAAGTCCATGCACCCCACATGTTAAAGATAGGGGCGCATGACGCATGCTCATGGATGTGCCGCAAACGCAGTGCACAAAAACGCTAATGTGAAACCACCCTATGTTGTATCCCATTCAGCCGCTGTGTTTGCCTTCAGACTGTTGATGTGTGGCAGGCATCCAGCCAAGCTCCTGGGTGTTGGTCTGTGTCCACCATCCCAGACTGTGTGTTGGTGTGTGGACCGCAAACCCCTGTTTGTTGGTGTCTAGCTTTTAGCCCCAGGGTGTAGATAGATGTGTGGCATTAATGGTGTGTTACCACAAGCCCTCTGGTGTTTGGTTTCCAGCCCCAGTGTGCTGATGTGTGGCCTCCAGCCCAGGCGTTATGTGTTGGGGTGTCGCCACTGTGTCAGTTTGTGGCCTTGAGCCCAGCCCCTGTGTGTTGGGCTGGAGGCAATACATCATGTGTTGGTATGCAGTCCCAGCTAGTGTGTGTGTGTGTGTGTGTGTGTGTGGCCTCTAGCTCAGCCACTGAGTGTTGGTGTGTGGCCTCCAACCCCTGGTGTTGTGTGTGGCCTCCAGCTCCTGGTGTTGGTGTGTGTTGTTGTGTGGCCTGCATGCCCTGTGTGTTGTGTCTAGACTTTGTATGTTGGTGTGTGGCTTACAGCCCAATCCTTGTGTCAAGGTGTGTGGCCTCCAGCCCATGTGTGTGTTGGTGTGCGGCTTCCATCCACTGTGTGTTTGTGTGTGGCCTCCAGCTAAACCCATGTGTGTTGGTATATTGCCTCCAGCCCCAGTGGTGTGCTGGTTGGTATGTGACTTCTAGTTCCTGTTTGTTGGTGTGTGGTCTACAGTCCAACTCCTGTGTGTTGATGTGTGGCTGCTGGGTGGCCTCTTAATGTTTGGTCTCCAACACAGTCCATGTGTATTGGTTGATGTGATGCCTCCATTTCTGAATGTGCTGATGTGTGGCTTCCAGTCTTTCGGGTATGTTGGTGTGTGGCCTCCAGAAACTGTGCATTGGTGTGCGCCATTGTGTATTGGTGTATGACCTCCAGCCTCTTGTTGGTTTGTGGCCTTCAGCCAGCCCCTGTGTGCTGGTGTGTGGCCTACCGTCCCTGTGTGTTAATATGTAGCCTCCAGCCTGGTGTGTTGGTGCATGGCCTTCAGCTCAGCCACTGTCTGTTGGTGTGTGGTTTTCAGCCTCAGTGTGTTTATGTGGCCTCCAGTTCCTCTGTGTGTCCTACAGAGCCCAGCCCATGTGTGTTGTGTAGCCTCCAGGCCACCAGACTTTTTGTGTTGGTGTGTGGCCCACATCCCATGTGTGTTTGTGTGTGGCTTTCAGCACCTGTGTGGTTGGTGTGTCACCTTCAGCCCCTGTGTTTTGAATAGTGTGTGCATAGAGCCCCTGAGTGTTGGGTTTTGGTCGTATGCGAGGGTCGATATGTGTCCCCCAGGATGTGGACGGAGTCCTATTAACCCCTTCATGACCCAGCCTATTTTGACCTTAATGACCTGGCCATTTTTTGCAATTCTGACCAATGTCCCTTTATGAGGTAATAACTCAGGAACGCTTCAACGCATCCTAGCGATTCCGAGATTGTTTTTTCGTGACATATTGGGCTTCATGATAGTGGTATATTTAGGTCAATAATTTTTGAGTTTATTTGTGAAAAAAATGGAAATTTGGCAAAAATTTTGAAAATTTTGCAATTTTCAAATTTTGAATTTTTATTCTGTTAAACCAGAGAGTTATGTGACACAAAATAGTTAATAAATAACATTTCCCACATGTCTACTTTACATCAGCACAATTTTGGAAACAACATTTTTTTTCGTTAGGAAGTTATAAGGGTTAAAAGTTGACCAGCAATTTCTCATTTTTACAACAAAATTTACAAAACCATTTTTTTTAGGGACCACCTCACATTTGAAGTCACTTTGAGGGGTCTATATGGCAGAAAATACCCAAAAGTGTCACCATTCTAAAAACTGCACCCCTCAAGCTACTCAAAACTATATTCAAGAAGATTATTAACCCTTCAGGTGCTTCACAGGAACTAAAGCAACATGGAATGAAAAAATGGACATTTTAATTTTTCCAACCAAAATTTTATTTTAGCATCAGTTTTTTCATTTTCACATGGGTAACAGGATAAAATGTATCCTAAAATTTGTTGGGCAATTTCTCCTGAGTACACTGATACCTCATATGTGGTCATAAACCACTATTTGGGCGCACGGCAGGGCTCAGAAGGCAAGGAGCGCCATTTTACTTTTTGAATGTAAAATATGCTTGAATGTTTAGCGGTTGCCATGTCTTGTTTTAAGAGTACCTGTGTGCCTAAACATTGGAGCTCCCCCACAAGTGAGCCCATTTTGGAAACTAGACCCTCCAAAGAACTTATCTAGATGCATAGTATGCACTTTGAACCCCCAGGTGCTTCACAAATTGATCTGTAAAAAAAAAAAGTACTTTTTTTTTCACAAAAATTTTATTTGGCCTCAGTTTTTTCATTTTCACATGGGCAACAGGATAAAATGGATCCTAAAATTTGTTGGGCAATTTCTCCTGAGTACATCAATATCTCATATGTGGTCATAAACCACTGTTTGGGCGCACCGCAAGGCCCGGAAGGGAAGGAGCGCCATGTGACTTTTTGATTGGAAAATTAGCTCCAATCGTTAGCGGACACCATGTCGCATTTGGAGAGCCCCTGTGTGCCTAAACATTGGAGCTCCCCCACAAGTGACCCCATTTTGGAAACTAGACCCCCGAAGGAACTTATCTAGATGTGTGGTGAGCACTTTGAACCCCCAAGTGCTTCACAGAAGTTTATAACGCAGAGCAGTGAAAATAAAAAAATAATTTTTTTTCCTCAAAAATGATTTTTTAGCCCGCTATTTTTTATTTTCCCAAGGGTAACAGGATAAATTGGACCCCAAAAGTTGTTGTCCAGTTTGTCCTGAGTACACTGGTACCCCATATGTGGGGGAAAACCACTGTTTGAGCGCACGGCATGACTCAGAAGGGAAGGAGCGTCATTTGACTTTTTGAATGGAAAATTAGCTCCAATCGTTAGCGGACACCATGTTGTGTTTGCAGAGCCCCTGTGTGCGTAAACTTTGGAGCTCCCCCACAAATGACCCCATATTGGAAATTAGACCCCCTAAGGAACTTATCTAGATGCATAGTGAGCACTTTGAACCCCCAGGTGCTACACAGAAGTTTATAACGCAGAGCCGTTAAAATAAAAATATTTTTTTCCCTCAAAAAATAAATTTTTAGCCTGCTATTTTTTATTTTCACAAAGGTAACAGGATAAATTGGACCCCAAAAGTTGTTGTCCAGCTTGTCCTGAGTACGCTGGTACCACATATGTGGGGGGGACCACTGTTTGGGCACACGTTGGGGCTCAGAAGGGAAGTAGTGACGTTTTGAAATGCCGACTTGATGGAATGGTCTGTGGGCGTCATGTTATGTTTGCAGAGCCCCTGATGTACCTAAACAGTGGAAACCCCCCACAAATGACCCCATTTTGGAAACTAGATCACCCAAGAAACTAATATAGATGTGTGGTGAGCACGTTGAACCCCCAAGTGCTTCAAAGAAGTTTATAACGCAGAGCCGTGAAAATAAAAAAATATTTTTTTTTCCTCAAAAAATTATTTTTAGTCCACTATTTTTTATTTTCACAAGGGTAACAGGATAAATTGGACCCCAAAAGTTGTTGTCCAGTGTGTCCTGAGTACGCTGGTACCCCATAAGTGGGGGGGGACCACTGTTTGGGCACACGTTGGGGCTCGGAAGGGAAGTAGTGACGCTTTGAAATGAAGACTTGATGGAATGGTCTGTGGGCGTCATGCTACATTTGCAGAGCCCCTGATGTACCTAAACAGTGGAAACCCCCCACAAGTGACCCCATTTTGGAAACTATATCACCTAAGGAACTAATCTAGATGTGAGGTCAGCACTTTGAACCCCCAAGTGCTTCACAGAAGTTTATAACGCAGAGCTGTGAAAATAAAAAAATATTTTTTTTTCCTCAAAAAGTGATTTTTAGCCCACTATTTTTTATTTTCACAAGGGTAACAGGATAAATTGGACCCAAAAAGTTGTTGTCCAGGTTGTCCTGAGTACGCTGGTACCCCATATATGGGGGGGGACCACTGTTTGGGCACACGTTGGGGCTCGGAAGGGAAGTAGTGACGCTTTGAAATGCCGACTTGATGGAATGGTCTGTGGGCGTCATGTTACGTTTGCAGAGCCCCTGATGTACCTAAACAGTGGAAACCCCCCACAAGTGACCCCATTTTGGAAACTAGACCCCCCAAGGAACTTATCTAGATGTGTGGTGAGCACGTTGAACCCCCAAGTGCTTCACAGAAGTTTATAACGCAGAACCGTGAAAATAAAAAATCTTTTTTTTCCACAAAAATAATTATTTTCGCCCCCATTTTTTTATTTTCCCAAGGGTAACAGGAGAAATTAGACCCCTAAAGTTGTTGTGCAATTTTTCCTGAGTACCCTGATACCCCATAAGTGGGGGTACACCACTGTTTGGGCACACGTCGGGGCTCGAAATGGAGGGAGCACCGTTTGACTTTTTGAACGCAAAATTGGCTGGAATAAATGGTGGCTCCATGTCGCGTTTGGAGAGCCCCTGATGTGCCTAAACAGTGGAAACCCCTCAATTCTATCTCCAACCCTAACGCCAACACACCCCTAACCCTAATCCCAACCCTAATCATAACCCTAACCACAACCCTAATCCCAACACACCCCTAACGAAATCCCAACTCTAACCCTAACCACAAGCCTAACCGTAATCCCAACCCCAACCCTAATCCCAATTCCAACCCTAACCCTAAATTCAACCCTAACCCTAAATTCAACCCTAACCCTTAGTCCAACCCTAACCCTTAGTCCAACCCTAACCCTTAGTCCAACCCTAACCCCTAGTCCAACCCTAACCCCTAGTCCAACCCTAACCCCTAGTCCAACCCTAACCCCTAGTCCAACCCTAACCCTAACCCTAACCCTAACCCTAACCCTAGCCCTAACCCTAACCCTAGCCCTAACCCTAGCCCTGGACCTAACCCTAATGGAAAAAAAAAAAAAAAAAAATATTTTATTATTTGTCCCTACCTATGGGGGTGATAAAGGGGGCGGTGATTTACTTTTTATTTATTTTGATCACTATGAAAGTTTATCATAGTGATCAAAATAAATGAATCTGCAGCATTGCAGATTCGATTCGGCGCACTGCGCATGCGCCCGCCATCTTGCAAGATGGCGGCGCCCATGACGCTGGACGGCAGGACACCGGGACGGATAGCGGGAGATCGGAGGCACAAAGGAGGGTGAGGGGGTGATCGGAGGGTGAGAGGGGATGATCGGAGGGCTGGGGGGGAGGAGAGAAGGCGGGGGGGGGGCAGATCATGACGGCGGCTGCCGATCGGTGCCGTCAGAAGGTGGCGGCAGCCGATCGGTGCCGTCAGTCGGTGTGGGGGGGGTCGGGTCTCGGTGTCCAGCCATGTCCGATGCTATTTCAGCATCGGCCATGGCTGGATTGTAATATTTCACCAATTTTCATTGGTGAAATATTACAATCGCTCTGATTGGCAGTTTCACTTTTAACAGCCAATCAGAGCGATCGTAGGCACGTGGGGGCTAAGCCACACCCCCAGGTGTTAACTCTGAAGGGTCCTTTGTGTGCGGGTCGGGTGACCTTTCAGTGACCCCGGTCACCCGACCCGCAGGGGGGCTATTTATAGCATGACGCCTACGTAGGCGTCATAGGTCGTTTGGGCACTGCTTTTCATGACGCCTACGTAGGCGTCATAGGTCGTGAAGGGGTTAAACCCACTGGAGTGCCTTGTGTTCACAGCAGGACGCCTGTGAGTCTCAATGCAAAATAAAGGAAAGAATGGATTGGGCCCAAGTAGTGCCTCAGTCAGATTTTTAGGAAAACCCGTTAAGGGCTTTTATTTTTAGAGGGATTTGCAGGTTTGGTTGTGGGGCGAATCCCTCTCTCCACTCCAGATTTTGGAAGTGGCTCTATGGCCACGATTCCATTTAAATCTGTCAGTTTTGCTTTGGGTGTGTCAGTGTTGGAGTTTGCAAGTTGCAGAGCAGGTAGCTCTGTGCAACCCATGGGTCTGTATGGAGCTAACACAGACCCAGGGACTTACAGGTGGCTGATGCATCCAAAAGGCACGGTGGTGGCATTGCCACGGCAACGGGTTTTGAGTCGTGTGGAATGTGTTTGTGGAAACCCAGCTGCGATCTGGAAAGCATCACTCCTATGTGTGAGTTCTGAAAATAAAGACACCATTTATGTTGAACTTTCTTTGGTCCCTGCCTATCTGTCGCACAGCACCAACCCTGCTGCACTACAGCCTCCAGCCAAGCTCCTGGGTCATTCAGCCCCTGTTTTAGTATATGGCCCTCAGCCACTAGTGTTGGTGTATGGCCCCAAGCCTCTGTATACTGGTGTGTGGCCTTCAGGTCAGAAACTGTGTATGTTGGTGTGTGTGTGGCCTCCAGCACCTGTGTGTTGTTGTGTGTCCTGCATCCTGTGTGTGCTGGTATGTGGGTGGCCTACAGCAATATCCCAGTGGGTTGGTGTGTGGCTTCCAGCCCTGTCCCTGTTTGTTGGTATGTGGCCTCAAGCCCCGTTTGTTGGTGTGATGGCTCCAGTCCCTGTGTGTTTGTGTATGGTCTCCAGTCTGGAGCTGGAGGCTGCACACCAATAAACAGTGTGTTGGTGTGTGGACTCCAGTCCCATGGTGTGTTTGTATGTAGCCTCCAGCTCATCTCCTAAGTGTGTTGGTGTTTGGCCTCCAGTCCCTGTAAGTTTGTGTCTGGCCTCCAGCTCCCGATTTCTAGTGGTCGTACAAGTTAAGGCTCTCTTTGCTAAGACTGCCGCCTTCAAAGAACATTTTTTGACACCCTTATGGTTACCCCAGCCAGGTATATTGACTGATCAAGGAAATTCTGCAGTTTGTCTATACATTCTTGTAATGTGGGGCCCACCACTATACTGTGATAGCCAGGGGGCACCAGGGATATTTGGCAAAGTGAGTGGCAAGATGGAGGAGTTGTTATTGCTGCCTGGAAACTAGTAGCTCCAGCTCTGTAATCCGCTCTTTTATCCCCTGCAGTTACGTTATTAGCGTTATTAGCGTGTGACTTGGCTCTCTCAACCACCTTCTTTTACAGATAATCCAGGTTAATACTATTCACTACTTGTCTCAATTCTGAGGCAGGTTCACGTAGACACCACAGCAGGCTGCGATCCTGTTTGTGACCCCAGGTGTTTTTGTTTGTTTTTTTGTGTGTGGCCTTCATGTTGGTGTGTAGCATCCAGCCCATGTGTGGCCTCTAGACCAGTGTGTGTTAGTGTGAGGCCTACAGCCCCTTGTTGGTGTATTGCCTCCAGCGCCTGTGTGTTGGTGTGTGGCATACTGCCCTGTTTTGGGGGTATAGTCTCCAGCCCGTGTGTTGGAGTGTGGCCTTCAGCCCAGCCCCTATGTGCTCATGTGTGGCCTCCACCCCCCATGTGTTGTGTGTGGCCTCTATCCCCATCCCTTGTGTGTTAGTGTTTTGCCTCCAGCACAGCCCCTGTGTGTTGGTGTGTGTGACCTCCAGCCCCTGTGTGTTTGTGTGTGGCTTCCAGCCCCTGTGTGTTGGTGGATTGCCTCCAGCTCCTGTGTGGCCTCCAATCCAGCCCTTTTGTGTGTGGCCTACAGCGCAGCCCCTGTGTGTGGTGTGTAGCTTATTGGCTAACAGTGTTGGTGAGTGGTCTCCAGCACCTGTATATTGGTCAGCTGTATGGGCACTTGCAGCGTTCTACTTCCTATAAGGACAAATGTGTTACCCCCTCTTTCCCATTATGAAGTAATGTCCCCCATCCTGTACTAATATCTCCCATCCTGGTCCTCTTATATGTCGCCCATGTTGGACCCCTTCTTGGTATATACAATATGTCCCTTGAATTCTGGGCACATTCCTTGGTATATGTCTTCCATTCTGGGCTCATCCTGGTATATAATCTGTATAAATGCCCATATAAACATCTACCCCATCCTGGGTCCATTCCAGATATATCACCCATCCTTGGCCCATATGTCCACCTACCTGGGAGCCATCCTGGTATATATTATGGTGGTGTGTGGCCTCCAACCCCTGTGTGCTGGCGTGAGGCCCCAAGCCCAACACCTATGTGTTGGTGTGTGTAGCTCAACCCCTGTGTGTTGGTGTGTAGCCTCCAGCCAATGTGTGCTGGTGTGACACGGCCTCCAGCCCAGCACCTGTGTGATGACGTGTGTGGCCAACAGCCCGTGCTTTGGTGTGTGCCCTCCAGCACGGGTGTTGGTGTGTGTTGTTGTGGCCTCCAGCTTCTATATATTGGTGTGTGTCCTCCTCCAGCCCAGCCCCCGTGTCTTAGAGGCTGGAAGCTACGCAGAAACACAGAGGCTGGAAGCTAAACAAAGTGTTTCTGTGTGGCTTCCAGCCTTTTTGTTGTGTGCATCTTCCCGCACCTGTGTTGTGTGTGGCTTCTAGCACCTGTGTTGTGTGTGTGGCTTCCAGCATTTGTGTTGTGTGTGTGAATTCCAGCATCTGTGTTGTGTGTGTGGCTTCCAGCATCTGTGTTGTGTGTGTGTGTGACTTCTAGCATTTGTGTTGTGTGTGTGACTTCCAGCATCTGTGTTGTGTGTGTGTGTGTGTGTGTGTGTGTGGCTTCCAGCATCTGTGTTGTGTGTGTGGCTTCCAGCATCTGTGTTGTGTGTATGGCTTCCTGCATCTTTGTTTTGTGTGTGTGTGGGTGGCTTCCAGCATCTGTGTTGTCTGTGTGTGGCTTTCAGCATCTGTGTTGTGTGTGTGTGTGTGTGTGTGGCTTCCAGCATCTGTGTTGTGTGCGTGGCTTCCAGCATCTGTGTTGTGTGTGTGTGGCTTCCAGCATCTGTGTTGTCTGTGTGTGTGGCTTCCAGCATCTGTGTTGTGTGTGTGGCTTCCAACATCTGTGTTGTGTGTATGGCTTCCAGCGTCTGTGTTGTGTGTATGGCTTCCAGCATCTTTGTTGTGTATGTGGGTGGGTGGCTTCCAGCATCTGTGTTTGTGTGTTGTGTGTGTGGCTTCCAGCATCTGTGTTGTGTGTGTGGCTTCCAGCATCTGTGTTGTGTGTATGGCTTCCAGCGTCTGTGTTGTGTGCATGGCTTCCAGCGTCTGTGTTGTGTGCATGGCTTCCAGCGTCTGTGTTGTGTGTATGGCTTCCAGCATCTGTGTTGTGTGTGTGTGTGTGTGTGTGTGTGTGTGTGGCTTCCAGCATCTGTGTTGTGTGTGTGGCTTCCAGCATCTGTGTTGTGTGTGTGGCTTCCAGCATCTGTGTTGTGTCTGTGGCTTCCAGCATCTGTGTTGTGTCTGTGGCTTCCAGCATCTGTGTTGTGTGTGTGTGGCTTCCAGCATCTGTGTTGTGTGTGTGGCTTCCAGCAGCTGTGTTGTGTGTGGCTTCCAGCACCTATGTTGTGCGTGGCTCTCAGCTTCTGTGCTAGTGTGTGCAGCCCACTCAAGACCAACATTGAAGGTTTGGAGCAGGTCCTCCATACTAAGCAAAGGACACTAGAAGATACCCCTGCTGGGATAGTATCTGCCAATTACCTTACTTGCTAACACTTTTATTAAGTACAATCAAAGCAGTTATTATGCTTGTAATACCATGCCATATGTAAAGTATAGGTTGTTTTATAATGTAACGTGTATATTAGTAATGTACGGTATTGTAAGATAAGAGTATTGTATAGGGGCTTACTAAAATTATTGTATAGCATTTGTAGACATATTAAATTTATTTACTGTACATTAGTAGCAGGGACATGTGTGATGTGTGATAAAGATGTTGTGTAGGATCTTGAAGCACTTTTTGTAGAAAAAGTTATAAAAGTAGCAATGCCTGATAGGAAGAGTTGATAGTAAATAGGAAAAGCATTGTTGCAGAGACAAGATGTACAGATTAGGTGGTGAACCTCTTAGCAACGGTTGCTACTCAAAGAGTTTAGGGAAAATAAAAAGTGTTCGTATTACATAGGTAGATGTGACAGTATAAAGTATGTGCAATTTAATTAAGAATATTTTTGGTAAGATAATGTTATGTAACGTTGAAGGGATGTGCCTCCCTAAAAGGGAAGTTAGATTTGACTTATATACCTGTTGTAATGCATTACCAAAATTTTTGTATGTTCCCTGTAACATCATTTTACTCTATTTCAGCCTGTGGACGTGCTGCGTTTTAATGGGGGAGGGGGTGGTATGTGGCACCCCTGAGGGTCCAGTCGCCACAGAGGTACTGTACCTCAACCAGAGGTGTGGTATCCCACCTTGCAGGTAAGATGGAGACACCTAACCTAGCTCTGACACAACACCTGCATCCACCACACACTATAGCAGCAGGTGCTCCTATATCCCTGCTGGCTAGGAAAGGGTGCTAGAAGGTGGATGGAGTTTGAGGGTTGGAGCGGGAGAATAGGGAAGTTAGGATAGTCTTCCCGTAGGGGAAGAAGGGGAAAGATGTGCATAGGCAACCTTCCCATAGCGAAAGGAGGGAAGAGATAGAATTGTACAGCAGACCCCTGGTCTGATGGGACTGCTGGTACGTACTGAAGGAAGCTCTCTGAAGTGGGAAAGGGATTCCTAGAGGCACGGATTGAGCAAGTGCTACCAGTGGGGCTCGTTCCACGCTGACGGACGTTAGGTGGGGGAAATCCAGGTTGCAGAAGGGTCTCAGTGCCCTAGCCTAGTGGAGTGGACAACAGGACTCAGCTAGAAAGCCGATAGCTGTGGCCACTTTAGGGGCCACAGCCAACATCCACAGTTATCTTCTCCAGAAAGGAGCAAGGAAAAGCATTGGGCCCGTTATCCCACAAGGTCCGCGGCTGCTGGTCTGAGACACTGACTGTGAGGTGCTGGGAAGGAAGAGGAGTGGAAATAAGGACAGTGACCGCGTCACCGCCGCTGTGACACTGTCCCTTTAAGAAGCGGCCCGGTACCGAGTATCCCACGGCCCTGGCTAGCGTTCCACATACATCAAGAGGGTCCATTCCCTTCCTGTGTTCTGGTGCTGCTGCTGCTACCTGTAGGATATATTAGCCGTATATAGCTAGCCCAAGGTGTAATTGGAATACAGAGAAAATAGAAAAAAGAAATGCAGTAACCAGTGCACACACAAAAAGGCTTTATTGAACTGCCATGCCAGACAGACAGAATACCTTAATATAAAACACCATTAAAATCACATGCAAGGACTGATAAGAACCGACATATTAGACTAATTTTCATAAATCAATGATGGGTGAAAAGGTGTTGAATGTATCACTGGGTGAATAAATGTCAAAGAGGATGAGATTGCATAATAAATATACAGATGGTGATATGTAAATGGGGGCTATATATACTGCCAATCTAATACAATTACCATTAATGATAAAATAATTTCAGCAAGTCACTCAGTAGAGAACATGAGGCTCCCCTCTAGCAATTCCCATTACTACCAGAAAGCACATCAAACAATCGAGATACAAAAATGACTAATGATCATAGTTACCCAATATCAGTGTCCTAACGTCAGGTCAGTCCAGTCCGACACGTGTCGCTGTCCTAAAGACAGCTTCATCAGGGAAGTAGTCTTGTGATAGGTCATGTCCCTATATATATATTGGCAAATGCATTTGCCATTTCCCCAGGACTCGCCAACACCTGTGTGCGGCGTCTCCTGGGTACTTCTGGTTTTCATGAGGGCAGAGCTCCTGGCTTGTTACTGCGCATGCGCTACACATATTTGTGCATTCCACTCAAACAAAGATGGCACAGACGCGTTCCAGCCACAAGAAGTTGTATAAGAGGAATGCCTCTTTAGTACATAGCGCTATTAGATATAATCATAGCGGTCAATACCATAATACTGCCACATAATATCATTATATATTCCTTAATGTTGTAATTCAATAGTGGGATAAAGGCTTTTTTAATATACATAAACATGATATCAGTCTTGTGTCCACAATCCATCACTGCGCATGCGTTAACTACCAATTCACATGAATACAATTCTCTAGGCTCATTACTAAGCTTGCACTAAGCATCTAGAAGTGTTCCACTCAGTTAAGGATAATGGAAATGCTTTGCAGCAGCAGGAACTTTCTTGAAAAGACCACCTCAAAGTGTATTGCACTTAATGCTGCGCTATTACCGGCCAATATCATATATTCCTCTTTATTGAAATGGCAGATTTATAATTATATTATCTGGCAGACAACTATAACAAAATACAAAGACCTAATTTCAGCCATATATCTTGCGTTGACAAATTTATGCATTCCATCAAGCCAGCACTAGTATATTTAAGTCATAGGTCATATCTATCACAGTGCCAACCAAATCCTTCACAGAATAGATACCCAAACTATGTGGAAAAGGGTAAATCGAAGCACAACAGCGACACATGTCAAAATATGACATGATATCAAAATCAAACAAATGTCAATCCCTTCTTGTCCCTATCTTCCTCCAGATCTTAAATGTAAACATATAAATGTAAAAATTCTACAACAGAGGAGGAAATAAAGTGGGTCAAATGAATATTAAAGGCATTGCTGTTAAGTTTGGAAATAAAATTCTCACACTCTGTCTCTGTACCAGTCCAAATGAAAGGAACATCATCATCTATAAACCGAAACCATGAAAACACATGTGCTTGAAATGCCAGTGATGGGTACACATGCTCCGCCTCCCACCAGCCCAAGAATAGATTGACGAAAGACGGAGCACAACGTGCACCCATCGCTGTCCCAGAGATTTGATGAAGAAAGGTTAAATCAAAAATAAAATAATGAGTCAACACAAAATTGAGCAAACCCACTTTATTTCCTCCTCTGTCATAAGATTTTTGGATTTGAGGCTCTCTCTTGAAGTAAACCACCTTTGCACGGATTTATTCTGCAAGAAAATGGCAACTAATAGACTGTTGGACTATCAGAGTTATCACCCGGAATATTGGGGAATACCATATGGACAGTTTGCAAGACTGCGTCGTAACTGACCTAGAGCACAGGACTTCCAAAACCAATGTAAGGATCTTACCAAGCGGTTAAAAAATAGGGGTACCCTAAGTCAGTGATCTCACAAACATACCGTAAAACTATGTCTAAGACACGTGAGGATTTGCTAAGACCCAACTCACGTATTCAAGATGTGGGGGTCAGATTCATCCCCACGTTCCACAATCAGTGGGATGCGGTGAGGAGACTGTTATCCAAACATTGGCAAATATTGAAAACCAACACGAGAATTTCTGAATTTTTACCAGAATGACGGATGCTGACGGTTAGAAGGGCACCCAACCTTCGCAACTCATTGATGAACAGTCATTTTACTCGACCAACTATAAGAACTGTGAATGCAATGTTTGTGCCATTATGAAACGTAGTGATTCATTCAGGAATCCAGTGGATTCGCAGGTGTACAAGCTGGGCGACTACATCAATTGTAAAACGCAAAATGTAGTGTATGCATTGATTTGCTCCTGTCCTATGGTATACGTAGGACAGACATCACAAGAATTACCAAAGCGTATACAAATACATACTTCTAACGTCAATTTGGCCAAAATAGATCAGGCCAAAGGTAAAACCTTGTCTTCAGTAGCAGTCCACTTCTTGGAATGCCATAATGGAAAAACCCTTGGGCTCACAGTGGTGGGCCTTCAGAAGGTTAAAACCAATATCCGAAGAATGGATCGGCAAGGCGCGTTGCTAATATTAGAATCCAGATGGATCTACAAGCTGAATTCAGTGAGTCCTATTGGTATGAATGAAGAACTTTTCTTCACTGGGTTTTTGATGAGCTAGAAGATATGGCGGTAGAATTAGTACAGACACATGATTGGGTTTTATTAGGTTTCGTGGTAGAGGACAGATCTTTCGGCCGGTTTAGCCATGCCATACTCATATATTTGGAGGTGGGACTGCTTTAGAATAAGGTTTACCGTATATACTTGCGTATTAGCCGAGATTTTCAGCCCATTTTTTGGGGCTGAAAGTCCCCCTCTCTGCTTATACGCGAATCATATACCGGGGGGTCAGCTGGGGAGGGGGAGCGGGGGTGTCAGAGATCATACTCACCCCCTCCTGGCGCGGTCTATGCAGCCCCCCTGCTTGCTCCATGCTCTTGGCGCCCCTGCTCTTCCTGCTTTCAGCTATCCCGTGGTACCACTCATTAAACTCATGAATATGCGCATATACATGAGTTTAATGAGCGGTACCACGTGACCACTGAAAGCAGGAAGAGCAGCGGCGCCGAGAACATTGAACAAGCAGGGGGGCTTCAGAGACCTGCGCCAGGAGGGGGAGCCATATTCATCTGTCCCTGTCCCACCGCTGCACGTCGCTCTGCTGTCTTGCGTCCTCTGGCAGTGACATTCAGGTCAGAGGGCGCGATGACGTAAATAGTACGCGCCCTCTGCCGGAACAGTCACTGCAGAGCTGGCAACACTGATGAACAGCGGTAGCAACGGAGGTATGTAGTTGTTTTTTTTTTTTTTTTTTGTTTATTGAGGCAGCAGCAGCAAAATAATTGAATTACCTCACACTACCTGTGCAAATGTGGCCACTCACTGTGCAGTATTATAAGTGGCCACTCACTTTAAATATTCAAAAACATTTAACCTACTGATTAGAGTTGAGCGAAACAGGTCGGTCAAATTCATAAGTCGACGACTTTTGCTAAAGTCGGGTTTCATGAAACGAAACCCAACCATAGCGGGAGGTCGGCCACGAGGTCAGCGACCAGAGCGCCAAAGTCGCGTTTCAAATGATGCTTCCAGCGCCCTTTTTCAGCCAAGGATGGAGGAAGCACACTGTGGGCAACGCGATGAAATGGGTAGCGGTCACCAACATCTTTGAGAAGGGCATGCAAGTGATTGGCTTGCTTTGTGTGGCGTCACAGGGGGTATAAAAGGGCGTGCACGCCGACCGCCATCTTCTGCCGATCTTAGCATAGAGAGAGGTTGCTGCTGAAGATTCTGAATAAGGGAGAGCATTAGGCAGGGAAGAACAAAAAAACTGCTTCTGCTGGTAGCGATTTTCACTGTGCACCTCAACAGTTTGTGTGTAGTGACAGGGGAGGCTATATTTTTGTGCATCAGCTCTGTTGGTTATTAGGCTGCCTTATAAGGCTCCCTGATAGCTGCATTGCTGTTTGCACACTGCTGTGCAAACTGCCTTTATAAAAGCAAAAATACTTTTCTTCACAGTTGCCAAGCGTTCATTTTTCCACACTTTTGTGTGCAGTAGTCCTGCTTATTAGGCTGCCTGCTGCCATACTTGGACTGAGAGCATCATTGTCAGCCTCCTAAAATTTCTAGCGAGATTCAAATTCTCCCCAATATTCTATACACCTTGTACCTTGTTTTACAGTACCATATAGCTTGTGGTATTTTGGGTACATTTTCCCAAAAATGAGGAAGTATGGTGGAAGAGGCCTTGAACGTGGGCGGGGGTTGCAAGCTGGTACTTAAGGAGGTGGTGGTGGTGGTGCATCTGCTGGTAGTGGCAAAAGCACAATAGCACCTAAGGCAGGAGGTGTTGAGCCTGCATCATTGTCTGGCTCCACAAGGCCTCGAAGGCTCCCTTTTCTGGGAGTAGGTAAACTGCTTTTAAAGCCGGAGCTTCAGGAACAAGTTTTGGCTTACATTGCTGACACAGCCTCCAGCTCTATCGCCTCCTCTTCTGAAGTTTCAAAAAATAAAAGCACTGAGTCGTCAGTCGAGGCTCCTGGTCAGGAACAACACCTTTCCTTGTGTCCTTCAACCCTACCAAAAGTGAAGGATGCGGCAGGCCACACTACAAATTACTCCATGGAGCTCTTTTCACATACCATGCCTGGGTTATCAAGTCAAATCGTGAATTCCCCAGTCCAAGATGAATCTGACATGGAGTGCACTGATGCACCGCCACTGCTAGATTTTTCTGCTGGTACATTCACTCAGAGCACTACATTGTCCTCGCAGTGTATTGAGCCAGAATCTGACCCTGATGAAACTCAGGTGCCCCTTCCCGCATACTATACCACCTTACACGGTGACACAGAGGAAGGTGCACATGAAATTGAAGAGGAGGTGATGGATGACCCAGTTGTTGACCCAGATTGGCACCCATTGGGGGAAGAGGGTGCCGCTGCCAATAGCTTAGAAGAGGAGGAGTAGGATCTGCAGCAGGCATCGACAGTGCAACAGCTGTTAGCTGGCACAGTCCCGTAGCAGTCCAAAAATGGGTTACAAAAACCAAAAGAGTTGCCGGACAGCTTGGCCAGACGGTCAAATTAGCACAGCGTGCAAGGCCTCAAAATGTCTTCCATAGTAGGAAGAGTGCAGTGTGGCACTTTTTTGAACAAAATCCTAATGATCATGCAAAGGTTATCTGTAAGAAGTGCGCAAAGACCTTTAGCCGAGGGAAAAATCTGAGAAATTTGAATACCAGTTGCATGCTTAGACATTTAACCACCATGCATTTGCAAGAGTGGATGGACTACCAAACCTCTCGTACCACATGTGCACCTGCTCCGAATGAAGGTAGTCAGCAACGCTACATCGCTTCCCCCACTGTAAGCCCACCGGTTAGCACACCACCAGCAGCAAATGTTGAGGTGTCGTCGCAAGGCCAAAGCAGTCAGGGAATCACAATGTTATTGCTACGAAAGACTAAATGTAGGCCATCAGCAAGACCAACAACACCATCACCAACCCTCTCTCAGTCCGCCATGTCCACCGCCAGTTCCACCATATGCAGCTCTCCAGTCCAGCTCACCCTACAAGAAACTATGAGTAGGACAAGAAAGTACTCATCCTCTCATCCGCATAAACTGTGTTTGAACACCCACATTGCCAAACTAATCTCATTAGAGATGATGCCCTACCGGTTGGTTGAAAGCGAAGCTTTCCACGAGCTCATGGCCTACGCAGTACCACGCTATGGCCAACCCAGTCGGCACTTCTTTTTGCGAAAAGCCATCCCAGCCCTCCACCTGCATGCGAAAGACCGCATTGTCCTTGCACTCAAGCGATCAGTGAGTGGAAAGGTGCACCTCACAACAGATGCATGGTCCAGTAGGCATGGCCAGGTCCGTTACGTGTCCATCACTGCGCACTGGGTTAATGTGGTGGATGCAGGGTCCACAGGGGACAGCGGCAGTGGGACAGTGCTGCCTAGCCCACGGTATAGGAAACAGTTGACTGTAGGCGTTTGACCCTCCTCCTCCAGAAGCGAAAGCTCGTCCACAGAGCGCAGTCACACGAGCACTCCATCCGCAGCTGCCAGTGTTGCACACGAGGTGTCCCACTATCGAACAGCTAGTGGTAAGCGGCAGCAGGCTGTGTTGAAGATGATGTGTTTGGGCGACAACAGACACACCGCGGAGGTACTGACTGACTACTTGCAGCGACAAACTGAGTCATGGCTGGGCAGTCTACATCTTGAGGCAGGCAAGGTAGTTAGTGATAACGGCCGGAAGTTTGTGGCAGCCATAGCCCTTTCAAAACTCAGACTCATACCTTGCCTGGCTCACACCTTGAACCTGGTGGTGCAGTGCTTCCTCAATAATTATCCGGAGTTAACAGCCCTGCTCCATAAGGTGCAAGGTCTGTGCTCGCACATCCGCCGGTCGCCCGTACACTCCCATCGTATGCCGAAGCTGCAGCGATTGCTCCACCTTCAAAAGCACCGCCTAATTATGGACGTTGCAACAAGGTGGAACTCTACCCTGCACATGGTTGAGAGGCTGTGCGAACAGAGGCAGGCTGTAATGCATTTGTGGGAGGATACACGGGCAGACAGTTTGAGGGCAGACATGGAGTTGTCTGGTGTGCAGTGGTCAAAGCTGAAAGACCTCTGTAAAGTCCTTCAGTGTTTTGAGGAATGCACACGGCTGGTAAGCGCAGACGACGCCATCATAAGCATGAGCATCCCACTTATGCGTCTGCTCATGCAAACTTTGATGCACATTAAGGAGCAGGCGTCTGCAGCTGAGGAAGAAGAGGAGGAGGGAAGCCTTGATGACAGTCAGCCATTGTCTGCTCAGGGAACTCTCCTGGATGAGGTGGAGGAAGAAGAGGAGGAGGATGATGGGGATGATTATTTAGGGGAGGAGGATGCTTCTCGGGGGCAAGAGAAAATGTTGGCGTGGCAAGGTCAGATACAGGCTTTGTGCGTGACTGGAGGGATGTGGATTTGCCAGAAAGTGCTCCTCCACCCAGCACTCGCAGTGCATCATTGACACCTGGAATATTGGCCCACATGTGTGATTATGCCTTGCATTGCCAAAATGATGAACGATGATGACTACTGGTTGGCCAGCATCCTGGATCCACGCTATAAAGGCAAATTCCAAAACATCATGCCACAGGAGAACCTAGAGCTAATATTGGCTAACAAACAAGCAACTCTTTAAACCGTTTTTTTGAGGCATTCCCAGCACACAGCAGCGGTGAAGGTTCTCCCACGAGCCGTAGGGGGCAACATGGAAGAGGTGTTCGTGCTGCTGACATCTAAAGTGGCGTTGGAGACAGGGGTTTCATGACCATGTTGTGAACTGACTTTTCAAGTACCGCTCACACGACTGGTAATACTGCATCGATTGAATGTGACAGGAGACAGAGTTGTCAACTATGGTTACAAACTACTTCTCCCATATCAATGTTCTCCCTCACAGGTCATTCCCCTTTGACTATTGGTCCTGTAAACTGGACACCTGGGCTGAATTGGCACAATATGCCTTACAGGAGCTCGCTTGCCCTGCTGCTAGTGTGCTATCCGAAAGAGTCTTCAGTGCTGCTGGATCAATCCTGACAGAAAAAAGGACCCGTCTGTCGACCCAAAATGTTGATGATCTAACCTTCATTAAAATAAACCATGCATGGGTTTCAAAGGATTTTGTCCCACCTTCCCCTGATGACACATAGGTTGCCAGAGAAATGGCTCGCTTTTGTCCTCCTCTTCCTTGGACTTCTCCAATTCCTCTATTTGCAGCTGCTGAATGTCCATCATCAACATATGCCATTTTTTCAACTTCCCTAACTGGGCTGCCTCCCCCCCCAGGGCCGGGGTCACCACCTAGCGCACGCACCCGTGCGAGTGCCGTTGCCCTGGACAGGTACGTGGGCCGACTCTTGGGCGACGGCACTGGCACAGGGTCCCTCATAGTACAATAATAATAATCTTTATTTATATAGTGCCAACATATTCCCCAGCGCTTTACAGTTTAACAGTTTCAAAACACAAGTCATAAGTAACATCGTTAACAATACAGTAATTAAAGTAAAATAAGATGACCCTGCTCGTGAGAGCTTACAATCTACAATGAGGTGGGGGAGATACAAAGTACAGGTGTGTATTTACAATGATGGTCCAGCCATCTTGAGAAGGTGGGGGACAGAGATAGTGAATGGGCTACATACTCACACTTGCACATAAAATTACTGATTAGTGAACGTGATAGGCTGCTCTGAATAGATGTGTTTTGAGGGAGCGCCTAAAACTGTACAATCAAGTGTCTCTGATGGTGGGGGTGCACACCCGCCATCAGACACACCGACGTACTATGAGGGGCCCTGTGCCAGTACCACCGCCCACGAGTGGGACCCCCCTGCTTGCTCAGGGCCCCAGCATGTGCAATATTTACCTCTCCCTGCTCCTCCGCTCTGTAGTCTGGGCTGTTAAATCCTTCACTGGGACTGCCACTACAAATTTTGTGAACTGATAGAGCCCAGCAGGACAGGGCATAGCTACGTCTTAACCATCATCTATCTTCAGATGATCAATGGCTTCCATTTGTTATGGACGTCGACTCACAATGAGATGCAGTGGTGGTTTATCATCAGCTTTCACAGTTTTCCTACTCACAGACGTGTGACATTCCTGCCCATATTTTTAAATGTGTCCTCTCATGCCACTCCAATAGAATCGCCTACGGCCTGTGGCTTCTGTCTTTTGCACTCCAAAGTTACCTGACAGATCATGATAGGCAGTAAGGACCATGTCTACATCTCTCCCTGTGATCCCATTTGAGGGAGATGAGTAACGGTGATGGGATCAATGGTACTGCGATACAGCAACCCTTTCTTCACAAACAACTGTTTTCGCTGTCAGACAAAGTAATTGAGGGTCAGCATCGCCTCTGAGAATTCTCCCAGGAGTTTTCCCCGTGATTATTCCCAAATTTCTGCAATCACTCTACTTTCCGTCTGTACTTTTATCCATCTCGTTTCCTCTTGCGGAGAGTCTGGACTGTCTTACTGAGAATGAAATATATATGAAGATTTAAAAATACCCCAACAGTGTATACTGGTGTACGCTTCGAATACATTACCCTTTTTCTACTTTTTAGATTCTTGTCTAATCCATACTGAGTTTAATCAACACAGTTGTAGGTATGATGGAATCATTTGAATGGCAACCTACTTATTCTTGGGTCACCTGTGATGTCATCGGTTTATACCCTTCGATACCATTTAATGTAGCAATGGCAAGTTTACATTACTATTTGGAAACCTATAGTAATTATAGAAAAGAGATAAAAGATTTTTTGTTGGATGGAGTTAAATTTTTATTGGAACATAATTATTTCAGATTTTGTGACAGATATTTTCTCCAAACAAAAGGAGTTAGTATGGGTGCGAAGTTCTCACCATCCCTGGCTAATTTAGTCATGGGAAGATGGGAAGAAAAACACCTATATAATTAACAAAATCCTTTTAAAAATCGCATCATTTGGATGGGGCGTTATATAGATGACCTGTTATTTGTATGGAATGGGGATAAAAAAATCATTAGATGATTTCAACGAATATATTAACTGTAATGAATTTAATCTAAAATTTACTTGTATTTATGATAGTCATAAAAAAGATTTTTTGGATATCACTCTTTCAGGAAATGCAGAAACTAAGAAAGTAGATATTGCTCCATTTAGAAAACAGACTGCATCAAACACAATTTTACACGCTGATTCATGTCATCCAGCACATACTATCAAAAATATACCAGTGGGAGAACTAATTAGAATACATAGAAATAGCTCAAATAAGCAGATTTATGAAAGTGAAAAAGTTAAAACATGTCAGAGATTACATGATAGACATTATCCAGATTGGAGTTTAACAAGAGCAATATCAATAGTGGATAATGTGGATAGGAAAAAATTATTGCAAAATAAAAGTAAAAATAAGAATAAAAAATTTTCTAATAGAAACAGTGAACAAAATATTACTTTTAGTACTGAATATACACCACAATATACAGATATAATTAAAACAATAAAGAAATATCTACCTATCCTAAAACAAGACAAAGATTTGGATAAAATTTTAGAAAGAAATAAAATCAGATTTGTCGCTAAAAAGCGTGTTCGATTCAGTCTATTTTGTCACCTAGTGAATATAACATTGTTGACCAACAAAAATCTCATACTTGGCTTGATTTAAAGGCCTTTATAAATGTGGAGCTAAAAAATGTAAATGTTGCAGATTTGTAAATAAAACAGAAAAAAAAGTTTCAGTAAAAAATGGTAAAGAATATAATATTAATAGTTTTATCAATTTCAATACTACTAATGTAGTTTATTCTGTTGTATGTAATAGTTGTAAATTACAATATATTGGATGTACTACGGGCTCTTTGAAAAAAAGAATCCGTAGACATTTATCTGATGCAGTAAAAGAGAATATGATAGGAGGCTCTGCAGTTTCAAGACATTTCTGGTATGAACATAAAGGATTTTGTATTTAACAAAGTTTTATCCCTGTGTAAGGGTATACACCCTATTTTAATTAAGTCAAATTTTGTAATTGGATCAAGTTCCTGGAAGCAGGGTATATTACTATCTTGAACACTGCTCACACTTAAGACCCAGAAGAAGACCTAGTAAGGTCGAAACGCGTAGTCTGCACGCATAAAGCAGCAGTGTGCCCTTTTTTTCTTCTGACCCCCTGTATATATTTGGGTTTCTGCCACATGGAACTATTTTAAAGATAAAAATAAAATGGATTTTATGGCCAAGTAGGAAGCATCCGCTGGAATTATTTGCTGTTTTTGTTTCTATAATTAATAGTAAGTGCCTCGACTAAATACATAGCCTAATAACATTACTTAATGTAAGTTTGTGTTTGCAGATAATACAGGACCCGCGATCAAATAAGATATAGCGTCAATAGCTTACATGGATGAAAGTAGCTGCGTGTCCCACTCCCTGTCTTGCTCTAAGCATTTCTTCTTGTGTAGAGCAAGACAGGGAGGGGGGAGCAGTTGAATAAGCCCCGCCCATCGGACCGGACCATGGAACTTTACATACATCTGAACCGATATAAAAAAGGTATTTATGCATGAAAGGTGCGGGGTCAGGGGGAAGCAAAAGTACTAAGAGAATCCTTATGTGACACACAATTGAATGATATCATTATATGATATTTCAAAAAGGGGGTGACAGAATCCCTTTAAAGGCTTCCCCTGACTGGTGTCCACTGGTTGGAACCCGGTCCCTGTCTGCCCTTATTCACACAGACGTCAACTTTGACACATGATAAGGTTATTAATACTAGACAGTGTAGGACCGCCCCGACCACAGAGTCACCTTGTCGATGGTGGGACGGATTTTATGCTATGTTTGATCAAATACTGTATTACTAAGAACTCTGTATGATTTAATTATAGCAGGGTTTTTTTTCATTTTGTCTTTTGTAGGTTTTGTATGCTTTATGGCCATGTGAACATGCATTTATATGCTGCATGTGTACCAACTCAAACCAAGCTCAATTTTTGTGTTTTCTCCTGATATATAGACAAAGATTTTTAAGCGTAAACTATGCTATATATACCTGGTATCCAGTGATACTGTACCCTTTCTCAACTTTCTACAATCTTGTTGAATCCATACTGGGCCTGAGACCGTCTGAGTCTGCCTCCTGATTAGAGATGAGCGGTGTTCGAGTCGAACTGTTCGCCCTAAACAGCTCGAATTTGAAATTGGCGGTGTTCGAGCTGTTCGTCGAACTCGAAGACTTTGCTTACAATTCGTCTGTTCGAGTGTCAATTCGAGAACGGTTCGTTCACCAAAAGCGTAACTTTATTTTCACATTAATAATGGATTTCAATGTTAATAGACAGTTTCATGGCATAGTAGCGGTGTCTGGTAGCCAGCGATGTAGTACACCTGTCAAGGAGCTACACCGTGTGTGTTTCTAATAATTTTTTACCGCATCTTGTCCAGAAAATCCTTTTGGGCCTTGTAGCACTGTCTGCTACTCAGCAGAGGAGCCCACCTGGGAACCTAGCTATGCTGCTTGTTTATGAAAGAACCAGTTTTTGACTTCATTTAGCCCAGTTAATACCTTGGGCCTAGTAACTGTGTCTGCTACCCAGCAGAGGAGCCCACCCGTGAACCTAGCTATGCCGCCTGTTAATGTAAGAACTCAGCAGAGGAGCACAGCTGTTAAGCAAGCTACAGCACCTGTGGTTTGGACACTTAATTTTTTCATTCTTTCTGGAATGCCGGTTAGGCCTAATTCCGGAATTCCGGTTGACCTGCACTTACTGGGAAATCCTCGTTCGGGGGAAGAATTGAATTGGAATCCCAGATCCCCATCACTAACGGGGGTCAGCGGGTTATCCGCACCTGTAAGCGACACACGCTGGTCCTTTCAGTGTAGCGCGCGTGCAGCCCCGGACATGTAAGGGCATGACAGACCTGTTATTGCCCGATGTCACGTGGCAGAGCCTCGCGTGTCCATCTAGTAAGATGGACACGGACCGTGGGGGCATGCCGGAGTCTCGTTCGTTAATGGATTTGAGCTGACAAATCGCTAGCACAACTAAAAAACGGCCATGCACCACCACCCACAGAATGGAGAAAGCTTGCAATCTGTTAATCTTTTCCGTGGCTGGCATGGTTGAGGTTGCCCGTGTGGAGTCCAATTAAGCCGCAGGCTCCACTCCTTGTGGTGGTGCCCTTCTGGACATTCCTTTAAGGTTCAGCTTTGCAACCATACTGCCCCCGTAAACCAAACACTTTGCCTTCATGGACGCTGTTCGGAGGGTCGTGGGAATAACGCCGCCGGATCGGCACTTGGCATAATTTATGGTGGGAAGTCCGACGGTATATGATCGTCTTCGATTTTAGAATTTTAGAATTTTTTTTGTATTTTAGATTTTTTTTCCATCCTGTCTTGACTTTATAAGGGCATGACGTGCCTATATCTGTGTCTCCTCCTCCTTTTACTCCTCCACCTCTTTTCTATATGTAGTTGCCCTTTTCCATATGTTATTTATGTCTTCTGAGCATTTTGTCTGCTTTGGGACACCTTTTAAGGTGTTTTCTATGTGTTTGTATGTGTTTGTGTTTGCCTGCCATTGTTTTCAATGGGGTTGGACGGTGTTCGTCGAATGTTCGATGAACATTCGACGAACTTGCCTCCTGTTCGACGAACCGAACTCAAACACAAGCGGGGTCGCTCAAAACTACTCCTGATATATGTCAGGAACACCGCACTGCACTTGCTCACTCAGCCAGTGCGCCTGTCCTGAGTACAAAAGCAGGGCTCAGAGATACCTGTGGAGCAGGGCAGTAGCGGTGACGATGCGTACTTCAGACTATCATGACCTGAAGCACGTGACTGCTGGGGGTGTGGCCTAAGCTCCACAGAGCTAGGAGCTGCAGGGAAACTTCTAGAAAGGTAACTACAGGACAATGTTACCAAGGGGCAGAGACAGAAACCAGATCAAGCCGGGTCAAAGCACGAGATAGCAATACAGTACCAAAGGGTTAGACAGAATGGATAGTCAGGACTTAGCAATAGATCAGAAAACCAGAACGGGCAATAGACAGTACAATAGGGACAAACTGTAACAAAGTAACGATAGCCAAGCCAGGAGGTCAGAACCAGAAAAGACAATAGTATAAAAATGAGAGACGGAGTACAGAGTGAGGGAACGGACCGGGTCATACACGGGAAGCAAGCAAGCAACGCAGAATACACGCATACCAGGGTTCAGACACACCAGAACAACAATATAGCTGACAGAGAACCCTGGTAAAGAGTGAGTATAAATACCCCTCCCAGATCCAGAAAGAGGCCACGAACACTTAACCCTGTGAGTGCAGGGCAAGAACCCTGTTCAAACCATGACAGTACTCCCCTCTTAACGGGGGGCCACTGGACCCCCAGGCTTGTCTGGATATCTGGCGTGGAAAGCCCGCACCAGACGATCAGCATGCACCGAACTGGCCGGAACCGATGATCAATCCTCCAGAGAGTACCCCTTCCAGTGTATCAGATACTGGAGTCTCTGGCGCACCCACCGGGAGTCGACAATGCGCCCTACTTCATACTCCAGCTGCCCCTCTACCAGCACTAGCGGAGCATTTTATGAGGGATCCTCTCTCACCATCCCCACAGGCTTTAACAGGGACCTGTGGAAGACATCAGAAATTTTAAAGGAGGTGGGCAGCTGCAGTCGGTAGGCTACTGGGTTAACAACCTCCACAACTTTGTATGGGCCAATAAACTTGGGGCCCAGCTTTATAGATGGTATCTTAAGCTTGATATTGCGGGTGGAAAGCCACACCTTCTCCCCTACTGCAAATGCTGGACCTGGCCCCTCCTCCTGTCAGCAAACCCCTTATAGTTTTCCTGGGCCTTGGAAATATTCCTCTGAACCCCCCTCCAAAGAATTCTAAGACGTTGTGTCGCACCCTCAGCTCCAGGACAACCTGAATCCATGCGGGAAACCTCTCCAAAATGTGGGTTAAACCCATAGTTGATCTGAAAGGGAGACTTCCCAGTAGATTGACTCACACGACCGTTGAATGCAAACTCTGCCATGGGAAATACCTCACACTAGTCCTCCTGCCTGGAAGAGGCCAAGCATCTCAGAATCTGCTCCAACGATTGGTTCATGCGCTCCGTCTGTCCAATAGACTCTGGGTGGTAGGCAGAGGAGAAGGACAATGAAATCCCCAGCTTTTTGCAAAAAGCCCTCCAGAACCTGGCTACAAACTGCACCCCTCTGTCTGACACCACATTCATAGGCACTCCATGCAACTTAATTATATGCTGCATAAATAAGCGGGCCAGGGTTTCAGCAGATGGTAACACGGGGAGAGGTACATAGTGGGCTTGTTTTGAAAACCTATCCACTACCACCCATATTACCGAGTTGCCCCTGGAAGGAGGAAGATTTGTGATAAAATCCATGGACAAATGTGTCCATGGTCTATCCGGAATTGGCAAAGGCACCAACTCCCCGGCCAGCCGTACCTGAGAACTTTTAGAACGAGCGCACACCCCACATGCAGTCACAAACTTTTTAATATCTGTTACTATAGAGGGCCACCAGAAACCCCTCGCAATTGCCCCCTGGGTAGCTGCAATCACAGGGTGAGCACTCAACATAGAGTCGTGAAATTCCTGCATAAGTCTGAGACGGAAACGTTCCTGTACAAACAATTTACCCGGGGGTTTACCACCCGGAGCCCGAGCCTGGGCCTCCAAAATCTCTCTCTGTAACTCAGATGAGATTTCGGCCACTACTACTCCTGGCTGAAGAATGGAGGAGGGAGGTTCTGGAGGAGACACCGAATCAAAGCTTCGGGATAAGGCATCAGCCTTGATGTTTTTAGATCCCGGGCGGAATGTGATGGTAAACTGAATTCGAGAAAAAAAAAGCGCCCACCGAGCCAGTCTGGCGGGGCCAATCTCTTGGCAGACTCGATATAGGCCAAATTTTTGTGATCAGTGATGACTGTAATGGGATGAATAGCCCCCTCCAGGAAATGCCTCCATTCTTCAAAAGCCAACTTTACCGCCAACAACTCTCTATTGCCGACATCGTAATTTCTCTCGGCAGACGAAAAATTTTTAGAGAAGAAGGCGCAAGGCCTCAGGTTAGTAAGGGTAGGAGGGCCCTGAGACAAAACTGCCCCCACCCCTACTTTCGAGGCGTCAACCTCCACGATAAACGGTCTTGACGGGTCGGGTTGTACCAATACAGGGGCTGAAGAAAAGCACTTTTTTAATGTCATGAAAAAATTTTTTGCAGCTGCTGACCAATTTTTTACATCAGCTCCTTTGAGAGGGAGATCCGTTAGAGGCTTTACCACCTGCGAGAAGCCCTTAATAAATTTCCTATAAAAGTTAGCAAAGCCTAAAAATTGCTGCAACCCAACTTGGCATACAAATGATTCTCCCTCAGTCTCAGGAGAACCATCCGCAAATGGTGCAAGTGAGATTGACTGTCCACCGAGTACACCAGAATGTCATCCAAATAGATAACCACAAAACAACCAATTAAATCAGAGAAAATTACATTAATAAAATTCTGAAAAACAGTAGGAGCGTTGGTGAGACCAAAGGGCATAGCCAAGTACTCGAACAGCCCTTCAGTCGTCAGGAATGCTGCTTTCCATTCGTCCCCTTCACGGACTCTTATAAGGTTGTATGCCCCACGTAAATCCAGTTTAGAGAACCACTTGGCTCCGGTGAGTTGGTTACATAGATCAGGAATTAGGGGGAGAGGGTATGTATTATTCACAGTAATTTTGTTTAATTCCCGAAAGTCGAGGCACGGCCGCAAACCACCATCTTTTTTCTTAACAAAAAAGAAGCCCGCCACCACAGGTGAAACAGAAGGCCTAATATACCCTTTGCGGAGACTCTCGGTAATGTACTCCTTCATGGCTAGACGTTCGGGCCCAGACAAATTGAGCAGGCGAGCCTTGGGTAACTTGGCTCCAGGGACTAGATTAATGACACAATCAAAGGGCCTATGTGGTGGTAGCGCCTCAGCCTCACTTTCAGAAAATACGTCTTCAAAACCTTTCAGGTACTCCGGAATACCTTTCAGATCGACAGACGACACTGACACAGATTTTACTGGGGTGACAAGAGTTGTCAAGTTACAGCATAGACCGTTAGCCATACAACCCCACTGAATGATCTCCCCCATGACCCAGTCAATAGTAGGATTGTGACGTTGAAGCCAAGGCATACCCAGTACCAGTCCAGCCGGCAGATTATTTAGAACAAAACACCTTACCTTTTTGCTTAAAGTGGGTTCCACACACGTGGAAAAATTATCAGTCATGAAACAAATTCCCTCCTGGGTGATAGGAGAAGAATCAATTGCCACAATTTTAACAGGATCTTTTAACCTGACTGTCCCTATCTTATGAAAAGTCACAACTTTGGCATTGATCAGATTAATAGAAGAACCACAGTCAACAAAGGCGGTAGTCCCAACCGGACCGCCTGTAAGTTCTAGTTCCACCGGAAGCAGTATTTTAGTAAGTGAGGGAAAGGGTACCTGGGAGTGTGGGCAACCCCCTCGATTGTTACCCAGAATCAGTCGTTTTCCTGACGGCTTGACTGAAGAAGGGCAAGAAGGGCAGTTCCATCTCTGATGTCCAGCGGATCCACAGTAAAAGCACAATTGGTTGTTTCTACGGTGTCTCCTCTATTTTTCCCCCAAAGACGTGGCAGCAACCTCCATGGGCTCAGGACTAGATGCAGAGTCTCTCAGATTGGAGAATAAAGGGGTCTCCTGCAGCATGACCCCCTCTTGCCCGCAGCCTATGGTCCATGCGGACAGCCTGGATCATAGCGTCCTCCAAAGAATCCGGTGGAGGATGAAGGGCTAGGGCATCTTTCAAACGTTCGGACAGGCCTTTACAGAACAAACCCCGGAGGGCAGGATCATCCCAGGAGACCTCCGCTGCCCAGCGTCTGAACTCAGAGTGCATCTGGCAGAGGATAGGTTGATGAGTGCGATACAGGGGAGGCACTCTGCTGAATGGTTCTGCTCTATCAGGCTCATCATAAATGTGCCCCAGAGCCTCAAAGAACAAATTCACAGACATACGTTCAGGAGCAGAGAAAGAGAGAGAGAAAGCCCATGCCTGTGGAGCCCCCCGAAGTAGGGAGATGACGACCCCCACCCTCTGGAACTCATCCCCGGAGGAGTGGGGCCTCAGAGAAAAAAAAAGCTTGCATCCTTCTCTGAACGACCTGAACTCCCTTTTATCCCCTGAGAAAGGGTCTGGCAATTTGACTGGAGATTCGGGGGATGCCAATGACACATCTCTATCCCCAGCACTAGGAGCCCCTGCAGCGACAGCCCCCTGCACAGTATCCACCAACTGTTGCTGGGTATGGGCCATCGTGCGCTGTTCCACATTAAGTTTGTGGAACATTTGGGTCAGGTGCTTGATCTGATCAGCCAAAGCTTGCATAGGATCCATGAGGATAACACACTTTTTTTTTTCTCTTCAGAGGAAAAAAAAACTGAAATGGTCAGCTATAATGTCAGGAACACCGCACTGCACTTGCTCACTGAGCCAGTGCACGTGTCCCGAGTACAAAAACAGGGCTCAGATACCTGTGGAGCAGGGCAGTAGCGGTGACGATGTGTATTTCAGACTATCAGGACCTGAAGCACGTGTCTGCCGGGGGCATGGCCTAAGCTCCACAGAGCTAGGAGCTGCAGGGAAACTCCTAGAAAGGTAACTACAGGACAATGTTACCAAGGGGCATAGACAGAGACAGAAACCAGATCAAGCCGGGTCAAAGCACCAGATAGCAATACAGTACCAAAGGGTTAGACAGAATGGATAGTCAGGACGTAGCAATAGATCAGAAAACCAGAACTGGCAATAGATGGTACAATAGGGACAAACTGTAATGGAGTAACGATAGCCAAGCCAGGAGGTCAGAACCAGAAAAGACAATAGTACCTAAATGAGAGACGGAGTACAGAGTGAGGGAACGGACTGAGTCATACACGGGAAGCAAACAAGCAACGCAGAATACACACACACCAGGGGTCAGACACACCAGAACAACAGTATAGCTGACAGAGAACTCTGATAAAGAGTGAGTATAAATACCCCTCCCAGATCCAGAAAGAGGCCACGAACACTTAACCCTGTGAGTGCAGGGCCAGAACCCTGTTCAAACCATAACAATATATAGACGTACATTTTTAATGTTTAAACTATGCTATATATACCTGGTATCTGATGATACTGTACCCTTTCTGCCAGAAAGTCCTCCTCCACCCACCACTCAAAGTGTATCATTGACACCTGGAACATTGGCCCACATGTGTGATTATTTCTTGCGGATCTTCTTTTTATATTGTGGTGTGATCCATCCCGAACGTGTGAGAGTCTGTGGGTTACTCCTGCAATTTATATGTAGATTTAAAAATTACCCCAACACTGTATACAGCTCTACGCTTGTGATTCATTACCCATTTACTGGTTTTTATATTCTGGTCTAATCCAAACTGACCAAGTGAGAGTCTGTTTCTGACTCTGGAAATAAATACTGAGATTGACAATGACCCCTACACTGCATACAGCTGTATGCTTCAGATCCATTACCGTTTTACGGCTTTTTATATTGTTTTGTAATCCGTACTGAGCCTGAGAGCGTCTGTGTCTGCCTCCTGAAATATCTATGGAGATTTAGAATGTTTAAACTATACTATATATACCTGCTATCTGATGATACTGTACCCTTTTTCTACTTTTTATATTCTTGTCTAATCCATACTGATTCTGTGAGTGTCTCTGTATGATTCATGAAATATATACGGAGATTTACAATTATATCCTTAGAAGCGTACAGCTGTATACAGTCAGATACAGTACCATATATCTGATGTTATTTTGGGACCATTTTCTCCAAAATTTGGAAGTATGGTGGAAGAGGCCGTGGACGTGGGCGTGGGGGGGGCCAGCTGTTACTGATGGTGGTGGTGCATCTGCTGGTAGTGGCAAAAGCACAATAGCAGCTAAGGCAGGAGGTGTTGAGCCTGCATCATGGTCTGGCTCCGGAAGGCCTGGAAGGCTACCTTTTCTGGGAGTAGGTTAACCGCTTTTAAAGCCGGAGCATCAGGAACTGGTTTTGGCTTACATTGCTGAAACAGACTCCAGCTAATATGCCCTCCTCTTCTGAAGTTTCAAAAAATGCAAGCACTGAGTCGTCAAGTGCTGGCTCCTGGTCAGGAGGAACCCCTTTCCTTGTGTCCTTCACCCCAACCAAAAGTGAATGATGCAGCAGGCCACACATCACATTAGTCCATGTAGCTCTTTCTCACATACCATGCCTGGGTTATCAAGTCAAATTGTGAATTCCCCAGTCCAAGATGAATCTGACATGGAGTGTGGGTCGCCAACCAGGGCCGTGGAGTTAATTGGACCAGGTCACCACCACCGGCTCGGTACCGTGGCCCTGGGCGTCCATGCAAAGGGGTGAATAACGTTTATAGGTGAATGATACGTGACGCCACCTGTGGTTTCTGATCAGATTGACCAGCGCTGCAGTGTCGCTTCTCTGGGACAGATGTTGTGGTGCAGCTAAGATGTAGAAGCCCTGCACAGGTAGGGCCGTAGTTGCAGGGCAGATGAAAGAGTTGGTAGATGGTGTGCAGTGCAGGATGTAGCAAAGCCGTGCGCCAGGCGCAGGAGAAAGATGACAGACACAGTCGTGCAGTTCCTTTACCTGTACTTGGTAAGTGCCGTCCAGGACCCAGAGTACAGATGGAGAAGGAGTTGGTCAGCCTGGAAGCAAATTAGGAATTCTCTCTCTGCAGATAGGTAGTGTGGCCTCCGTTCTAGCGCTTATCTGAGGTACTCGCAGTACTGAGTTCACTGAAGTTCCCCCTGTTGACTCTCTTTTGGAACTTTCTCGTATGGCAGGCAGCCGTAGCCTTTTCCTTCTGGCTCACACACGTCGCTGCTGGGGCCTCTGAGCCTTATTTGGGAACAGAGCATTTACAGCTACTACTTCCTCCGGTTTCTGCTGCAGGACCGTCAGTGTCCCTACAAACTCGGAGACCGGAATCCGTACCATGCGCTCCAGCTAGGAGTGAGCCTTAACTCTGCTCATCCTCCAGCTCCCCTTCTCACATCCACACACTTCCCCTTCCCTTCACAGACTGCCCTAACTTCCCTCCTCCAGACCACAGAGAGCAGCTCCTCAGCAGTCAGGTTCAGAGGTCTCCCTGCTGGCCTGGAGTGGGAACTGTGTTGTGTGTTGGTTTAACTGCTAGAGAGGTCCTTCGTTGCTTCCAAGCATGACATCACACTCCCTAGGAGGAAGGTAATGCCACTGTGGCGACCGTACTCCTGGGGGCGCCACAAGTGCACTGATGCCAAGCCACTGCTAGATGATTCTGCTGGTACATTGACCCAGACCACTACATTCCCCTCGCACTCTACACAGCCAGAATCTGACCCTGATGAAAATCAGGTTCCCCTTCCCGCATACTATACCACCTTTCACGGTGACAAAGAGGAAGGTGCAGATGAAAGTGCAGGTTCCTTGAGCAGGTGGGGGGGCATACTCATGGGCGACGGCACTGGCACAGGGCCCCTCATAGTACGCAAAAGTGTCTCTGCTGGTGGGAGGGACCACCCGCCATCAGACACACCGTCGTACTATGAGGGGCCCTGTGCCAGTGCCGTTGCCAACGAGTGGGCCCCCCCTGCTTGCTCAGGATCACAGCACTTGCAAAGTTGAAATACTTACCTCTCCCTGCTCCACCACTGTGACGTCTTCCGCGTTTCCTGACAGTGACATTCTGGTCAGAGAGTGTGATGACATCACGTCTGTACGCCCTCTGCCTAAACAGTCCAAGTGCAGTGAGATGGAAGATGGGGATGACGAGGAATCCAGACTAGTACAGGGATTCCCTAGTGAGGAGACTTATTTAATTGTTTTTAATGTTGGGACAGCAATTTTTGGGGAGCACTATACTCTGGTGAATGATATATGGGGCCCACCATACACTGGAGCATTCCAAAGGTGGACATCAGACACTGGAGCAGCATTTACAGGGCCCATTATACACTGGAGCATTATAAATGGGGCCCATTATATATGGAGCATTATTTGGGCCCATAAGACAGTGGAGCTTCATCCATGGGGACCAACATATACTGTAGCATTATGTGGAGCTCATACTGTTTCAAACATTGTATGGGACCAATGATTCTGTATGGAGAAATATATGGGCCTCATTACTCTGTATAGCGCACTATGCGGTTGCCATAATACTGTATGGAGTAATATACTGTCCATTTTTGGAGCTAGTGGAGAATTTAAAATGGATATCAGTTAAGAGATGTAAGAAGTGAAGTAATTTTCATTGTACTATACCGCTATTTCTCTGCCGTATCAGAGGATCATGAATTGTGGCATGTGTTAAAGGAGCCCAGTGACACTCTTTGGCCCAGGGCCCACGAAAATCTGGAGCCAGCCCTACCCCCCCCACAACTTTAGCCAAATAACCCCCAGTTTTCAATGCCTAACTATTATTATAAAGTAAATTAAGGTTGACTAGCTTAAGTAACAAGAATTGATGTTTTTGGCATTAAAATTGGCACTGTAGGTGTGTTTCCTGTCTTCCACTCCCTGCCGACCTTGGTTCATTGGGTGCATTGGGTTTCGTGTTTCAGTCGGCCTTTGACTTTTCACGATAATTGGCCGATTTCGTTCGACCCAACTTTTGAGAAAGTCTTGTTTCATGAAACCCGACTCGACCCGAAAAAGGCAAAGTCGCTCATCAGTGGCCGTTACTTAAACCCTTGGGGGCAGTGAAGGAGGATACTGAAACTGAAACTGCACCTCCTCCAGTCTTGGTTGAGGGACATATGGAGTTTGAGGTACAACATATTGTGGATTCCAGGCGGGTTCGGGGGTCTTTGTAGTATTTGGTGCATTGGAGGGGGTATGGTCCGGAGGATCGGTCATGGATACCAGCCAGATCAGTACATGCTGACCGTCTAATTTGTGCATTTCATGCCCGGCAACCTGAGAAGCCTGGGGGTCCGGAGGCCCTCCGTTGAGAGGGGGGTACTGTCATGATCTGCTGAGTTCGTGGGATCAGGTAGTTTAGAGGTTAATCTGGACAGCCTCACTCTGAGATTCTGGGAGGCTTTTTATAGCCTCATTGTGGGCTCACTCCATGTCGCTTATACTCAGACCTTGGCAGAGTGTGTGACCCTGGTGTGCTTAGTGATTGTGATACTTTATGCTTGTTTGGTTTTGATCCGGTTCTGTCCCTGTTATGAGTTCTGCCTGTCCCCTTCATACCACGTGTATGACTCTTTTGCCTTGGACCTGACTACGCTCTGTTTTCCCCTCTTGTACTGCATTGCTATCTCGGTGTATGATTCTTGCTTACGTTCTGACTATTGTCTGTCTGTTCCTCTGGTACCGCGCCGCCCTCTCCGTGTATGACCCCTCGTTTGTCTGACCTGAGTTTCCCTAGCCTGTACTCCAGGATTCCTGTAATAGAATCCTACAGTCATCTCCTGCAACAGGACACTAAGCCACGCCCCCTGTGGTCACATGATCGTAGGTCCTTGTACTTCTTTCTATCTTCAGTATCGCAGGTCCTTTTGTCTGAACTTTCCCTGTAGTTTCGGACCCCGGACCCCCCGCAGTCTGGGTGAAATACCCTGTTCAGCCACGGCAGTCCGCCAGCACTGACAGGATCCTGATACCAACCTGAGGGAACTGGAGAGGATCTGTAAGGAAGAATGGAAGAGGATCCCCAAATCCAAATGTGAAAAACTTGTTGCATCATTCCCAAGAATATTCATGGCTGTACTAGTTCAAAGGGGGCTTCTACTTAATACTGAGCAAAGAGTCTGAATACTTATGACTAGAGTTGAGCGAAACGGGTCGAAAAATTTCAAAAGTCGCCGACTTTTGGCAAAGTCGGGTTTCATGAAACTAAACCCGACCCTAGGATGAGGTCGGCCACGAGGTCGGCGACTTACGCGCTAAAGTCTCGTTTCAAAAGTTTGTTTTGAGCTCTTTTTCAGCCAATCAGGATCCACGGACACTGTGGGCAACATGATGACATAGGCAGGGGTCACCACCATCTTTCAGAAGGGCATGCAAGTGATTGGCTTGCTTTGGTGGGCGTCACAGGGGGTATAAAAGGGCGTGCACGCCGACCGCCATCTTACTTCTGCCGATCTCAGTATAGGGAGAGGTTGCTGCTGATTCTGTAGGGAGAGCGTTAGGCAGGGAAGAAGACAAAAAAACTGCTTCTGCTGCTAGCGATTTGGCCTGCACAACACACCAGTCACTGTGTGTGCAGTGCAAGGGGAGGCTATATAGTGGTGTATCAGTGGTGTTGGTTGTTGGGCTGCCTTCTAAGGCTTCCTGACATTCCTGCATTGCTGTTTACCCACTGCTCTGCAAACTGCTTTTTTAAAAGCAATCCCAATTTTTTTTTTTGTCCTGCTGAGAAGAAAAAAAAACTGCTTCTGCTGCTAGCAATTTGGCCTGCACAACACACCAGTCACTGTGTGTGCAGTGCAAGGGGAGGCTATATTGTGGTGTATCAGTGGTGTTGGTTGTTGGGCTGCCTTTTAAGGCTTCCTGACAGGCTGGCATTGCTGTTTACCCACTGCTTTTTTAAAAGCAATCCAATCTCCCTTATCCTCTAGTCACTTTTGTCACAGCTGTGCCATCGAGCCTGTGACATAGCGCTCAGATATCTGGGCCTCACACAATCCAAAAGTGTCCAGTGTCCACAAGTGTCTGCAGAAATTCAAAATCTCCCTTATCCTCTAGTCACTTTGGTCACAGCTGTGCCATCGAGCCTGTCACATAGCGCTTAGATATTCATTGGGCCTCACACAATCCAAAAGTGTCCAGTGTCCACAAGTGTCTGCAGAAATTCAAAATCTCCCTTATCCTCTAGTCCAGGGGTCCCCAACCGCTGGTCCGCGGCCCAGCACCGGGCCGCTGCAGTGCCCTTGCCGGTCCGCGGACACAAGGGGAGCCAGTGGCGGTCAGTGGCATAGCGGGGGCTGGGGCGGCGCGCAGCAGTTCTTAGCGGCGGCCAGGGAGCGATCCAAGCAGCTCCGCTGCCTGCAAGAGGGAATAGCAGGAGCGGAGCTGCAAGGACCCGTCCACTGCGTCTAGCTTCCTGCCCGCCGCCCGCGCTTCCTGTCTCTGACTGACACAGAGAGGAGCGCGCCGCTGCTGTGTCAGAGCGAGGAAGCGTGGGCGATGCTGCGGACAGGTGAGAGGAGAGAGGTGGTGTGTGTGTATATAATGTGTGTGTGTCTGTATGTCTGTGTGTGTGTGTGTGTGTGTGTGTCTGTGTGTGTGTAGCCTGGCCCTGGAGGAGATGGGGACATGAGGAGAAGGCCATGGGGGGAGTGATGGAGAGACGACAGTGATGGGGTGCAGGCAATGATGGGGAGAGGGGAGTGATAGGGTGAAGGCAATGATGGGGAGAGGGGAGTGATGGGGTGAAGGCAATGATGGGGAGACAGCAGTGATGGGGTGAAGGCAATGATGGAGAGATGGCAGTGATGGGGTGAAGGCAATGATGGGGAGAGGGGAGTGATGGGGTGAAGGCAATGATGGAGAGACAGCAGTGATGGGGTGAAGGCAATGATGAAGAGATGGCAGTGATGGGGTGAAGGCAATGATGGAGAGATGGCAGTGATGGGGTGAAGGCAATGATGGGGAGAGGGGAGTGATGGGGTGAAGGCAATGATGGAGAGACAGCAGTGATGGGGTGAAGGCAATGATGGGGAGAGGGGAGTGATGGGGTGAAGGCAATCATGGGGAGAGGGGAGTGATGGGGAGAAGGGATTGATGGGGTGAAGGCAGTGATGGGGTGAAGGCAATGATGGGGAGAGGGGAGTGATGGGGTGAAGGCAATGATGGGGAGAAGGGAGTGATGGGGTGAAGGCAGTGATGGGGTGAAGGCAATGATGGGGAGACAGCAGTGATGGGGAGACGGCAGTGATGGGGTGAAGGCAATGATGGGGAGAGGGGAGTGATGGGGTGAAGGCAATGATGGGGAGAGGGGAGTGATGGGGTGAAGGCAATGATGGGGAGAAAGGGAGTGATGGGGTGAACGCAATGATGGGGAGAGGGGAGTGATGGGGTGAAGGCAATGATGAAGAGATGGCAGTGATGGGGTGAAGGCAATGATGGGGAGAAGGGAGTGATGGAGCACTTATTCAAAACCTATGGTGAGTTGAGTCACATTATAAATGTTATTTAATTATAAGTATGCACTGCTACACTACAACCGCGTCCATAGCCCCGCCCCCTTATGACCAAAGCCCCGCCCCTGCCACACCTCCATCCCCGCCCTGCCGGGCCATGGAAGAATGGTCTTGCTTGAAACCGGTCCCTGGTGCAAAAAAGGTTGGGGACCACTGCTCTAGTCACTTTGGTCACAGCTGTGCCATCGAGCCTGTCACATAGCGCTCAGATATTCATTGGGCCTCACACAATCCAAAAGTGTCCAGTGTCCAAAAGTGTGTGCAGAGATTCAAAATCTCCCTTATCCTCTAGTCACTTTGGTCACAGCTGTGCCATCGAGCCTGTCACATAGCGCTCAGATATTCATTGGGCCTCACACTATCCAAAAGTGTCCAGTGTCCAAACGTGTGTGCAGAGATTCAAAATCTCCCTTATCCTCTAGTCACTTTGGTCACAGCTGTGCCATCGAGCCTGTCACATAGCGCTCAGATATTCATTGGGCCTCACACAATCCAAAAGTGTCCAGTGTCCAAAAGTGTGTGCAGAGATTCAAAATCTCCCTTATCCTCTAGTCACTTTGGTCACAGCTGTGCCATCGAGCCTGTCACATAGCGCTCAGATATTCATTGGGCCTCACACAATCCAAAAGTGTCCAGTGTCCAAAAGTGTGTGCAGAGATTCAAAATCTCCCTTATCCTCTAGTCACTTTGGTCACAGCTGTGCCATCGAGCCTGTCACATAGCGCTCAGATATTCATTGGGCCTCACACAATCCAAAAGTGTCCAGTGTCCAAAAGTGTGTGCAGAGATTCAAAATCTCCTTTATCCTCTAGTCACTTTGGTCACAGCTGTGCCATCGAGCATGTCACATAGCGCTCAGATATTCATTGGGCCTCACACAATCCAAAAGTGTCCAGTGTCCAAAAGTGTGTGCAGAGATTCAAAATCTCCCTTATCCTCTAGTCACTTTGGTCACAGCTGTGCCATCGAGCCTGTCACATAGCGCTCAGATATTCATTGGGCCTCACACAATCCAAAAGTGTCCAGTGTCCAAAAGTGTGTGCAGAGATTCAAAATCTCCCTTATCCTCTAGTCACTTTGGTCACAGCTGTGCCATCAAGCCTGTCACATAGCGCTCAGATATTCATTGGGCCTCACACAATCCAAAAGTGTCCAGTGTCCAAAAGTGTGTGCAGAGATTCAAAATCTCCCTTATCCTCTAGTCACTTTGGTCACAGCTGTGCCATCGAGCCTGTCACATAGCACTCAGATATTCATTGGGCCTCACACAATCCAAAAGTGTCCAGTGTCCAAAAGTGTGTGCAGAGATTCAAAATCTCCCTTATCCTCTAGTCACTTTGGTCACAGCTGTGCCATCGAGCCTGTCACATAGCGCTCAGATATTCATTGGGCCTCACACAATCCAAAAGTGTCCAGTGTCCAAAAGTGTGTGCAGAGATTCAAAATCTCCCTTATCCTCTAGTCACTTTGGTCACAGCTGTGCCATCGAGCCTGTCACATAGCGCTCAGATATTCATTGGGCCTCACACAATCCAAAAGTGTCCAGTGTCCAAAAGTGTGTGCAGAGATTCAAAATCTCCCTTATCCTCTAGTCACTTTGGTCACAGCTGTGCCATCGAGCCTGTCACATAGCGCTCAGATATTCATTGGGCCTCACACAATCCAAAAGTGTCCAGTGTCCAAAAGTGTGTGCAGAGATTCAAAATCTCCCTTATCCTCTAGTCACTTTGGTCACAGCTGTGCCATCGAGCCTGTCACATAGCGCTCAGATATTCATTGGGCCTCACACTATCCAAAAGTGTCCAGTGTCCAAACGTGTGTGCAGAGATTCAAAATCTCCCTTATCCTCTAGTCACTTTGGTCACAGCTGTGCCATCGAGCCTGTCACATAGCGCTCAGATATTCATTGGGCCTCACACAATCCAAAAGTGTCCAGTGTCCAAAAGTGTGTGCAGAGATTCAAAATCTCCCTTATCCTCTAGTCACTTTGGTCACAGCTGTGCCATCGAGCCTGTCACATAGCGCTCAGATATTCATTGGGCCTCACACAATCCAAAAGTGTCCAGTGTCCAAAAGTGTGTGCAGAGATTAAAAATCTCCCTTATCCTCTAGTCACTTTGGTCACAGCTGTGCCATCGAGCCTGTCACATAGCGCTCAGATATTCATTGGGCCTCACACAATCCAAAAGTGTCCAGTGTCCAAAAGTGTGTGCAGAGATTCAAAATCTCCCTTATCCTCTAGTCACTTTGGTCACAGCTGTGCCATCGAGCATGTCACATAGCGCTCAGATATTCATTGGGCCTCACACAATCCAAAAGTGTCCAGTGTCCAAAAGTGTGTGCAGAGATTCAAAATCTCCCTTATCCTCTAGTCACTTTGGTCACAGCTGTGCCATCGAGCCTGTCACATAGCGCTCAGATATTCATTGGGCCTCACACAATCCAAAAGTGTCCAGTGTCCAAAAGTGTGTGCAGAGATTCAAAATCTCCCTTATCCTCTAGTCACTTTGGTCACAGCTGTGCCATCAAGTCTGTCACATAGCGCTCAGATATTCATTGGGCCTCACACAATCCAAAAGTGTCCAGTGTCCAAAAGTGTGTGCAGAGATTCAAAATCTCCCTTATCCTCTAGTCACTTTGGTCACAGCTGTGCCATCGAGCCTGTCACATAGCGCTCAGATATTCATTGGGCCTCACACAATCCAAAAGTGTCCAGTGTCCAAAAGTGTGTGCAGAGATTCAAAATCTCCCTTATCCTCTAGTCACTTTGGTCACAGCTGTGCCATCGAGCCTGTCACATAGCGCTCAGATATTCATTGGGCCTCACACAATCCAAAAGTGTCCAGTGTCCAAAAGTGTGTGCAGAGATTCAAAATCTCCCTTATCCTCTAGTCACTTTGGTCACAGCTGTGCCATCGAGCCTGTCACATAGCGCTCAGATATTCATTGGGCCTCACACAATCCAAAAGTGTCCAGTGTCCAAAAGTGTGTGCAGAGATTCAAAATCTCCCTTATCCTCTAGTCACTTTGGTCACAGCTGTGCCATCGAGCCTGTCACATAGCGCTCAGATATTCATTGGGCCTCACACAATCCAAAAGTGTCCAGTGTCCAAAAGTGTGTGCAGAGATTCAAAATCTCCCTTATCCTCTAGTCACTTTGGTCACAGCTGTGCCATCGAGCCTGTCACATAGCGCTCAGATATTCATTGGGCCTCACACAATCCAAAAGTGTCCAGTGTCCAAAAGTGTGTGCAGAGATTCAAAATCTCCCTTATCCTCTAGTCACTTTGGTCACAGCTGTGCCATCGAGCCTGTCACATAGCGCTCAGATATTCATTGGGCCTCACACAATCCAAAAGTGTCCAGTGTCCAAAAGTGTGTGCAGAGATTCAAAATCTCCCTTATCCTCTAGTCACTTTGGTCACAGCTGTGCCATCGAGACTGTCACATAGCGCTCAGATATTCATTGGGCCTCACACAATCCAAAAGTGTCCAGTGTCCAAAAGTGTGTGCAGAGATTCAAAATCTCCCTTATCCTCTAGTCACTTTGGTCACAGCTGTGCCATCGAGCCTGTCACATAGCGCTCAGATATTCATTGGGCCTCACACAATCCAAAAGTGTCCAGTGTCCAAAAGTGTGTGCAGAGATTCAAAATCTCCCTTATCCTCTAGTCACTTTGGTCACAGCTGTGCCATCGAGCCTGTCACATAGCGCTCAGATATTCATTGGGCCTCACACAATCCAAAAGTGTCCAGTGTCCAAAAGTGTGTGCAGAGATTCAAAATCTCCCTTATCCTCTAGTCACTTTGGTCACAGCTGTGCCATCGAGCCTGTCACATAGCGCTCAGATATTCATTGGGCCTCACACAATCCAAAAGTGTCCAGTGTCCAAAAGTGTGTGCAGAGATTCAAAATCTCCCTTATCCTCTAGTCACTTTGGTCACAGCTGTGCCATCGAGCCTGTCACATAGCGCTCAGATATTCATTGGGCCTCACACAATCCAAAAGTGTCCAGTGTCCAAAAGTGTGTGCAGAGATTCAAAATCTCCCTTATCCTCTAGTCACTTTGGTCACAGCTGTGCCATCGAGCCTGTCACATAGCGCTCAGATATTCATTGGGCCTCACACAATCCAAAAGCGTCCAGTGTCCAAAAGTGTGTGCAGAGATTCAAAATCTCCCTTATCCTCTAGTCACTTTGGTCACAGCTGTCCCATCGAGCCTGTCACATAGCGCTCAGATATTCATTGGGCCTCACACAATCCAAAAGTGTCCAGTGTCCACAAGTGTCTGCAGAAATTCAAAATCTCCCCTGTCCTATAGACACCTTGTACCTTGTTTTACATTACTATATAGTTTGTTGGATTTGGTCTACATTTCTACCAAAAATGAGGAAGGCTGGTGGAAGAGGCCGTGGAATTGGGCGGGGGTTGGCAGCTGGTAATGATGGTGTTGGTGGTGGATCTGATGGTAGTGGCAAGAGCAAAATAGGACCGAATGCAGGAGGTGCTGAGCCTGCGTCATCGTCTGGCTACATAAGGCCTTGAACGCTTAGTTTTCTAGGAGTTGGCAAACTGCTTTTAAAGCCAGAGCATCAGGAAAAAGTTTTGTCTTACATTGCTGACTCAGCCTCCAGCTCTATTGCCTCCTCTTCTTCAGTTGTAAAAAGTAAAAGCACTGAGTCGTCATTGGAGGCTCATGTTCATGAACCACACCTTTCCTTGTGTCCTTCACCCCAACCAAGATTGAAGGATGACGCAGGCCATACTACTGATTACTACATGGAGCTGTTTTCACATACCATGCCTGGATTATCAAGTGAAATGGTGAATTACCCAGGCCAAGATGAATCTGACATGGAGTGCACTGATGCACAGCCGCTGATGGATGATTCTGCTGGTACATTCACTCAGAGCACTACATTGTCCTCGCAGTGTACAGAGCCAGATTTTGACCCTGATGAGACTCAGGTGCCCCTTCCCGCACACTATACCACCATACACGGTGACACAGAGGAAGGTGCACATGACATAGAAGAGGAGGTGATGGATGACCCAGTTGTTGACCCAGATTGGCATCCATTGGGGGAAGAGGGTGCTGCTTCCAATAGCTCAGATGAGGAGCATCCACAGCAGACATCGACATCGCAACAGCTGTTATCTGGCAGGCCCGGAGCACTCCAAAGACAGGTTCCAAACATCAAAAGAGTTGCTGGACAGCTTGTCCAGAGGGTCAAAAGATCACAGCGTGCTAGGCCGCAAAATGTCTGCCAAAGTAGGAAGAGTGCAGTGTGGGAAAAATCTGAAAAATTTGAATACCAGTTGCATGCTTAGACATTTAACCAGCATCCACTCGCAAGCGTGGACACAACACCAAACCTCAAGTGCCACATGTGCAACTGATCACAACGAAGGTAGTCAGCAATGCTACATTGTTTCCCCCACTGTAAGCCCACCGGTTAGCACAGCAGCAAATGTTGAGGTGTCGTTGCAAGGCCACAGCAGTCAGGGAATCCCACTGTTATATCAATGAAAGACTGATTCTAGGCCATCAGAAAGAACACCAACTCCATCACCATCATCAACCCTCTCTCAGTCCGCCCTGTCCACCGCTACTTCCACCATATGCAGCTCTCAAGTCCAGCTCACCCTCCCAGACACTATGAGTAGGTCAAGAAAGTACTCAGTCTCTCATCCGCGTACACTGGGTTTGAACGCCCACATTGCCAAACTAATCTCGTTTGAGATGATGCCCTTTCGGTTGGTGGAAAGCATAGCTTTCCGCGAACTCATGGCCTATGCAGTACCACGCTATGACCTACCCAGTCGCCACTTCTCTCGCAAAGCCATCCCAGCCCTCCACCATCATGTGAAAGACCGCATTGCCCATGCACTCAAGCAGTCAGTGAGCGGAAAGGTGCACCTCACAACTGATGCATGGTCCAGTCGGCATGGCCAGGGCCGTTACGTGTCCATCACTGCACACTGGGTTAATGTGGTGGATGCAGGGTCCACAGGGGACAGCGGTGGTGGGACAGTGCTGCCTAGCCCACGGTATAGGAAACAGTTGGCTGTAGGCGTTCGACCCTCCTCCTCCTCCTCCAGAAGCGAAAGCTCGTCCACAGAGCGCAGTCGTACGAGCACTCCATCTGCAGCTGCCACTGTTGCACACGATGTGTCCCCCTATCGAGCAGCTAGTGGAAAGCGTCAGCAGGCTGTGTTGCAGATGATGTGTTTGGGCAACAGACACACCGCCGAGGTGCTGGCCGAGTACTTGAAGCGACAAACTGAGTCATGGCTGGGCAGTGTACATCTTGAGGCAGGCAAGGTAGTTAGTGATAACGGCCGTAATTTTGTGGCAGCCATAGCCCTTTCAAAACTCAGCCATATACCTTGCTTGGCTCACACCTTGAACCTGGTGGTGCAGTCCTTCCTCAAAAATTATCCGGAGTTAACAGCCCTGCTCCAGAAGGTGCGAAGACTGCGCGCGCACATCCGCCGGTCGCCTGTACACTCCGTTCGTATGCAGAAGCTGCAGCGATTGCTCCACCTTCCCAACCACCGCCTCATTATCGACATTGCAACAAGGTGGAACTCCACCCTGCACATGGTGGAGCGGCTGTGCGAGCAGAGGCAGGCCATAATGCATTTGTGGGAGGATACACGGCCAGGCACTTTGAGAGCAGACATGGAGTTGACAGGTGTGCAGTGGTCGAAGCTGAAAGACTTCTGTGAAGTCCTTCAGTGTTTTGAGGAATGCACACGGCTGGTAAGTGCAGACGACGCCATCCTAAGCATGAGCATCCCACTTATGCGTCTGCTCATGCAAACTTTGACGCACCTTAAGGAGCAAGCGTCTGCAGCCAATGTTGATGAGGAGGAAGAGGAGGAGGGAATCCTTGATGACATTCAGCCATTGTCTGCTCAGGGACCTCTCCTGGATGAGGTGGAGGAAGAAGAGGAGGAGGAGGAGGATGATGGGGATGATTACTTAGGGGAGGAGGATGCATCTCGTGGGGCAAGTGAAAATGTTGGCATGGCAAGGTCTGGTACAGGGTTTGTGCGTGACTGGAGGGATGTGGATTTGCCAGAAAGTGCTCCTCCAACCAGCACTCGCAGTGCATCATTGACACCGGGAACATTGGCCCACATGTCAGATTATGCCTTGCGGATCCTAAAAAGGGACCCACGCATTGCCAAAATGATGAACGATGACGACTACTGGTTGGCCAGCATCCTGGATCCACGCTATAAAGGCAAATTACAAAACATCATGCCACAGGAGAATCTTGACCTAATATTGGCTAGTAAACAAGCAACTCTGGTAAATCGGTTGCTTGAGGCATTCCCAGGACACAGCAGCGGTGATGGTTCTCACACGAGCCGTACGGGCCGGGGGCAGCTTGGCAGAGGTGTTCGTGGTGCACACAGCAGAAGTGGCGTTGGAGACAGGGGTTTCATGACAATGTTGTGGACTGATTTTTCAAGTACCGCTCACACAACTGGTAATACTGCATCGATGGAAAGTGACAGGAGACAGCAGTTGTCAACTATGGTTACAAACTACTTTTCCTCCCATATCGATGTTCTCCCACACAGGTCATTCCCCTTTGACTATTGGGCTGCTAAACTGGACACCTGGCCTGAATTGGCACAATATGCCTTACAGGAGCTCGCTTGCCCAGCTGCAAGTGTGCTATCGGAAAGAGTCTTCAGTGCAGCTGGATCAATCCTGACAGAAAAAAGGACCCGTCTGTCAACTCAAAATGTGGATGATCTAACCTTCATTAAAAAGAACCACGCATGGGTTTCCAAGGATTTTGTCCCACCTTCCTCTGATGACACATAGGGTGACAGAAAAATGGCTTGCTTTGGTCCACCTCTTCCTGGGACTTGACCTATTTCACCTTTTGCATCAGCTGAATGTCCAACATCAACATATGCCACTTTCTAAAACTCCCTAACTGTGCTGCCTCCCCCCCCATGGCCGGGGTCACCACCTAGCGCACGACACCGTGCGAGTGCCGTTGCCCTGGACAGGTGGGTAGGCCGACTCTTGGGCACGGGCACTGGTACAGGGTCCTTCATAGTGCAATCAAGTGTCTCTTACGGTGGTGGTGCACACCCGCCGTCAGACACACCGCCGTACTATGAGGGGCCCAGTGCCAGTACCGACGCCCACGAGTGGGCCCCCCTTGCTTGGGCAGGGCCCCAGCATTTGCAATCTTTACCTCTCCCTGCTCCTCCGCTGTGTAGTCTGGGCCGTCAAATCCATACTGTGCCTGACACCGTCTGAGCCTGCCTGCCGATGTATAGACATATATTTTGAATGCGTACGCTATCCATACATGTTATCCGGGGAAACGGTACCCTTTCTAACCTTTGTGCAATCACGTGCAATCCATACTGGGCCTAACACTGTCTGAGCCTGCCTCCTGAGACATATATTTTGAATGTGTACGCTATCCATACATGTTATCCGGGGAAACGGTACCCTTTCTAACCTTTGTGCAATCACGTGCAATCCATACTGGGCCTAACACCGTCTGAGCCTGCCTCCTGAGACATATATTTTGAATGTGTACGCTATCCATACGTGTTATCCGGGGAAACGGTACCCTTTCTAACCTTTGTGCAATCACGTGCAATCCATACTGGGCCTAACACCGTCTGAGCCTGCCTCCTGAGACATATATTTTGAATGTGTACGCTATCCATACATGTTATCCGGGGAAACGGTACCCTTTCTAACCTTTGTGCAATCACGTGCAATCCATACTGGGCCTAACACCGTCTGAGCCTGCCTCCTGAGACATATATTTTGAATGTGTACGCTATCCATACATGTTATCTGGGGAAACGGTACCATTTCTAACCTTTGTGCAATCAAGTGCAATCCATACTGGGCCTAACACCGTCTGAGCCTGCCTCCTGAGACATATATTTTGAATGTGTACGCTATCCATACATGTTATCCGGGGATACGGTACCCTTTCTAACCTTTGTGCTATCACGTGCAATCCATACTGGGCCTAACACCGTCTGAGCCTGCCTCCTGATGTATAGACATATATTTTGAATGTGTACGCTATCCATACATGTTATCTGGGGATACGGTACCCTTTCTCACCTTTGTGCAATCACGTGTAATCCATACTGGGCGTGAGAACAGCTGGCGAGCTGTTAAGCAATCTACAGCACCTGTGGTTTGCACACGTAAGTTTTTCATTTTTTCAGGAATGACGGTTAGGCCTAATTCCGGAACTGCGGTTGACCTGCACTTACTGGGAAATCATTGTTCGCGGGTAATAATTGTAATCAGTGATCCCCATCACTAACGTTGTTCAGCGGGTTATCTGCACCTGTAAGCGACAAACGCTGGCTTTTTCAGTGTAGCGCACATGCAGCCACAGACATGTAAGGGCATGACACACCAGTTATTGGCCAATCTCATGTGCCAGAGCCTCACGTGTCCCTCTAGTAAGCCGGACTCGGACCGCGGGGCATGACGGAGTCTCTTTCGTTAACGGAATTAAGCTTGCAATGTGTGCATCTGTTCTGTAGCTGGCATGGTTGAGGTTTCCCAGGTGGAGTCGAATTTAACCGTAGGCTCCACTCCTGGTGGTGCCCTTCTGGACATTCCTTTAAGGTTCAGCTTTGCAACCATACTGCCCACGTAAAACAAACACTTTGCCTTCATGAACGCTGTTTGGAGGGTCATGACTCGTGGGAATAACGCCGCCCAATCAGTTAACCTGCTAGAGAGATCCTTCGTTGCTCCCAAGCATGACATCACACTCCCTAGGAAGAAGGTAATGCCACTGTGGCGACCGTACTCCTGGGGGCGACACAAGTGCACTGATGCCCAGCCACTGCTCGATGAATCTGCTGGTACATTGACCCAGACCACTACATTCCCCTCGCACGCTACACGACCTGAATCTGACCCTGATGAAACTCAGGTTACCCTTCCCATATACAGTTCCATCTTACACGGTGACAAAGAGGAAGCTGCAGATGAAAGTGCAGGTTCGGCCCACCCGCCATCAGACACACCACCGTACTATCAGGGGCCCTGTGCCAGTGCCGTCGCCAACGAGTGGGCCCCCACTGCTTGCCCAGGATCACAGCACTTGCAAAGTTGAAATACTGTGCAGTGAGATGGAAGATGGGGACGACGAGGAATCCAGACAAGTACAGGGATTCCCTAGCGAGGAGACTTATTTGATTGTTTTCAATGTTGGGACAGCAATTTTTGGGGAGCACTATACTCTGGAGAATGATAGATGGGGCCCACCATACACTGGAACATTCCAAAGGTGGACATCAGACACTGGAGCAGCATTTACAGGGCCCATTATACACTAGAGCATTAGAAATGGGGCCCATTATGTTTTTGAAGCATTATTTGGGCCCATAAGACAGTGGAGCTTCATCCATGGGGACCAACATATACTGTAGCATTATGTGGAGCTCATCATATACTGTTTCAAACATTATATGGGACCAATGATTCTGTATGGAGAAATAGATGGGCCTCGTCATGAGATGTAAAAAGTGAGGTATTTTTCATTGTACTATACCGCTATTTCTCTGCCGTATCGGAGCATGATGAGTTGTGGTATGTGTTAAAGGGGCGCTCTTTCGCCCAGGGCACATGAAAACCTGCAGCCAGCCCTCCCCCCCCACAACTTTAGCCAAATAACCCCCATTTTTCAGTGCGTAACTTGTATTATGAAGTTAATTAAGGTTGACAAGCTTAAGTAAGAAGAATTGATGCTTTTGGCATTCAAATGGGCACTGTAGGTGTGTTTCCTGTCCTCCTCTCACTGCCGACTTTTATTCCCCATTGACTTACATTGGGTTTCGTGTTTCGGGACGACCCCGACTTTTCCCTATAATCGGACGATCTTGCTCGACCCGACTTTTGGAAAAGTCGGGTTTCACGAAACGAAACGCGACCCTAAAAAACCAAAAGTCGCTCAACTCTACTTATGACCATGTGATATTTCAGTTTTTCTTTTTTAATAAATTTGCAAAAATTTCTACATTTCTGTTTTTTTCAGTCAAGATGGGGTGCAGAATGTACATTAATGAGGAAAAAAAGCGTTTTTTGAATTTACCAAATGGCTGCAATGAAACAGAGTTAAAAATGTAACGGGGTCTGAATACTTTCCATACCCACTGTATAGTGCAACTCTAGAGGAAAACGTGTTAGAGGCTGCATGATAAGTCAGACTGGGGCATAGGGTCAGCTTCCAGCAGTACAGCACCCATAAACATACTGCCAGGGTTACAATGAATGGTTTAGATCAGTACTTATTTATGTGTTTGAATGTAAGTTGAAAGTCAGACCTAAATCCCACAGAGAATTTGTGACAAGACATGAAAATTGCTGTTCACAGACACCACCAGCCATATTCCCTGCATATCACATAAAAGATTAAAAAAAAAAATCACTTAAATTTGTGGCTATAACGTGAAAAATTGTCATAAAATTTAAGGGTATGAATACTTTTTAAGGCACTGTACATATATTTATATATTTTCTTTTCAAATATGTTTATTGAAATTTTATATAAAATATAGGGAAGGAAGGAGTAACAGAAAAAAGGGAAGGGAAGGAAATAAAATATAGAGAGCTCCGCTCTGATGCAGAAATATTCATAAAATTCAATCCAGACTCCAAGTATACAACAATACTATCTACAAATTTGAACTAATTTACATAAATATAGAGTTCCAAACAGCCCATTTAAGGTGATATGTATTCAACACATTGTTATTGAAGGTAAGTCTTTCTACTATCTGGCTATGTGAGCGTAAAGTATCAAGAAGGGGGAAGAGTCTTGAGGAGATCATTTGCATATTCCCAGTGCCTTCTGGGATAAGTGAAGAGTCTCTGCGAGCTCAACGATCACTGGGTTTTGGCCGTTGCAGCTGAAAAGAGGAAATTGGAAAACCAGGGGAAGAGTCTTGAGGAGATCATTTGCATATTCCCAGTGCCTTCTGGGATAAGTGAAGAGTCTCCGCGAGCTCAACGATCACTGGGTTTTGGCCGTTGCAGCTGAAAAGAGGAAATCGGAAAACCAGGGGAAGAGTCTTGAGGAGATCATTTCCATATTCCCAGTGCCTTCTGGGATAAGTGTAGAGTCTCCGCGAGCTCAACGATCACTGGGTTTTGGCAGTTGCAGCTGAAAAGAGGAAATCGGAAAACCTGTCGGCGCGCAAATTTAGGCTCATCTTTCATTGTTTTTAAGAAATCTCAATATGGAAGAGGCCAGGAGCCATTTGGTGAGCTGCATTTCTTGCTACATGTTCACAGACTTACCAGTGGAAAAGCCAAACTTCACATGCCACAAATGCAAGCTTGTGTCCCTGTTGGAGGAAAAGTTGCAAAATCTCGAAGAGAGGTTAGCTACGTTGAAGATCATTAAGGAAGGTGAAGAGTTCTTGGACAGAGCAGAATTATCTCTTCATGTTACAGAAAGAGAAGAAATTCGAAGTGCACCTGAAGAAACAGAGGAATGGAGACATGTGACCCAGAGAAGCAGGAGGATCAGGAGGCAGTCAGCACCCATACTGCTCAGGAACCAGAACCAGGCTCTCATGCAGGAAAACGATGAAGAAATACATCAGGATTAGACTTTGCCAACAAACAGCAACTTTGTACGCCTTCAGAGTCCTCCTGGATGGAGAAAGAAAAATGTTGTGAAGAAGAAACGGAGAGTGGTGGTCATGGGGGATTCCCTGTTGAGAGGAACAGAGGCCGCTATCTGCAGACCGGATATAACTTCAAGAGAAATGTGCTGTCTTCCAGGTGCAAAAATTAAAGATGTGTCTGACAGGATATCAGGACTCTTCAGACCTACAGATGACTACCCATTCCTACTACTACATGTGGGGACAAATGACACCGCAAGAAATGACCTGGAAACCATCTGCAGAGACTTTGAAGACTTAAGCAAGAAAGTGAAAGAACTGGGAGCGCAGGTGGTCTTCTCTTCCATCCTCCCAGTGGATGGCCATGGAACAAGGAGGTGGAATAAGATTCTGCAGGTGAACAACTGGCTACGTCGATGGTGCCGTCAGCAAAGATTTGGATTTCTGGATCACGGAGTGAATTACTTATACGATGGACTACTTGCTAGAGATGGGGTGCACCTTATGAAGACTGGAAAACATGTATTTGGAAGTCGCCTTGCTACACTTGTAAGGAGAGCTTTAAACTAGAACAACATGGGAAGGGAAGCAAAAGACCAGAAAAAGCCATACACCTGACAAATGCTATTGAGAACTCAGCTATTAGAAGTGAAAAGGAAGAACAAAGACAAAAGAATCTAATTAATAAAAATATTGGAGAAAGAGAAACCAATCACAAACTAAAATGTTTCTATACTAATGCACAAAGCATGGGCAACAAACAAGGAGAATTGGAACTACTAACACAGGGCAAGAAATATGATGTCATTGGAATCACTGAAACTTCGTGGGACGATACACATGATTGGAATACAAGACTAGAAGGATACAACTTATTTGCAAGAAACAGACTTGATAAACGAGGAGGAGGTGTCACATTGTATGTTAGAAACGCGTATATCTGCACAGAGATTGAAGCTTCAGAGACTGGGAGTTCTGTGGAAACTGTTTGGGTAAGAATACAAGGACAGAACAATGGAAAGGACACCATTGTAGGCATTTACTACAGGCCGCCTGTGCAAGCTGAAGATATGGATGAACTCTTTATGCATCAAATGGCCAAGTTCTCCAAAAAATATGACATAGTTGTAATGGGAGATTTCAACTATCCAGACATTTGTTGGGAATCTCTCTCAGGCAAAACTAACAGGTCAAGGAAATTCTTATCCTCTCTTGCTGACAACTTTATCTTCCAGAAGGTAGGGGAGAAAACAAGGGGAACTGCTACCTTGGATCTAACCCTTATAAACAGGGAGGAAATGGTTGAGGAGGTAAAAGTGGCTGGGACCCTAGGAGGTAGCGACCATGCTATTTTCGAATTTTGGATAACTAGAGGCGGAAGACCTGTGAAGACTCAGACGTCAAGGTTAGATTTCAGAAAGGCAGATTTTAAGGGATTCAGAAAGAGAATTGGAGGGATCCAATGGCTGGATATCCTTAAAGACAAAAATGTCCAGGAAGGATGGGAAATCTTGAAAAATGAAATTCTCAAAGAACAGTTGTTAACAATTCTGAAAAGAGGGAAGAATAGGAAGCATTTAAGGAAACCAGGATGGATGAACACAGAACTTAAGCACATGCTAAAAAGGAAGAAAAAAATGTTTATAAAATGGAAAGAGGGAGGCATATCTAAAGAAGAATATAATGCTGTCTGCAGAACCTGCAGGGCACAAATCAGATTATCTAAAGCTGAAAATGAATTGAGGCTTGCAAGAGATGTCAAAAGCAATAATAAAGGATTTTGGGGATATGTCAAAAGTAAAAGAAAAGTCAAAGATGCTATAGGATTTTTACAGGATGAAAATGATGAAATGGTAAGACAGGATGTTGAGAAGGCTGAACTTTAAAATTCCTATTTTGCATCTGTTTTCTCTCAGAAAGGAAATGTAACATCAACTGTTCTTCACTGTCCTATTAAGGGAATAGAAGAATCCAGGATATCTATAAACAGAAAGATAGTGAGGAAACACTTAGCTAACCTAAATGAATTCAAGTCTCCAGGTCCAGATGAATTACACCCCAGAGTACTGAAGGAGATAGCAGAAGAAATTTTTGAACCCCTCTCCATAATCTTTGAAAATTCTTGGAGAACAGAAGTCCCAGAAGACTGGAGAAGAGCAAATGTTGTTCCTATCTTCAAAAAGGGGAAGAAGGTGGACCCAGGCAACTATAGGCCGGTGAGTCTGACTTCTATACCAGGAAAGATCTTTGAACAAATTATTAAACAACATGTATGTCAGTACCTGGATAAGAATGAAGTGATTAAACAGAGTCAGCATGGGTTTGTAACTAATAAGTCATGTCAGACTAACTTAATTTCCTTCTATGACGGAATCACTGATTGGGTGGATCAAGGAAATGCTGTAGATATAGTATATCTTGACTTCAGCAAAGCATTTGACAAAGTATCTCATACAATCCTTATTGAAAAAATGACTAAGTATGGAATGGACAAGGCAACTGTTAGATGGATTCATAACTGGCTTAGTGATCGGACCCAAAGAGTGGTCGTAAATGGCTGCACATCCAGTTGGAAGAATGTCTCAAGTGGGGTACCACAGGGCTCTGTCCTGGCCCCTGTATTGTTCAACATCTTTATCAATGATTTAGATGAAGGAATTGAGGGTAAACTGATTAAATTTGCTGATGACACAAAGCTAGGAGGGATAGCTAATACTAGAGAAGAGAGAGAGGATTCAAAAAGATATAAATAAACTGGAGAGTGGGCAGCAACAAACAGAATGGTTTTTAACAGGGAGAAATGCAAAGTACTACATCTGGGCAATAAAAATGAAAAAAGCATATACAGAATGGGAGGAATAGGGCTAAGTGACAGCACATGTGAAAAAGACTTGGTTATACTAATAGATCACAGACTGAATATGAGTCAACAGTGTGATGCAGCAGCAAAAAAGGCAAATGCAATTATAGGATGTATTAACAGAAGCATACAGTCTAGATCATGTGAAGTCATTATTTCCCTCTACTCTTCTTTGGTCAGACCTCATCTGGAATATTGTGTCCAGTTTTGGGCACCAGATTTTAAAAAAGACATCAACAAACTGGAGCAAGTTCAGAAAAGAGCGACCAGAATGGTGACCGGTCTGCAAACCCTGTCTTATGAGGAAAGGCTGCAGGATTTGGGAATGTTTAGTTTGCAAAAGAGAAGACTGAGAGGAGACTTAATAGCTGTCCTCAAATATCTAAAGGGCTGTCACATTGTAGAAGGATCAACTTTATTCTCATTTGCACAAGGAAAGACTAGAAGCAATGGGATGAAACTGAAGGGGAGGAGACACAGATTAGATATTAGAAAAAACTTTTTGACAGTTAGAGTGATCAATGAGTGGAACAGGCTGCCACGAGAAGTGGTGCGTTCTCCTTCAATGGAAGTCTTCAAACAGAGGCTGGACAGACATCTGACTAGGATGAATTAGCGAATCCTGCTTTGAGCAGGGGGTTGGACCAGATGGCCCAGGAGGTCCCTTCCAACTCTACGATTCTATGATTCTATAAATAACCGAGAATGAAGGTGTCTCTGTCTTTCTCCACCATAGAGCAACCAAATTTTTTATCACTGTAAATATGTGTATCATTACAAATTTTATGGAGGCATCTACCTGTTCCATGTCCAAGGACAAGATCACCATCTGGGGAGTAGTGTCAATGGTATTTGACGATAAGAAGCCTACATGTTCTTTACTATCTTTCCATAAAAGTTTCACCTTTGGGCAACTCCAGAAGATGTGATATAGGTTCCCAGGGAGAGTACAACTCCTCCAACATAAAGAGGAAGATTCACTACTTATATGAGCTAGTCTCATAGGCATGTAATACCATCCGGCCAACACTTTGTAATAAGTCTCCTGTAATGTCATAGATGCAATGGCTCTACATGAATGGTCCACAGCGTACTCCCATTGTTCTGGACTAAAAACTTTTCTCAAATCTGCCTCCCACCTTTCCATGTAAGAATTTTTTGTGAAGGTGACGTCGCCATTGAGGCGACAGTATATGTTTTTAAGGGTCCAACTAAATTTAAAATTAACACTATTGACCAATAAAGCCACAACATCTAGGTTCAGGGACTTTCTACGCATTAATTGTTGAAGACTGTCTTTTAACATCTGATAAGATATTAACTCCCCAGAAGGTATATGAAATCTGTCCTTGATCTCGGAGAAGGAAGCTACTTGACAACCATCCCATACATCTGCTATTTTCTTAACGTTCGAGTCGAACCATACACCAAGCAGAGGTGACTAAAAAATGTTCCTCTCAAATTACTTGCTGTAATATATCAAAGTGGTAATTCTGTTTTCTTTCCTCTTTAATTTAGAGCATTTCATCCAGACATCTAATATGGCGCCTAGAATCGGGTGGGTATGGTGTCTAATCTTAAGCTCTAAAATATAACTTAAAAATACGCTTTGTAGAGGTTTATAGTTATTACTGGCTAGTTCAAGATCCATCCATGTTGGGTGTTCACCTGTCTTAAACCATTGCTGGCAATTTTTGGCAAGGGTCACCTGGTAATAAGCCCCAATATTAGGTAACGCTAGGCCACCATTTTTCTTTCCTCTAAAGAGTATGTTATGTGATACTCTTGGCTTTTTATTACTCTAAACAAATAATTTAATTAAGTCTTGCAGTTTGTTTATCAGTGTTAAGTTAACTTTCAGAGGTATAGAGCAGAAAATATATAGTAGTAAAGTCTATAGTATTACCCAAAATTCTAATATTCGCCTCATGAGAGTGAGGTTCAGAAGGTCAAAATGGGTAAAATCTTTAGAAAGAGTATTTATTAGGTCATCAATGTTAGTAGAGATTTGATTAAAAAATTTTGTGATACTAATATCTAGATACGTTACATTTTGTGCTTCCAACCGAAAATTAGTCATTTCCAAAACGGTATTAATTTCATTTTGAGGTATGTTGAATGGCATTAGTTTAGATTTTCCCTTGTTTATTTTAAAATAGGATACTCTGGAGAAGTGTTTTAAATCTACCATTAAGGTTTCCACTGATTTAACTGGATTAGTTAGTGAAACAAGTAAGTCGTCTGCAAAGAGGCTTAGTTTATGTTTATGACTTCTCGTGTTTTCTCTGCTAATAGTTCTATCGCCATTGCGAATAGTAAGGGAGAAAGAGGACATCCCTGTCTAGTTTCATTTGTGATACTAAAGGGCTTGGATAAATGATTGTTTATGTAGATTTTGGCGTTTTGGATTAGAGTACAGGGAAAATACTGTGGACACGAATTTATCATCAAAGCCAAACCAAAACAGGACATTTTTGAGGTACAGCCAATTAACTCTGTCGAATGCCTTTTCGGGCCGGGAGATTTTAATGGCTTGCGTTTCAGAATAGTATTGTTAATTTTCTATATGGTAATGGGTTTACTTAGATTCAATATATCTAAGTCTGATTTGTCTATTTGAGGGAGGTTTAGGCCAGCTAGAAAGTCATTTATAGCGCTTTGGTCAGAAGGTTGAGTCATAGGGTCTTGTTTTAGGTTATATATCTTTTGGAAGAAATTAGTAAAGACATTCGCGATGTCTTGTGGATGTGTTTGAAAGTGTCCTGCTGTATTTTGAATTTTATTCTTCTAATAATCCTATCCCTTTTCAGTTTCCTCATCATATATTGTGTGGGTTTATTTATAGAGGTATAATAGTTAACTTTAGAAGCTCTTATTGCTGCATCAAAATCAGATATGGGTTGCGCTTTCAACTGTTGTCTTAACTCTAGTCTTTCTATGTGGATGTCATGTGATGGATTAGGTAGCCTATTTTGTTGTTCCTCTTTCAATTTGCTTGAGGATTGTATTTGTGATATTTTTTCCCTCTTCTTCCTCTTACTCCTAGATGACAGCTGCATAATACACCCTCTAATGACAGCCTTGTGGGCCTTCCACAAAATGAATGGATCAATATGTTCTGTGGCATTCTCTTTAAAATAATTATTCAACATCTCTTCTATGGTTTTACTACACTTATTTGTTTTAAGTATAGTTAAATTGGTCTTCCACAAAAAAGTATTGTGCATTGGAGGACCTATTACAAATTCTGCCCTAATTGGTGAATGATCAGAGAATGTTTTGTTAAGGATTTCGAGTTTCTTAAATTTAGACAGAGAGAAAATGTTGGTGAGAAAAAGATCTATTCTTGATGAGGTCTGATGTACATCAGAATAGTGAGTATACTCTCTGGACGACATATTGAGGCATCGAAAAACATCATACAACTCGTTGTTAGAAATCCATTTGTCTAAAGATGGGTATGACATACGAGCCTTAGAAGATGAGTCCAGAGTATTATTAGCCACCATATTAAAGTCTCGTTTGTAACTCTGCTATAAATTCAAATTTTATTCCAAAAATACAACCACTCAATAAATCAAAAAATATATACCATTACATCATACCAAGCAGAAATGAACACCACTGGGAGGTCCCTTCCCCTGCATTGGCTAATCTCTCCCTACCTAACAGCGGAGGTTGGAGCCCTAGGACCTGCGCAATTGGCCCCCCACTCAACGATGGCTCACCCTGCTACCTATAGGGCCCTATAGCGGCAAGGATGTGATAAAGAAATGAAATAGGTAGGTGAGAAAGAAAGAATTGTGTATTCTGATTCTTTTGGCATAAGTTGTAGATGGTCAGTGCTCTTCTTTCTTCTTCAGCTGGTATAAATACTAACTCAATATCCCTATTCTTTCAAAGGAAATGTACTAATGTCCTTTATTCATCTATCTTCACATGTAAATAGTTCCCTTTGTTATATGAAGTAATAAAAGATAAAGAGAAAACACATAATATACCAGATCATCAATGAATCAATCCTCAACATATCCAAAGGATTAATCCAACTAGAATAAACAATTAATCCAACTAGAATAAACAATTAAACAAAACACAAATTATCAAAAACCAAAAAGTCCATCTGTGATTGTCGACCAAAAATCAAAATCCAGTGCTTGAGTTCCATAAATCACCATAGGCCACACACAATATGCACAAATCACTGCAGCCAATCATGCAGCTTCCAGTATAGACGATTACTCATTCTGCAGTATAAAGATTGCAATAAAGAGTATATCAATATGCCTTCCTATCCAATAAGAATGGCACCCATTCAGATAGTTGGTATGGCAAATGGACAAAATTCTCCTATATTAAATGATTGAAATCAGCCCAAATCAGGCCAATATAACTCCAGTAAGAAACCGGCTCGACGCGTTTCCCCTCCTTAGAGGTTCATCAGGAGCAAGATGGAACGGAGTACTTAGCTTACATGATGTGTAGGATGTCTATTTGGTAGTCAGGTACAATGCCCCATTGGTATGATTCTTGTAGTCAGTGACACAAAGACCGCCCTTTATAGAAAATGGAGGATGCACAGCTGACACAGCGTGCGTGTCAGCTGATTGTGTGCCAAGGCTGGAAACATACCGATGTCGTCATGCACAGAGAGCGCAGGTCCGGATGTAGATCGCTGTATAGCCGCTGCCCCTCTTCAGACCGCACATGTCCCCTGTTCTAATACATTCCACATCAGAAAGATAAGGGGCCGGACATACCAATCATATCCATTGCACATGCCCAGCCCACTCAGCAAACAGAGCATGCCCAGTATCAGCGCACACTCCATATCAAAAGAACGAGAGACCGGATATGACCTTGCACATAGCTCATTCCCACCGCGCATGCCCAGCTCTCCTATACACTCCAGGACCTACTAGTAATAGAATCAAACACTCAACATGGCCTCGCTCAAAGTGTCCACCTATTCTGCAATGCGCTGGTCAGAATATAACAGACCGCGCATGCTCAATGCCCTTATTTATATAATAACAGCACAATAATAGTACAATGATATATAAATATATTAAATAGGTGCTATTTTACATGGTGGAGTACACTATTATATCAGTCCTGGCGTCCCGGTATACTAATATGATTTTCCATATGTGCATATTCATAGCGCAAACAACACTGCACGATGGGGTACATTTAAAAAAGACATAATTATATTAGTCCTGGCGTCCCGGTATTCTAATATGATTTTCCATATGCGCATATTCATATAGCGCAAACAACATAAGCTCCTGTGCTCAAAATGATATTCTCATATACTTATATATATATATACTTCACATGATTCATATAAATAAATACTTTAAAATTATTCACATAAACAGATCACAATCACATGACAATCCACATTTATGTTACACACTTAGAAAACCAGATCAGACCTATTGGGCAGTTAGTCACTAGATGTACTCCTTTATAAGATATCCTCACCCAATATCTCGGGGAGATAAAAAGATATTATGTTTTAAATAGAACCAGGTAGAACCATGCAAAGCCCATTAGGGCCAATAAACATGGGGCAGCAAAAGATAACCTCAGGTCCACTAAGAAAGGGAGATTCATAAAGCACCAAATAAGCAAAGGAAGAAAAAAAGGGGGGGGGGGAAGGGGTCAATATAAGACAAAAATGTCACAAAAGACAATTAAATTGCAGTTGTTCATTCAAACCCTTTGGAGATACCATATCCAATCTATATATCCATTTCAGTTCTTTTTGTAGGATCCTTTTATTGTCACCTTGACACACTGATGGTACAATAACCTCAACAACACAAAAAGAGAAAGAGTTCAAATCTCCCTGATGTACCTCTCTAATGTGTCTGGAGATTGGGGTATCTCTGACATGACGAATGTCACCCAGATGATCATCAACCCGTCTTCTCAATACTCTTTTAGTTTTTCCAACATAATTTAGTGGGCGAGAACATTCAAAAAGATAACAACAACCCCACTCGTTTTATAGTTAGCAAAGTGCCGACTTATATAAGATTTCCCCGTTGAAGCACTGGAAAAATCTTTCCCAATCTTAATAAATCCACAAAAACAGCAACCTCCACATTTTAAAGTTCCTGTTGCTCTTCTAGCTAGCCAGGTATTCTTTTTGGGTGATGGAGTATAAAAGCTGTGTACCAACTGATCACCAACAGATCTACCCCTCCTATAGGTGATGGCAGGAGTTTCTGGTAGAAGTTCACAAATTTCACTGTCAGCCTTCAAGATTCCCCAATGTTTTTTGATTAAAATTTCGTACTTCATATGAACATCCATCATAGTTTCCAATGATGCCCATGTTTTCGTCAATCAATTTTTCTTTAGGCCGCAAAAGACTACTTCTGGTACATATTTCAGCCTCCTGAAATGCATTAACAAGAACTTTATTATGGTAAACCCTATCAAGAAACCAATTTTTGGGCTCCTTCACTTGTTTATAGAAGCCAGATGGCTTGGAGCAATTCCTCCTGACCCTAAAGTATTGCCCCTTGGGGATACCTTTACGTAGGCTCAGTGGGTGATTGCTCCTCCAATCAAGTAGGTTATTGGTCGAAGATGGCTTCCTGAATATTTTAGTTTCCAACGAGCCATCCACTCCTTTCTGAATATTAATATCCAGGAAGTTTATAGATTTCAAATTTACCTCAAGGTGAACTTAAGACCTATGTCATTAATCTTAAGTTCTTGAACAAACTTGTTAAATGAAGATGTATCCCCCATCCAGAAAATCAAAATATCATCAATGTAGCGCCCCAAGAAAATAATCTGGGGGCACCACCATGCTGTTCTATCATCACCAAAGACGACAGTGTCCTCCCACCAACCCAGGAGCAGATTGGCATACGTAGGCGCACAAGGGCTGCCCATCGCAGTGCCCCTGAGCTGGTGGTAGTACACGCCATCAAAAAGAAAATAGTTGTGTGTCAACAAGAATTGTAATAAAGTACAAATGAATTCACTATGTGCATTACAATGCATTCTTGATTTCAAGAAAAACTCCACTGCTCTTATTCCCATATCATGAGGAATGCTACTATACAGAGCCTCAACATCAATTGAGGCCAATAATACATTATCCTCCAGTGACATGTCCTATATCTTCATTGAGAGATCCGAAGTATCTCTAATATACGATGGTAAAGCCATCACAAATTGTCATAGCACCCTATCTATATAGATTCCATAATTCTGAGATATAGAGTCATTACCCGAAACAATTGGGCGTCCCTTCAAGGGGGACAACTCCTTATGCACTTTCAGTAGAGCATAACAAATTGGAACAGTAGGAGTTTTCTGAAACATGAATGTTTTTTCATTATTCGAAATGATGCCCGATTCCAGGACATTATTCAATAATAGCTCAAGTTGACCATTAAATTCATCAGTGGGGTCCTTCAGCAGCTTACCATAAGTGGACTTATCATGAAGTATTTTATTGCACATGCCCTTATACATATCATGATTCAAAATGACTATATTGCCTCCTTTATCGGAAGACTTAAAAATCAATTCCTTATTCATTGAAAGGTTATCCAGAGCCTTTCTTTCTATAGCCAGTAGATTACTATATCCTTTTTGTCTATTCTCAACAAGGGCCTTCAAATCAATTGCAACAAGTTTGGTAAAGATATCAATATTGTTATTATCTGACGGAGGGGGCATCTTGGTACTCCTTGGTTTGAGGTCTGTGAAGGGTCCCAGTCCTTCCGGCCTCTGACCCTCCTCATAGAGGTCAGCCAATACCCTCACATCAGATAATTCCTCTGTATTGATTCCAAGAGCCAAACATTGGGCTCTGTCATTGCGCAGGTCCTAGGGCTCCAACCTCCGCTGTTAGGTAGGGAGAGATTAGCCAGTGCAGGGGAAGGCACCTCCCAGTGGTGTTCATTTCTGCTTGGTATGATGTAATGATATATATTTTTGATTTATTGAGTGGTTGTATTTTTGGAATAAAATTTGAATTTTTAGCAGAGTTACAAAAGAAACTGTGAGCTTTTTATAGAATTAGTCTTTTGTTATATACATTTTTTGAAACTGTGATTTCATATTAAAGTCTCCCACCAACATCAACTCTCCCCTTCTGACTAGAGTTGAGCCACTTTTGGTTTTTTAGGGTCGCGTTTCGTTTCGTGAAACCCGACTTTTCCAAAAGTCGGGTCGAGCAAGATCGTCCGATTATAGGGAAAAGTCGGGGTCGTCCCGAAACACGAAACCCAATGTAAGTCAATGGGGAATAAAAGTCGGCAGTGAGAGGAGGACAGGAAACACACCTACAGTGCCCATTTGAATGCCAAAAGCATCAATTCTTCTTACTTAAGCTTGTCAACCTTAATTAACTTCATAATATAAGTTACGCACTGAAAAATGGGGGTTATTTGGCTAAAGTTGTGGGGGGGGGGAGGGCTGGCTGCAGGTTTTCATGTGCCCTGGGCGAAAGAGCGCCCCTTTAACACATACCACAACTCATCATGCTCCGATACGGCAGATAAATAGCGGTATAGTACAATGAAAAATACCTCACTTTTTACATCTCATGACGAGGCCCATCTATTTCTCCATACAGAATCATTGGTCCCATATAATGTTTGAAACAGTATATGATGAGCTCCACATAATGCTACAGTATATGTTGGTCCCCATGGATGAAGCTCCACTGTCTTATGGGCCCAAATAATGCTCCAAACATAATGGGCCCCATTTCTAATGCTCTAGTGTATAATGGGCCCTGTAAATGCTGCTCCAGTGTCTGATGTCCACCTTTGGAATGTTCCAGTGTATGGTGGGCCCCATCTATCATTCTCCAGAGTATAGTGCTCCCCAAAAATTGCTGTCCCAACATTGAAAACAATCAAATAAGTCTCCTCGCTAGGGAATCCCTGTACTTGTCTGGACAGGTGCTGTAGCTTGCTTAACAGCTCGCCAGCTGTTCTCACGCCCAGTATGGATTGCACGTGATTGCACAAAGGTTAGAAAGGGTACCGTATCCCTGGATAACATGTATGGATAGCGTACACATTCAAAATATATGTCTCAGGAGGCAGGCTCAGACGGTGTCAGGCCCAGTATGGATTGCACGTGATTGCACAAAGGTTAGAAAGGGTACCGTATCCCTGGATAACATGTATGGATAGCGTACACATTCAAAATATACAGTATGTCTCAGGAGGCAGGCTCAGACGGTGTCAGGCACAGTATGGATTGCACGTGATTGCACAAAGGTTAGAAAGGGTACCGTATCCCCGGATAACATGTATGGATAGCGTACACATTCAAAATATATGTCTCAGGAGGCAGGCTCAGACGGTGTTAGGCCCAGTATGGATTGCACGTGATTGCACAAAGGTTAGAAAGGGTACCGTATCCCCGGATAACATGTATGGATAGCGTACACATTAAAAATATATGTCTCAGGAGGCAGGCTCAGACGGTGTCAGGCACAGTATGGATTGCACGTGATTGCACAAAGGTTAGAAAGGGTACCGTATCCCCGGATAACATGTATGGATAGCGTACACATTCAAAATATATGTCTCAGGAGGCAGGCTCAGACGGTGTTAGGCCCAGTATGGATTGCACGTGATTGCACAAAGGTTAGAAAGGGTACCGTATCCCCGGATAACATGTATGGATAGCGTACACATTCAAAATATATGTCTCAGGAGGCAGGCTCAGACGGTGTAAGGCCCAGTATGGATTACACGTGATTGCACAAAGGTTAGAAAGGGTACCGTATCCCCGGATAACATGTATGGATAGCGTACACATTCAAAATATATGTCTCAGGAGGCAGGCTCAGACGGTGTTAGGCCCAGTATGGATTGCATGTGATTGCACAAAGGTTAGAAAGGGTACCGTATCCCCGGATAACATGTATGGATAGCGTACACATTCAAAATATATGTCTCAGGAGGCAGGCTCAGACGGTGTCAGGCACAGTATGGATTTGACGGCCCAGATTACACAGCGGAGGAGCAGGGAGAGGTAAAGATTGCAAATGCTGGGGCCCTGCCCAAGCAAGGGGGGCCCACTCGTGGGCGTCGGTACTGGCACTGGGCCCCTCATAGTACAGCGGTGTGTCTGACGGCGGGTGTGCACCACCACCGTCAGAGACACTTGATTGCACTATGAGGGACCCTGTGCCAGTGCCCGCGCCCAAGAGTCGGCCTACCCACCTGTCCAGGGCAACGGCACTCGCACGGTGTCGTGCGCTAGGTGGTGACCCCGGCCATGGGGGGGGGGAGGCAGCACAGTTAGGGAGTTTTAGAAAGTGGCATATGTTGATGTTGGACATTCAGCTGATGCAAAAGGCGAAATAGGTGAAGTACCAGGAAGAGGTGGACCAAAGCAAGCCATTTTTCTGTCACCCTATGTGTCATCAGGGGAAGGTGGGACAAAATCCTTGGAAACCCATGCGTGGTTCATTTTAATGAAGGTTAGATCATCCACATTTTGGGTTGACAGACGGGTCCTTTTTTCTGTCAGGATTGATCCAGCTGCACTGAAGACTCTTTCCGATAGCACACTTGCAGCTGGGCAAGCGAGCTCCTGTAAGGCATATTGGGCCAATTCAGGCCAGGTGTCCAGTTTAGCGGCCCAATAGTCAAAGGGGAATGACCTGTGTGGGAGAACATCGATATGGGAGGAAAAGTAGTTTGTAACCATAGTTGACAACTGCTGTCTCCTGTCACTTTCCATCGATGCAGTATTACCAGTTGTGTGAGCGGTATTTGAAAAATCAGTCCACAACATTGTCATGAAACCCCTGTCTCCAACGCCACTTCTGCTGTGTGCACCACGAACACCTCTGCCAAGCTGCCCCCGGCCCGTACGGCTCGTGTGAGAACCATCACCGCTGCTGTGTGCTGGGAATGCCTCAAGCAACCGATTTACCAGAGTTGCTTGTTTATTAGCCAATATTAGGTCAAGGTTCTCCTGTGGCATGATGTTTTGTAATTTGCTTTTATAGCGTGGATCCAGGATGCTGGCCAACCAGTAGTCGTCATCGTTCATCATTTTGGCAATGCGGGGGTCCCTTTTTAGGATCCGCAAGGCATAATCTGACATGTGGGCCAATGTTCCCGGTGTCAATGATGCACTGCGAGTGCTGGGTGGAGGAGCACTTTCTGGCAAATCCACATCCCTCCAGTCACGCACAAACCCTGTACCAGACCTTGCCACGCCAACATTTTCACTTGCCCCACGAGATGCATCCTCCTCCCCTAAGTAATCATCCCCATCATCCTCCTCCTCCTCCTCTTCTTCCTCCACCTCGTCCAGGAGAGGTCCCTGAGCAGACAATGGCTGAATGTCATCAAGGATTCCCTCCTCCTCTTCCTCCTCATCAACATTGGCTGCAGACGCCTGCTCCTTAAGGTGCGTCAAAGTTTGCATGAGCAGACGCATAAGTGGGATGCTCATGCTTAGGATGGCGTCGTCTGCGCTTACCAGCCGTGTGCATTCCTCAAAACACTGAAGGACTTTACAAAGGTCTTTCAGCTTCGACCACTGCACGCCTGTCAACTCCATGTCTGCTCTCAAAGTGCCTGGCCGTGTATCCTCCCACAAATGCATTATGGCCTGCCTCTGCTCGCACAGCCGCTCCACCATGTGCAGGGTGGAGTTCCACCTTGTTGCAATGTCGATAATGAGGCGGTGGTTGGGAAGGTGGAGCAATCGCTGCAGCTTCTGCATACGAACGGAGTGTATAGGCGACCGGCGGATGTGCGCGCACAGTCTTCGCACCTTCTGGAGCAGGGCTGTTAACTCCGGATAATTTTTGAGGAAGCACTGCACCACCAGGTTCAAGGTGTGAGCCAAGCAAGGTATGTGGCTGAGTTTTGAAAGGGCTATGGCTGCCACAAAATTACGCCCGTTATCACTAACTACCTTGCCTGCCTCAAGATGTACACTGCCCAGCCATGACTCAGTTTGTCGCTTCAAGTACTCGGCCAGCACCTCGGCGGTGTGTCTGTCGCCCAAACACATCATCTGCAACACAGCCTGCTGACGCTTTCCACTAGCTGCTCGATAGGGGGACACATCGTGTGCAACAGTGGCAGCTGCAGATGGAGTGCTCGTACGACTGCGCTCTGTGGACGAGCTTTCGCTTCTGGAGGAGGAGGAGGAGGAGGAGGGTCGAACGCCTACAGCCAACTGTTTCCTATACCGTGGGCTAGGCAGCACTGTCCCACCACCGCTATCCCCTGTGGACCCTGCATCCACCACATTAACCCAGTGCGCAGTGATGGACACGTAACGGCCCTGGCCATGCCGACTGGACCATGCATCAGTTGAGAGGTGCACCTTTCTGCTCACTGACTGCTTGAGTGCATGGACAATGCGGTCTTTCACATGATGGTGAAGGGCTGGGATGGCTTTGCGAGAGAAGAAGTGGCGACTGGGTAGGTCATAGCGTGGTACTGCATAGGCCATGAGTTCGCGGAAAGCTATGCTTTCCACCAACCGAAAGGGCATCATCTCAAACGAGATTAGTTTGGCAATGTGGGCGTTCAAACCCAGTGTACGCGGATGAGAGACTGAGTACTTTCTTGACCTACTCATAGCGTCTGGGAGGGTGAGCTGGACTTGAGAGCTGCATATGGTGGAAGTAGCGGTGGACAGGGCGGACTGAGAGAGGGTTGATGATGGTGATGGAGTTGGTGTTCTTTCTGATGGCCTAGAATCAGTCTTTCGTTGATATAAGAGTGGGATTCCCTGACTGCTGTGGCCTTGCAACGACACCTCAACATTTGCTGCTGTTCTAACCGGTGGGCTTACAGTGGGGGAAACAATGTAGCGTTGCTGACTACCTTCGTTGTGATCAGTTGCACATGTGGCACTTGAGGTTTGGTGTTGTGTCCACGCTTGCAAGTGCATGCTGGTTAAATGTCTAAGCATGCAACTGGTATTCAAATTTTTCAGATTTTTCCCTCGGCTAAAGGTCTTTGCGCACTTCTTACAGATAACCTTGGCCTGATCATGAGGATTTTGTTCAAAAAAGTGCCACACTGCACTCTTCCTACTTTGGCAGACATTTTGCGGCCCAGCACGCTGTGATCTTTTGACCCTCTGGACAAGCTGTCCAGCAACTCTTTTGATGTTTGGAACCTGTCTTTGGAGTGCTCCGGGCCTGCCAGATAACAGCTGTTGCGATGTCGATGTCTGCTGTGGATGCTCCTCATCTGAGCTATTGGAAGCAGCACCCTCTTCCCCCAATGGATGCCAATCTGGGTCAACAACTGGGTCATCCATCACCTCCTCTTCTATGTCATGTGCACCTTTCTCTGTGTCACCGTGTATGGTGGTATAGTGTGCGGGAAGGGGCACCTGAGTCTCATCAGGGTCAAAATCTGGCTCTGTACACTGCGAGGACAATGTAGTGCTCTGAGTGAATGTACCAGCAGAATCATACATCAGCGGCTGTGCATCAGTGCACTCCATGTCAGATTCATCTTGGCCTGGGTAATTCACCATTTGACTTGATAATCCAGGCATGGTATGTGAAAACAGCTCCATGGAGTAATCAGTAGCATGGCCTGCGTCATCCTTCAATCTTGGTTGGGGTGAAGGACACAAGGAAAGGTGTGGTTCATGAACATGAGCCTCCAATGACGACTCAGTGCTTTTACTTTTTACAACTGAAGAAGAGGAGGCGATAGAGCTGGAGGCTGAGTCAGCAATGTAAGACAAAACTTTTTCCTGATGCTCTGCCTTTAAAAGTGGTTTGCCAACTCCAAGAAAACTAAGCGTTCGAGGCCTTATGTAGACAGACGATGACGCAGGGTCAGCACCTCCTGCATTCGGTCCTATTTTGCTCTTGCCACTACCATCAGATCCACCACCAACACCATCATTACCAGCTGCCAATCCCCGCCCAATTCCACGGCCTCTTCCACCAGCCTTCCTCATTTTTGGTAGAAATGTAGACAAAATCCAACAAACTATATAGTAATGTAAAACAAGGTACAAGGTGTCTATAGGACAGTGGAGATTTAGAATTTCTGCACACACTTGTGGACAGTGGACACTTTTGGATTGTGTGAGGCCTACTGATATCTGAGCGCTATGTGACACGCTCGATGGCACAGCTGCCTGTGACCAAAGTGACGAGAGGATAATGGAGATTTTGAATCTCTGCGCACACTTTTGGACACTGGACACTTGTGGATTGTGTGAGGCCCACTGATATCTGAGCGCTATGTGACAGGCTCGATGGCACAGCTGCCTGTGACCAAAGTGACGAGAGGATAATGGAGATTTTGAATCTCTGCGCACACTTTTGGACACTGGACACTTGTGGATTGTGTGAGGCCCACTGATATCTGAGCGCTATGTGACACGCTCGATGGCACAGCTGCCTGTGACCAAAGTGACGAGAGGATAATGGAGATTTTGAATCTCTGCGCACACTTTTGGACACTGGACACTTGTGGATTGTGTGAGGCCCACTGATATCTGAGCGCTATGTGACACGCTCGATGGCACAGCTGCCTGTGACCAAAGTGACGAGAGGATAATGGAGATTTTGAATCTCTGCGCACACTTTTGGACACTGGACACTTGTGGATTGTGTGAGGCCCACTGATATCTGAGCGCTATGTGACACGCTCGATGGCACAGCTGTGACAAAAGTGACTAGAGGATAAGGGAGATTGGATTGCTTTTAAAAAAGCAGTTTGCGGAGCAGTGGGTAAACAGCAATGCCAGCGTGTCAGGAAGCCTTAAAAGGCAGCCCAACAACCAACACCACTGATACACCACTATATAGCCTCCCCTTGCACTGCACACACAGTGACTTGTGTGTTGTGCAGGCCAAATCGCTAGCAGCAGAAGCAGTTTTTTTGTCTTCTTCCCTGCCTAACGCTCTCCCTACAGAATCAGCAGCAACCTCTCCCTATACTAAGATCGGCAGAAGTAAGATGGCGGTCGGCGTGCACGCCCTTTTATACCCCCTGTGACGCCCACCAAAGCAAGCCAATCACTTGCATGCCCTTCTGAAAGATGGTGGTGACCCGTGCCTAGGTCATCACGTTGCCCACAGTGTCCGTGGATCCTGATTGGCTGAAAAAGAGCGCAAAACAAACTTTTGAAACGCAACTTTGGCGCGTAAGTCGCCGACCTCGTGGCCGAACTCATCCTAGGGTCGGGTTTCGTTTCATGAAACCCGACTTTGCCAAAAGTCGGCGACTTTTGAATTTTTTCGACCCGTTTCGCTCAACTCTACTTCTGACCTTCTCAATTTTTTTGATTAATTTTTTGAGAAATGGTAACTGCTTCCTATTTGGGGCATAGATATTGACTATTGTAAAGGTTTTGCCATTAAGATCACAAACCAAAATGTGAAATCTTCCCTCTGGAATATATTTATATATTTTCAATCCAGAAAACATTTTCCCTTTGGTTGAAATTCTCAGTTGATTTCTCATTAGAAGAAGAAAAGGTATAGTCACTATGGGCCTCGTTAGTGATGTTTGTCCAATAATCTACAAAAATATTATGGCTTAATGAGGTTGTATACAGCTTCAAACAATAAATGAAGTATTTGTTCCTTCCCCTGTGTAATTCCTACAAAGGTATATATTACATTGAGTAACTGTAACTCCTTTTATCTATCTGAAGGGATCAGTCACAGAAGAGTACGGTATTTCTGACCAATGAGTACTGGATTGCTTTCCGAGATTTATAAAGAGGTATAAAAATTGTATTTGTTAATGGATGAAGGGAGATTTATGAGTTGATAGACGTTACACTGTGTTTATTTAGTATACGTAAACAAAACCAACATATTCTGCAACACTTTACAGACATTATAATCACTGTCACCATTGGAGCTCACAATGAAAAATCTTTACAGCAGTATGTTCAGATACAGATGGGACAATTCTGATAATGCCTGCCCTGGTCATTAGGTGGCAACGCACTAACACTACTCTTACTGCTAGATGAAGGCAGTGTATGAGTGTTTAGGTTTCAAATGCTGATACTAGTTCTCTCTTTGCTAAACTATTGTGTTTTGCTGCATTGAACTGGTAGGTCATTGGCTCATTGCTGGGAGCTATGGGCGGGGCTCAATTTTATATAAACCCCACATGACAGTCTCTAGCTGTCAGTTATTCCTGTGTTTAGCTAGTACTAGGCTCTCCGACTTGGCTCCTGTATTCAGTTTTTCATTTTCCATGTTCTGACTCCTGCTTGTGTGCTTATCTCCTGAATTTCTTGACATGACTAATCGGCTTTGACCCTGCTTTGCGACCCTTTATCTTTCATGGAAGGGCTTCAGTCTGGAAGAGAGAACCAGAAGCATTACCACTGGACCCCGTTGTAAGATAAGATCCCTGGACAGGAGTTAAAGGGTGGTCTGGGTTTCTTTGGAATCTACCAGCTGAGAAGTCTCTCTGATGTAGCCTTTTTGAGCCTAAGGCCTCTAACAGATGTAAACAAGTATATGTTTGGAGAGTGGGAGGAAATCAGAGTACCTGGGGGAAACCAATGCAAATGCAGGGAGAACATAGAAACTCCTTGTAGATTGTGCTTTGGTAGGATTTGCCCTGAAAATTAACAGTGCTTACCACTAAGCCACCACGCTGCCTATGTGTTAATTATACAACATAGCTTAAAAGAGCACTTCCATCAAAGTTTTTATCCTCTTAATATTTTGCAGTCATCATATTTGTTGCACCCGCCAGCACTCACCTGGGGTCCTCCTCCTGCCGGCGCTCCCCCTCTCACGCCGTCCCCTGTCTGGCTTTGCAGGGGTTCGGCGCGTCGGAGGTCCGCGCATGCGCGCTTGCCCTTCCTCGGCCTCTGTGCATCCTGGGGGGCACGTGACCCGGTGGCTCCGCCCCATCATGGCGGCACCCACCGGGTATTTCAGCTGGGCATCTGAACAGGTAAGACGCCTGTTTGTCTTAGCCCATAGCGCCCGCTATCCTTGCGCAGCGTCACCTTTGGCCATCAGGTCCCTGCGCACCCTCTGTGCCGCGCTTTCCTGTATCTCTGCCTTGGTCCCCGTCTGTAGCCTGCTCCTGTGTCTCCCTGTCTCTGCCTACCATCCTCCTTGGTCCCTCTGGTTCCTCCTCCTGTGCTCCCCTGTGCCGGTCCCTCTCCTGTACCTCTGCCCTATTGTTGCCTGCCCCCTGTATATTACGCTCCTTCCCCTGTCCGTTCCTTGTCTCATTTCCCAGGCCCAGCCTTTCCTAACCCCCTTTCGCTCATCTTCCTTTCAGCTTCTGGTCCCGGTTCCGTCCTGACCCTTCGGGCTTCCACAGCCTGCCTCCTGTTACTTTGGATCTACTCTACCCCTCGTATATCTTCCCACACTCTGATCTGCTCTCCTGTATTTACCCTGGGTCGTCCCTTTGGTTCCGGCTGTCGTGGTTCTATCTCCCTTGGGCCTGCCCCTAACACTCCCTGTATAGGGGGTGGTCATCACCTGGTCCGCTCGCCCTTGGGGGCTCTGGAGCCATGACCCAGAGAGTCCACTCTCGGGTTTTCTACCTAGAACCCTAACAATATTATATAGCACTGCATACTTACAATTGCTCATTTTGCCTTTCTACCCAGCCAATTCTTGTGTTCTTTTCTCTGCTCTATGTAGAAATAGGAAACATCTTGCCCTTACATTTATCATTCCTCTCTTCAAATCCTGACTCAAATGATCCACCCCTCCTCCTACCATTAACTTTTGCATTGACGCATTGACTGTTGAGACACACAGGGAATATTTACCTCCCATTTCTACTCAGTTTTCAATCATATGATGTCATAAATCTAATGGAAATTAAAATTAAAAACTGGGTAGAAAGACAAAATATGCAATTATAAGTGCACAGTGCTGTATAATATGATGATCATAATATATTAAGAGGATACAAATTAGGATGGGATTGCTTCTTTAAATATTCAAAACCCTTTAAATGGGTATTCTCAATATAGCATAAAAGTTATACCCTGTAGTGATATTTTCATGTTTGGAAAAGCTAAGGGATATACTGTAACTAAGGGATATAACTTGTTAGCCACATTTTTACAATCTGATTAATAAAATAATGAAACTGATTAGTAAAAATAAGCAAAGAAAATGTAGTTTTTAAGAATGTTTGAGTTTGAAATTATTAAGGCATACGATAAAAAGGAGAAAAGTCTAATGAATATTCTCAAGTTCGTAAAAGTTAAGATGTTTAGCGGTAATAACTGCATTTTTGCAACATGTTTTAATTTTGTAAAAATGTAGTTCTTGTTATTAATTTTCACAATGTAATTAAATTATGTTATAAAATCAACGCTTAAATGAATAAAACTGCTATCAACTCCGCTATTTTAAGAGTTTTGAGAAAACTAATATTAAACAGTTTAATTAATGTTATCAATCCTTCAAAAATCAAATAATATACTTGTAAATTAGATCTATGATGTATTAGATTAAATTAACACATTTTGTTTTAACTTTAACTATAAATTATGAAATAGAATTTGGCTACTACTGGTAAATTGACTCTTTTTCATAGAAATGGCACAGAAAAATGAAAGTGTTGTTCAAGAGTTTATTTTAATGGCCTTTGTTGATTTACACCAGATCCAGATTTTTATTTTCTTGCTTTTTCTGATGACCTATATAATTTGTCTTTTGGGAAATCTTGCGATAATCACGGTTGTGAAAGCAGAACGGTCACTTCAGAACCTAATGTATTTTTTCATCAGTGTGTTCTCCACTTTGGAAATTATATTTGTCTCGGTCACAGTCCCAAAACTTTTGGCCATCTTAATTGCACAAAACAACAGAATATCCTTTGTTGGATGTTTTACGCAAATGTATGTCTTCAACTCTTTAGGTGTCACCGAATGTTATCTCCTTGTAGTGATGGTATTTGATCGACATCAGGCTATTAACAACCCCTTACATTACCCGACCATCATGACTCATACGGTTTGCATTGGACTAGCTATATTTCCATGGATCTTTGGATTTAGCGTTATTTTAATACCGGCATTCTTTACAGCACAGTTGGAATTCTGTGGACCCAATGCTATTGACCACTTTTTTTGTGACTTGGCTCCTTTACAAAACCTAGCCTGTTCTGATGCTTTCATCAACAGCATTTTGACAAGTTCCGCAGCCGTTATTGACGTTGTTCTACCATTTTTTATAATTATAGGATTTTATGTTAAGATCATAATAACTGTTACCAAGATCAAGAGTAAAGACGGAAAGAAAAAAGCTTTCTCCACCTGCTCGTCTCGTCTCATCTCATCATAGCCAGCCTCTTTTATGGTGCAGCTATCATTGTGTATGTCAAGCCTAAAGACAGCAATTATGATAAGTACTTAGCTTTTATGTATACAGCATTCACCCCAACAATAAATCCCTTTATTTACACTTTTAGGAACAGGGGTGTACGAAAGGTTTTCAGAAATTCATTAAACCGAGTCATAGCACCAACTTTAAAAATGTTTTTTATTACTATTTCAAGATATAATCATCAATTCATCATTTGTCATTTTATTTTGTTTTGACTTTGTTTTCATGCTGTGATTTTTTTTATTTTATGAATAATTAGAGTCCATACATTGTTGCAACATTGAGATTAGAAAATATAGGTAGAAGCATAAGTAAAATAACTGAAGCGAGGGAGGTGGAGGATAAAAAAACAAGTAGCGAGGTAAATAAAGCGATTTTACAAACAAGTTAAATAATTGCATGCTGAGCTTTAAACCTTTGAGACTCGAATAGTTCATGTCTTCAATGTATAGAGAAGGGGTGAATATATTGACTCTGGACATAGGATCAGCGGAACTAGATAATGGAGTAGTCCTCACACTGGGCGCTGGGTAGGCTCGTGACCCTTTAATCTAGGTTCAAATTTTCAAACCAGGGTTATCAATTTTTCAGAAAATGAGGATGTGTATGCAAAGTTGAAAGCTTATTGAGAGTGATCCATTGATTCCTATCCTCACTGAAAGTTGAGAGTAAAGCGTTAAAATTGGACCGATTAAGCAAATTTAGTTAGTTAATTTCTATAAAAAGCCAGCTAATTATATCAAACGCCTTTTTTTGCATAGGTCGATAGAATGGTTAAGGGGGACTTTATTTTATGGCATGTTGTATAAAGGGAAGAATTCTTGTAGCATTATCTTTCCCTTCTCTGCCTTTAACAAAGCTCGTTTGGTCTAAGGGCCCCGTCATACATAGCGATCTCGCTAGCGAGATCACTGCTGAGTCACAAGTTTTGTGACGTAACAGCGATCTCACCAGCGAGATCGCTGTGTGTGACAGAGATCAGCGACCGGCCCCCCTGCTTGTATCGCTGATTGCGATTGGAAAGCCCTGGACATTTTATTGGTCGCTGGTCTCCCGCTGGCCAGCACGCATCACTGCATGTGACAGGCGGGAGACCAGCGATCAGCTGGTAACTAAGGTAAACGCAGGGTTTCTAAGCATGGCGCTGTGCTTTTAAACCCTCTGTGTACCTTAGTTCCCAGCGCGCTGATGCAGGGAGCTGGTAACTAAGGTACACATCGGGTTTCTAAGAGACGCACGTCCCTTACAAACCCGATGTGTACCCTAGTTACCAGCTCCCTGCATCAGCGCGCTGGGAACTAAAGTGCACAGTGGCGCCGCGCACGGCGGCGGCGCTGGTCCTGATCGCTGATGAAGCTGTCTGTCTGCCAGCTCACCAGTGATCATGTAGCGACTCACCAGCTATCCCGACAACGATATCGTGTCAGGATCGCTGATGAGTCGCTATGTGTGACGGGGCCCTAAGTGTATTAGTTTTGGCAGCATTTTGCTCATCCTTCTAGCCAGAATTTTCACCCAAAGCTTTGTGTCTGCATTCAGTAATAAAATAGGATGGTAGCTGCATATTAGTCTTTGCCTTCTTTTGGAATAACTGAAATGAATGCTTCCAAGAATTGTTTAGGAGGAGGATGAGATTTCTTGAGAGGAAACTGTTAGGCTGAGTTCACACGTGGCGTTTTTTTCGCGTTTCCGTGGCAGCTTTAACCGCGCGAAAATGCAAAAAATAAGCATCCCATGCATTCCTATGGGCTTCCGCAATACTGTGCTAATGCTGCGGAATCGCTTCATGGTAAAAAACGCCACATGCTCATTAATTTTGCGGAATCGCGGCGATCCCGCACCCATAGAAATGTATTGTTCCGCTTACTTCCCGCATGTGGCTGTGCACAACATGCGGAAAGTAAGCAGAACAATTGCGGATGGTACCCACGGTCCGGAGGAGAGGAGACTGTCCTCCGGGTTTTGGGTACCATATCCCTGTAAAAAATAGAATTTAAAATAAAAAATATTGTTATTCTCACCTTCCGACGTCCCGCGCAGCCTTCCCGCCTCTCTCCACCCTCTCGTTCCCAGTAATCCTTTGCGAAAATGCCCGCGATGGCGTCCGTTCTCGCGGGATTGCGAAGTCTCGCGGTCATTCGCGCGACGTCATCGCGAATTACCGCGAGACGTCGCGATCCCGCGAGAACGGACGCCATCGTGGGCATTTTCGCAAAGGATTACTGGGAACGGCTGCGCGGGACGTCGGAAGGTAAGAATGATTTTTTTTTTTTTTTTTACATTCTATCTTTTACTACTGATGCTGCATAGGCGGCCTCAGTAGTAAAAAGTTGGTCACACTTGTCAAACACTATGTTTGACGAGTGTGACCAACCTGTCAATCAGTTCTCCAAGCGATGCTCCAGATCGCTTGGAAAACGCTAGCATTCTGCAAGCTAAAAACACTTGGAAAATGCTAGTTTTTCCGCGGGAAAATCGTGGGAATTTAAAATGCGATTTTCCCACGGAATGGAATTCCGGAACTCTCGCGGTAATTTCCGCGAGAGTTCCATTACGTGTGCACATAGCCTTAAAGAGATTTACTAAGTGATGGAATAACTGTTGAATTTGTAATAATGTAATATCGGGAAGTCATCTGGACCAGATATTTTCCCATTGGGAATGGTATTCAGATTGTCTATTATTCCTTGAGGGGTGATTTCAGCTAATAATTTATCACGATCGCTTGGCATAAGTGTAGGCAATGGAAATGAGTTTAGGAAGTCATTTATTTTATTAGCTGCTTCCTGAGGATCTTTCATTAAATTTGGTGTTTCTAGATTGTAGAGGTTTTCTTAAAACCGTTGAAAAGAATTTGGAATTTAATCTGTTTTATTAATTAGTGTATTACTTTTAGGCTTTGTGCACATGTTGCGGATTCTGCTGCGTTTCCACAGCGTTTTTGGCCCTGCGGAAACGCAGCAGTTCCGCAGACATGGTACAGTACCATGTTAGCCTATGGCAAATCAAATCCGCTGTGCTCACGCTGCGTTTTTTTCCGCGCGGTTTTGCTGAGGTTTACAAACTGCAGCATGTCAATTCTTTGTGCGGATTCCACTGCGGTTTCACACCTTTAACATTGTAGAGGTGTGAAACCGCAGGGCATAACCGCAGGCTAATCCGCAGGAAAACCGCAGGTCACTTTACCTGCGGTTTTACCTGCGGATCCGCGCGGTAAAAAACCCGCAGGTGAATCCGCAGCATGTGTACATAGCCTTAGATCGAATCTGTTTAATAAAGGAACATTCTTAAGTTTTCACTTAAAACTGTTTTATGGGCTTCCCAAATTATAGATGAAGGGGGGCCTGGCTTTATGTACTCTGTAAAAATAAATTCTATGGTTTGGTTGATTTTAATAAATTTTTCTCATTATATATTGAGGCTTTGTTTAGTCTCCAAGTTTGGATAGAACAAGGTAGTGCAGCAATAATTAGTTCTAAGATTATCGGTGATTGATCTGAGAGCACTATCGAATATATTGATGTAGTTTTGACCAAGGGGAGACCTTTATTTTGGATGAATAGATAATCATACCCATGACATGAGTTGTGAGGTTGGGAGTAAAAGGTAAATTCTTTAACTGTAGGGTTGTGGATTCTCCAGGGATCTACTAAATGTAGTGAATTCAGAGAATAATGCCCATAGATGTGTTCAGGAAAGAGTTTAATGGCATATTAAGGTCTCCTACTACAATGAGAAGACCTTCTCTGAAGAAGGCTAAAGTTTCTAGTGTTTTAAGGATCCAGTTCAGTTAGCCTTGCTTAGTAGCATAAATCTTGCATAGTGTTACAAGAGTATTTGCAATATTGCTATCATAGAAAATATTAAAATCTCTGAGCATTGTCCCCCCTCCCTCCTTCCCTTGCATACAGATTTCCAGTAAGGAAACAAATAGCTGACAGTCTGAGTCTCTTAGGCATGGACTGGTACAATGTATGTAAATAAATAGGAAATTGGATATAGTTGTGAATTGAGAATCCTAATTAAAATGCAGGCAGTACTTTTGTGAAGAGATCCATTCAGAACAAACCAGGATGTCGATTGTGCCTAGACAAAGGTATATAGATTATATAGGTAGTTAAGATGGAAAAGGTCTTTTCAGAGGTTTGGAAACAAAGGTAAATGTGTTTACACATAGATAACAAAGTGGAAGAGGCTTTCAAGTGACACTGTTGTTTCCTGCAAGGGAAATGCTATACATTAACCCCAGACTTAGGCCTCTGAAAGAACGCTAGAAATATTGCGAGGTCATCAAGGGGGAAGTGGGGGTTTGTGGGTGGGTGTAACTCAGATACTAATAAAATATCAAGACAAATTATTATCTGTGTTCATGTAAAGAGATACCTATCAGTGAATTCATGATTCCTGCTAAAAAATTTTCAGTCAAAGCACTCTCCTTTGCTGGGATGAATCATATATCTGTGATCAGAGTAGTAAGTTTCTTGTGTTTTATCCCCTTTATTAATGTAACTGTAACAAAGTAACATAGTAACATAGTTATTAAGGTTGAAGGAAGACTTTAAGTCCATCTAGTTCAACCCATATCCTATCCTAACTTGCCCTAACATGTTTATCCAGAGGAAGGCAAAAAAACCCCATGTGGCAAACAGTAAGCTTCACATTGGGGAAAAAAATTCCTTCCCGACTCCACATACGGCAATCAGACTAGCTCCCTGGATCAACGCAATATTAAGGAATATGTGCTGCATTTTGTTCCGTTTGTAAAAAAAATATACAAAATATTTTATAAACACTGCCTATAGTTTGGATTAAATATAAAATGCAATAGTTCTGTTCCTTTTGTTCTGTAACCCTCAGCCCGAAGCCATACGCTATCAGAACCAGGCCTCCAGTCAGCCTGTATAAAACACGACTGGTGGTGGCAGCGAGTAGTCTGGGGTTTTCGTGGAGTTCGCAGTTACTGTATTGGTGGTATGCGCATTTGTTCCATGCATTGGAATCAGAAGTGTATATAACATATGTTCACTGTTACCTTCCCGATAACTGTCCTATTAGTGGAAACGGCCTGCGGCCTCCTCCATTGCCCATTGGTCAATCGGGTAATTATCCAGTTGATATGGTACAGTAGAGAGCTGTTTGTCAAAGAATCGCACCGGGGGTCGTGCAGACCCACCTGCTGTTTTCTTTGGAGCAAAGTGGTGCCACCGGAGGGATTCTGAGTATCCCCTCTTTGACAACCACCTTTCACAAAAAGATATCTACCTTCTGAGTCCAAAAGGTACTCTCTCTGACTCTCTATGTGAAGGGCAAACCCTTATGTAGCGTGATACTAACTCCTATAGAGGAGAAGGAGCAGGTACTATTAAATCAAAAATATAATAGATATCATCCAAGTGAAAGACATTATATGATAGTATATTAATTTATCACGGCTAATTATCTGTAAGTAGCAAAAAAAGGAATAATAGTGGACACTCCTCTTAGATATATAACCTATAAGAGACTAGGAGTCCATGTCCAAAGATGTTTTTAAAATATAACAATAAGTATATTACAAAAATTACTAAACACTAGCAAGAAATATATAAATAAAAAAATAGTGATGGTACAAGGTATTAGCATGCTACAGATCCACATGTAAATGTAAATTCAACATGACATATGGTATCTTCAATGAAGAGCCATGAAAGTCAGGATGAAAATGGTCAATGACTGGCAAAGGTCTTAGTCTCTGTACTGTTTTCCTTATAGCGTTTAGTCATGATTATATCCCACAGATATTATATATGCACAAATGGAACAGGTTAGCAATGCCTATAGGTAGAGGGTACCATGTAGCAGGAAGCCAAAGGGGAAAAGCGATATGTAATTTAGGTTATTTGCTCTCAGGACATCTAGGATCTTCCTTCTTTTGGCCATGGAGGATGGTTCAATGTCCTGAAAGATCTGGATGGGAGTATTTTCATAAGAAACAGAAGATAGTTCTCTTTCTTTAGAAAGGATGTCTGAGGTGTTCATGAAGCTGAGTAAACTACAAATTAAGCCTCTTGGAGGGTCTGCAGGTTTTGGTTTAGGCTTTAAGACCCTATGGACAATTTCTATTAGTATTTGCTCCCCTCTTTCAAGCTCAACAATAGAAGAAAACATTTCTATGGTGGATTTTTCAAGGGATTCTGGAGCAAATGATTCATGGACTCCTTTGATTGCTATATTTTTACATCTGCTTCTAATTTTCTTAGTCTTCTATGGCCATAACGGTCATATTCAGTTATTGCTGGTGGTATGTAACTTGTTCCGTTAAGGTATTCGAATATTTTTATGAGATCTGATTGTGAAGACCCCAGTCAACAATGTGGCCTACATGTTATAGGTCTGTTCTGAGGCCTGAGAGATCTTGTAATAAAGGTTTCATAGCTTGTGCCATGGAATTTTTGAGAAATGACCTGGAGATCTGAGCAGAATCTGCCAATAGCGATTTACTTTCAGAGTCATCACCACTGAAATCTGAGTCCTCAATTGGTCTGGTCTGGAGTCAATGGACTGTGGGGATGTTTTTTAAAAGCAGTTTGAGGGGCGTCAATTTTTTTCTTTAGGAATTTATTCAGTTCTCTTTGTTTACAGGAAGTATTTAAGACACATTTTTCACATGCTCTTTACTAGATTTGACCAATTTTAATTATGAGCACAAGTCAAAAATAATCACCACTTGATCATCCAAGGTGTTTAGTCTGTTTCTGTATCATTTACACATAGTGGTAAATAATATGAGAAATCTGACACAATGGTTAAGTAAATGTTGCTAGAAATAAAACAAATTCTCTTGCGAGTTGTATTATTCCAGGTGGCCAGTAGGTGTCAGCAGAGTTCTTGCGCAGTTTGTGCTGTACAGGGTATTATGTGATGCTGGATAGAAAAACAATAGAGGAAGTTAACTGTAACAAGGGATAGTGAAGAATAAAAATAAAACTTTACTATTAAGAGAAAAATGTTCTTGTCAGTTAAGAGAAAGGGTTCTTTGCCACTGTTCAAAGGTACCAAGGGAATAAGGGAGGAAAATGCTCCTGTAGGAAACTTTTTCTTTGGAGTCTAAGTGGTCACAGAATGGACATTTTGGTGGCAAAAGTAGTGCAATGGTGACTAAGAAGAATGATCTCTAGAGAGACAGAAGGGGACGAAATCACTAGTGGCACCAGGTATATACTTTGTATTAATGCCCCTTAACACTGGGAGCACTCAACTGGCACAATATGTATATACTGTAGTGTGCTAAGTTTAAGAATTCAATCTCTACTCCACTTTGCTCTCTTAGCGTTGCTCTGCTGAGATGCTGGGAGGAATCGCCTTCTCACCTCTTCAGCTGTCCTGTGTTTGACGAGCCATCTGCAGTCTGTCTCAGACTCTCAGTCTGGAGTCCATGTGGGGATGAGGTAAGTGCTCAGGTGCTTCTCACCAGAGAGGACCTCTCGGCGGGGGAGGGGGTCTCATTATCTGGACCCAAAATGGTGTCTCAAAGTCTGATGTCAGGACCCTTCCTCATCTTTTTTCCGAGCAGCTGAGCTGGGGAGATCTGAGCTGCATGGGGACATCTGCTGCTGATGGAGCTTGACGATTATGAGTAGAGATGAGCAAACTTGTTCAGAAAACATTTGCCAATCTGAAATTCGGCACAAATGTAGCACATTCGGATTCACATTAGGTTACCTGAGCAATGTTACTCAAAGTATGCAAAATTCTTTCTCAGATCAGTAAATGATCACGTTTCCACTAATGCTTTTGTTTTGACTTTGTCTAGGATAGTGGTGCTGTATGATGAGCGGCGAGGACGTGTTTTATGAGGGGAGTGAGTGTCTCCAGGTCAGAGGAGCAGCGGAGTGTAATTTTTGGGACTGTAGTAACTTAATGTGTTTACATTCCAGCAGCCAATCAGGGCACAGAGACCATCCACAATGTCATGACACAAGGTCTTCTGTGATTGGCTGCCAAAGTCACATGTCTCTGTCCAAATTAAATGCAGACATCTTGTTTTGCTGGCGCCATTTTATCAGTAAAACAGCGCAGAGAGGTCACTTCTGCTTGTGAAAATGTACTTGTCATTTAGCTAGATAGGCTTCTGTCCTGTGTAAAATCGATCTTCCAGCATCTAACTACATTGTGCTGAAACTGTGTTGCAGTCTCAGGAGGCCCCATTTGCCCATCCAAATAATTTGGGCAAAAACTGTGCTACAGTGAATAATCAGGAGGCCACAATTACTCTTAAAAATCATTAGGCCTAATATTGGGGTTCAGCAAGGAGGCCTTATTTTCTAATCCAAATCGTTTGAGATAAAACTGCTGCATTGAGGAATTAGGAGACCACAATTCCTCTTGAAAATCATTAGGCCTAGTATTGGGGTTCAGCCAGAAGGTCTTATTTGCTAATCCAAATCATTTGAGATGAAATGTGGCCACCTGTTTCCTATCTGCAACACAGTTTTCTCTTTAAAATTGTTAGGGCTAATATTGAGGTTCAGCCAGAAGGCCATATTTGCTAATCCAAATCATTTGAGATAAAACTGTTGCAGTGAGAAATCAGGAGGCCACATTTTCTCTTAAAAATCATTAGGCCTAGTATTGGGGTTCAGCCAGGAAGCCCCATTTACCAATCAAAATTCTTTGAGATAAAAATGTGTTGCATAGAGGAATCAGGAGTAGTGTTGAGCGATACCATCCGATACCCAAAAATATCGGATCGGATGGTATCAGCCCGATACGAAAAAAGTATCAGGTATCGCCGATTCCGATACCGGAAGTCCCATTCAAGTCTATGGGACTTCCGGTATCGGAATAAGAAAAACCCTTTTCTCTCCTTGTAAAGCCTCTCGGGGGGTGTACGGACCTTCCAGTGGTCTGTACCGACTGCCCGGGTGTCTGTGCAGGCTGCGGGGGGCTTTGCCGGCCTGCCGGTGGTCTGTACCGACTACCCGGGGGTCTGTGCGGACTGCCGGTGGTCTGTGCCGGCCTGCCGGTGGTCTGTACCGACTGCCCAGGTGTCTGAGCAGGCTGCGGGGGGCTGTGCCGGCCTGCCGGTGGTCTGTACCGACTGCCCGGGGGTCTGTGCGGACTGCCGGGGGGCTGTGCCGGCCTGCCGGTGGTCTGTACCGACTGCCCGGGTGTCTGTGCAGGCTACGGGGGGCTGTGCCGGCCTGCCGGGGGTCTGAGCAGACTGCGGGGGTCTGTGCAGGATCGTCCGATGGGACTACAAGTCCCATCGGGCGATGCCTGCTACCATGACGGTGATTGACACATTAGCCAATGATGGGACAGTAGTAGTCCCATCATCCGGCTAATGTGTTGAATGTACAAAAAAAAAAAAAAAACTACATACATGCTACATACATGCTACATACATGCAACATATATACTACATGCATGCAACATACATACATACTGCATATATACCGCATGCATGCAACATACATATATACCACATATACCGGGGGTCTGTGCCGACTGTCCGGGGGTCTGTGCCGACTGCCCGGGGGTCTGTGCCGACTGCCCAGGGGTCTGTACCGGCCTGCCGGGGGGCTGTGCCGGCCTGCCGGTGGTCTGTACCGACTGTCCGGGGGTCTGAGCGGACTGCCGGGGGTCTGTACCAGCCTGCCGGGGGGCTGTGCCGGCCTGCCGGTGGTCTGTACCGACTGTCCGGGGGTCTGAGCGGACTGCCAGGGGGCTGTGCCGGCCTGCCGGTGGTCTGAGCGGACTGCCGGGGGTCTGTACTGGCCTGCCGGGGGGCTGTGCCGGCCTCCCGGTGGTCTGTACCGACTGTCCGGGGGGTCTGAGCGGACTGCCGGGGGTCTGTGCCGACTGTCCGGGGGGCTGTGCCGACTGTCCGGGGGGCTGTGCCGACTGCCCGGGGGTCTGTGCGGACAGCCGGGGGGCTGTGCCGACTGTCCGGGGGTCTGTGCAGGCTGCGGGGGTCTGTGCAGGCATCGTCCGATGGGACTACAAGTCCCATCGGGCGATGCCTGCTACCATGACGGTGATTGACACATTAGCCAATGATGGGACAGTAGTAGTCCCATCATCCGGCTAATGTGTTGAATGTACAAAAAAAAAAAAACATACTACATACATACTACATACTACATACATACTACATGCTACATACATACTACATACATGCTACATACATGCAACATATATACTACATGCATGCAACATGCATATATACTACTGTAAAATAATGCTTATCCTGTAAAATACTCAGGACTAGTTACCAGATAAAAATATAGTGGTTTATTTGGATTCTTCCATCAAAGAAAGGATTATTACAGAAAAACATAAAAATAGGTGAAAGAGAAATTGTTCATTAGTTATTGCAAAAGCTTGTCATCTTCTTTCTCTGAGATCCCACATGGCAAATGGCCTCTGTCTCTCTTAGGCTTCTTTGTAGTAAAGTAACATACCAGTTGTTCAGTTATGTCATCTTGCGTCTGTGTCTCATGATGGTGAGGAAAGGATCCAGCGACCTCTAGAGTTAGCCATGAATTATATACGTCTCTTGAAGCACGTGATCCTGGTATATATGGAGTTTGACATTTACCATGAGCCAAGCTTAAAAATAGCCTATGTCGTGTAAGCTAAAGCAATGTAGAGAACTGAGTCTTATAAGAAATTAACGGATTATTAATATTTAACAACTACATATATACCACATATACCGGGGGTCTGTGCCGACTGCCCGGGGGTCTGTGCCGACTGCCCGGGGGTCTGTACCGGCCTGCCGGGGGCCTGTGCCGGCCTGCCGGTGGTCTGTACCGACTGTCTGGGGGTCTCAGCGGATTGCCAGGGGTCTGTACCAGCCTGCCGGGGGGCTGTGCCGGCCTGCCGGTGGTCTGTACCGACTGTCCGGGGGTCTGAGCGGACTGCTGGGGGTCTGTACCGGCCTGCCGGGGGGCTGTGCCGGCCTGCTGGTGGTCTGTACCGACTGTCCGGGGGTCTGTACCGGCCTGCCGGGGGGTTGTGCCGGCCTGCCGGGGGGCTGTGTCGGCCTGCCGGTGGTCTGTACTGACTTTGCGGGGGTCTGTGCAGGCTGCAGGGGTCTATACGGGCCTGCCGGGGGTCTGTGCCGACTGTCTGGGGGTCTGTGCCGACTGCCCGGGGGTCTGTGCAGACTGCCGGGGGTCTGTACCGGCCTGCCGGGGGGCTGTGCTGGCCTGCCGGGGGGCTGTGCCGACTGTCCGGGGGTCTGTGCAGGCTACAGGGGTCTGTGCAGGCATCGTCCGATGGGACTACTAGTCCCATCGGGCGATGCCTGCTACCATGACGGTGATTGGCACATTAGCCAATGATGGGACAGTAGTAGTCCCATCATCCGGCTAATGTGTTGAATGTACAAAAAAAAAAATACATACTACATACATACTATATACATGCTACATACATGCAACATATATACTACATGCATGCAACATACATACATACTGCATATATACCACATGCATGCAACATGCATACTACATATATACCACATATATACTACATGCATGCAACATACATATATACCACATATACCGGGGGGCTGTGCCGACTGTCCGGGGGTCTGTGCCGACTGTCCGGGGGTCTGTGCCGACTGCCCAGGGGTCTGTACCGGCCTGCCGGGGGCCTTTGCCGGTCTGCCAATGGTCTGTACCGACTGTCCGGGGGTCTGATCGGATAGCCGGGGGTTTGTGTCAGCCTGCCAGGGGGCTGTGACGGCCTGCCGGGGGTCTGTGCGTACTGCCGGGGGTCTTTACCGGCCTGCCGGGGGGCTGTGCCGGCCTGCCGGTGGTCTGTACCGACTGTCCGGGGGTCTGTGCGGACTGCCGGGGGTCTGTACCGGCCTGCCGGGGGTTGTGCCGGCCTGCCAGGGGGCTGTGCTGGCCTGCCGGGGAGCTGTACCGACTGTCCGGGGGTCTGTGCAGGCTGCGGGGGGCTGTACGCTCCGAAACGCGCGTCGGGGTCCGGCCGCTGTATGGTTTTTCCCCCCCACTCTGTCCAGGTAATATTGCAGACCCCTTGTAGGTCTAGTTATTACGAACATTTGTTCCAGATTAGATACTTATCACTACCAGTAAGTTCTTTGAGTCTCGGTTTACTATGTAGATGTACATCATATTCACTTAATTATGTATGACTCTTATATGAACTCTTTTGCGGTATGACCACATGGGGTTATTTGCCTGGGAGATGTGGGTGACATACTAGGCCCTCGTTTTAGCCATTTGTGAGTCCCCTCCCCCCCTCTTCCATGTACCTATGTCTCATTATAGATTATTAATAAAATTCTACATTTTATGTGACATTTTGACTGCTGGCCTTTCTTTCCTTTGCATTTTTGATGCATGCAACATACATACTACATATATACCACATGCATGCAACATGCATACTACATATATACCACATATATACTACATGCATGCAACATACAAATATACTACATGCAACATAAATACTACATATATACGACATGCATGCAACATACATATATACTACATGCAAAATGCATACTACATGCATGCAACATACATATATACTACATATATACCACATATACTACATGCATGCAACATATATATATAATACATATATACTACATGCAACATACATACTACATACATACTACATATATACCACATGCATGCAACATGCATACTACATATATACCACATATATACTACATGCATGCAACATACATATATACTACATATATACCACATATATACTACATGCATGCAACATATATATAATACATATATACTACATGCAACATACATACTACATACATACTACATATATACCACATGCATGCAACATGCATACTACATATATACTACATATATACTACATACATGCAACATACATATATACTACATACAATACATTCATACAATACATACATATAGACATACAGTACATATAACATAGAGTACATACTCACCATCACTTGTCACTTTGATCCCCATAGCCATTGTCATTTTTGGAATAAATATTAAAAAAACAAACAATATACTCCCTGATCCGCAGAAATCCACGAGAGTCCCACGACGATCTTGCGTGGAGAACTGCAGCATCAGCTGATGCTACCGTTCTCTACGGGGCCCAGGAAACCAGTGTCGGGAGGTAGGTATCCTTCTGCCCTGTATTCCTCCGCCAGTGTAAAAAAAAAAAAAAAGTCCCTAGTCTCACTTTATGGCAAAAGCTGCATGGGAAATTTCTCACACAGCAATGCCATAAAATGAGACTAGGGACTTTTTTTTTTTCTTTACAGTGGCGGAGGAAAACAGGGCGGAAGGATACCTACCTTCCGACACTGGTTTCCTGGAGCCTGTAGAGAACGGTAGCATCAGCTGATGCTGCTGTTCTCCACGCAAGATCATTGTGGGACACCCGTGGACTTCTGCGGATCAGGGGTGAGTATATTCGTGCTTTGTTATTTTAATATTTGTTCCATAGATGACAATGGCTTCGGGGATCAAAGCGACAAGTGATGGTGAGTATGTACTCTGTTATATGTACTGTATGTCTATATGTATGTATTGTATGAATGTATTGTATGTAGTATATATGTATGTTGCATGCATGTAGTATATATGTAGTATATATGTAGTATGCATGTTGCATGCATGTGGTATATATGTAGTATGTATGTATGTTGCATGCATGTGGTATATATGTAGTATGTATGTATGTTGCATGCATGTAGTATATATGTAGTATGTATGTAGTATGTATGTTGCATGTAGTATATATGTATTATATATATGTTACATGCATGGAGTATATATGGAGTATATATGTATGTTGCATGCATGTAGTATATATGTGGTATATATGTAGTATGCATGTTGCATGCATGTGGTATATATGTAGTATGTATGTTGCATGCATGTAGTATGCATGTTGCATGTATTATATATGTATGTTGCATGCATGTAGTATATATGTAGTATGCATGTTGCATGCATGTAGTATGCATGTTGCATGTAGTATATATGTATGTTGCATGCATGTAGTATATATGAAGTATTTATGTTGCATGTAGTATATATGTAGTATATTTGTATGTTGCATGCATGTAGTATATATGTAGTATGCATGTTACATGTAGTATATATGTAGTATATATGCATGTTGCATGCATGTGGTATATATGTAGTATGTATGTTGCATGTAGTATATATGTATTATATATATGTTGCATGCATGGAGTATATATGGAGTATATATGTATGTTGCATGCATGTAGTATATATGTGGTATATATGTAGTATGCATGTTGCATGCATGTGGTATATATGTAGTATGTATGTTGCATGCATGTAGTATGCATGTTGCATGTATTATATATGTATGTTGCATGCATGTAGTATATATGTAGTATGCATGTGGTATATATGTAGTATGTATGTTGCATGCATGTAGTATGCATGTTGCATGTAGTATATATGTATGTTGCATGCATGTAGTATATATGAAGTATTATGTTGCATGTAGTATATATGTAGTATATTTGTATGTTGCATGCATGTAGTATATATGTAGTATATATGTAGTATGCATGTTGCATGCATGTGGTATATATGTAGTATGTATGTTGCATGTATTATATATGTATTATATATGTTGCATGCATGTAGTATATATGTATTATATATGTATGTTGCATGCATGTAGTATATATTTGGTATATATGTAGTATGCATGTTGCATGCATGTGGTATATATGTAGTATGTATGTATGTTGCATGCATGTTGCAAGTATTATATATGTATGTTGCATGCATGTAGTATATATGTAGTATGCAAGTGGTATATATGTAGTATGTATGTTGCATGCATGTAGTATGCATGTTGCATGTAGTATATATGTATGTTGCATGCATGTAGTATATATGTAGTATTTATGTTGCATGTAGTATATATGTAGTATATTTGTATGTTGCATGCATGTGGTATATATGTAGTATGCATGTTGCATGCATGTGGTATATATGTAGTATGTATGTAGTATGTATGTTGCATGTAGTATATATGTATTATATATATGTTGCATGCATGTAGTATATATGTGGTATATATGTAGTATATATGTATGTTGCATGCATGTAGTATATATGTGGTATAGATATAGTATGCATGTTGCATGCATGCATGACAGTCGGTACAGACCACCGGCAGGCCGGTACTGCCCCCCGGCAGGCCGGTACAGACCCACGACAGTCCGCACAGACCCCCGGGCAGTCGGCACAAACCCCCGGGCAGTCGGCACAGACCCCCGGCAGGCTGCTCAGACCCCCAGACAGTCGGTACAGACCACCGGCAGGCCAGTACAGACCCCCGGGCAGTCGGCACAGACCCCCGGACAGTCGGCACAGACCCCCGGACAGTCGGCACATCCCCCCGGTATATGTGGTATATATGTAGTATGCATGTTGCATGCATGTAGTATATATGTGGTATATATGTAGTATGCATGTTGCATGCATGTGGTATATATGTAGTATGTATGTATGTTGCATGCATGTAGTATATATGTTGCATGTATGTAGCATGTATGTAGTATGTATGTAGCATGTAGTATGTTGTTTTTTTTTTCTTACATTCAACACATAGGCCGGATGATGGGACTACTACTGTCCCATCATTGGCTAATGTGTCAATTACCATAATGGTAGCAGGCATCGCCCGATGGGACTTGTAGTCCTATCGGACGATGCCTGCACAGACCCCCGCAGTCCGCTCAGACCCCCGGACAGTCGGTACAGACCACCGGCAGGCCGGCACAGCCCCCCGGCAGGCCGGTACAGACCCCCGGCAGTCCGCTCAGACCCCCGGACAGTCGGTACAGACCACCGGCAGGCCGGCACAGCCCCCTGGCAGGCTGGTACAGACCCCCGGCAGTCCGCTCAGACCCCCGGACAGCCGGTACAGACCACCGGCAGGCCGGTACAGACCCCCGGGCAGTCGGCACAGCCCCCCGGTATATGTGGTATATATGTAGTATGCATGTTGCATGCATGTAGTATGCATGTTGCATGCATGTAGTATATATGTGGTATATATGCAGTATGTATGTTGCATATATGCAGTATGTATGTTGCATGCATGTAGTATATATGTAGCATGTATGTAGTATGTATGTAGCATGTAGTATGTATTTTTTTTTTTCTTACATTCAACACATAGGCCGGATGATGGGACTACTACTGTCCCATCATTGGCTAATGTGTCAATCACCGTCATGGTAGCAGGCATCGCCCGATGGGACTTGTAGTCCCATCGGACGATGCCTGCACAGACCCCCGCAGCCTGCACAGCCCCCGGGCAGTCGGCACAGACCACCGGCAGGCCGGCACAGCCCCCCGGCAGGCCGGTACAGACCGCGCATCATGATGACGTCATTTCGGCAGCCAATCAGAGCCACAGCAGTGGCTCTTTGCATTATGGGAACTTCCGATTCCGATATCCGATATTGAAAAAATATCGGTACTCGGTATCGGAATTCCGATACAGCGAATATCGGCCGATACCCGATATTTGCAGTATCGGAATGCTCAACACTAATCAGGAGGCCTCTTTTCCTCCTAAAAATCATTAGGCATAATATTTTGGTTCTGCCAGGAGGCCAAATTTGCTAATCCAAATAATTTGTGATAAAACTGTGTTGCAGCGAGAAATCAGAAGTTCACATTTCAACTTAAAAATCGTTCGGCCTAATATTGAGGTTTAGCTAGGAGGCCCAATTAGCTAATCCAAACATTTATGATATAGCTATGTTGCAGTGAGAAATCAGATGGTCACATTTCCACTTAAAAATCATTAGGCCTATGTGGAGGAAAGAGACCCATTCCTCCCACGTCACCAATGTGACGTAACTACACAGGCACAGCTCTTCCGTGCCCCTTTTGTCTCTCAGGTCAGTAAGGGAACTGCACCTAGAGCAAATGGCCACCGGGGAGGATGTCCTGTTACCCACTGGGTATTCTAAGATTCATAATCAGAGTAAAAAGCATCAGTCCAAGATTAATTTTATGGTTTAATTGCATTAAGGGCACACTAGATAATTACAGAAATATACAGTAAGCTATACAATGGAATTACAGTGGATTTGCAGTCAGAGTAAATATAACAATAAGGGTACAAGACATAGAGATATTAAGCTGGAGGTCAATTTACCAGATTGTAGCTTGCACGTGGGTGCCTGGAGCTCTGCAGTCCACAGGTACAAGAATGTTAGCTGCTGGACAGACCCCAAAGCATGGGCCGCTGCTCCCCTTGGCAGATCTGTCCCCAGTTCCTTCTTAGATCATCATCGTCTGGTTCTTCTGTGAGAGTGACTCTCTGCCATGGGCTGCTAGTTCTTAAGCATGCTAGGTCCCTCCCCCTGTGTCAGAGGGTGGGCTAATAATCTCCACCCTTTAGCTCCCTGCCGAACTTATTCCCAATATCTAAGAAAGGGGGTAACTTTAAACACCATGATCGGATCAGGACATGAGGTACCAGTGAATGCGGTTTGTTTTGCCTGTCATGTGGAGAGCAAACATGGCCCCATTGGGTCACTGTGGAGGGCCAATCTATGTATCTCAGGTCCCAGAAGCCTCACCAACTCAGGAGTCACACTGCCAGATGCGCAATTTCCTCAGGGTCACTCGGATATTTTTCATGAGTCCATAACTCGAAAGATGTGCTCATAATCCATGATCCTAGGACGGAGCCAAAGCGTCAGGGAGAGACAATGGATGTGTATTCCTGTGTCTAGATGACAGGTATATTCTAATTCAGGCCCACAGGCGCCTTCCTGCCCCATGCTGACGTGGCTCCTATTCAAGCTTTGAAGTTCTGTTTTGGGTCTTATTTCATTATCATACTAAAAGGCCTTGCTATTCAACATTGGAGCACTAAATCCTGTTTTGTTCATCACACCTCCCTGCTTTAGAGGGTGCTAGGGGGTATCACATTCCTGTGTTCCCCCATGCGCCCTTCCGCACCCTCTCCTTGCCGGGACAACCCATCAGTGTTACCATGATCCCTGCCTCTTTTGTGGTGAATGGTGAAGTGATACTGCTGGAGAGCGAGGATCCAGTGTAGCAACCTCCCATTCGTCCCAGAGACCGTGTGTAACCAGCTGAGGGGGTGGTGGTCTGTTTCCATGGTGAATTGGTGTCCATACAAGTATGGCTGCTGATGCTGCAGGGCTCACACAATTGCCAGACATTCCTTCTCCATCGTGGAATAGGCCACGTCCCTCAGCAGGAGCTTCCGACTCAGGTACAGAACGGGGTGTTCATGGCCCGTAGTGTCGACCTGGCTGAGCACAGCACCGAGGCCGAAGTCGCTGGCGTCAGTCTGCACTACGAACCGCCGCGTGAAGGCGGCTGCCTGTAGTACAGGAAAGCTAGAAAGGGCGGTCTTGAGCGCCTGGAAAGCTGTCTCGCAGGCGACTGTCCAGTCGACTGCGATGGGCAGCTTCTTCTTGGTGAGGTCAGTCAGGGGCTTGGCCAGGGCACTATAGTGTGGAACAAACCTCCTATAATACCCGGCAGTCCCCAAGAAGGACATCACCTGCTTCTTGGTCCTGGGGGTGGGCCAGGATGTGATGGCATCCACCTTCCCATGCTCTGGCTTCAGAGCTCCCCCACCTACCCGGTGTCCCAGGTAGTGGACCTCACTCATACCCAGCTGGCATTTTTCCGGCTTAATGGTCAAGCCTGCTCGCTGGATCCGCCCGAGCACTTGCGCCAGGTGCTCTAGGCTATGCTCCCAGGTGGGACTGAAGATGGTGATGTCATCTAGGTACGCGGTCGCATACCCTTCCAGTCCCTCGAGCAGCGTGTTGCCCATCCTCTGAAAAGTGTCAGGGGCATTCTACATGCCGGATGGCATCACAGTGGACTCATACAGTCCGAATGGGGTGATAAAGGCAGAGCATTCCCGTGCCCCAGAGGTCAGGGGAATCTGCCAATACCCCCTGCTCAGATCCATGATGGTCAGGTACTTGGCCCCGGACAGCTGATCGAGCAGGTCATCGATGCGCGGCATTGGGTACGCATCGGTGACCGTCACAGCATTGAGCCCCCGGTAGTCCATGCAGAACTGTGTAGTTCGGTCCTTTTTAGGGACGAGGACTATAGGCGAAGCCCACGCTCTGTTGGACACTTTGATCACCCCCAGCTTCAGCATCTCGTCTATCTCTTGGCGCATGTGCTGCTGCACCTCAAGAGAGACCAGATGTGCTGAACGCCGGATCGGGGGGTGATTGCCGGTGTCCACGTCATGGACGGCTGTCTCAGTCCTTCCGGGTAGGCTGCTGAACAGCTCCCGAAAGGTGTGTAGGGTTACCCCCAGCTGGGAACGTTGGTCCTCCGAGAGCTGGTGGCCAATCCCCACATCCTCGATGGATCCACCCGCCTTGGCTTAGGTGAGCAGATCCAGGAGGGTTTCTACCTCTCCTTCCTCGGGAAGGTTGCACACTGGGTGGGCACAAGCCTCCCGTTCATGATGGGCCTTGATCATGTTCACGTGGAAGGCCTTCCTCCTTCCACGGGCGTGGTCCAGAGTGACCAGATAGGTGACAGCATTGAGCCGCTGGTGCATGAGGTACGGACACTTCCAAGCCGCCTGAAGCTTGTTTTGAGGTACGGGGACCAGTACCGACACCTTTTGACCCACCTGGTAGGTCTGCTCACAAGCATTCTGGTCATACCACCGCTTCTGGTCAGCCTGGGCTTGGGCCATATTGTCATGCACCAGCCATGTCAAGGCCATCATTCTGTCCCGGAAGCGCATGACATACTCAATGACTGACACTCCAGGGGTGGCCAAATCCCCTTCCCATGCTTCCTTCACTAGAGCAAGGGGCCCCCGTACACGTCGCCCATGCAAGAGCTCAAAGGGGGAGAACCCCATTGAGGCCTGTGGGACCTCCCGGTAGGCAAACATCAGATGTGGGAGATACCGCTCCCAGTCTCTCCCGTGGAAGTCGACCAACATCTTCAGCATCTGCTTTAAGGTGCCATTGAACCGTTCACACAGGCCATTGGTCTGTGGGTGGTACGGGCTGGCTACCAGATGTTGCACCTGTATCTGCTTACAGAGAGACTCCATCAGCTGCGACATGAACTGGGTCCCTCATTCGGTGAGCATTTCCTGGGGAAACCCCACTCTGGAGAAAATCTCCAGTAAGGCAGTGGCCACTTTGTCAGCCTGAATGGACGACAAAGCTACCGCCTCCGGGTACCGGGTGGCATAGTCCACTACCGTTAGTATGAAGCATTTCCCGGAGCGGCTGGGAGTGGACAGAGGTCCAATGAGATCCACAGCCACCCTCGAGAAAGGCTCTTCGATGATAGGCAGAGTTACCAGTGGGGCTTTGGGGCACCGCCCCACCTTCCCCACTCTCTGACAGGTGTCACACGAACGGCAGTAGGCAATCACCTTGGTCCTCATTCCCGGCCAGTAGAAATGCTGAGCTAGTATGGCCTTGGTTTTAGTGATCCCTAGGTGTCCGGCCATGGGAATATTGTGTGCGATCCGCAACAATTCCGCTCTAAACGGATAGGGTACCACTAACTGTCGGTCCCTGGTCCACGCCTCCGGTGAACCCTGCTGGACCGTTACCCGGTACAGCCGTACCTGGTCCCAGACCACTCGCTCGTGGTCGGACTCCAGGGGAGGCTGTGCCGCCTGCTCCTTGAGAGCTTTCAGGCTAGCATCAGCTTCCACCGCTGCCTGAAATCCCTGACTCAATGTGGCAAGAATTGACGAAACTGCCACATCCTCTGTCAGCTCCCCGGGATCTGTCTCCTGGCCGCTGTCTGACTCGGCAGCCACTTGGTCGGAGAGGGGGAAACCGTCGGACCTCCGCGAGGCTCCTTGGGCTCCGGCGCTCCTACTCGTGGTAACAGCGGCCACGACCGCTGAGACCACAGGTAGCGCCTGCTTCCCCTCGGCCCCCGACCAAGTCGCCAGGTCAGGCAGACTTCCCTGGCCTCCTGACATCCCGGATGCGGGGAACTCCTGCCCTGGGGTCTTACCTGGTGGCTCCTCTCCTGGGACGCCCCCTCCCCCCATGGCCTGTTCCTCTTTCTGCAGAGGCCCTAGACTCAGGAGGCTGGATTCACTTAGGGGCCCTACACTGCCCATAGCAGCCCCTCCCTCCACCTCTGAGCTCTCCCCTGCAGTCTTCTCACCTCTCCTCACTGAGAGCCCTGTGTGTGTAGTGGAGCGCCTTCACACGCCAGGGCAGTGGGGCACTCGGTACCGGGCCGGTTGATCTTCTCAATGGGAGTTGTCACGGCAGCTGTGACCCGGTCCGTGGCCCTGGGGATCCATTGTAAAAGGGGAATAAAGTTTATTAGGTAAATGATTCGTGACGCCACCTGTGGTGTTTGGCAATGAAAATGTTAAGCCGACGCTGCAGACAGATCCTCTGGGACTGATTGTGTGGTGCAGCAAGGATGTTATAGCCCTCCACAGGCAGGGCTGTAGTCCCAGTGTAGGTGAAGTGACACGTAGATGGTGTAGTGTCAGGCGCAGGGGATGTAGCAGTGCTGAGTAGGTTGACACAGGAATAAGTGGAGGGACACCGGGGCATGTAGTTCCAAAGCTTTACTCACAGTCTGTTGTGGTACAGGTGCCCGCATCCGTGCCGTGTCCTCCGAGTCAGGGACTCGGTCAACCTCCAGGCAAGATGAAGTACTCCCTTCCAACACTCCGCCAACATGTGCCTTTTCTGAACGTCTCCCTATTGTGCCTTTAGTGAACTAATCCAGTATTGAGTTACACTGGAGTTCCTCCTGTCAGATGTTCTTATGAATAGAGTTGAGCGACTTTTGGTTTTTTAGGGTCGCGTTTCGTTTCGTGAAACCTGACTTTTCCAAAAGTCGGGTCGAGCAAGATCGTCCGATTATAGGGAAAAGTCGGGGTCGTCCCGAAACACGAAACCCAATGTAAGTCAATGGGGAATAAAAGTCGGCAGTGAGAGGAGGACAGGAAACACACCAACAGTGCCCATTTGAATGCCAAAAGCATCAATTCTTCTTACTTAAGCTTGTCAACCTTAATTAACTTCATAATACAAGTAACGCACTGAAAAATGGGGGTTATTTAGCTACAGTTGTGGGGGGGAGGGCTGGCTCCAGGTTTTCATGTGCCCTGGGCGAAAGAGCGCCCCTTTAACACATACCACAACTCATCATGCTCCGATACGGCAGAGAAATAGCGGTATAGTACAATGAAAAATACTTCACTTTTTACAGCTCATGACAAGGCCCATCTATTTCTCCATACAGAATCATTGGTCCCATATAATGTTTGAAACAGTATATGATGAGCTCCACATAATGCTACAGTATATGTTGGTCCCCATGGATGAAGCTCCACTGTCTTATGGGCCCAAATAATGCTCCAAACATAATGGGCCCCATTTCTAATGCTCTAGTGTATAATGGGCCCTGTAAATGCTGCTCCAGTGTCTGATGTTCACCTTTGGAATGTTCCAGTGTATGGTGGGCCCCATCTATCATTCTCCAGAGTATAGTGCTCCCCAAAAATTGCTGTCCCAACATTGAAAACAATCAAATAAGTCTCCTCGCTAGGGAATCCCTGTACTAGTCTGGACTCCTCGTCATTCCCATCTTCCATCTCACTGCACAGTATTTCAACCTTGCAAGTGCTGTGATCCTGAGCAAGCAGGGGGGGCCCACTCGTTGGCGACGGCACTGGCACAGGGCCCCTGATAGTACGGTGGTGTGTCTGATGGCGGGTGGGCCGAACCTGCACTTTCATCTGCAGCTTCCTCTTTGTCACCGTGTAAGATGGAACTGTATATGGGAAGGGTAACCTGAGTTTCATCAGGGTCAGATTCAGGCCGTGTAGCGTGCGAGGGGAATGTAGTGGTCTGGGTCAATGTACCAGCAGATTCATCGAGCAGTGGCTGGGCATCAGTGCACTTGTGTCGCCCCCAGGAGTACGGTCGCCACAGTGGCATTACCTTCCTCCTAGGGAGTGTGATGTAATGCTTGGGAGCAACGAAGGATCTCTCTAGCAGGTTAACTGATTGGGCGGCATTATTCCCATGAGTCATGACTAGTGTTGAGCATTCCGATACCGCAAGTATCGGGTATCGGCCGATACTTGCTGTATCGGAATTCCGATACCGACTTCCGATATTTTTTCAATATCGGAAGTCGGCATCGGAATCGGAAGTTCAAAATGATTGACAGCCTGACGTCATCATGATGCGCGGTGTGTGCGCATCATGATGCGCCGTCATTTCGGGCCTTCCGGGGGTCTCTGCCGGCCTGCTGGGGGGCTGTGTGAACTGCCCGGGGTCTGTACCGGCCTGCCGGGGGGCTGTGCCGGCCTGCCGGTGGTCTGTGCACACTGTGGGGGTCTGTACTGGCCTGCCGGGGGGCTGTGCCGGCCTGCCGGGGGGCTGTGCTGATGTCCGGGGGTCTGTGCAAGCATCGTCCGATGGGACTACAAGTCCCATCTGGCGATGCCTGCTACCATGACAGTGATTGACACATTAGCCAATGATGGGACAGTAGTAGTCCCATCATCCGGCTAATGTGTTAAATGTTAAAAAAAAAAAAAAAATACTACATACATACTACATACATACTACATGCATGCTACATACATACTACATACATACCACATATATACTATATACATACTACATACATACTACATACTACATACATACTACATGCATGCTACATACATACTACATGCTACATACATACTACATATATACTACATGCATGCTACATACATACTACATGCTACATACATACTACATATATACTACATACATACTACATACATACTACATGCATGCTACATACATACTACATGCATGCTACATACATACTACATATATACTACATACATACTACATACATACTACATGCATGCTACATACATACTACATGCATGCTACATACATACTACATGCTACATACATACTACATGCTACATACATACTACATATATACTACATGCATGCTACATACATACTACATGCTACATACATACTACATATATACTACATACATACTACATACATACTACATGCATGCTACATACATACTACATGCTACATACATACTACATATATACTACATGCATGCTACATACATACTACATGCTACATACATACTACATATATACTACATACATACCACATACATACTACATGCATGCTACATACATACTACATGCATGCTACATACATACTACATGCTACATACATACTACATATATACTACATACATACTACATACATACTACATGCATGCTACATACATACTACATGCATGCTACATACATACTACATGCTACATACATACTACATATATACTACATGCATGCTACATACATACTACATGCTACATATATACTACATACTACATACATACTACATACATACTACATACATACTACATGCATGCTACATACATACTACATACATACCACATATATACTACATACATACTACATACATACTACATACATAACACATACATAACACATACATACTACATACATACTACATACATACTACATACATACTACATGCATGCTACATACATACTACATGCTACATACATACTACATATATACTACATGCATGCTACATACATACTACATGCTACATACATACTACATATATACTACATACATACTACATACATACTACATGCATGCTACATACATACTACATGCATGCTACATACATACTACATGCTACATACATACTACATATATACTACATGCATGCTACATACATACTACATGCTACATACATACTACATATATACTACATACATACTACATGCATGCTACATACATACTACATGCATGCTACATACATACTACAGGCTACATACATACTACATGCTACATACATACTACATTTATACTACATGCATGCTACATACATACGACATGCTACATACATACTACATATATACTACATACATACTACATACATACTACATGCATGCTACATACATACTACATGCATGCTACATACATACTACATGCTACATGCATACTACATATATACTACATACATACATACTACATGCATGCTACATACATACTACATGCATGCTACATACATACTACATGCATGCTACATACATACTACATATATACTACATGCATGCTACATACATACTACATGCTACATATATACTACATACTACATACATACTACATACATACTACATGCATGCTACATACATACTACATGCTACATACATACCACATACATACTACATACATACTACATGCTACATACATACTACATATATACTACATGCATGCTACATACATACTGCATGCTACATGCATGCTACATACATACTACATACATACTACATGCTACATACATACCACATATATACTACATACATACTACATACAATACATTCATACAATACATACATAGACATACAGTACATATAACATAGAGTAACATACTTACCAATACTTGTCACATTGTTCCCCGAAGCCATTGTCTTTTACGGAATAAATATTAACATAACAAACCACAAAAATACTCACCCACGATCCGAAGCAGTCCACGAGTGTGTCCCACACAGCAATGGCATAAAGTGAGACTAGGGACTTTTTTTTTTTTAAGTGGCGGAGGAATACAGTGCGGAAGGATACCTACCTTCCGTCATTGGATTCCTGCAGCCCATAGAGAACGGCAGCAACAGCTGATGCTGCAGTTCTCTACCCAAGATCATCGTGGGACACACTCGTGGACTGCTTCGGATCGTGGGTGAGTATTTTTGTGGTTTGTTATGTTAATATTTATTCCGTAAAAGACAATGGCTTCGGGGAACAATGTGACAAGTATTGGTAAGTATGTTACTCTATGTTATATGTACTGTATGTCTATGTATGTATTGTATGAATGTATTGTATGTAGTATGTATGTAGTATATATGTGGTATGTATGTAGCATGTAGTATGTATGTAGTATGTATGTAGCATGCATGTAGCATGCAGTATGTATGTAGCATGCATGTAGTATATATGTAGTATGTATGTAGCATGTAGTATGTATGTAGTATATGTGTGGTATGTATGTAGCATGTAGTATGTATGTAGCATGCATGTAGTATGTATGTAGCATGCATGTAGTATATATGTAGTATGTATTTAGTATATATGTGGTATGTATGTAGCATGTAGTATGTATGTAGCATGCAGTATGTATGTAGCATGCATGTAGTATATATGTAGTATGTATGTATCATATATGTAGTATGTATGTAGCATATATGTAGTATGTATGTAGCATATATGTAGTATGTATGTAGCATATATGTAGTATGTATGTAGCATGTAGTATGTATGTAGCATGCAGTATGTATGTAGCATGCAGTATGTATGTAGCATGCAGTATGTATGTAGTATGTATGTAGCATATATGTAGTATGTATGTAGCATGTAGTATGTATGTAGCATGCATGTAGTATGTATGTAGCATGCATATAGTATATATGTAGTATGTATGTAGCATATATGTAGTATGTATGTAGCATGTAGTATATATGTAGTATGCATGTTGCATGCATGTAGTATATATGTAGTATGTATGTTGCATGTAGTATATATGTAGTATGAATGTAGCATGTATGTAGTATGCATGTTGTATGTATGTAGCATGTATGTAGCATGTAATTTTTTTTTTTTTTTTTACATTCAACACATTAGCCGGATGATGGGACTACTACTGTCCCATCATTGGCTAATGTGTCAATCACTGTCATGGTAGCAGGCATCGCCCGATGGGACTTGTAGTCCCATCGGACGATGCCTGCACAGACCCCCGAAGCCTGCACAGCCCCCGGCAGGCCGGCACAGCCCCCCGGAGCCGGCACAGCCCCCCGGCAGGCCGGCACAGCCCCCCGGAGCCTGCACAGCCCCCCGGCAGGCCGGCACAGCCCCCCGGCAGGCCGGCACAGACCACCGGAGCCTGCACAGACCCCCTGGCAGGCCGGCACAGCCCCCCGAAAGGCCCGTACAGACCCCAGAGAGGCTGTACAAGGGAAAAACAGGATTTTTCTTATTCTGATACCGGAAGTCCCATAGACTTGAATGGGACTTCCGGTATCGGAATCGGCGATACCGATACTTTTTTTTTAAGATCGGCCGATCCATTCCGATCCGATACTTTGAAGTATCGGACGGTATCGCTCAACTCTAGTCATGACCCTCCAAACAGCGTTCATGAAGGCAAAGTGTTTGTTTTACGTGGGCAGTATGGTTGCAAAGCTGAACCTTAAAGGAATGTCCAGAAGGGCACCACCAGGAGTGGAGCCTACGGTTTAATTCGACTCCACCTGGGAAACCTCAACCATGCAAGCTACAGAACAGATGCACACATTGCAAGCTTAATTCCGTTAACGAACGAGACTCCGTCATGCCCCGCGGTCCGAGTCTGGCTTACTAGAGGGACACGTGAGGCTCTGGCACATGAGATTGGCCAATAACTGGTGTGTCATGCCCTTACATGTCCGTGGCTGCATGTGCGCTACACTGAAAAGTCCAGCGTTTGTCACTTACAGGTGCAGATAACCCGCTGAACAACGTTAGTGATGGGGATCTGTGATTACAATTATTACCCGCGAATGATGATTTCCCAGTAAGTGCAGGTCAACCGCAGTTCCGGAATTAGGCCTAACCGTCATTCCTGAAAAAATGAAAAACTTACGTGTGCAAACCACAGGTGCTGTAGCTTGCTTAACAGCTCACCAGCCGTTCTCAGGCCCAGTATGGATTACACGTGATTGCACAAAGGTAAGAAAGGGTACCGTATCCCCAGATAACATGTATGGATAGCGTACACATTCAAAATATATGTCTATACATCAGGAGGCAGGCTCAGACGGTGTCAGGCCCAGTATGGATTGCACGTGATTGCACAAAGGTGAGAAAGGGTACCGTATCCCCAGATAACATGTATGGATAGCGTACACATTCAAAATATATGTCTATACATCAGGAGGCAGGCTCAGACGGTGTCAGGCCCAGTATGGATTGCACGTGATTGCACAAAGGTGAGAAAGGGTACCGTATCCCCAGATAACATGTATGGATAGCGTACACATTCAAAATATATGTCTATACATCAGGAGGCAGGCTCAGACGGTGTCAGGCCCAGTATGGATTGCACGTGATTGCACAAAGGTGAGAAAGGGTTCCGTATCCCCAGATAACATGTATGGATAGCGTACACATTCAAAATATATGTCTATACATCAGGAGGCAGGCTCAGATGGTGTTAGGCCCAGTATGGATTTGACGGCCCAGACTACACAGCGGAGGAGCAGGGAGAGGTAAAGATTGCAAATGCTGGGGCCCTGCCCAAGCAAGGGGGGCCCACTTGTGGGCGTCGGTACTGGCACTGGGCCCCTCATAGTACGGCGGTGTGTCTGACGGCGGGTGTGCACCACCACCGTCAGAGACACTTGATTGCACTATGAGGGACCCTGTGCCAGTGCCCGCGCCCAAGAGTCGGCCTACCCACCTGTCCAGGGCAACGGCACTCGCACGGTGTCGTGCGCTAGGTGGTGACCCCGGCCATGGGGGGGGGGAGGCAGCACAGTTAGGGAGTTTTAGAAAGTGGCATATGTTGATGTTGGACATTCAGCTGATGCAAAAGGTGAAATAGGTCAAGTCCCAGGAAGAGGTGGACCAAAGCAAGCCATTTTTCTGTCACCCTATGTGTCATCAGGGGAAGGTGGGACAAAATCCTTGGAAACCCATGCGTGGTTCTTTTTAATGAAGGTTAGATCATCCACATTTTGGGTTGACAGACCGGTCCTTTTTTCTGTCAGGATTGATCCAGCTGCACTGAAGACTCTTTCCGATAGCACACTTGCAGCTGGGCAAGCGAGCTCCTGTAAGGCATATTGTGCCAATTCAGGCCAGGTGTCCAGTTTAGCGGCCCAATAGTCAAAGGGGAATGACCTGTGTGGGAGAACATCGATATGGGAGGAAAAGTAGTTTGTAACCATAGTTGACAACTGCTGTCTCCTGTCACTTTCCATCGATGCAGTATTACCAGTTGTGTGAGCGGTACTTGAAAAATCAGTCCACAACATTGTCATGAAACCCCTGTCTCCAACGCCACTTCTGCTGTGTGCACCACGAACACCTCTGCCAAGCTGCCCCCGGCCCGTACGGCTCGTGTGAGAACCATCACCGCTGCTGTGTGCTGGGAATGCCTCAAGCAACCGATTTACCAGAGTTGCTTGTTTATTAGCCAATATTAGGTCAAGGTTCTCCTGTGGCATGATGTTTTGTAATTTGCCTTTATAGCGTGGATCCAGGATGCTGGCCAACCAGTAGTCGTCATCGTTCATCATTTTGGCAATGCGGGGGTCCCTTTTTAGGATCTGCAAGGCATAATCTGACATGTGGGCCAATGTTCCCGGTGTCAATGATGCACTGCGAGTGCTGGTTGGAGGAGTACTTTCTGGCAAATCCACATCCCTCCAGTCACGCACAAACCCTGTACCAGACCTTGCCACGCCAACATTTTCACTTGCCCCACGAGATGCATCCTCCTCCCCTAAGTAATCATCCCCATCATCCTCCTCCTCTTCTTCCTCCACCTCGTCCAGGAGAGGTCCCTGAGCAGACAATGGCTGAATGTCATCAAGGATTCCCTCCTCCTCTTCCTCCTCATCAACATTGGCTGCAGAAGCTTGCTCCTTAAGGTGCGTCAAAGTTTGCATGAGCAGACGCATAAGTGGGATGCTCATGCTTAGGATGGCGTCGTCTGCACTTACCAGCCGTGTGCATTCCTAAAAACACTGAAGGACTTTACAGAGGTCTTTCAGCTTCGACCACTGCACACCGGTCAACTCCATGTCTGCTCTCAAAGTGCCTGGCCGTGTATCCTCCCACAAATGCATTATGGCCTGCCTCTGCTCGCACAGCCGCTCCACCATGTGCAGGGTGGAGTTCCACCTTGTTGCAATGTCGATAATGAGGCGGTGGTTGGGAAGGTGGAGCAATCGCTGCAGCTTCTGCATACGAACGGAGTGCACAGGCGACCGGCGGATGTGCGCGCACAGTCTTCGCACCTTCTGGAGCAGGGCTGTTAACTCCGGATAATTTTTGAGGAAGCACTGCACCACCAGGTTCAAGGTGTGAGCCAAGCAAGGTATGTGGCTGAGTTTTGAAAGGGCTATGGCTGTCACAAAATTACGCCCGTTATCACTAACTACCTTGCCTGCCTCAAGATGTACACTGCCCAGCCATGACTCAGTTTGTCGCTGAAAGTACTCGGCCAGCACCTCGGTGGTGTGTCTGTCGCCCAAACACATCATCTGCAACACAGCCTGCTGACGCTTTCCACTAGCTGCTCGATAGGGGGACACCTCGTGTGCAACAGTGGCAGCTGCAGATGGAGTGCTCGTACGACTGCGCTCTGTGGACGAGCTTTCGCTTCTGGAGGAGGAGGAGGAGGAGGGTCGAACGCCTACAGCCAACTGTTTCCTATACCGTGGGCTAGGCAGCACTGTCCCACCACCGCTGTCCCCTGTGGACCCTGCATCCACCACATTAACCCAGTGCACAGTGATGGACACGTAACGGCCCTGGCCATGCCGACTGGACCATGCATCAGTTGTGAGGTGCACCTTTCCGCTCACTGACTGCTTGAGTGCATGGACAATGCGGTCTTTCACATGATGGTGGAGGGCTGGGATGGCTTTGCGAGAGAAGAAGTGGCGACTGGGTAGGTCATAGCGTGGTACTGCATAGGCCATGAGTTCGCGGAAAGCTGCGCTTTCCACCAACCGAAAGGGCATCATCTCAAACGAGATTAGTTTGGCAATGTGGGCGTTCAAACCCAGTGTACGCGGATGAGAGACTGAGTACTTTCTTGACCTACTCATAGTGTCTGGGAGGGTGAGCTGGACTTGAGAGCTGCATATGGTGGAAGTAGCGGTGGACAGGGCGGACAGAGAGGGTTGATGATGGTGATGGAGTTGGTGTTCTTTCTGATGGCCTAGAATCAGTCTTTCGTTGATATAACAGTGGGATTCCCTGATTGCTGTGGCCTTGCAACGACACCTCAACATTTGCTGCTGTGCTAACCGGTGGGCTTACAGTGGGGGAAACAATGTAGCGTTGCTGACTACCTTCGTTGTGATCAGTTGCACATGAGGTTTGGTGTTGTGTCCACGCTTGCAAGTGCATGGTGGTTAAATGTCTAAGCATGCAACTGGTATTCAAATTTTTCAGATTTTTCCCTCGGCTAAAGGTCTTTGCGCACTTCTTACAGATAACCTTTGCCTGATCATTAGGATTTTGTTCAAAAAAGTGCCACACTGCACTCTTTCTACTATGGAAGACATTTTGCGTCCTTGCACGCTGTGCTACTTTGACCGTCTGGCCAAGCAGTCCAGCAACTTTTCGGCTTTTTGTAACCCGTTTTTGGACTGCTCCGTGCCTGCCAGATAACAGCTGTTGCGATGTCGATGCCTGCGGCGGATGCTCCTCCTCCTCTTCTGAGCTATTGGCAGCGGCACCCTCCTCCCCCAATGGATGCCAATCTGGGTCAACACCTGGGTCATCCATCACCTCCTCTTCTATGTCATGTGCACCTTCCTCTGTGTCACCGTGTATGGTGGTATAGTGTGCGGGAAGGGGCACCTGAGTCTCATCAGGGTCAGAACCTGGCTCTGTACACTGCGAGGACAATGTAGTGCTCTGAGTGAATGTACCAGCAGAATCATCCATCAGCGGCTGTGCATCAGTGCACTCCATGTCAGATTCATCTTGGCCTAGGTAATTCACCATTTCATTTGATAATCCAGGCATGGTATGTGAAAACAGCTCCATGGAGTAATCAGTAGTATGGCCTGCGTCATCCTTCAATCTTGGTTGGGGTGAAGGACACAAGGAAAGGTGTGGTTCATGAACATGAGCCTCCAATGACGACTCAGTGCTTTTTCTTTTTACAACTGAAGAAGAGGAGGCGATAGAGCTGGAGGAGCAATGTAAGACAAAACTTTTTCCTGATGCTCTGGCTTTAAAAGCGGTTTGCCAACTCCTAGAAAACTAAGCCTTCGAAGCCAGACGATGACGCAGGCTCAACACCTCCTGCATTCGGTCCTATTTTGCTCTTGCCACTACCATCAGATCCACCACCAACACCATCATTACCAGCTGCCAACCCCCGCCCAATTCCACGGCCTCTTCAACCAGCCTTCCTCATTTTTGGTAGAAATGTAGACAAAATCCAACAAACTATATAGTAATGTAAAACAAGGTACAAGGTGTCTATAGGACAGGGGAGATTTAGAATTTCTGCACACACTTGTGGACAGTGGACACTTTTGGATTGTGTGAGTCCCAATGAATATCTGAGCGCTATGTGACAGGCTCGATGGCACAGCTGTGACCAAAGTGACTAGAGGATAAGTGAGATTTTGAATTTCAGCAGACACTTGTGGACACTGGACACTTTTGGATTGTGTGAGGCCCAATGAATATCTGAGCGCTATATGACAGGCTCGATGGCACAGCTGTGACCAAAGTGACTAGAGGATAAGTGAGATTTTGAATTTCAGCAGACACTTGCGGACACTGGACACTTTTGGATTGTGTGAGGCCCAATGAATATCTGAGCGCTATGTGACAGGCTCGATGGCACAGCTGTGACCAAAGTGACTAGAGGATAAGTGAGATTTTGAATTTCAGCAGACACTTGTGGACACTGGACACTTTTGGATTGTGTGAGGCCCACTGATATCTGAGCGCTATGTCACAGGCTCGATGGCACAGCTGTGACAAAAGTGACGAGAGGATAAGGGAGATTTTGAATTTCTGCAGAGACTTGTGGACACTGGACACTTTTGGATTGTGTGAGGCCCACTGATATCTGAGCGCTATGTCACAGGCTCGATGGCACAGCTGTGACAAAAGTGACTAGAGGATAAGGGAGATTTTGAATTTCTGCAGACACTTGTGGACACTGGACACTTTTGGATTGTGTGAGGCCCACTGATATCTGAGCGCTATGTCACAGGCTCGATGGCACAGCTGTGACAAAAGTGACGAGAGGATAAGGGAGATTTTGAATTTCTGCAGAGACTTGTGGACACTGGACACTTTTTGATTGTGTGAGGCCCACTGATATCTGAGCGCTATGTCACAGGCTCGATGGCAAAGCTGTGACAAAAGTGACTAGAGGATAAGGGAGATTTTGAATTTCAGCAGACACTTGTGGACACTGGACACTTGTGGATTGTGTGAGGCCCACTGATATCTGAGCGCTATGTCACAGGCTCGATGGCACAGCTGTGACAAAAGTGACGAGAGGATAAGGGAGATTTTGAATTTCTGCAGACACTTGTGGACACTGGACACTTTTGGATTGTGTGAGGCCCAATGAATATCTGAGCGCTATGTGACAGGCTCGATGGCACAGCTGTGACCAAAGTGACTAGAGGATAAGTGAGATTTTGAATTTCAGCAGACACTTGTGGACACTGGACACTTTTGGATTGTGTGAGGCCCAATGAATATCTGAGCGCTATATGACAGGCTCGATGGCATAGCTGTGACAAAAGTGACTAGAGGATAAGTGAGATTTTGAATTTCAGCAGACACTTGTGGACACTGGACACTTTTGGATTGTGTGAGGCCCAATGAATATCTGAGCGCTATGTGACAGGCTCGATGGCACAGCTGTGACCAAAGTGACTAGAGGATAAGTGAGATTTTGAATTTCAGCAGACACTTGTGGACACTGGACACTTTTGGATTGTGTGAGGCCCACTGATATCTGAGCGCTATGTCACAGGCTCGATGGCACAGCTGTGACAAAAGTGACGAGAGGATAAGGGAGATTTTGAATTTCTGCAGAGACTTGTGGACACTGGACACTTTTGGATTGTGTGAGGCCCACTGATATCTGAGCGCTATGTCACAGGCTCGATGGCACAGCTGTGACAAAAGTGACTAGAGGATAAGGGAGATTTTGAATTTCTGCAGACACTTGTGGACACTGGACACTTTTGGATTGTGTGAGGCCCACTGATATCTGAGCGCTATGTGACAGGCTCGATGGCACAGCTGTGACAAAAGTGACGAGAGGATAAGGGAGATTTTGAATTTCTGCAGACACTTGTGGACACTGGACACTTTTGGATTGTGTGAGGCCCACTGATATCTGAGTGCTATGTCACAGGCTCGATGGCACAGCTGTGACAAAAGTGACGAGAGGATAAGGGAGATTTTGAATTTCTGCAGACACTTGTGGACACTGGACACTTTTGGATTGTGTGAGGCCCAATGAATATCTGAGCGCTATGTGACAGGCTCGATGGCACAGCTGTGACCAAAGTGACTAGAGGATAAGTGAGATTTTGAATTTCAGCAGACACTTGTGGACACTGGACACTTTTGGATTGTGTGAGGCCCAATGAATATCTGAGCGCTATGTGACAGGCTCGATGGCACAGCTGTGACCAAAGTGACTAGAGGATAAGTGAGATTTTGAATTTCAGCAGACACTTGTGGACACTGGACACTTTTGGATTGTGTGAGGCCCAATGAATATCTGAGCGCTATATGACAGGATCGATGGCACAGCTGTGACCAAAGTGACTAGAGGATAAGTGAGATTTTGAATTTCAGCAGACACTTGTGGACACTGGACACTTTTGGATTGTGTGAGGCCCAATGAATATCTGAGCGCTATGTGACAGGCTCGATGGCACAGCTGTGACCAAAGTGACTAGAGGATAAGTGAGATTTTGAATTTCAGCAGACACTTGTGGACACTGGACACTTTTGGATTGTGTGAGGCCCACTGATATCTGAGCGCTATGTCACAGGCTCGATGGCACAGCTGTGACAAAAGTGACGAGAGGATAAGGGAGATTTTGAATTTCTGCAGAGACTTGTGGACACTGGACACTTTTGGATTGTGTGAGGCCCACTGATATCTGAGCGCTATGTCACAGGCTCGATGGCACAGCTGTGACAAAAGTGACTAGAGGATAAGGGAGATTTTGAATTTCTGCAGACACTTGTGGACACTGGACACTTTTGGATTGTGTGAGGCCCACTGATATCTGAGCGCTATGTGACAGGCTCGATGGCACAGCTGTGACAAAAGTGACGAGAGGATAAGGGAGATTTTGAATTTCTGCAGACACTTGTGGACACTGGACACTTTTGGATTGTGTGAGGCCCAATGAATATCTGAGCACTATGTGACAGGCTCGATGGCACAGCTGTGACCAAAGTGACTAGAGGATAAGTGAGATTTTGAATTTCAGCAGACCCTTGTGGACACTGGACATTTTTGGATTGTGTGAGGCCCAATGAATATCTGAGCGCTATGTGACAGGCTCGATGGCACAGCTGTGACCAAAGTGACTAGAGGATAAGTGAGATTTTGAATTTCAGCAGACACTTGTGGACACTGGACACTTTTGGATTGTGTGAGGCCCAATGAATATCTGAGCGCTATGTGACAGGCTCGATGGCACAGCTGTGACCAAAGTGACTAGAGGATAAGTGAGATTTTGAATTTCAGCAGACACTTGTGGACACTGGACACTTTTGGATTGTGTGAGGCCCAATGAATATCTGAGCGCTATGTGACAGGCTCGATGGCACAGCTGTGACCAAAGTGACTAGAGGATAAGTGAGATTTTGAATTTCAGCAGACACTTGTGGACACTGGACACTTTTGGATTGTGTGAGGCCCAATGAATATCTGAGCGCTATGTGACAGGCTCGATGGCACAGCTGTGACCAAAGTGACTAGAGGATAAGTGAGATTTTGAATTTCAGCAGACACTTGTGGACACTGGACACTTTTGGATTGTGTGAGGCCCAATGAATATCTGAGCGCTATGTGACAGGCTCGATGGCACAGCTGTGACCAAAGTGACTAGAGGATAAGTGAGATTTTGAATTTCAGCAGACACTTGTGGACACTGGACACTTTTGGATTGTGTGAGGCCCACTGATATCTGAGCGCTATGTCACAGGCTCGATGGCACAGCTGTGACAAAAGTGACGAGAGGATAAGGGAGATTTTGAATTTCTGCAGACACTTGTGGACACTGGACACTTTTGGATTGTGTGAGGCCCAGTGATATCTGAGCGCTATGTCACAGGCTCGATGGCACAGCTGTGACAAAAGTGACTAGAGGATAAGGGAGATTTTGAATTTCTGCAGACACTTGTGGACACTGGACACTTTTGGATTGTGTGAGGCCCACTGATATCTGAGCGCTATGTCACAGGCTCGATGGCACAGCTGTGACAAAAGTGACGAGAGGATAAGGGAGATTTTGAATTTCTGCAGACACTTGTGGACACTGGACACTTTTGGATTGTGTGAGGCCCACTGAATATCTGAGCGCTATGTCACAGGCTCGATGGCACAGCTGTGACAAAAGTGACTAGAGGATAAGGGAGATTTTGAATTTCTGCAGACACTTGTGGACACTGGACACTTTTGGATTGTGTGAGGCTCACTGATATCTGAGCGCTATGTCACAGGCTCGATGGCACAGCTGTGACAAAAGTGACTAGAGGATAAGGGAGATTTTGAATTTCAGCAGACACTTGTGGACACTGGACACTTTTGGATTGTGTGAGGCCCACTGATATCTGAGCGCTATGTCACAGGCTCGATGGCACAGCTGTGACAAAAGTGACTAGTGGATAAGGGAGATTGGATTGCTTTTAAAAAAGCAGTTTGCAGAGCAGTGGGTAAACAGCAATGCCAGCCTGTCAGGAAGCCTTAAAAGGCAGCCCAACAACCAACACCACTGATACACCACAATATAGCCTCCCCTTGCACTGCACACACAGTGACTGGTGTGTTGTGCAGGTCAAATCGCTAGCAGCAGAAGCAGTTTTTTTGTCTTCTTCCCTGCCTAACGCTCTCCCTACAGAATCAGCAGCAACCTCTCCCTATACTGAGATCGGCAGAAGTAAGATGGCGGTCGGCGTGCACGCCCTTTTATACCCCCTGTGACGCCCACCAAAGCAAGCCAATCACTTGCATGCCCTTCTGAAAGATGGTGGTGACCCGTGCCTATGTCATCACGTTGCCCACAGTGTCCGTGGATCCTGATTGGCTGAAAAAGAGCGCAAAACAAACTTTTGAAACGCGACTTTGGCGCGTAAGTCGCCGACCTCGTGGCCGACCTCATCCTAGGGTCGGGTTTCATTTCATGAAACCCGACTTTGCCAAAAGTCGGCGACTTTTGAAATTTTTTGACCCGTTTCGCTCATCCCTACTTATGAACGCTACTTGTTCGGCAGACAACTGTAGCCTGCTTCGGGGACTCCTTGCTACTAAGTCCCGGCTCACTATCGTTGCTGTTGTGCCCCCAAGTCTTGTGTGGGAATAAAGTGGTGACAACTTCTATTCCTCCAGTGTCTGCTGCAGGACCATTAGTATCCATACAACCTCGGGGACCGGACCCCGGCCTTGCGCTGTGAACTTGTGAAGGGTTCTCCTCTAACCCTAATCCTTAGTCCTCCCTTTTCTCCTCACATTCCGTACAATCCTTTCTTTCATATGGAGAATCAGGCTTTCGTTCTAATGTCTTTCCTGTGCCAGCAGACCCAGATCACTGAGGTTGGCTGCAGCACTTCCTTCATCCATCCCTCTCAGGGGATCTTTTCTCTTCCTCTCTCTGTCAGACTGCCTACTGACTAAATCCTAAACTCTTCCCGCTCTTTTGATGCAAAACTAAACTCCACCCGCCTCCCAGCACGCTTCGTGTTCCAAGCAGGGAGCCACCAAAGGGTGCTTTTCTACACTACTGTGTTGTGTGGGATGCAGGTGTTGGAGCGTGGTCAGGCGTCTCCACCTTACTTGGATGGTGGGGCACCACACCTCAGGAGGAGGTGCAGTACCTCTGTGATGACTGAACCCTCAGGGACGCCACATGTAGTGTCAGTGCATGGCTTACCATCAGGTTTCACTCCCTCCTCCACTGTTGGAGGCACATTCAACACATTAACATTAGCATTCACAGTAGAGTCATGACATTCTAGGGAAGCCGGACTTGGGGGTTCAGTGGCCACATACTGAGACACTAGCCGCCCCAAATCGGTCCCAAGCAACACATTGGCAGGAATATTAGGCGTTACTCCCACCTCCACTGTTGGAGGCACATTTAAGACATTAACATTAGCAGCCACAGTAGAGTCATGACCTTCTTGGGGAGCCGGACTTGGGGGTTCAGTGGCCACATACTGAGACACTAGCCGCCCCAAATTGGTCCCAAGCAACACATTGGCAGGAATATTTGGCGTTACTCCCACCTCCCACATTCCCCTCCCGGCGCCCCAGTCCAGAAACACCTTGGTGACAGGCAGCGCCAGTTCAACACCTCCAATTCCGGAGAAGGAAAGGGTTTTCCCAGGCACCAAGTCTTGAGGGGACACCACCTAGGACGTACCAGGGTTCGTTCAGTGCCTGTGTCCCGCAGTCCCATGACCGCTGAGCGGCCGATGGTGACGGGTTGGTAATTGTCCAGGGACCTCCCACCACCCCCTCCCACACACAAAACAGTGTACGGTTTCTGGGACAGAGATGGGGCCTTATGGCACTGGGGACACGCAGCCTTAAAGTGTCCCGGCTGGTTGCAATGATGACAACGTCTGGGTTCTGCTCCTGGCCTGGAGAGGGCAGCAGGGGGGTACACCCCTTGCACTCTGGGGGCTGGGGGGACAGGGGCAGTATTGGGCTTACCGCCTCTCCAGGTGCTGCTGGCAGGCTTCTTTGGCTCGGACGCCCTGTTGGCATACTCGTCTGCCAGGGTGGCTGTAGCAGAAGCCCCCTTTGGTTTCCGGTCATGGAGGAACTGCTGGAGGTCCTCTGGGCAGTTCCACAAGAACTACTCCATGACGAACAGTTCCTGGACCTCCGGGTCGGTGGTGAGCTCTAGACCCATGGTCCAGTGCTCCGCAGCTCTCAGCAGTGCCCGCATGTGGTCGGTCCAGGTGTCCTTTGAACCCCACTGCAGACTCCGGAATTTCCTGCGGTACGACTCCGGGGTGAGGTTGTAGTGCTGGATCAGGGCCAGCTTGATGTTGTTGTAGTCCTGCTCCTCCCCAGCAGTTAAGTCCCCCAAAACTTCCAGTGACTTACCCCTCAAACGGGGGGTCAGGTACCTTGCCCACTGATCCGGGGCCAGATGGTTTTGGAGGCAGGTTCTCTCAAAGGCCAGCAGAAAGGAATCCAGGACTCCATCCTTTTCAAGCAGGGGGAAGTCCTCCGCCCGGACCCTGGAAGCCTTGGTCCCCGGTGGGGCTGGAGCATCCAGCAGGAGCCCGTGCTGAGCCATCTCCAGTCGGTGCCAGCGCTCTGCAGCTTCACGGCGTTCTGCAGCCTGCAGCACACGTTCGGCATGTTCACGCTCTGCTGCTTTCTCTGTCGCCACTTGCTCACGCTCCGCTGCTTTCTCTGCTGCCACCATGAGTCTGTCATGGGCGGTGGCATTACCAGCCTCGAGCTGTGCCATAGCTGCTTGGAAAAGGGCCTCCAATCTGGACAGGCTAGGGCAGGCAGGTGGTGGACAGTCCACTGCAGGACTGAGCACGGGGATCTGGCTCCTTGGGGAGCCCTGGCCGAGCTCCCCCTCGCCTTCATTGGTATTGTCATCCACCACCTCCTCATAGACCATAGCATTGGCCTCCCCCTTTGCCTTACTCCTGGTGCCTTTCGCCATCTAGGGAACCTCTGGTTACTGACACAGCTGCAACACTGACCTCGCACACATCTTATTATATTTGCACTCTGACCATCTAGTGCTGGGCTGACCTTAAGACCCCAGCAGTGGAAGTTACCATTGGTAGTCTTTAGTAGTAGTCTAGAAACAATCGCAAACTGCCACCAAGTAGGCCTCGGCCTACTACCTTATTTTCCCTGGGCTCCGACACCGCCAGTTGGTGCTCAGAAGTGCTGTCCGCACAGACAAAACACTCGCTCATGTGTAAGTGGGGTTCGGTAACATCAGCTCATCCCCTGCTGTGTGTATGGCAAAGTGTCCTGCTCCCTCCACAGTCAAACAACCTCAGATTTACACCTGGCTCCAAGTAAGCCTACTACCTTATTTTCCCTGGGCTCCGACACTGCCAGTTGGTGCTCAGAAGTGCTGTCCGCACAGACAAAACACTCGCTCATGTGTAAGTGGGGTTCGGTAACATCAGCTGATCCCCTGCTGTGTGTATGGCAAAGTGTCCTGCTCCCTCCACAGTCAAACAACCTCAGATTTAAACCTGGCTCCAAGTAGGCCTCGGCCTGCACCCTGACTGTCCCTGGCTTCCAACAATGCTAGTTGGTGCTCGGAAGTGCTGTCCACACAGAAAAACACACTTGTTCATGTGAAAGAGGGGGTCAGTAACGTCAGCTGATCCCCTGCTGTGTGGAGGGCAAAGTGTCCTGCTGCCTCCAAAGTCAAAATACCTCAGCCTTACACCTGGCTCCTAGTAGGCCCCGGCCTGCACCATGATTGTCCCTGGGCTCCAAAAACGCCAGTTGGTGCTCGGAAGTGCTGTCCACACTGAAAAACACACTTGTTCATGTGAAAGTGGGGTTCGGTAATGTCGGCTGATCCCCTGCTGTGTGTACGGCAAACTCTCCTGCTGCCTCCAAAGTCAAAATAACTCCGATTTACACCTGGCTCCTAGTAGGCCTCAGCCTACACCATGATTGTCCCTGGGCTCCAACAATGCCAGTTGGTGCTTGGAAGTGCTGTCCACACAGAAAAACACACTTGTTCATGTGAAAGTGGGGTTCAGTAACGTCAGCTGATCCCCTGCTGTGTGGAGGGCAAAGTGTCCTGCTCCCTCCAAAGTCAAAATACCTCAGCTTTACACCTGGCTCCTAGTAGGCCCCGGCCTGCACCATGATTGTCCCTGGGCTCCAATAACGCCAGTTGGTGCTCGGAAGTGCTGTCCACACAGAAAAACACACTTGTTCATGTGAAAGTGGGGTTCGGTAACGTCGGCTGATCCCCTGCTGTGTGTACGGCAAACTCTCCTGCTGCCTCCAAAGTCAAAATAACTCCGATTTACACCTGGCTCCTAGTAGGCCTCAGCCTACACCATGATTGTACCTGGGCTCCAACAACGCCAGTTGGTGATCGGAAGTGCTGTCCACACAGAAAAACACACTTGTTCATGTGAAAGTGGGGTTCAGTAACGTCAGCTGATCCCCTGCTGTGTGGAGGGCAAACTGCTGCTGCCTCCAAATTGTAACTACTTCAGATTTAAACATTCTCTGATTTGGCCTCTGTCTCCACTCTGTCTCTAGTATTTCCCCTGACCTCCAACACCGCCTGGCGTTGTTGGAGCCCAGGGACAACCATGGTGCAGGCCGAGGCCTACTTGGTGGCAGTTTTTGATTGTTTGTAGGCTACAACAGACTGTCAACGTGCTCCAATTAGGCATCTGTCTCCACTCTGTTTACAGGATTTCACGTGACCACCAACACCGCCAGTTTATGCGTACAGCAGCCGTCTACTCAATCCACACGTGTTCCTGGGTTACTGGGGTTCTGTAACGTCAGCAGATCCCCCAATATGTATCCGCCATTGTCTCCTGCGCTGTCCACCTTCCCACTGCAAGCGGTGGGAATGTGGACAGAGCAGGAGACAGTGGCAGACACTCATCAGGGGATCTGCTGACATTACAGAACCCCAGTAACCCAGGAACACGTGTGGATTGAGTAGACGGCTGCTGTACGCATAAACTGGCGGTGTTGGTGGTCACGTGAAATCCTGTAAACAGAGTGGAGACAGATGCCTAATTGGAGCACGTTGACAGTCTGTTGTAGCCTACAAACAATCAAAAACTGCCACCAAGTAGGCCTCGGCCTGCACCATGGTTGTCCCTGGGCTCCAACAACGCCAGTTGGTGCTCGGAAGTGCTGTCCACACAGAAAAAAACACTCGTTCATGTGAAAGTGGGGTTCGGTAACGTCAGCTGATCCCCTGCTGTGTGGAGGGCAAACTGCTGCTGTCTCCAAATTCAAACAACGTCTTATCTTAAACTGCCTCCAAGTAGGCCTCAGCCTACAAAATGACTATCCCTGGGCTCCAACATCGTCAGTTGTTGCTCGGAAGTGCTGTCCACACAGAAATAAACACTCGTTCATGTGAAAGTGGGGGTCAGTAACGTCAGCTGATCCCCTGCTGTGTGGAGGGCAAACTGCTGCTGCCTCCAAATTCAAACGTCTTCTCTTAAACTGCCTCCAAGTAGGCCTCAGCCTACAAAATGACTATCCCTGGGTTCCAACATCGTCAGTTGTTGCTCGGAAGTGCTGTCCACACAGAAATAAACACTCGTTCATGTGAAAGTGGGGGTCAGTAACGTCAGCTGATCCCCTGCTGTGTCGAGGGCAAACAGCGGTTCCCTCAAATTGTAACTACTTCAGATTTAAACATTCTCTGATTTGGCCTCTGTCTCCACTCTGTCTCTAGTATTTCCCCTGACCTCCAACACCGCCAGTTCCTGCTCACAGTTGCCGTCCACGCATTCCACACTTGTTCCTGTGTTCCTGGTGTTCTGTTACGTGAGCAGATCCCCCAATGTGTGTCCGGCACTGTCTCCTGCGCTGTCCACCTTTACACTACAAGTGGTGGGAATGTGGACAGAGCAGGAGACAGTGGCAGACACACATCAGGGGATCTGCTGACATTACAGAACCCCAGTAACACAGGAACACGTGTGGATTGGGCAGACGGCTACTGTACGCATAAACTGGCGGTGTTGGTGGTCACGTGAAATCCTGGAAACAGAGTGGAGACAGATGCCTAATTGGAGCACATTGACAGTCTGTTGTAGCCTACAAACAATCTAAAACTACCACCAAGTAGGCCTCGGCCTACACCATGATTGTCCCTGGGCTCCAACAACGCCAGTTGGTGCTCGGAAGTGCTGTCCACACAGAAAAAAACACTCGTTCATGTGAAAGTGGGGTTCGGTAACGTCAGCTGATCCCCTGCTGTGTGGAGGGCAAACTGCTGCTGCCTCCAAATTCAAACAACGTCTTATCTTAAACTGCCTCCAAGTAGGCCTCAGCCTACAAAATGACTATCCCTGGGCTCCAACATCGTCAGATGTTGCTCGGAAGTGCTGTCCACACAGAAATAAACACTCGTTCATGTGAAAGTGGGGGTCAGTAACGTCAGCTGATCCCCTGCTGTGTGGAGGGCAAACTACTGCTGCCTCCAAATTGTAACTACTTCAGATTTAAACATTCTCTGATTTGGCCTGTGTCTCCACTCTGTCTCTAGTATTTCCCCTGACCTCCAACACCGCCAGTTCCTGCTCACAGTTGCCGTCCACGCATTCCACACTTGTTCCTGTGTTCCTGGTGTTCTGTTACGTGAGCAGATCCCCCAATGTGTGTCCGGCACTGTCTCCTGCGCTGTCCACCTTTACACTACAAGTGGTGAGAATGTGGACAGAGCAGGAGACAGTGGCAGACACACATCAGGGGATCTGCTGACATTACAGAACCCCAGTAACACAGGAACACGTGTGGATTGGGTAGACGGCTGCTGTACGCATAAACTGGCGGTGTTGGTTGTCACGTGAAATCCTGGAAACAGAGTGGAGACAGATGCCTAATTAGCGCACGTTGACTGTCTGTTGTAGCCTACAAACAATCTATAACTACCACCAAGTAGGCCTCGGCCTACACCATGATTGTCCCTGGGCTCCAACAACGCCAGTTGGTTCTCGGCAGTGTCTTTGGCACGGGTACTCTCTGTTGCCCAGCCTGTTTTCAGCACGCCTGCTGTTTCCTTGTAGTGTCAAGGTCACTATGCCACCAATTCGTTGTCCTGTCGTCTTGCGGCCGGGTTAGCCGACTCTACGGTGCCTGCAGTTTAGGTGACTTCTATGTGGGCTGCGGGAACTGGCACTGAAGGTTGGATCCATAGTGCCAATGGGACATGGACCCCCTGTAGGACTGTGGGTTTCGGTAACTGCAGCCGGCTTGCGGCCTGGCTACTTTGCTTTGAATGGGTACCTTCTGCTACCCACCCGGGTTCCAGCACTGTCTGCTGGTTCTCGCCAGAGCCTTTGGCCTAGGTGCCTCCATCTCGGTATCCGAAGTCCAGCACCGTCAGCTGGTCCTTGGTAGTGCTTTTTAGCACAGGTACCTTCTGCTTAGTAACCGTGGTCCAGCACCGTCAGTTGGTCCTCGGTAGTGCCATTGGCTCTTGTTCGTTCTGCTACCCATCTGGGTGCCAGCACTGTCTGCTGGTTCTCGCCACAGCCTTTGGCCTAGGTGCCTCCATCTCGGTATCCGAGGTCCAGCACCGTCAGCTGGTCCTTGGTAGTGCTTTTTAGCACAGGTACCTTCTACTTAGTAACCGTGGTCCAGCACCGTCAGTTGGTCCTCGGTAGTGCCATTGGCTCTTGTTCCTTCTGCTACCCATCCGGGTGCCAGCACTGTCTGCTGGTTCTCGCCACAGCCTTTGGCCTAGGTGCCTCCATCTCGGTATCCGAGGTCCAGCACCGTCAGCTGGTCCTTGGTAGTGCTTTTTAGCACAGGTACCTTCTACTTAGTAACCGTGGTCCAGCACCGTCAGTTGGTCCTCGGTAGTGCCATTGGCTCTTGTTCCTTCTGCTGCCACTACGGGTTCCAGTACTGTCAGCTGGTTCTCGCCAGTTTCTCAGCCTTCTTGTACCTTCTGCTACATTTCCAAGATCAAGCTTTTTGAAATTGTCTTTGGTAATCCTTATTGATCTCCATGACGACGACCCTGATGACGACGACCCTGAAGACCACACCAAAGAAGACCAGAAATATGACCCTAAATAATATGACCAAGAGGACTAAGAACATGAAGACAACCACCAAGATACAGAACAAAAGACAGAAGAACAAGAAGCAGAAGAAGCAAAAGCAGAAGAACATTAAGCATAAGACTAAAAATCAGCATAGAAGATATCAAAATTATAAGCAGATGAAGACTTAGCAGTAAATGGGGGTGAGTCCGTTCCTCCTCGTGGTGCCCCTGGAAAATGCCTGCTGCTGCAGGCCAAACTGAACGCGGACAAATCCTGTTGTAAATCTTTTGTGACGGGCAGAACGTAAGGTGTAATCTTATAACTTTTATAGATAAGTACTACAGGAATGCCTGTCACCATAAGAAAATGAAGAAAAAGAAGAATAGGAAGAAGATGAAGAAATAGCATATGAAAATTAATAATAGCTGAATAAGAAGAATATGAAGAATGGAAAAAAAAAATAATGGGAAGAAGGTGAAGAAGAAGATGAATAAGGTGAAGAAAAAGTTGATAAAAAAAAATGCTACTGCTGCGGATCATGAAGGAGAAAGTGTGGGAGAAGTACAAAAGAAGGTGAAGAGCATGGAAGTTGTGAAACATACATATCTGACAAAATATAAAAAAGTTAACATAGTCAATATCTTTTTAACTCCGAACGTCTTGAAAAAAAAAATTGGAATTAATGCTATGTCATGTGATTTGAATAAAACACTATGCCTTTAATGTCTCCTCCACCTCCCACAGTACATTCTACATGATTCTTATTTGTTTTCAATTATGTAGAATTAGCCAACAAGGAAATAAAGGACTTTTTTTTAATTCCGATACCGGAAGTCCCATTGACTTGAATGGGACTTCCGGTATCGGAATCGGCGATACCCGATATTTTTTTCGTATCGGGCGATACCATCCGATACAATATTTTTGGGTATCGAACGGTATCGCTTAACACTAGCCGTGACAAAAGCCAGGTAAAGAGAACCTGCTCAGTTGTATTGAATCGCAGACCCTCTGCCATGCTGCACAAAGAACACTAACACACCTTGTGAAAGAAAGGTGACAAATGTACAGAATGTAGGCATCCACCTGTTTCTGAGTGTCTAAAGAGGGTGCAGGCTAATGATTTAAATTGTTTGCAGGCCTCAAAACCGTTAAATGTCCATTTTGCAAGGCTGCGAGAAAATCTCGCCATACGGATTGCATACGGATGCCACACGGATTACATACGGATTTACACATGCGCAAAATACGCGACCTCACCTTGCTTACGGATGACCAACGGAGCACTATTTAGTGGTCATTCATCCGTATTACGCAAGTAAACTACGGACCGTATTTTGCGCAGGTTAGTATGACTCCAGCCTTAGACTGAAGATCTAAAGGTCCCTGGTTTGATCCCGGGTTTCGGCAACATAAGAAACTGCCTGCAGCGTCACCCCAGACAGCATTGTGCATAGAGACTCTCTGTATATTATACAACATCGCTGCAGATTGTCGGACTGCAAAACCCCACAATTCTCCAAAAACACCTTGGGAATCTTATCAGGACGTCTTAACTAAGCTGCACTGCGACTTCCAGCCTCCAATTCAAAAGTTCAGTTTCTTAAAGAGACAGTGCACCTTAAATCAAAATGGCTGAAAAAGAACCTGCACAGTCTCCCACTGCTGAAACAGAGCAAATACAACCTGATACCATCCAGAAACAGAGCCAGCTTCAGAAACAGACCAAGATTCACGACCAGTACGCTCCCTTAAGCCAACTTTAAAGGTCCTCGAGAACTACTGTTCCACAAAGGACGAGTTCAATGACAACATGGATGACCTATGGGAACGAGTCACCTCCCTCATGTCAAGCATCCAATGCCACAAAAATGATGCAGCGAGTCTACAGGAAACTATAAAACGGCTAGACATGGCCCACGGAAGATACAAGAGACTGACAGCAAGGTACGTGGCCTTCCTAAAAGACTCTAATATTGACGAAGCCTCATCAGAGTTCAGCAAAGCAGATTCCACAAACAGAGAAGGGACGCCGCTGTGCAAGACACCAAAGATAAAGCGGGCTCCATATCACTTATCTGCAAGAAGCTAGATCTCACAGGTCAGGTTCATCCAAGCACTCTTCTTGGTCATACAAAACATCCTGCTCAAGAGCTTCAATCCTCAGCGACAGAATCCTAGAAGCCCATTTAAACGCAGAGCAATCCAAGCTAAGACATTCCTACACAGAAAAGAAAGCAGAGGCAGAAGCCAAGAAAGTAGAAGCAGAGGCAAAAACTAGGAAAGCAGAAGCCAAGAAAGCAGAGGCAGAAGCCAGGAAGGCAGAAGCAGAGGCCCAAGTGAAGATTCTCAAACAGAAATGGAGGAAAAGATCGCATTAGCTGAAGTAAAAATACTTGAACAAGCATTGAATCAAAACCTTGACCCGATTTGCCTACCACCACTGGAAGAAGATGACCCAGCTGTCCATACCAGTGACTACGTGCAGAAACAGATATCTGCAGCACACACCATCTCCAGCGATGTTCAACCCAACAACGCCCAAGTCAGCCCAACTTACGGTGCCAGTGTTACCCACAGCATCTGCAGAAACCCAAGACCAACGCCATAATGTGTCCCCTCAGGAGCAGCAATCATCACAAGACGACCACAAGGCACACTCCAGTCCATCTCCACAGTTCAAGCCGCAGTCATCGAAATCTCCAGAGGTTAAACCACAGTTCAACCCTGCAGCAACATCATTCTACCTGGGAACAATTCACCTCTCTACGCCACACAGCTTATATGCCCGAGGGGCACCACAAGCTAACACGGTAACAAGGAGTGAAGGATCAGACATGTCCGAGTTTGCCAGGTTTATGGTGAGCAAAGAGCACCAGCCTCTCAAAGTTTGACGACTGTGCAGAGAACTACAGAGCCTGGAAAGCAACCTTCAAGGCCGCCAATGCTGACCTCAATCTATCCTCGGAACAGGAGCTCAACCTCATGATTATATGGTTGGGTCCTGACTTCACAAACCGTATCAAGAGTCTTCGGACCGTCTACATGGGGCAAGCTGAAGCAGGTCTCGCTGCTACCTGGCTGAGACTCGAAAGAACCTATGGCAGCGCTGAAGCCATAGAAAAGTCCCTATTCAAGAGACTGCAGAACGTTCCAAGGATCAATCTTAAGGAAGCCCACAAGGTTCTGGACTTAAGTGATCTGCTATGGAGCTGGAACTTGCAAAAAGAGACCCTCGTCTGTCTGGATTGTGCTACCTGGACACCGCCCATGGGGTGAACCCAATCGTCTCAAAGCTGCCACATAGTCAGCAAGAGAAGTGGGCGTATGTTTTTCCAGGTACAAAAGGTCACATGATGCCACCTTTCCTCTGTTCAATCAGTTGTGCAAGTTTGTCGACGAACAGGCCCAAATGAGGAATGACCCTAGCCTAGACTTCCTGGAGTCTAACACTGCAGCTCCAGCAACACCGTCATCAAGGTATGAAAGCGTCACACATAGACGCAAGGACTTGAGAAATAGTGTAAGCATCAGAAAGACTAACCTGCCAACACCTGCAGTAACTGCCGATAAACAGTACACTACTCCGTCGAGGGATAAGTCTTTCAATCATGAGTGTCCCATTCACAAAAAAACAGGCTCGTTGAACAAATGTAGAGGCTTCAGGTCCAAAACCATTTAGGAGCGCAAGAAAATCCTCAGTGAACTTGGGGTGTGTTTCAAGTGCTGCGCCTCATTAGAACACATGGCCAAGGATTGCAAATCTGCCATTAAGTGTGAAGAGTATCATAGTGACAAAGACCCATCAGCTTTGCATCCAACCTCAGCCACCAGCGATCCAGCAGTCGCAGTTACCTCTAGTCCGGCTCCAAGCCATGGCGGGGAGCCACAGAATAACGCCAATTCTACCACAGCTGTCTCCTGCTCATGCTCGAAGGTATGTGGGGAGAGCCAAAGTGATAAATGCTGTGCCAGGATATGCCTAATCAGAGATTATCCAAAAAGGCAACCAGAGAAGACAGTAAAAATGTATGCCATCATTGACAATCAGGGCAATCGATCCCTAGCTGGACCTAAGTTCTTTGAAGCCTTTGGAATCAAGGGACCAGCAACGCCCTATACTCTGAATACTTGCTCAGGCCTCATAGAGACTAGCGGCAGGAGGGCACAAGGTTTCATTGCTTCTCCTGTCAACGGAGAAGTAGAAATACCCCTACCTACGCTAATCGAATGCGATCAAATACCCAGCCAAAGGGATGAGATTCCTACCCCAGAAGCTGCATTTCACCAGCCACACCTAAGGCACCTAGTCAGCGTTATCCCACCTATGGACACAGATGCTGAAATCCTACTTCTGCTCGGCAGAGACAATTTAAGGATACATAAGGTCCGCCAACAGTGCAATGGCCCCGACTACGCCCCCTATGCACAGAGACCCGACTTGGGGTGGGTAATCATAGGAAATGTGTGCTTGGACCGAACAAGAGTCGATTCCTTTAAGACCTACGTATGCCGGGATGGACAAACTATTTTCTGCAAACCATGCCCTCATCACTATGAGGTGAAAGAGAAGCCTCCAGATCCCGTACAGCTGCCTGATGCCATTCCTTCTCCCTATGCACATGACTTGGGAAGATTGGTGTTTCATACAACTAAGGATGACAACAAAGTAGCTCCGTCAATGGAAGACAAGGAATTTGTCAGGATAATGGATGATGAGTTCCTTAAGGATGAGACTAATCACTGGGTTTTTCCCCTACCTTTCCGAGCTACCAGGGTAAGACTCCTGAACAATCGTGAACAAGCCTTATCCAGATTCAACTCTCTCCAGCGCACACTTATAATATAATAATAATAAATTTTATTTCTATAGCGCCGACATATTCCGAAGCACTTTACATTTCAGAGGGGATTTGCACTTAGCATTGTCACCTTTATGAGCAAGATATTCCATAATAACCATGTGGAGCCAGCGCCTCCCTTAAAGGAAAACGAGGAGTGCTGGTACCTTTCCTCATTCGGAGTATATCACCCACGGAAACCTAAGCAAACTAGAGTTGTTTTCAATTCAAGCGCCAAGCATCAAGGCGTATCTCTCAACGATGTCCTTCTCACGGGTCTTAACATTACAAACAACCTAATAAGAGTGTTCATGAGGTTCCAGAAAGAGCCCATCGCCATCACCGCCGACATTGAACAGATGTTCCACTGTTTCATAGTCAGAGAGGACCATAGGAATTTCCTCAGGTTCTTGTGGTACAAGGACATTGACCCCAGCAAAGAGATGGTGGAGTATCGCATGAGGGTGCACGTATTCGGGAACAGCCCTTCCCCCACAGTGGCAACCTATGGCCTGCGGAGAACCTCAGAAGAAGGAGAGTCTGAATATGGAACAGACACCAGAGACTTTGTAGGGAAAAACTTCTACGTAGATGATGACTAAAATCTCTACCCACAGAAGAAGCGGCGATCGACCTACTCAAGAGGACCCAAGGTATGCTGTACCACGCTAAGCTTAGATTGCACAAAATTGCTTCAAACAGCCTGGCTGTCATGAGAGCATTTGATTCAAGTGACCATGCACCAGGATTCAAGGACATAGACCTGGGACCAGACTGTCCGCCTATGTAGAGAAGCTTAGGCTTGAGGTGGAACCTGTCAGTCAACACCTTCAGTTTCCAAATCAACTGTGCAGACAAACCATTCACTAAACGTGGTGTCCTGTCAGTGGTGAATAGCTTATACGACCCACTGGGATTCGTAGCACCAATAACCATACAAGGTAAATCCCTTCTGAGACAGCTTTCCGAAACCGTCAAGGACTGGAATGCCCTATTCCCTCCTGTTAAGGAACCAAAATGGGAAACATGGAAGGAGTCTTTGTGTGCTTTGGATGAAATTCACATACCAAGATGCTACGCCAGAAACTCACTTGCTGCTAGCACTAGGAAGAAACTCCATGTGTTTTCGGATGCATCCATGGAGGCCATTGCAGCCGTTGTCTATCTGAAGGTGATGGAACCCGACAATCAAGATCACGTTGGGTTCATTTTTGGCAAGGCTAAGTTGGCTCCCAAGCCTGATCACACTATTCCCAGGCTCGAACTCTATGGGACCATGTGTTAGGGCTGGCGGAACGCACCAAATTATAAAATAACTGTAGGTGTGTTTGCAGCCCTGGGTCCACCGTGCAGAGGTGGTACACTGCTGCTAAGTAATGGCGGAAGAATTAAGCGGTGTGAAACCAGTCACACGTGGGTTACATCACCCAATGTGAACAGGGCGAACTCTGTTACTGCACAGAGCCGCACCACCGCTGAAAGTAGATGCCGGAGCCTGTTAACTCACAGAACTCAGCCAAAAGGGCGCATAGTGTATGGCCACAGAACTCTACCCCAAGGACACAGGGTTAGAGTCCTTCTAGGCCCACTGAAAGTGCCGCGTCGCTGCCGCGAGTGCCGCTATAGACGCTGGCTATGGAGCACGTGCACTGAGGCGTGCCGAGTCCCTGGTGAGGCCAGCTGCCTGACTCAACCTCAGACCTCAGACCTCAACCTACACCTAAGCCTGGGCGCTAGCAGGCTAGGCTGCACAACACATGCGTACCAAGGTTGGGGTTTCTTAATGAGTCATTCACCAGAGACATTCATACGTGCATACATCACTCACTCCACATAGTCTGTAAATACAGTCTATACTAGCACATGGGCGAGCGGCCATGCGGACCTTTTATAGCCACAGGCATCCGGGACCTTCCTGGCTTCTCGGATGGGCCAATTAGAACACGAGCAGGACCTGAGCATGTGACCCTCGATCTCTAATGGGAGATCACTCCACGGGCATGCTCAGTGGCCCGACATGAGGACTTAGTCCCTGAATAATCTCGCTGCTGAGCAGCATGCATTGTCATAGCTGTGCCAGAGGTGGCAGCAGCAGCAAGCAAACCCATGGAGTTGGCCTGGGCAGAGCGCCAGGACTAACAAATCTGCTGAGCAGGCTCCACTGCGGCCGAAGAAGAATGGGAGACCGCTGGGTGCAAGGCTCTGGATTCCTGCTGTGCAGTGGCTGGAACCCGACACCTAACATTGCCCCTTCTCCTCTGAGCCTCACTATGCTCAAATGCCGCAATGAGGAGCAGAGCGTGGATGTTCTCCACTGGCTCCCAGGTCCGAGCCTCTGGACCATGACCCTTCCAATCCACCAAATAAAACTTTTTGCCCCACATCACCTTGCATCCCACGATGGCATTGACCTCAAACTCATCCGAAGAGAAGTTTGATGTCCCAGCATATGACTCGGAGAACCGGGACAAGTGAACAGGCTTAAGGAGGGACACGTGGAATGTATCAGAGATAGCCAAGTGTGGTGGAAGGGCCAGACGGTAGACCACAGAGCTGGTCTGCTTGAGGACCTTGAAGGGGCCAATGTAGCGCAGTGCGAACTTAGCGGACTCTACCGGCAGCCTGATATTTCGGGCGGAGAGCCACGCCAAGTCACCAGGGGCAAAAGTAAGAGCAGGGTGCCGGTGTGTATCAGCGGAGGTCCTCATTCTCTCCTTGGAAGCCCGATTAGCATCCTGGGTGTGATCCCAAATGTCACGTGCCTCCACCGCCCAGTCTGCCACCCTGGAGTCGGTGGATGACACGGGCATGGGCACAGGGACACGCGGATGCTGGCCGTAATTTAGGAGGAATAGGGTCTGACCGGTGGAGTCGGCCACAGCATTGTTCAAAGCGAACTCTGCCCACGGCAGCAAGGATGCCCAGTCGTCCTGCCTGGCCGAGACAAAATGTCGAAGATAAGTGATCAGGGTCTGGTTGACTCTCTCTACCAACCCATTCGTCTCGGGATGATAGGCCGAGGAGAGATTCAGCTCAATGCTGAGCAGGGAACAAAGCTCTCTCCAAAACCGGGACGCAAACTGAGGACCCCGGTCACTGACGATCTTGTCCGGCATGACATGCAGGCGGAAAACATCCTTAATGAACAACACTGCCAGGCCCCGCGCAGAAGGTAACCGGGAGAGAGGTACCAGGTGCACCATCTCAGAGAAATGGTCGGTGATAACCCAAATGACCGTGCTGCAACTGGACTTGGGTAGCCCCACCACAAAATCCACACCGACCATCTCTCAGGGCCTGTCCGCTACTGGCAGAGGAAAAAGAAGCCCAGCGGGCCGCTGCCGAGAGGACCTATTCTGGGCGCAAGAGACGCACGCCTGAATATAGACCCTGATGTCTCGGGCCATATGCGGCCACCAGTACGTCCTTGCCAGAAGCTCAGAGGTCCGTTTTATCCCGAAATGTCCACCCACCCTGGACGAATGAGCCCAAGAGAGGGCCTCCGGTCGCAGACGGGCAGGGACAAATGTCTTGCCCGGAGGTACTGACTCAAAGGCAACTGGAGCCACAGTCCTCAGGCTCTCGGATGGGACGATCAGCCGAGGCTCCTCCTCCTCTTCCTCCGATAACACCACGGAGCGGGAGAGAGCATCGGCCCGGACGTTCTACTCCCCGGAGAGAAAATGGAGGGTGAAGTGGAAGCGGGAAAAGAGCAAAAACCATCTGGCCTGGCGAGAACTTAGCTGCTGGGCTGTTTGTAAATACATCAAGTTTTTGTGGTCGGTGAACACCTGGAAAGGGTGGCGAGCCCCCTCCAGGAGGTGTCTCCACTCTGAGAAGGCCAACTTCATCGCTAGCAACTCCCTGTCCCCGATGGCATAATTCCTCTCCGCCGGTGTGAAGGTCTTGGAGAAAAAGAAGCATGGGTGCTTCCAACCTTGCATGTCCTTCTGAAACAGGACCACTCCAGCACTGACGGAAGAGGCATCCACTTCCAGAATGAAGGGCTTATCTACATCGGGGCGATGTAGAATGGGAGAGCTAGCGAAATGGGACATAATGGAGGAGATGGCCTTGGAGACGGTTCCGACCACAACTTGGGGTTTGCACCCTTCTTGGTGAGGGCTACCAAGGGTGCTACCTAAGTCGAGAAGTGGGGGATGAATTGGCGATAGTAATTAATGAACCCCATAAAACCCTGCACCTCTTTGAGAGAATGAGGTTCCTGCCAATCCATCACCGCCTGTAGCTTGGCAGGATCCATGGTCAACTCCTAGGCGGAGATAATATAGCCCAGGAAAGGCAAGGACTCCTGCTCAAACACACACTTCTCCAACTTGGCATGGAGGGAGTTTGCCCGCAGGCGATCGAAAACTTTGCAAACATCTCTCCGGTGGGAGTCAATATCTGTTGAGTAGATGAGAATATCATCCAGATAGACTACAACCGAGGTGGTAAGCATATCCCGGAAGATATCGTTCACAAAGTCTTGAAAGACGGCCGGGGCATTGCAGAGGCCGAAGGGCATCACCAGGTATTCATAGTGCCCATCCCTGGTGTTAAATGCCGTCTTCCATTCGTCCCCATCACGGATGCGAATCAGGTTGTAAGCCCCCCGCAGATCAAGTTTGGTAAACACTCTCGCTCCCCGTAGCCTATCAAACAGCTCTGATATCAGGGGCAGAGGATACTCATTCTTAATGGTGATGGCGTTAAGACCCCTGTAATCAATGCAAGGACGTAGTTCCCCACTCTTCTGGACAAAGAAGAATCCCGCCGCCACTGGTGACACTGACTTCCTAATGAATCCTCTTGCCAGATTCTCCCTGATGTATTGAGACATGGCCTCTGTCTCCGGGAGAGATAGGGGATAGACTCGACCCCGGGGAGGCTCAGCACCAGGCAAGAGGTCAATAGGACAGTCATAGGGGCGATGCGGTGGAAGGGTCTCTGCCGCCTTTTTGGAGAACACGTCTGCATACTGTCAATAGTGTTTGGGGAGTGAGGAGAGATCTGCGGGAACCTCGGTGGAGGCAACCTGAACGCACTCCCTCAGACATCTACCCTCACATGATTTACTCCACCCAATAATCCTCCCTGAGGACCACTCTATATGGGGGGAGTGGTACTGCAATTAGGGGACCCCTAGAAGTACCTGGTCAATACCCTCGGGCATGACGAGGAGGGATATTGTCTCCTGATGAGATGGAGCCACTGAGAGTAACAAGCGGGCGGTCTGGTGGGTTATCTGTGAGGGTAGAGTGGCGCCGTTCACCACTCTGACAGTGACTGGTGTAGACATCATAACCAGAGGTATAGCGTGCCGTTGAACGAAGGCTGATGACATAAAATTGCCCTCTGCCCCGGAATCCACGCAAACCTCCGTAGCCAGAGTGGAAGAATCAACCTGAAGTGTCCCCTTAATGGACAGCTTGGAGGAAAACGCCGCTGATTCTAGTGCGCCGCCTCCTACGGCCACTAGGCATGAGCGTTCTCCCAGCTGCTGTGGGCACCGGTTGGCAACGTGACCGGACTGCCGGCAAACATGACAGCTCACAGGAGCTCAAGTGGACCGGGGCCTGGATCCCTCACGGGAAGCCCCCTGACGCTCGGACGCCCGATCGGAAGATTCCAGAGGTTTAGCAAAGCTAGGTGCCAACCTAAACCTCTGCCTACACTGGGCCTGCTCCAACCTTCGCTCGGCGAAGCGAAGATCAATACAGGTAGAGACAGTGATAAGCTCCTCCAGTGTAGCGGGAATCTCCCTGGTGGCCAGAGCGTTCTTCACATGTCCAGCCAAACCTCTCCAGAATGCCGGAATGAGGACCTTATCTGGCCACTTTAACTCTGAGGCCAGCATCCGGAACTGGATGGCAAAGTGGCTGACCATGTACGAGGCCTGTGATAATCCCAGCAGCCGGAGCGCGGTGTCAGGGGTGACTCGCTGTCCCAGGAAGACATGCTTCAGAGTGTCCAAGAACCGAGAGGCACTCTACACCACATGATCACCATGCTCCCACAGCGGTGTGGCCCACTCCAAAGCCCTGCCTGACAAGAGGGAAATAATCCCACTTTGGCCCGCTCGGAGGGGAATCGTGCTGCCAGCAGCTCCAGCTGTATCGAGCACTGGCTCACGAAACCCCTACAAGAGGCAAAATCACCCGAGAACTTCTCAGGCAGTGGGAGGCGGGACAAAGTCGGGGCAGGGATGGCAGTGGTCACACGGGAGACAGCCTCTGTGGCTGCCTGAACAGTGACCACAGTAATATCCGCAGCTGAGGCTGGATGCTCGAGAGCCGCCAACCTGCCCTGCAGCTGCCGGATGTGCTGCAGCAGTCGCTGTTCGTCCGCCATTACTAGCCAGACCCTGGTGCTAGTATAATGTTAGGGCTGGCGGAACGCACCAAATTATAAAATAATTGTAGGTGTGTTTGCAGCCCTGGGTCCACCGTGCAGAGGTGGTACACTGCTGCTAAGTAATGGCGGAAGAATTAAGCGGTGTGAAACCAGTCACACGTGGGTTACGTCACCCAATGTGAACAGGGCAAACTCTGTTACTGCACAGAGCCGCACCACCGCTGAAAGTAGATGCCGGAGCCTGTTAAATCACAGAGCTCGGCCAAAAGGGCGCACAGTGTACGGCCACAGAACTCTACCCCAAGGACACAGGTTTAGAGTCCTTCTAGGCCCACTGAACGCGCGGTGTCTCTGCCGCTATAGACGCTGACTATGGAGCACGTGCACTGAGGCGTGCCGAGTCCCTGGTGAGGCCAGATGCCTGACTCAACCTCAGACCTACCTATGCCTAAGCCTGGGCGCTAGCAGGCTAGGCTGCACAACACATGCGTACCAAGGTTGGGGTTTCTTAATGAGTCATTCACCAGAGACATTCATACGTGCAAACATCACTCACTCCACATAGTCTGTAAATACAGTCTATACTAGCGCATGGGCGAGTGGCCATGCGGAGCTTTTATAGCCAAGGGAGTTCTGGACCTTCCTGGCTTCTCGGATGGGCCAATCCGAACATGAGCAGGACCTGAGCACGTGACCCTCAATCTCCAATGGGAGATCACTCCACAGGCATGCTCAGTAGCCCCACATGAGGACTTAGTCCCTGAAAAATCTTGCTGCTGAGCAGCATGCATTGTCATAGCTGTGCCAGAGGTGGCAGCAGAAAGCAAACCCATGGAGTTGGCCTGGGCAGAGCGCCGGGACCGACGTATCTGCTGAGCAGGCTCCACTGCGGCCGAAGAAGAATGGGAGACCGCTGGGTGCAAGGCTCTGGATTCCCGCTGTGCAGTGGCAGGAACCTGACACCGTGCTTGCAGTAGAAGTCGCAGACTTTATACAGCATGAGCTGGACACCAACATAGATGACATACAAAACTATAGTGACAGGTCATCTTGGGTTACATCTACAACCAAACAAGGCGCTTCTACATGTATGTCAGTAACCGCATCGAGAGAATAAGGAAGTCCTCGAAGCCTGAACAGTGGCACTATATCCCATCTGAGCTCAATCCAACTGACCATGCCACTAGACCTATGTCTATAAGTTCTTTTGCTAACTCTTCTTGGCTTTCAGGTCCTAAACTTCTGTTGGAACAGAAGGGAAGTGAACGTGTCCAGGAAATCTTCAGCATCCAGGATTCGGATGGCGATCCAGTAGTCCGCTCCGAGGTCAGTGCTCTGGCGGCAAACACTAAACCAACCTCCATCCTCGGTTGCCAGCAGTTTGAACGCTTCTCCAATTGGATGAAACTTGTCAAGACTATAACAAGGTTAGTCCACATTGTGAGATCTTATCACAACTCGCGTGGAGACAAAGACTGTCACGGTTGGCACGTCTGCAATAAATCACTCTCTGCTGAGGACATTCCAGTAGGATAAACGATTAACATAACACCACACTAGCACTTCGTCCATTGGATTACCGTTGGGTCGAAGATAGTTTGGCCTAGTGCGGCTCCTCCGATCCGAAGATGGGTTTCCTTTGAATTATCTCAGGAACTGACTTAAAGACAGTCGTCTATCTTGTTTGATGTTGTTATTGTATTCCATGCATATTTGTGTTTATTTTCTAGGTTATTGAACTTTATTTAAAAAAGAAAAAGACATTAATATATTGAAATCCCTTACGGAATTTCAGACGGGGAGTGTGCTGTTCCATGTAAGTTATGCTTCTATGGTTTCTATATAATGTATTATTTTCCATGCTGTGTATATAATTGTCTTGCATTTTCTCTGCTGCCACCTGCTGGTCTTTTTTCTGTATGGCAGCCTGCAGCTAATTAATCCTCATGCATGTCTTCCACTTCCGGCTCAAAGTTCGGCTCTTCTCTTCCTCCTTCCAGCCATTGCTAGTTTCACTTTCTCCTGGGAGAGACATGTTTGTAACGAGCTGTGAAAGGTATCAGTTTTTCGACTACTTTGTTAACACTCTGCATGTCTGGAGAACTTATTGTATTACCAATCATACGCTGTATGTGCAGATTTCCAATTAAACAAGTCTGAACTGTACATCCCTGGTGTGCATCATCTCTCCGGATGCTGAGCAACATGGTCCTGTCTGCCCTGCATTAAGGAAACGAAGGTAGGACCTCTCTCAGCCCCTATTCACCAGCCACATCTTTATTCGCCTCATGCGGGGACAGAACACACGTGTGTTTATGATTTACCGCCATATATTGTCCGTCATTACTCAGCAACAGGTTCCATCTTTGCACGGTAGACCCCAGGCTGCAAACGCACCTCATACCTCACTTTCTATTATTTGGTGTGTTCTGCCAGCCCTAACACCGTGTGATTACAATTTGTGGATTTTAGGCCGGTATTTCAGTGTTTTCTTGTCTGTAACTCCAGTTATATACAGCACAATGTTGCATTTTTTAAAAAAAAACAGGCCACATTTTACAGTGGGGTATATCTCTAACATGCCTCATACATCCGTGTGCCAAAAATTGTGGCATTTTAGGGCTAAATTACCTTTCTTTTCCAGTCTGTCACTCGCACTCTTTTGCATAAAAAAAAAACCAAACAAACATATTTTACAGTGAGGTATGTCGGTAAAAAAAATTCTGTTTCAAGTTGATATGGTAGCTTCATTACTGTGTTAAATGCCCCAACTACTACCACCATCATCATCTTCAGCCTAGAGGCAGTCACTGTGCAGATAGAAAGTCTGAGTAGCAGAGGGTGAATGCTTAGGCAGTGTTGTACTCTGTCTTGTACTCTGTCTCTGTATTATGAAGGCTAAATCTTCTTGATGAAATCATCCCTGGAAGAGCCAGAGCAAGATAACGTGGAAGATCACGGGGACAGGACTCGCAACTACTGAAGCCTGGTGTTCCTGGGCAGGATTCTGACAAGCCCTCACCTACTAATACTGAACTGGTTGGCCACTGACATTTAAAAAGAGCCCATGCATTGTCTAAAACTGAAGATATAGATTTTGATGTTTTGGCTGCATTTCTAGAGATGTCAATTGGAGAGCATGGTGGTCGGAGATGTGACTTCTACACCACCACATGAGTTGCCGCCTCTTCACCACCCGAATAACAGCGCCCCCCACCTTCTGTCTCTTTCCCATTCTCCCGCAGAATGAAAGTCCGCAAGGACAAGGTCCTCTCCCCTCTGTAACAGTCTGTCATTGTAATTGTTTTTTTGTAAACGATATCTATTACTTTGTATGTAACCCCTTGTCATGTACAGCACCATGGAATTAATGGGGCTATATAAATAAATAATAATTAAAATACTATATGGGTGTTTCCACGAGACAATCCATCAAACATGTTATTGAAGGAATTTTTTTTTCTGACAACTCTGTTCAGCTGTGCACAAGCTATGTCAACTTAGTAGCTATACCCCAGTGGGTGTTGGCATGGTGTCATGTTGACTACAGTCCCCAGATGTTATGTAGGTCCCTAATTTCACCTCTACTTCAGCAGCATGATGAATTAATAGGAAAGGCACGTGATATTGGTGGAGCTGTTGTTTTCTTGCCAAAGAAACTCAATAACATCAATGAGGTGGTTAGCCGCACACGGACCAGAGAAATAGTAAAGATGACAATTGACAAGCAGTTTCACATTTGAGGTAAAAACACACTTCAACAAGTTGCTTTAACTATTACAACATTATATTCAAAAGCCTTGAAGAAAAAGATATATATATATATACACTCACTGGCCACTTTATTAGGTACACCATGCTAGTAACGGGTTGGACCCCCTTTTGCCTTCAGAACTGCCTCAATTCTTCGTGGCAGAGATTCAACAAGGTGCTGGAAGCATTCCTCAGAGATTTTGGACCATATTGACATGATGGCATCACACAGTTGGCGCAGATTTGTCGGCTGCACATCCCTGATGCGAATCTCCCGTTCCACCACATCCCAAAGATGCTCTATTGGATTGAGATCTGGTGACTGAGGAGGCCATTTGAGTACACTGAACTCATTGTCATGTTCAAGAAACCAATCTGAGATGATTCGAGCTTTATGACATGGCGCATTATCCTGCTGAAAGTAGCCATCAGATGTTGGGTACATTGTGGTCATAAAGGGATGGACATGGTCAGCAACAATACTCAGGTAGGCTGTGGCGTTGCAACGATGCTCAATTGGTACCAAGGGGCCCAAAGAGTGCCAAGAAAAAATTCCCCACACCATGACACCACCACCACCAGCCTGAACCGTTGATACAAGGCAGGATGGATCCATGCTTTCATGTTGTTTACGCCAAATTCTGACCCTACCATCCGAATGTCGCAGCAGAAATCGAGACTCATCAGACCAGGCAACGTTTTTCCAATCTTCTACTGTCCAATTTCGATGAGCTTGTGCAAATTGTAGCCTCAGTTTCCTGTTCTTAGCTGAGAGGAGTGGTACCCGGTGTGGTCTTCTGCTGCTGTAGCCCATCTGCCTCAAAGTTCGACGCACTGTGCGTTCAGAGATGCTCTTCTGCCTACCTTGGTTGTAACGGGTGGCAATTTGAGTCACTGTTGCCTTTCTATCAGCTCGAACCAGTCTGCCCATTCTCCTCTGACCTCTGGCATCAACAAGGCATTTCCGGCCACAGAACTGCCGCTCACTGGATTTTTTTTCTTTTTCGGACCATTCTCTGTAAACCCTAGAGATGGTTGTGCGTGAAAATCCCAGTAGATCAGCAGTTTCTGAAATACTCAGACCAGCCCTTCTGGCACCAACAATCATGCCACGTTCAAAGGCACTCAAATCACCTTTCTTCCCCATACTGATGCTCGGTTTGAACTGCAGGAGATTGTCTTGACCATGTCTACATGCCTAAATGCACTGAGTTGCCGCCATGTGATTGGCAGATTAGAAATTAAGTCTTAACACACAGTTGGACAGGTGTACCTAATAAAGTGGCCAGTGAGTGTATATATATTTATAAATCAAAAAAAAATATATTGTGAAGCAAATAGGTATGAATAATTAATCATACAAGTGATGTTATATAATTCAGAATATACACAACCTATCAGTGGTGAAATTATTTTCCACTGAAGATTTTAAGTATGAGACTAGTGTCATCTTGTGGACCGATACGAGCCACAAAGTCCTTCATATTGAAACTGTTCTGGATGTACTGTCCAATTTTCTCTAGAAAATTGGAAGTACATGCCTTCTATGCTGCTTGCATTAAAGAACTGATTTTCCAAATATGTACAGAGTTAGGATGAGCGGGCTGCGGGTACCTGTGCTGCAACGTGTCTGGAACAGTCAAGGCTGCGTCCCCTGTTTCCTGGCGGAATGAATAGGGGAACAGACAGGCCCCATTACACAGAAAGAGTGGTCATGTTTAGACAGTGAACCTGACCGGAAGCTGAGGGAGATAAAAAGCAAAGCAGGAGTGAGTCCACAGCTGTGACCATGTGAGCAGCAAGGGGAGCAGTGCGCTATGCACCTAAAGCACCAACGCTGCCTTGAAATGCAGCAGACAGACCCGGTGACTTAGAGGCAGGGGTCCTGCTTAAGAGAAAGCTGGCAAGACAGCAAAGATTTTTGGTGTGGGCAAGCAGCGCATAGGGGGCTGAGTAGCCTGCTCCATCCTTAGAGAAGTGGCACTGCAAAGGACTGTTCCCATTGTCTCATGCCACTAAAAGCGGTACTGCCATTCAGGAAGGCGCCATTTGCCCAGTAACGGCCAGAGAGAGAGGCGCCGTGTGCTCCTTGCCCGTGAGTGCAGTGCATGTGCGCAGTAGAGAGAGCCACTTCATGCCACGTGTTCAGCGTGAATAGCCAATGATTTTAAGGCACAGAGGAATGACAGAGGAAATTGGTACGGTCAGCAAGGTACTCCCTCAGCATTTGCCCAAGCTTTGCACTCCTTGTGAGAGTCTCTCTCGCCTCAGGGACAGGGCGATGGGAGGGTCTGAGAAAACGCTCCCCAAACTTTGCCAGGGTTCCACTGCCTTTGCTGGCTTGGAGTTGTGTCTCTCTCACTTGTACTCCTGGCTTAGCCAACAAACTGTGATCTCTGCTGCCAGCATTTTCAGATGTGAAGATTTTTAATAATTATGCTAGAAGGGTCCTCTGTTCCTCCAACATTTTAGTACACCTGTCTGCCTCTGTAATAAGAGATCTAAAGTTCTCCTTGCAGCATGGGTCTAGAAGTGTCACCAATCAGTATTGCCCGTCACCCAAAATTTTGAGAACATGAGGGTGACGGGAAAGGCAGTGTAACATAAACTCAGCCATGCGTGCAAGACTGCTAACAGTCAATTCTTCCGTGTCCTCACCAAGAAGATGACTGACCATGCTCTCCTCCTCATTGTCCTCAGGCCTCCAACACTTAGAACTAACCTAAGTATTATCATTGTACAAGCATCATTGTAAATGCCTTCTTGTAAATACACCCCTGTATTTTTTTTCTCCCACACCTCTTTGAACATTGTAAGTTGTCACGAGCAGGATTGATTTGCTTGGGTTTAAGTATTACACACCAGTCGGTGAGCCAGAAGCTGCAAGTGCTGCTGAATCATGGCAAGAACGGATGAAGCTGTAGCTGATTTTATAAAATGGGTATTCCGAGCATTGTACTTTTCCGAGCAGATCTACCAGCTGCGTGTCGCTTTTCACAAAACGCTGACCAATTCGGTTTAGCGCATGAGCCAGGCATGGCACGTGTGTGAGCTCGCCTCGCCACAGAGCAGCCAACAGGTTCCAGCCATTGTCACACACAACCATGCCTGTCTGTGGGTTCAGCAGGCTCAGCCACCGATCTGCCTGCTCTTTCAGAGCTGTCCACAACTGTACAGCATTGCGAGGTTTGTCACAGAAGCATATTAGCATCAGCACAGCCTGTTCCCACCTTGATTAGGCAGTGCTGCAGTGCTTCCAGCTTGTAACTGATGTGCCACCTTTTGTAGATGGAAGCTGAAGAGGAGGTGAAGGAGGAGGAGGTGCAGGAGCTGTACACTGTGGGGGAAACCCAGATTGATGTAGGGTACGCAATACTCGTTTGGGAGGATGGGCACCATAGCAAGGTCAGAGTGGGTCCCGGCTTTCGCTATGCTAACCCAGTGTACCCTCAGTGAGAAGTACCGTCCCTGACACAAGCACTTGCCCACGTGTTTGTGGTTAGGTCTTAGGTGGACTTTACAACTACCAGCATTGTGGAGGGCACGGGTAATGTTGTGGGACACGTGCCTGTGTTGATCCTCTACTCTGCCCTCTCTTTCAAGCTACATATCTAAGCCCTTGCCTCCTCATGTCCATTACAACTCAAAAACATTTCCTGGATCCGTACATTACAAGAAACGTAACAAATGTTTTTGCGCGCCCTCATGATCTCCTGCCTTGAGTATTGCAACCTTATTCTCTGTAGCCTCCCCTCTAGCACTGTTGCACCACTCAAATCTATTAAAAACTCTGCTGCTAGAGTAATCCAACTATCCCCCCATTATTCCCCAGCCTCTCCTCTCTGTCATGCCCTTCACTGCCTTCCTATTGCCCATAGGCTACAGTTCAAATCCCTAAATATGACATACAAAGCCTTCCCCAACCTGTCTCCTCCAGACATCTATGACATGTTCTCACAATGTCTGACTGGGTCATGACTTTTTCACCGCAAACGCAGTGTGCCATCAGCAAGATGTACCTTCCGTGCCCACAAGCACTTGTCCACGTGTCCATGGTTAGGTGCACTTTCCCTGTGCCAGCATTGTTGATGGCCCGGGTAATGTTGTGGGACACGTGCTTGGTTGTCAAAGGTCGTGACGGCAGACAGGGATAAATAGTGCCGGGTGGGGACTGAGTACCTTGTTACCGTCAACACCATCAGGTTGCGGAACGCGTCCATTTCCCACAAAACGAAAATGCAAAATTTCGAGCGCAAGTAGATGAGCAATTTGTGAATTTAGTACTGTGGCCTGTGGGGCGCTGACTGCGTCTTTCTGCTTTACGGTTCAATGACTAGGGTATGGACAACTGAAGGCTGCACTAGGCCAAGAATGTGGATGTGCTTGATGGTGGTGCAATTTGACTGTAGTCATCGTCAGGTGCAGGGCAGTAGGCATCTTCGCATGCACCGTGGACAGGGGATTAGCTTGCATGCACAACAGCGGAAGAAACAGTGGTATCACCCACAGACACTGTTCATGGAGCCTGGTGTCCAACCAACAAAGTCTGTTGGTTTGCCGCCATGTGCCTGATCATGCTGGTGGTGGTAAGGCTGGTAGTTTTACTACCCCTGGAGAGGCGGCCATGGCCGGTGGTGCAACTGGCCTTTTGGGGTTATCGGTAGAGTCTTTAAAAAACAAGAAGATTGGTAGAGGGACATTCATTGTCTCCCTCTACCACACCATCTCCTCACCTCAACACCTGTCTTTTGTTGTTCCCCAAGGCTCTGTTCTCAGACCCCTACTCTTCTCCATCTACACGTTCGGCCTTGGACAGCTGATGTAATGGCATGGTTTGCAATATCATCACTACGCCGATGACACGCAGATCTACCTATCTGTACCTGACATCACCTCCTTCCTGACCAAAATCACACGTCTTCCCACATAATCATCCTTTGTTTCTGCTTGCTTTCAAAAACTGGACATGGACAAATCAGAATACATCATCTTTCAAGCATCTCATGCTGAGTACACCAGAGAGCTGTGTATGCCTAATTCGGTACCACTTTAATAAGAGGTAAACTTTGACTTTGAGAAAATGATTTTCCAGACATTCACTGCCTTTTTGGAACATTTTTTTGCTGTGATCTTCATCTTCTTGTTGTGGATGTGAAAAATATCAGTCGTCATCAATACCATCATCGCCCACACGTTGTAAAGAGGAAATCAGGTTTTTCAAAGGGTCATGGTTATTTACGTTTTCTGGCATTACTTTAACAGTGTTGGTTACACTCGGACAATAAATTTTAGACTGTGACCTTTGTATATTATTGGTAATATGTATGGGTGAAGATGAAGAAGCTTGTTGCATGGGTGTGTTTATAGTTACAGACTGTGCACTCCTCTTTAAACTTAACTTTTCACGAGCATCCATCAGTTTGTTTGGTTTTCTTCCTACACTAGTCTGCTTTCTATAATTCTGCTTCTCACAAACATGTTGCACTTTGCCCTATATACAGACACGTGCATGTTTGGCAACATATTTTGGATGAGCATTTCTTTGGGTGAGTCTCACACGCGCATCTGGTACACCGATCTTATGACGGGCATGAGACCGATTCTGGCAATTGATGGTGGATAAATGTCGAATCATTGTTGGCTGTATCCAGGATCTCATATCTCCCACATCCACTGCTGTTATTAATCATGTACATTCCCATTCCTGTCATCACCATGGCCCTTTTCCAGATCACTTCATTCAATGATTCGTCCGCCATATTTTGACTAAAAACCTGCACCTTCCCAGCAGCAACTTTGTATCAAACCACGCTACAGATTTGCAAGGTGTTTATGATACCCCACTCAAGAAAAGGCCACACTATGTTGATATCTACCCCCAGGGCCAAATGTTTGCCAGCCCATACACTTAGTGTATGGGCATTCCAAGTCTAGGAGACCCACTCCTTTAAATTGGGCATAGTTTTTAATCAGATAAAACAGGGATCCAAACAGAGAGCCATATTGCACATTTGCCCATGAATAGCATACTGATTATATAGTTCAAAATAGCACAAACCTGTATACACTTGTAAAGATTAATCAGTATGCCACTAATAAGTACAAACACCACCCTTATAAGCTATATCTATGTTTGCTAGGTGAGCACATTTAAATTAACCCCTTAGCGACAGAGCCGGTTTGCAGCTTAATGACCAGGCCAATTTTTACAATTCTGACCACTGTCCCTTTATGAGGTTATAACTCTGGAACTCTTTAATGGATCCCGCTGATTCTAACATTGTTTTTTCGTGACATATTGTACTTCATGTTAGTGGTAAAATTTCTTCGATAAGTCTTGTGTTTATTTATGAAAAAAACGGAAATATGGCGAAAATTTTGAAAATTTTGCAATTTTAAAACTTTAAATTTTTATGCCCTCAAATCAGAGAGATGTGTCACACAAATTTCTTAATAAATAACATTTCCCACATGTCTACTTTACATCAGCACAATTTTGGAAGCAAAATTTTTTTTTATTAGGAAGTTATAAGGGTTAAAAGTTGACCAGCGATTTCTCATTTTTACAACCATTTTTTTTTAGGGACCACATCATATTTAAAGTCATTTTGAGGGGTGTACATGACAGAAAATACCCAAAAGTGGCACCATTCTAAACACTAGACCCCTCAAGGTGCTCAAAACCACATTCAAGAAGTTTATTAACCCTTTAAGTGCTTCACAGGAACTAAAGCAATGTGGAAGGAAAAAATTAACATTTAACATTAAAATTTAACTTTTTTTTGCAAAAAATTTACTTCAGAACCAATTTTTTTTATTTTCACAAGTGTTAAAAGAGAAAATCAACCACAAAACTTATTGTACAATTTCTCCTGAATACGCTGATACCCTATATGTGGGGGTAAACCACTTTTTCAGCACACAGCAGAGCTCGCAAGGGATGGAGCGCCGTTTGACTTTTTCAAGGCAGAATTGGCTGGAATTGAGATCGGATGCCATGTTGCGTTCGGAGAGCCCTTAATGTGCCTAAACAGTTGAAACCTCCAACAAGTGACCCCATTTTGGAAACTAGACCCATTAAGGAACTTATCTAGATGTGTGGTGAGCACTTTGAACCCCCAAGGGCTTCACAGAAGTTTATAACGTAGAGCCGTGAAAATAAGAAATCTATTTTTTTCCACAAAAATGATCTTTTCACCCCCAAATTTTTATTTTTTACAAGGGTAACAGGAGAAATCATACCCGCACAGTTGTTATGCGATTTGTCCTGAGTACGCCGATACCCCATATGTGGGGGGGAACCACTGTTTGGACGCATGGGAGAGCTCGGAAGGGAAGGAGTGCCATTTTGGAATGCAGACTTTGATGGAATGGTCTGCGGGCATCATGTTGCGCTTGCAGAGCCCCTGATGGGCCTAAACAGTGGAAACCACCCACAAGTGACCCCATTTTGGAAACTAGACCCATTAAGGAACTTATCTAGATGTGTGGTGAGCACTTTGAACCTTCAAGTGCTTCACAGAAGTTTATAACGTAGAGCCGTGAAAATAAAAAATCCATTTTTTTTCCACAAAAATGATCTTTTCGCCCCCAAATTTTTATTTTTTCAAGGGTAACAGGAGAAATCATACCCACACAGTTGTTATGCGATTTGTCCTGAGTACGCCGATACCTCATATGTGGGGGGAAACCACTGTTTGGGCGCATGGGAGAGCTCGGTAGGGAAGGAGTGCCATTTTGGAATGCAGACTTTGATGGAATGGTCTGCGGGCATCATGTTGCGCTTGCAGAGCCCCTGATGGGCCTAAACAGTGGAAACCCCCCACAAGTGACCCCATTTTGGAAATTAGACCCCCTAAGGAACTTATCTAGATGTGTGGTGAGCACTTTGAACCCCCAAGCGCTTCACAAAAGTTTATAAACGCAGAGCCGTGAAAATAAAAAGTCTTTTTTTATTTCCACAAAAGTGATTTTTTAGACCCCAATTTTTAGACCCCCAAAGTTGGCAAATAGTGGAAACCCCTCAATTCTTGCTCCAACCCTAACCCCAACACACCCCTAACCCTAATCCCAACCCTAACTCTAATCCTAATTCTAACCCTAATTCTAGTTCGCCCTAACCCTAATTCTAACCCTAGTCGTGACCCGAGCCCTAACCCTAGCCCAGCCCTAGCCCTAGCACAACCCTAACCCTAACCCTAGCCCAACCCTAACCCTAGCCCAACCCTAGCCCAACCCTAACCCTAGCCCAACCCTAACACCAAGCCCAACCCTAACCCTAGCCCAACCCTAACCCTAACCCTAACCCTAGCCCTAACCCTACCCTAACCCAACCCTAACCCTAACCCTAATGGAAAACTGAAAAAAAAAATATTTTCTTTATTTCATTATATTGGCCTATATAAGGGAGTGATAAACGGGGGGTTATGTACTATTTTTTTTATTTTGATCACTATGATCGTTTATCATAGTGATCAAAATAATGAATGGAATCTGCCAGCCGGAGCCGGCAGATTCCCGGCGGGCGCACTGCGCATGCGCCCGCCATTTTCAAAATGGCAGCGCCCATCGGAGGATGCCGGCGGGACGTGGGACCACCGGGAGGGGACGGAGGGCCACGGAGAGGTACCGGGGACCCTATTTATCTCTCCTCTGATGTGCGATCACATCAGAGGAGAGAGAAATTAAATGTAAAATCGTGGCTTTTTTTTGCGGTCGCCGTTATAGGGTTAATAACGGCGATCGCAAAAGCGGAGGTCGGTAAAAACCAACCGATTCATGTTCTCTGGGGTCTCGGCTACCCCTGGCAGCCGAGACCCTGGAGAAAATCCGACACTGGGGGGAGCTATTCACTTAAATCACAGCGCCGTGAATTAACGGCGCTGTGGTTTTAGTACCCTTAATTACCGCCGTTAAAAGGCGTATCGGCGGTCGTTAAGGGGTTAAAGGAAAATTTCCATAGTTAAAGCAGGCATAGCCTAATTTGAAAGGACTCTATTCTCAAATTTGTGCCACCTACCTATTTGTGTCTACCTAAGTGGTGATATACTAGAGCGCAATCAATTTACATGTGTAAAATAACGGGAAACTCCCAGAGAGGGCATTTACATGGTTTAAAGTATATGGCGCTGGCTTCCCCGTCGCCCCAATGCGCGTTTCGCTTCTTCATCAGGAGGCGTGTCTAAGGGCAGGGTAAGCAAGTATTTTATATGATGGATGGCCAATCGGAATCAAGGAACCACGCACATCATGTAATTATCATGGAGCGCATCTGTGATACGTGCCGCCACTTCCTGTCATTACGGCGCATGTCTCACTAACGTCATTCTCCCAGAAGCTGACCACGGGCTCGCGGCCGTGGAGTGAAAGCCACGTCGCACCGTCATGGAGACCGCACATGCGCACTCCCCTCCTGATGTCCGCTTACCCGATGGTCAGAGCTGACGAAGCTAGATTTGCGCACCCAGCATAAGCGGTCCTGCTAGAATGTGTCTCCTAATAAATGAAACTAAGATAAAGCTACCCAATGGAATTTACTTAAATTTATGATTTTATAAAGTGTATATAAGTGTAACACAATGTTATATAATAAATGTCATAGTGCATTATAGTGCATATGCATACCAACTAAAAAATGGCATGAAATGCTAAAACTATATTCTACAAGAAAGTGCAAAAATGTGTTATGACTACTATATGGCACTACATTATACATACAAAATTATTATACAAAGACATAAAGTGCTAGTGTATACATATACATTAAACAGTGCTATGATCATTATGCAGCACCAAATTATACATATATAATTATTATACAAGGACATAAAGTGCTAGTATCCAAATATACAATACACCGTGCTATAATCATTATATGGCATCAATTGGTCTATTATTATAATGTGCAGATAGTGCATAAAGTATAACAACCATACATTACTAAGTAAACAACCATGTAGGTAATTCTTCACACATTTCTTCATATATTTCATGAAATCCCTTATAGCAAAGTCCATGCTATATGTATCTTGTTCCCGTCAATGATAATTCAATAAAAAACTACCAGAAAATACATCTGAACATCCATCCATCAAGAACCGAACCTGAATTATAAAGAATATATCTTAGCAAATTAAATTAAAATAAACATAAAATCACTCCCACCCACAGAAGAACCCTAAAATATTATAAAAATGAACTGAACCCAAAATTCTCATTTAACCCAAAGGGGGTGATGGAATGTAGCCTATAGATCCACCGACTTTCAACCTGAGATAGACTTTTAAAAAGATCCCCACCCCTTGAACCAAGGGACACCTGGTCAATAGCTCGAACAACCAGCTTACTTGAATCAGACTTATGATGGTCTTTAAAATGCTTCGCAAGTGTCTTCAACGGATCCATGGAGTCAGAATTCTTTGCCTTTTCAATAGCTCGTACGTGCTCTCGTACACAAATTTTTAATTCTCTAGTGGTCATTCGCACATAAATCAATCCACAAGGACACTGAGTGTGATAGATGACTCCTGTGGATGAACAGGTGAGGCGATGCAAGATTTTAAAAATGCGAGACCCATCAAAATTAGAGAAATCTTTACATTTAACTAGATTTTTGCAAGCTTTACAAAGCCCACATGGGAAAAAACTTTTAATCGACTGGCTAACCGAATTAGTTTTGGAGCTCTCATAGTGGCTCCTCACGAGAAGGTCCCATAGATTTTTAGATCTTTTGGCAGTAACTAAAGGGGATGGTGGAATATTCTTTTTAATGATGGAATCCATCTTTAGAACATCCCAATGTTTCTGAAGAATCCCTTTCAGTGCCTCCCATTAATTATTGAATGGGGTGATCAATCTTATCGGTTGAATACTACTATTATCCTGGTTAGAAGATTTATATAATAGTTCATTCCTTGTTGCTCCGCATGCTCTATGATAGCCCCGCCGAACAGTTCTATGGCTATATCACCGTTCACGAAATCTAGAATATAGATCCCTCGTCTGATTATCAAAAGCCTGTTTAGTAGAACAGATTCTTTTAATCCTAAGATGCTGGCCGATTGGGATACAGTTGATGGTCGACCGCGGATGTGTAGAGTCCGCATGCAAAAGAGTATTTGTAGATGTGGGCTTTCGATATACATCGGTGGACAGATGACCATCTCCCTTGCATTGAATATCCACATCAAGAAAATTTACTCTACGACCATGAGAATACGTCAACTTAATATTTAATTCATTGTTATTAAGCTCAGTCATCAAAGCATCCAACTGTTCCACCGAGCCCTCCCAGATGAACGAGATGTCGTCAATATAACAAATCCATTTATGGATTTTGTCCATCTGGCTCACCGGGTAAATCTAAAAAATTCCCCAGTTTTAACACGTGTCCACTGTCCAGCAGTTGACATTTTTGTAAAATTAGTATCTACGGATATCGAGAAATTAAGAACTATTCCATTTAAAAATAGGAACAGGCAGTTAATGGAGGCAGCTATTAAAGAGATGAAATCCTGGTCAGATGTTACATTCAAGCCCGCCGATAAAGGCAGGAATTTGGTCATTTGCCCAAATACGCTTTATGTAAAACAGGCCATAATAATAATAATAATACATTTTATTTCTATAGCGCTGACATAATCTGCAGCACTTTACATTTCAGAGGGGACTTGTACAGACAATATACATTACAGCATAACAATAATCACATAGATCATAACAGATACCAAGAGGAATGAGGGTCCTGCTCGCAAGCTTACAATCTATGAGGAAAAAAGGGGAGACACGAAAGATGGGTGGTAACAGTTGCCCTGATTGTATGGACCAGCCATAATGTTAAGTGTGTAACAGTACGGATGCAGAGGGCTAATGGATGCATAAAGCATGTGGGAACATGATGCGGAGAACCTGGTTATGGTAAAAAAACTTTTGGCTGTGCCACATAGGGATAGATTAGGTTAATGTGTTGAGGCGGTAGGCCAGTCTGAATAAATGCGTTTTCAGGGCACTCTTAAAATTGTGGGGATTGGGGACTAATCGTATTGACCTGGGAAGTGCATTCCAAAGAATTGGCGCAGCACGTGTATAGTCTTGAAGACGGGAGTGGGAGGTTCTGATTATTGAGGATGCTAACCTCAGGTCATCAGCAGAACGGAGGGCGCGAGTAGGATGGTATGCTGAAACAAAGGAGATGTAGGGTGGTGCTGAGCAATGATGAGCTTTGTGGGTGAGGGTAATAAGTTTGTACTGGATTCTGAAGTGGATGGGTAGCCAGTGTAATGACTGGCACAAGGTAGAGGCATCGGTGTAACGATTGGTGAGGAATATGATCCTGGCAGCTGCATTCAAGACAGATTGGAGGGGGGAAAGTTTGGTAAGAGGGAGACCGATTAGAAGGGAGTTACAATAGTCGAGACAAGAATGAATAAGAGAAACAGTCAGAGTTTTTGCAGAATCAAAAGTAAGAAAAGGTCGAATTCTAGAAATGTTTTTGAGGTGCAGATAACAAGAGCGAGCCAGTGATCGGATGTGGGGGACAAAGGAAAGCTCAGAGTCAAGTATGACCCCAAGACAGCGGGCATGTTGCTGGGGGGTAATAGTAGAACCACACATGGAAATGGCAATGTCGGTTATAGGTACATTAGTAGCGGGAGGAAACACAAGGAGTTCAGTCTTTGACAGGTTCAGTTTCAGATATAGTGAGGACATGATGTTGGACACAGCGTTTAGACAATTGCCGGTGTTTTCTAGAAAGGCTGGTGTGATGTCAGGAGAAGAAGCGTATAATTGGGTGTCGTCAGCATAAAGATAGTACTGGAAACCAAATCTACTGATTGTTTGACCAATAGGGGCAGTATACAAAGAGAAGAGGAGGGGGCCTAGGACTGATCCTTGAGGAACCCCAACAGTAAGGGGAAGATGAGAGGAGGAGGAGCCAGCAAAAGATACAGTAAAGCAGTGGTCAGAGAGATAGGAGGAGAACCAGGAGAGAAGGGTGTCCTTGAGGCCAATGGAACGGAGCATAGTGAGGAGGAGCTGATGATCCACAGTGTCGAATGCTGCAGAGAGATCCAAGAGAATTAGCATGGAGTAATGACCATTTGATTTAGCTGTTAGTAGATCATTAGAGACTTTAGTGAGGGCAGTTTCAGTAGAATGTAAAGAGCGGAAACCGGATTGGAGAGGGTCGAGAAGAGAGTTTTCTGAGAGATAGCGGATAAGACGGGAGTGGACCAGGCATTCCAGGAGTTTAGAGATGAAGGGAAGATTAGAAACAGGTCTATAGTTAGCGGCACAGTTTTGGTTGAGGGATGGTTTTTTAAGTAGTGGATGTATGATGGCTAGTGTTGAGCGATACCGTTCGATACCCAAAAATATCGTATCGGATGGTATCGCCCGATACGAAAAAAATATCGGGTATCGTCGATTCTGATACCGGAAGTCCCATTCAAGTCAATGGGACTTCCGGTATCGGAATTTGAAAAAGCCCTTTATTTCCTTGTTGGCTAATTCTACATAATTGAAAACAAATAAGAATCATGTAGAATGTATTGTGGGAGGTGGAGGAGACATTAAAGGCATAGTGGTTTATTCAAATCATATGGCATAGCATTAATTCCAATTTTTTTTTTTAGACATTCGGAGTTAAAAAGATATTGACTATGTTAACCTTTTTTATATTTTGTCAGATATGTATGTTTCACAACTTCCATGCTCTTCACCTTCTTTTGTACTTCTCCCACACTTTCTCCTTCATGATCCGCAGCAGTAGCATTTTTTTCATCAACTTTTTCTTCACCTTATTCATCTTCTTCTTCTTCATCTTCTTCCCATTAATTTTTTTTTCCATTCTTCATATTCTTCTTATTCAGCTATTATTAATTTTAATATGCTATTTCTTCATCTTCTTCCTATTCTTCTTTGTCTTCATTTTCTTATGGTGACAGGCATTCCTGTAGTACTTATCTATAAAAGTTATAAGATTACACCTTACGTCCTGCCTGTCACTAAAGATTTACAACAGGATTTGTCCGCGTTCAGTTTGGCCTGCAGCAGCAGGCGTTTTCCAGGGGCACCACGAGGAGGAACGGACTCACCCCCATTTACTGCTTAGTCTTCTTCTGCTTATAATTTTGATTTCTTCTATGCTGATTTTTAGTCTTATGCTTAATGTTTTTCTGCTTTCTGTTCTTCTGCTTTTGCTTCTTCTGATTCTTGTTTTTCTGTCTTTTGTTCTGTATCTTGGTGGTTGTCTTCATGTTCTTTGTCCTCTTGGTCTTATTATTTAGGGTCATATTTCTGGTCTTCTTTGGTGTGGTCTTCAGGGTCGTCGTCATCAGGGTCGTCGTCATGGAGATCAATAAGGATTACCAAAGACAATTTCAAAAAACTTGATCTTGGAAATGTAGCAGAAGGTACAAGAAGGCTGAGAAACTGGCGAGAACTAGCAGACAGTGCTGTCACCCGGATGGGTAGCAGAAGGAACAAGAGCCAATGGCATTACCGAGGACCAACTGACGGTGCTGGACCACGGTTACTAAGCAGAAGGTACCTGTGCTAAAAAGCACTACCAAGGACCAGCTGACGGTGCTGGACCTCAGATACCGAGATGGAGGCACCTAGGCCAAAGGCTGTGGCGAGAACCAGCAGACAGTGCTGGCACCCAGATGGGTAGCAGAAGGAACAAGAGCCAATGGTACTACCGAGGACCAACTGACGGTGCTGGACCACGGTTATTAAGCAGAAGGTACCTGTGCTAAAAAGCACTAACAAGGACTAGCTGACGGTGCTGGACCTCAGATACTGAGATGGAGGTACCTAGGCCAAAGGCTGTGGCGAGAAACATCAGACAGTGCTGGCACCCGGATGGGTAGCAGAAGCAACAAGAGCCAATGGCACTACCGAGGACCAACTGACTGTGCTGGACCACGGTTACTAAGCAGAAGGTACCTGTGCTAAAAAGCACTACCAAGGACCAGCTGACGGTGCTGGACCTCAGATACCGAGATGGAGGCACGTAGGCCAAAGGCTCTGGCGAGAACCAGCAGACAGTGCTGGAACCCGGGTGGGTAGCAGATGGTACCCATTCAAAGCAAAGTAGCCAGGCCGCAAGCCGGCCGCAGTTACTGAAACCCACAGTCCTACAGGGGGTCCATGTCCCATTGGCACTACGGATCCAGCCTTCAGTGCCAGTTCCCGCAGCCCAAATAGGAGTCACCTAAACTGCAGGCACCGTAGAGTCGGCTAACCCGGCCGCAAGACGACAGGACAACGGATTGGTGGCATAGTGACCTTGACACTACCCGGAAACAGCAGGCGTGCTGAAAACAGGCTGGGCAACAGGGAGTACCCGTGCCAAAGACACTGCCGAGAACCAGCTGACGGTGCTGGAACCCAGATGAGTAGCAAAAGCTACAAGAGCCAATGGCACTACCGAGGAACAGCTGACGGTGCTGGAGCACGGTTACTAGGCAGGAGGTACCTGTGCTAGAAAGCACTACCAAGGACCAGCTGACGGTGCTGGACTTCGGATACCGAGATGGAGGCACCTAGGCCAAAGGCTCTGACGAGAACCAGCAGTCAGTGCTGGAACCCGGGTGGGTAGCAGAAGGTACCTATTCAAAGCAAAGTAGCCAGGCCGCAAGCCGGCCGCAGTTACCGAAACCCATAGTCCTACAGGGGGTCCATGGCCCATTGGCACTACGGATCCAGCCTTCGGTGCCAGTTCCCGCAGCCCACATAGGAGTCACCTAAACTGCAGGCACCGTAGAGTCGGCTTACCCGGCCGCAAGACGACAGGACAACGGATTGGTGGCATATTGACCTTGACACTACCCGGAAACAGCTGGCGTGCTGGAACCAGGCTGGGCAAAAGGGAGTACCCATGCCAAAGACACTGCTGAGCACCAACTGGCATTGTTGGAGCCCAGGGACAATCATGGTGCAGGCCGAGGCCTACTTGGTGGCAGTTTTAGATTGTTTGTAGGCTACAACAGACTGTCAACGTGCTCCTATTAGGCATCTGTCTCCACTCTGTTTCCAGGATTTCACGTGACCACCAACACCGCCAGTTTAGGTGTACAGCAGCCGTCTGCCCAATCCACACATGTTCCTGTGTTACTGGGGTTCTGTAATGTCAGCAGATCCCGTGATGTGTGTCTGCCACTGTCTCCTGCTCTGTCCACCTTCCCACCGCTTGCAGTGGGAAGGTGGACAGCGCAGGAGACAGTGGCGGACACACATTGGGGGAGCTGCTGACGTTACAGAACCCCAGTAACACAGGAACACGTGTGGAATGCGCGGACGGCAACTGTGAGCAGGAACTGGCGATGTTGGAGGTCAGGGGAAATACTAGAGACAGAGTGGAGACAGAGGCCAAATCAGAGAATGTTTAAATCTGAAATAGTTACAATTTGTAGGCAGCAGTTTGCCCTCCACACATCAGGGGATCAGCTGACGTTACTGACCCCCACTTTCACATGAACGAGTGTGTTTTTCTGTGTGGACAGCACTTCTGAGCACCAACTGGCGTTGTTGGAGCCCAGGGACAATCATGGTGTAGGCTGAGGTCTACTAGGAGCCAGGTGTAAATCGGAGGTATTTTGACTTTGGAGGGAGTAGGATGCTTTGCCATACACACAGCAGGGGATCAGCTGACGTTACTGAACCCCACTTACACATGAGCGAGTGTTTTGTCTGTGCGGACAACACTTCTGAGCAACAACTGGCGGTGTCGGAGCCCAGGGAAAATCAGGAAGTAGGCCGAGGCCTACATGGTGGCAGTTTGCAATTGTTTCTAGACTACTACTAACTGTCAATGTACTCCAATTAGGCCTCTGTCTTCACTCTGTTTCGAGTATTTCCTCTGGCTTCCAACCACGCCAGTTGCTGCTCTGAAATGCCGTCTGCACAACCCACACTTGTTCCTATGTTACTGGGGTTCTGTAACAGCAGCTTCTCCCTAGAGGTGAGTCAGGCAATGTCTCCTGCTCTGTCCACATTTCCACTACAAGTAGTGGGAATGTAGACAAAGCAGGAGACATTGCAGTACTCACCTCTGGAGATAAGCAAATGTTACAGGACCCAGGTAACACAGGAACAAGTGTGGATTGTGCAGACGGCACTTGAGAGCAGAAACAGGCGATGTTGTAGGCCGGAGGAAATACTCAAAACAGAGTGGAGACAGAGGGCAAATCAGAGAACATGTTAAATCAGAGGTAGTCAGAAGTTGTAGGCAGCAGGAGAGTTTGCCGTACACACAGCAGGGGATCAGCTGATGTTACTGAACCCCACTTACACATGAGCGAGTGTTTTGTATGTGTGGACAGCACTTCTGAGCAACAACGGGCGTTGCTGTAGCCCAGGAAATAAAGTTCAGGTCATAGAACCATGAACACAACAGGAGACCTGGATCCTGTTGCCAGCCAATTATTTATTCTGGAAGAGGACTGGCAAATTCAGGTGAGATCCAGGCCTTGTTCATTTTCAGAAAAGTAAGCCGGTCAACATTATCGGCGGATAGTCGCGTGCGACGGTCTGTTACCACACCACCTGCAGCAATAAAGACACGTTCCGATAATACACTGGCAGCAGGGCAAGCCAGCACCTCCAATGCATACTGGCTAAGCTCTGGCCATGTATCCAGCTTAGAGACCCAATACTTGAATGGGGAAGAGCCATCTGGGAGTACACTAACAGGGCAAGACAAGTAGTCTGTCACCATCTGACGGAAACGTTGCCTCCTGCTGACTGGAGCCGTCTGTGATGGTGTAGCCGTTTGTGGCGGTCCCACAAAACTTTCCACATTTTGGCCATGCTGGCCTTGCCCTGTCGTGCGGCACTGCCTCTGCTACCTCTTTGTGCAGAACTTCCTCCACTGCCTCTACCCACATGGCTGCTTTGAAAAGCACTACCAGCAACACTTGCGGGGGGAATGGAGAACATGATGGCCTGCACAAATGTTTCTTGGTACTCCCGCATTTTTCGCTCCCGGTTCAACTGTGGTATGAGGCTTTGTAAGTTGTCCCGGTAGCGAGGATCTAGGAGGGTGTACACCCAATAATCAGCCGTGTGGAGAATATTGGCGATGCGGCGGTCATTTAACAAGCACTGCAGCATGAAATCAACAATGTGCTGCAGACTGCCAACTGGACCGGAAACGCTGTCCCCAGCTTGAGACAGCATCTCTGCCTGCTCAGCATCACCCCACCCTCGCTGTACACACTGACTACTAGAGCTTTGTGTACCTCCCTCCTCTGGAGAGATGTGTTCCTCCTCCATTGACTCCTCATCATCCTCCTCACTAAGTGTCCCCTGCCTGGGCCTTTGTGTGGAAGCACGTTGTGCAGACTTGCCAGAAGCAGATGGCATTTCTGACTCCTCATCCTCGACCTCTTCAAAAACCTCCTCACTTAGTGCTTGTAAGGTTTTTTGAAGCAGACAGATGAGGGGGACAGTCATGCTGATTAGTGCATCAACTGCACTGGCCATCCGCGTGGAGTCATCGAAGGCACGCAAAAATTGGCAGATGTCCCTCATAGTGGCCCACTCAGTGGTGGTGAAGTGTGTCCGGCGCACAGTGCGACTTGTTTGCGCCTGATGCAGCTGGTACTCCATTACTGCTGCCTGCTGCTCACACAACCGCTCCAACATATGTAACACTGAATTCCACCGGGTGGGGAGGTCACATATGATGCGATGTTCGGGCAGGCGGAATCGGCGTTGCAGAGATGCAATGCGTGATCTTGCCATGCTGGAACGCCGCAAGTGAGCACACTCTAGGCGAACCTTGTGCAGCAGTGCATCAAGATCCGGATAGTCCCTCAGAAAGCTCTGCACGACCAAATTGAGCACGTGTGCCAGACATGGTATGTGAGTGAGGTTGCCTAGGCCCAGAGCTGCCACTAGATTTAGGCCATTGTCACTCACTACCAAACCTGGCTGGAGATTCGCTGGCACAAACCACACATCGCTCTCCTGCTTGATGGCATTCCAGAGCTCCTGTGCTGTGTGGCTCCGATTCCCCAAAGAAATTAATTTAAGGACGGCCTGTTGACGTTTGGCCACACCTGTGCTCATATCTGGCCTAACAGGCTCACACAGTGCTGATTCCGAGGAACTAGAATAGGAGGAGGACTCAATATGTACAGACTGCATTCCTGCAATCCTTGGAGTTGGCAGAATACGTACAGAGCCACTCTCCAGATCTGTACCCGGCTCCACAACATTGACCCAATGGGCAGTGAGGGAAAGGTATCGTCCCTGTCCATGGCTACTGGTCCACGCATCGGTGGTCAGGTGGACCTTGCTACTGACGGCGTTTAGTAGCGCATTTTTAATTTTTCCCTCCACATGCTTTTGCAGGGCAGGGACGGCTTGCCTGCTGAAATAAAAGCGGCTGGGCACATTGTATTGTGGAACTGCCAATGACATAAAGTTCCGGAAGGTGTCAGTCTCCACCAGCCTGAATGACAGCATCTCAAGGGCCAGTAGTTTGGCAATGCCGGCATTCAGAGCCAGTGCTCGGGGATGGTTTGCCGAGTATGGCCGCTTTTTCTCCCATGCCTGTGCTACCGATTGCTGGTGAGTGGCCTGGGAGTGTGCTGATGACTGCGAACGTGGTTCAGTGGGTGGAATTTCACTGGGTCTCTGGACAACAGTGGCAGTGGTTCTTCCATGGCGTTCCAGTGAGGAAGCCGAACCAGCTGTGTGTGAGCTGGAGGAAGAGGCCCCAACACGAGCTGAAGAGGTAGTAGGTGCTGCTGAAGGTTGGCCTACATCTTCAGTGTGTCTGTGTAACTCCACCTCGTGCTTGGTACGCACATGTTTCCATATATTTGTGGTATTGAGGTTGCTCACATATTTCCCTCGTTTCACTTTCTGATGACACAGCTTGCATTTGACAAAGCAAATGTCATCTGCAACTGTGTTAAAAAAAGACCATGCACTGCAAGTCCTGGGAGCGCCCGTTTTGTGTTTTGGAAGAGGATTGCTCCTAACGGGTGCCAAAGTGGAGGCTACAGGCAACCGAGTCTGCCCCCGCCCTCTCCCTCCTCTTTTGGCCGTTCGGGGAATCTCTTCCTCAGAGCTGCTCCCACCACCTTCCTGTGGTTGACGCCATGATGGGTCAAGGACCTCATCATCTCTACTCCCCTCTTCAAGCACCGGCTGGTCCTGGGTTGTCTCGCCAGCACCGTACGCACCAGAAATTGGCAACTGAGTCTCATCATCATCAGATGAGCACTGAGGTGTGCTGACAATAGGCACTGGCCCACCCGCCTCTTCAGATTCAGAGGGACAAAGCAGTTGCGCATCACTGCATACTCCCTCTTCTTCACGCTCTAGAATGCTGCTTGGCTGGCCACCTCTTTCCAAGCCAACAGATTCTGAGAACAGAAGTAAAGATTGAGATGGCTCCTGTCCAGGGCTCTCAGACTGCCTGGCCAATTTGGCAGGTGGTGAAGAGACAGATGGTTGCTCTTCAGTGCTCTGGCCTTGGGAGGATGCGGAAGTTATTGAAGTGGATGCGTTTAGCTGCCATCCATCCGACAACGGGTTCAATTTGTTCGTCACGCAGCAATGGGGTACGGCGAGGTCCTACAAAGCTGCGCATGAAGGACTGTTGCCTGGTAAAAGTGGGGGATGCCGGGTCACTGGTGGCCGCAGCAGACACCAAATCCCCACGTCCTCTCCCTGCTGAATCCCCCCATCATCTCCCTGATGAAACTCCACGGCCACGACCACGTGCCTTACTCCCTGCCTTCTTCATCTTGGTAGACTGATAAAGATAGGCAGAAAAGTAAAAAAGGGGTGGCTTAGTGTTGTTATTCCTGAACACCTGCTAACCAGTATAAGAAACACTAATTTGGCTAAGAGTGTGTGTACTACACTTTAATATGATCTAATGTGGCCTACACAACTGTAAAGTGGAGTGTTTGGTGAACTTTATTTCCTTTTTTTTGGGGGGGGGGAAAGAAAAGGATGTGACCAAAGTTTGAAAGCTATAGTATCACAAACTTTTTGGAGCGATTACAATGCAGGAAGCTAACCTACAATGCAATTGATGAGGCTCCAAAAAATAGGGTGATACTAGTCTGGCTGGCCCTGAAGGGCACAAGCCAGCAAAAAGGCTCCTCTATCTAATCCTATATAGTGTTTGCAACCAACCAATGACAATGGATGCGGATGGAAGCACAGCGCTGCTGGGCTACAAAAATGCTACAGTGGTGGATTATGTAGCCTGGGTAGAGCAATAGATATTTTAGATGATCGCTATTTCTAACTGTCCCTCACAGTCTTCAACAGCAGCCTGTCCCTAACTAAATTCACAGCAGAGTGAACCAGAAATGGCGGCTGCAGCGGTTTTTATAGTGCATCATGACATCATTTCAGCAGCCAATCACAGCCATGCCAGTAGTTAACATGCCTACATGCCTAACAGGATGTGCCCACACTTCTGAGGATCCCCATTGGCTGAATCAAATCGAGCGGGCTCCTAGCATTATGGGAACTTCCGATTCCGGTATTTGATATGAAAAAAGTATCGGAACTAAGTATCGGAATTACGATCCAGCGAATATCGGCCGATACCCGATACTTGCGGTATCGGAATGCTCAACACTAATCATTAGTCATTTAGGACAACATTGGATCATTCAGTGATCCACAATGAACTTCTGGACTGAGTTTGCTGCACTGAAAGTAAAGGGGCCGAATAATATTGCACGCCCCACTTTTCAGTTTTTGAATTTCCACAAAAATTTAAAATAACCAATAAATTCCGTTCAACTTCACAACTGTGTCCCACTTGTTGTTGATTCTTCACCATAAATTTATATTTGGTATCTTTATGTTTGAAGCATGATATATGGGAAAAGGTTTAAAATTCTGAGGGGGCCCAAATACTTTCGCAAGGTACTGTATGTAGTCTGCACAAAGCCAGAATATGAGTCCATGTCAGCATGTGTGACCATTGGGGTCATCAGCTTTATTAAGGGTGATGGCCTAGGAGTGGTACTTAGCGGTTACCTGCAGCTCAAGTATAACTCCACCATCAGGAGCTCTAGCGAACACCAGGTAGCCGCTTAGTTAGGTCCATCCTAGGTATGTCCGGCCCTGTAGCACAGTGGTGCCACGTGCATGCATAACAAGTTGGAAGCAAAATAAACACTCCTTCAGGCTAATATAACCCCACAGAGAGATTTTGGAATGTATATCGGACACTTTTTTGGAATTACCTTCACTCCCCATTTTTATTATTATTATTATTATTATACATTTATATAGCACCTTTTATTCCATGGTGCTTTACATGTGAAAAGGGGAAATATAGACAAGTACAATAAACATGTGCAAGACAAGGGACACACAAGTACAGAAGGAGAGAGGACCCTGCCTGCGAGGGCTCACAGTCTACAGGGATGGGTGAGGATACACTAGGAGAGGGTAGAGCTGGTTGAGCGGTGGTTCAGTAGACTGAGGATCATTGCAGGCTGTAGGCTTGTCAGAACAGGTGGGTCTTTAGGTTCTTCTTGAAGGTTTCTGTTGTTGGTGAGAGTCTGATGTGTTGCAGCAGAGAGTTCCAGATTATGGGGGAGGCACGGGAGAAGTCTTGTATGCGGTTGTGGGAAGAAGAGATGTGGGGGAACTTGAGACGGAGATATTGAGAGGATCGAAAGTTGCGTGCGGGTAGGTACCGGGAGACCATGTCACAGATGTATGGAGGAGACAGGTTGTGGATGGCTTTGTATGTCATGGTTAGAGTTTTGAACTGGAGCGGCTGGGCAATAGGAAGAAAGTGAAGGGCCTGGCATAGGGAGGAGGCTGGGGAGTAGCGGGGAGACAGGTGGATTAGTCGGGCAGCAGAGTGTAGGCTGGACTTGAGTGGTGCCAGAGTGCTGGAGGGGAGGCCAGAGAGTAGGAGGTTGCAGTAGTCGAGGCGGGAGATGATCAGGGCGTGCACTAGTGTTTTTGTGGTTTCATGGTTGAGGAATGCATGGATCCGGGAAATATTTTTGAGTTTGAGGCGGCAGGAGGAGGCAAGGACTTTGAGAAATGGTTGAAACCACATATGGTTTCAAACCACATATCCAACTGAGAGTCTTTTTTTTTCATATCAGTTCATCAGTCTTCTGGTATGTTTAAAGTGTCTAAAAATATTTAATTCGAGCTAAAGAAAACACCAGCTAGAAAAGAAAAATTTACAGGACCCAACTACTGAAATGGTTTGTAGTCTGTGACTATGGAGAAACAGTAGGACATAGGACATGAAGTAAACCGAATACGCAAAGAGTAGGATATCTCAGCAATCAATTTTTTATTGAATTTATAGTGATAAAACAAAACTTAGTTTAACAAAAAACTACACATGCCCTTTACATTTTAAACATTTTGACTATAATCTTTGATTTTTTATTGTTTTCTGGCTGTAGCAATATAATGTAGCATTTTGGGAAAAAAATAAAGCAAAGTAATGCCCCACTAGAAGCTAAAATAGCAAATATCTCCACAGCCACCATATATTTTCCATTAGTGCTTAGATATGTTGGAATAAAAGATATCCAGACACTACAAAAAACCAGCATGCTGAAGGTGATATATTGGGCTTCATTGAAAGTGTCTGGAAGCTTCCTAGATATAAATGCAATAACAAAGCTAAAAACTGCTAAGACACCAATGTATGAGACTGCAGCATAAAAAGCAATAATGGAGCCTTCATTACATTGTACTAAGGTAATACCAGGAATAGATTTAGTATCAAGGTGAACAAATGGAGGAGAGTAGATCAGCCATGTCATACTTATTAGAAATTCCCCTAAAGAGCAAAGAATGACCAGTCCGGTGGATATCCTGGATCCTACACGTTTTTTAAATTTGCTTCCAGGTTTAGTAGCATTGAATGCAATGAGAACTGTGGTCGTTTTGCCCAAAACAGAAGAAATGGCCACAGCGAAAATTATTCCAAAAGTGGTTTGTCTCATGAGGCAGGTAGCTTCTTTGGGTTGTCCAATAAATAAGAATGAAAGAAGAAAACAAATTATCAGAGACACCAGGAGAACGTAGCTCAGGTTGCAGTTATTGGCTCTAACCAGTGGCGTGTTCCTGAATTTAATAAAAACCCAGAGTACGGATGAAGCCATTCCAAATAAGATGGTGGCAGTGATCGCTAAGGACAGTCCTAAATCCTCTTCATAGGATAGGAATTGTAGAGGACGCTTAATACATTTATCTCTAGTAGGATTGGACCACTGATCATCTGGACAGCCCATGCAGGATTCCAAAGCTAAAAAGATGGAATAAACATATATTTATATTTATGTTTTTAATCACAAAGGCCTTGATTTATCCAAGCAATTTCTCCAGAATTCTGGTGTAAATGGCTGTCAAAAGTGGCAAGAATATTGTGCAAATATTTTGCCACTTTTGTCACTTTCAAGCTAGTTTTGCACCACCCACCAATATGGAATGAGCTGAGACTAGATAGGGACTTGACACCACAGCTCATTTAATTCATGGTGAACTATTTTGTTCCCTGTTAGGGCTCACGGAACGTACCAAATTATAAAATAATAGTAGGTGCGTTCGCCGCCCGGGGTCCACCGTGTTACGCTGCTGCTAATTAATGGCGGACGCTCAATATGGCAGTATAGCACATGAGGGTTGAACGTCACCCGGTGTGCGCTGGGCGAGCTCTGCTACATCGCAGAGTCGCCGAAGCACTAAACACAAATGCTGAGCCTGTTCAAGCTCACAGAGCTCAGCGAGATGCATGCCCGGTATACGGTCACAGGACTCTGGCCCAGGACACTGGGTCAGCGTCCCTCTAGACCTACCGTGCATGTGGCGTCGCAACCGCGAACGCCAATAACTGCTCCAGACTACAGCGAGGCGACAGACACTGCCGCGGTACGATAATGCCCTGTAATGGGCCACACTATCGGACGCTAGTACAATGGAATGATGTGCACCGCGGCCTGTAGCTAGCCACTAACTGGCGCTGACTCTATCTCTAGTTCCCTATCCACACACGTAATATCCAAGGGAGGGGAATCTTAATGAGTCATTTACCAGTTCCATGCATCCGTCATCATTCACACATATAGCAACTAGAACACAAACAGAGAGCACAGAATGACAATTGTGCAGAAATATCCTGCAGTAAAACAAATAACAGTAGTCAGCAAGTGCTGATGAAAAGATGATAACAAATACAGGGCATTTAGTCGATATGTTTTTTTTGCAAAAAAATGTATATCAAGCTGCTTCACCGCGTCAAGGTAACCCTATTGAAGCAGTCCCTATGTAATGTATTTAAAACCTGAACATGTGAACAGTGTCTAAATGAACAGGATGAAGATAGGCCGCTTCCTAGTATGGGCACGTGGTGTAAGCCAGCTCTTTATGTGCATGTCACACAAGAGAGGGGTGGGGTCTCTCAAATCATGCATAGGCACAGAAAAAACTGGATTAAAAACACATGTGACATGCACACATATGAACAAGTCGGTAGGACACTGTTCATACCACCCACTGACTCAAACACAAACAGAGAGCACAGAATGACAATTGTGCAGAAATATCCTGCAGTAAAACATATAACAGTAGTCAGCAAGTGCTGATGAAAAGATGATAACAAATACAGGGTATTTAGTCGATATGTTTTTTTTGCAAAAAAATGTATATCAAGTTGCTTCACCACGTCAAGGTAATCCTATTGAAGCAGTCTATACTAGCACATGACCGAGTGGTCATGCAAACCTTTTATAGCCGAGACCTTCCGGAAGCTTCCAGATCCCTGTGATGGACCAATCAGATCTGGAGAAGGATCTGTGCATGTGACTCCCGATCTCCAATGGGTGATTGTCCCGTGAGCATGCTCAGTGGAGCGACGGAAGGACTTAGCCTCAGGAGTGGCTTGCTGCTGAGCAGCCTGCGTTGCTATTGCTGGCCCAGAGGTGGCAGCAACAGCAAGACCCACAGAGCTAGTCTGAGCAGAGCATTGGGCACGACAAGACTGCTGAGCAGGCTCCTCTGTGGTCAAAGAAGAATGGGAGACCGCTGAATGCAAGGCTCTGGATTCCTGCTGTGTAGTGGCAGGAACCCAACTCCTAACAGTTTGGATCACACGCTGCTAGTCACAGTGCAACTCTGATTACCATATCGCCTATCAGACATAGGATTTCCACCGCACCAGAGCTACAGGTACTGTTCCTTACCATTAAACCTCTGCTATGGTGTTTTGAGACTCTGCTGCATGACTATTGGATTACAACGCTGTGAAATAGAGTCCTTTGGATTTATTTATATATATTTTTTATATCCTTACTATCATCAGTTAACGTTAACCCCTTCACTCCAAAGCCTGTTTTCACCTTCATGACTAGGCCAATTTTTTCAATTCTAATCAGTGACATTTCATGACATAATAATTCTGGAATGCGTCAACAGATCCCACCAATTCTGAGACTGTTTTCTTAAGAAGCATTGTACTTCATGATAGAAGTAAATTTGCATTTATTCGAAAAATATTGGAAATTTGGTGAAAATTTAGCAATTTTCAAAATTTTTATTTAAATGCTCTGAAATAGAATTATGTCACATAAAATAGTTCATAAATAACATTTTCCACAAGTCTACTTTATATCAGCACTATTTTTGAAACACTTATAAGTAACTTCTTAACAAAAAAGTGTCAAAAGTTGACCTGGGATTTCTCATTTTTACAACAAAAATTTGCAAACCATGTCACATTGATAGAGTATCTGAGGTGCCAGAACAGCAGAACCCCCCATAAGAGACCACATTACAATTACACCTCTCAACAAATTCATCTAGGGGTGCAGTGATCATATTGACATCACTGGTGTGTCACAGAATTTAACACCATTGGGTAGTGAATAGTGTTGAGCATTCCGATACCGCAAGTATCGGGTATCGGCCGATATTCGCTGTATCGGAATTCCGATACTTAGTTCCGATACATTTTTCATATCGAATACCGGAATCGGAAGTTCCTATAATGCTAGGAGCCCGCTCGATTTGATTCAGCCAATGGGGATCCTCAGAAGTGTGGGCACATCCTGTTAGGCATGTAGGCATGTTAACTACTGGCATGGCTGTGATTGTCTGCTGAAATGATGTCATGATGCACTATAAAAACCGCTGCAGCTGCCATTTCTGGTCACTCTGCTGTAAATTCAGTTAGGGACAGGCTGCTGTTGAAGACTGTGAGGGACAGTTAGAAATAGCGATCATCAAACATATCTATTGCTCTACCCAGGCTACATAATCCACCACTGTAGCATTTTGTAGCCCAGCAGCGCTGTTTTAATAGCTGTCTGCAAGGGCTGTGTGAGTGCAGACCCACGCTGTGTAGTGTGTCCTGCAGGCATGTCTGCTTGTAGGCCGCCCAGTGTGTGTCTCTGCCTCATACGCATTTTTCTTTTATTGCTGCTTTTTTTTCTCCTCTATAGTGTGCTTCCATACGTATCCATATACGTTGGTTGCAAACACTAAAGGAGTGGACAGCAGAGCCTTTCAGCAGCCTTTCAGTGCTATAGCCCATTTCTCTGCACTGTTTTTGGCTGTCTGATAGGGCTTTCTGTGTGTGAGTGCAGCTCACGTTGCAGTGTGTTCTACAGCCACCGCTAGCTGTAGTCCGCTCAGCGTGCGTCACTGCCTCATACATAGTCCTTTTTTTGCAGCTAATTTAGCCAGATTTTTTGCTCCTATATTAGTGTGCTTCCATCTGCATCCATTGTCATTGGTTGGTTGCAAACACTATATAGGATTAGATAGAGGAGCCTTTTTGCTGGCTTGTGCCCTTCAGGGCCAGCCAGACTAGTATCACCCCATTTTTTGGAGCCTCATCAATTGCATTGTAGGTTAGCTTCCTGCATTGTAATCGCTCCAAAAAGTTTGTGATACTATAGCTTTCAAACTTTGGTCACATCCTTTTCTTTCCCCCCCCCAAAAAAAAGGGAAATAAAGTTCACCAAACACTCCACTTTACAGTTGTGTAGGCCACATTAGATCATATTAAAGTGTAGTACACACACTCTTAGCCAAATTAGTGTTTCTTATACTGGTTAGCAGGTGTTCAGGAATAAGAACACTAAGCCACCCCTTTTTTACTTTTCTGCCTATCTTTATCAGTCTACCAAGATGAAGAAGGCAGGGAGTAAGGCACGTGGTCGTGGCCATGGAGTTTCAGCAGGGAGAGGACGGGGGGATTCAGCAGGGAGAGGACGTGGGGATTCGGTGTCTGCTGCGGCCACCAGTGACCCGGCATCCCCCACTTTTACCAGGCAACAGTCCTTCATGCGCAGCTTTGTAGGACCTCGCCGTACCCCACTGCTGCGTGACGAACAAATTGAACCCGTTGTCGGATGGATGGCAGCTAACGCATCCACTTCAATGACTTCCGCATCCTCCCAAGGCCAGAGCACTGAAGAGCAACCATCTGTCTCTTCACCACCTGCCAAATTGGCCAGGCAGTCTGAGAGCCCTGGACAGGAGCCATCTCAATCTTTACTTCTGTTCTCAGAATCTGTTGGCTTGGAAAGAGGTGGCCAGCCAAGCAGCATTCTAGAGCGTGAAGAAGAGGGAGTATGCAGTGATGCGCAACTGCTTTGTCCCTCTGAATCTGAAGAGGCGGGTGGGCCAGTGCCTATTGTCAGCACACCTCAGTGCTCATCTGATGATGATGAGACTCAGTTGCCAATTTCTGGTGCGTACGGTGATGGCGAAACAACCCAGGACCAGCCGGTGCTTGAAGAGGGGAGTGGAGATGATGAGGTCCTTGACCCATCATGGCGTCAGCCACAGGAAAGTGGTGGGAGCAGCTCTGAGGAAGAGATTCCCCGAACGGCCAAAAGAGGAGGGAGAGGGCGGGGGCAGACTTGGTTGCCTGTAGCCTCCACTTTGGCACCCGTGAGGCGCAATCCTCTTCCAAAACACAAAACGGGCGCTCCCAGGACTTGCAGTGCGTGGTCTTTTTTTGACACAGTTGCAGATGACATTTGCTTTGTCAAATGCAAGCTGTGTCATCAGAAAGTGAAACGAGGGAAAAATGTGAGCAACCTCAATACCACAAATACGTGGAAACATGTGCGTACCAAGCACGAGGTGGAGTTACACAGACACACTGAAGATGTAGGCCAACCTTCAGCAGCACCTACCACCTCTTCAGCTCGTGTTGGGGCCTCTTCCTCCAGCTCACACACAGCTGGTTCGGCTTCCTCACTGGAACACCATGGAAGAACCACTGCCACTGTTGAACCACGTTCGCAGTCATCAGCACACTCCCAGGCCACTCACCAGCAATCGGTAGCACAGGCATGGGAGAAAAAGCGGCCATACTCGGCAAACCATCCCCGAGCACTGGCTCTGAATGCCGGCATTGCCAAACTACTGGCCCTTGAGATGCTGTCATTCAGGCTGGTGGAGACTGACACCTTCCGGAACTTTATGTCATTGGCAGTTCCACAATACAATGTGCCCAGCCGCTTTTATTTCAGCAGGCAAGCCGTCCCTGCCCTGCAAAAGCATGTGGAGGGAAAAATTAAAAATGCGCTACTAAACGCCGTCAGTAGCAAGGTCCACCTGACCACCGATGCGTGGACCAGTAGCCATGGACAGGGACGATACCTTTCCCTCACTGCCCATTGGGTCAATGTTGTGGAGCCGGGTACAGATCTGGAGAGTGGCTCTGTACGTATTCTGCCAACTCCAAGGATTGCAGGAATGCAGTCTGTACATATTGAGTCCTCCTCCTACTCTAGTTCCTCGGAATCAGCACTGCGTGAGCCTGTTAGGCCAGATATGAGCACAGGTGTGGCCAAACGTCAACAGGCCGTCCTTAAATTAATTTCTTTGGGGAATCGGAGCCACACAGCACAGGAGCTCTGGAATGCCATCAAGCAGGAGAGCGATGTGTGGTTTGTGCCAGCGAATCTCCAGCCAGGTTTGGTAGTGAGTGACAATGGCCGAAATCTAGTGGCAGCTCTGGGCCTAGGCAACTTCACTCACATACCATGTCTGGCACACGTGCTCAATTTGGTCGTGCAGAGCTTTCTGAGGAACTAACCGGATCTTGATGCACTGCTGCACAAGGTTCGCCTACAGTGTGCTCACTTGCGGCGTTCCAGCATGGCAAGATCGCGCATTGCATCTCTGCAACGCCGTTTCCGCCTGCCAGAACATCGCATCATATGTGACCTCCCCACCAGGTGGAATTCAACGTTACATATGTTGGAGCGGTTGTGTGAGCAGCAGGCAGCAGTAATGGAGTACCAGCTGCATCAGGCGCAAACAAGTCGCACTGTGCGCCGGACACACTTCACCACCACTGAGTGGGCCACTATGAGGGACATCTGCCAAGTTTTGCGTGCCTTCGATGACTCCACGCGGATGGCCAGTGCAGATGATGCACTAATCAGCATGACTGTCCCCCTCATCTGTCTGCTTCAAAAAACCTTACAAGCACTAAGTGAGGAGGTTTTTGAAGAGGTCGAGGATGAGGAGTCAGAAATGCCATCTGCTTCTGGCAAGTCTGTGCAACGTGCTTCCACACAAAGGCCCAGGCAGGGGACACTTAGTGAGGAGGATGACGAGGAGTTAATGGAGGAGGAGGAATACAACTCTCCAGAGGAGGGAGGTACACAAGGCTCTAGTAGTCAGTGTGTACAACGAGGGTGGGGTGATGCTGAGCAGGCAGAGATGCTGCCTCAAGCTGGGGACAGCGTTTCCGGTCCAGTTGGCAGTCTGCAGCACATGGTTGATTTCATGCTGCAGTGCTTGTTAAATGACCGCCGCATCGCCAACATTCTCCACATGGCTGATTATTGGGTGTACACCCTCCTAGATCCTCGCTACCGGGACAACTTACAAAGCCTCATACCACAGTAGAACCGGTAGCGAAAAATGCAGGAGTACCAAGAAACACTTGTGCAGGCCATAATGTTCTCCATTCCCCCGCAAGTGTTGCTGGTAGTGCTTTTCAAAGCAGCCATGTGGGTAGAGGCAGTGGAGGAAGCTCTGCACAAAGAGGTAGCAGAGGCAGTGCCGCAGGACAAGGCAAGGCCAGTATGGCCAAAATGTGGAAAAGTTTTGTGGGACCGCCACAAACGGCTACACCATCACAGACGGCTCCAGTCAGCAGGAGGCAACGTTTCCGTCAGATGGTGACAGACTACTTGTCTTGCCCTGTTAGTGTACTTCCAGAAGGCTCTTCCCCGTTCAAGTATTGGGTCTCTAAGCTGGATACATGGCCAGAGCTTAGCCAGTATGCATTGGAGGTGCTGGCTTGCCCTGCTGCCAGTGTATTATCGGAACGTGTCTTTAGTGCTGCAGGTGGTGTTGTAACGGACCGTCGCACGCGACTATCCGCCGATAATGTTGACCGGCTTACTTTTCTGAAAATGAACAAGGCCTGGATCTCACCTGAATTTGCCAGTCCTCTTCCAGAATAAATAATTGGCTGGCAACAGGATCCAGGTCTCCTGTTGTGTTCATGTTTCTATGACCTGAACTTTATTTCCTGGGCTACAGCAACGCCCGTTGTTGCTCAAAAGTGCTGTCCGCACAGACAAAACACTCGCTCATGTTTAAGTGGGGTTCGGTAACGTCAGCTAATCCCCTGCTGTGTGTACGGCAAACTCTCCTGCTGCCTACAACTTCTGACTACCTCTGATTTAATATGTTCTCTGATTTGCCCTCTGTCTCCACTCTGTTTTGAGTATTTCCTCCAGCCTACAACACCGCCTGTTTCTGCTCTCAAGTGCCGTCTGCACAATCCACACTTGTTCCTGTGTTACCTGGGTCCTGTAATATCTGCTCATCTCCAGAGGTGAGCACGGCAATGTCTCCTGCTTTGTCTACATTCCCACTACTTGTAGTGGAAATGTGGACAGAGCAGGAGACATTGCCGTGCTCACCTCTAGGGAGAAGCTTCTGTTACAGAACCCCAGTAACACAGGAACAAGTGTGGGTTGTGCAGACGGCATTTCAGAGCAGCAACTGGCATGGTTGGAAGCCAGAGGAAATACTCGAAACAGAGTGAAGACAGAGGCCTAATTGGAGTATGTTGACAGTTAGTAGTAGTCTATAAACAATTGCAAACTGCCACCAAGTAGGCCTCGGCCTACTACCTGATTTTCCCTGGGCACCGACACCGCCAGTTGTTGCTCAGAAGTGCTGTCCGCACAGACAAAACACTCGCTCATGTGTAAGTGGGGTTCGGTAACGTCAGCTGATCCCCTGCTGTGTGTATGGCAAAGTGTCCTGCTCCCTCCACAGTCAAACAACCTCAGATTTACACCTGGCTTCAAGTAGGCTTCGGCCTACTACCTGATTTTCCCTGGGCTCCGACACCGCCAGTTGTTGCTCAGAAGTGCTGTCCGCACAGACAAAACACTCGCTCATGTGTAAGTGGGGTTCGGTAACGTCAGCTGATCCCCTGCTGTGTGTACGGCAAACTCTCCTGCTGCCTACAACTTCTGACTACCTCTGATTTAATATGTTCTCTGATTTGCCCTCTGTCTCCACTCTGTTTTGAGTATTTCCTCCGGCCTACAACACCGCCTGTTTCTGCTCTCAAGTGCCGTCTGCACAATCCACACTTGTTCCTGTGTTACCTGGGTCCTGTAATATCTGCTCATCTCCAGAGGTGAGCACGGCAATGTCTCCTGCTTTGTCTACATTCCCACTACTTGTAGTTGAAATGTGGACAGAGCAGGAGACATTGCCGTGCTCACCTCTAGGGAGAAGCTGCTGTTACAGAACCCCAGTAACACAGGAACAAGTGTGGGTTGTGCAGACGGCATTTCAGAGCAGCAGCTGGCATGGTTGGAAGCCAGAGGAAATACTCGAAACAGAGTGAAGACAGAGGCCTAATTGGCATACGGTGACAGTTAGTAGTAGTCTAGAAACAATTGCAAACTGCCACCAAGTAGGCCTCGGCCTACTACCTGATTTTCCCTGGGCTCCGACACCGCCAGTTGTTGCTCAGAAGTGCTGTCCGCACAGACAAAACACTCGCTCATGTGTAAGTGGGGTTCGGTAACGTCAGCTGATCCCCTGCTGTGTGTATGGCAAAGTGTCCTGATCCCTCCACAGTCAAACAACCTCAGATTTACACCTGGCTTCAAGTAGGCCTCAGCCTACTACCTGATTTTCCCTGGGCTCCGACACCGCCAGTTGTTGCTCAGAAGTGCTGTCCGCACAGACAAAACACTCGCTCATGTGTAAGTGGGGTTCGGTAACGTCAGCTGATCCCCTGCTGTGTGTACGGCAAACTCTCCTGCTGCCTACAACTTCTGACTACCTCTGATTTAATATGTTCTCTGATTTGCCCTCTGTCTCCACTCTGTTTTGAGTATTTCCTCCGGCCTACAACACCGCCTGTTTCTGCTCTCAAGTGCCGTCTGCACAATCCACACTTTTTCCTGTGTTACCTGGGTCCTGTAATATCTGCTCATCTCCAGAGGTGAGCACGGCAATGTCTCCTGCTTTGTCTACATTCCCACTACTTGTAGTGGAAATGTGGACAGAGCAGGAGACATTGCCGTGCTCACCTCTAGGGAGAAGCTGCTGTTACAGAACCCCAGTAACACAGGAACAAGTGTGGATGGTGCAGACGGTATTTGAGAGCAGCAACTGGCGTGGTTGGAAGCCAGAGGAAATACTCGAAACAGAGTGAAGACAGAGGCCTAATTGGAGTACGCTGACAGTTAGTAGTAGTCTAGAAACAATTGCAAACTGCCACCACGTAGGCCTTGGCCTACTACCTGATTTTCCCTGGGCTCCGACACCGCCAGTTGTTGCTCAGAAGTGCTGTCCGCACAGACAAAACACTCGCTCACGTGTAAGTGGGGTTCGGTAACGTCAGCTGATCCCCTGCTGTGTGTATGGCAAAGTGTCCTGCTCCCTCCACAGTCATACAACCTCAGATTTACACCTGGCTTCAAGTAGGGCTCGGCCTACTACCTGATTTTCCCTGGGCTCCGACACCGCCAGTTGTTGCTCAGAAGTGCTGTCCGCACAGACAAAACACTCACTCATGTGTAAGTGGGGTTCGGTAACGTCAGCTGATCCCCTGCTGTGTGTACGGCAAACTCTCCTGCTGCCTACAACTTCTGACTACCTCTGATTTAATATGTTCTCTGATTTGCCCTCTGTCTCCACTCTGTTTTGAGTATTTCCTCCGGCCTACAACATCGCCTGTTTCTGCTCTCAAGTGCCGTCTGCACAATCCACACTTGTTCCTGTGTTACCTGGGTCCTGTAATATCTGCTCATCTCCAGAGGTGAGCACGGCAATGTCTCCTGCTTTGTCTACATTCCCACTACTTGTAGTGGAAATGTGGACAGAGCAGGAGACATTGCCGTGCTCACCTCTAGGGAGAAGCTGCTGTTACAGAACCCCAGTAACACAGGAACAAGTGTGGGTTGTGCAGACGGCATTTCAGAGCAGCAACTGGCGTGGTTGGAAGCCAGAGGAAATACTCGAAACAGAGTGAAGACAGAGGCCTAATTGGCGTACGGTGACAGTTAGTAGTAGTCTAGAAACAATTGCAAACTGCCACCAAGTAGGCCTCGGCCTACTACCTGATTTTCCCTGGGCTCCGACACCGCCAGTTGTTGCTCAGAAGTGCTGTCCGCACAGACAAAACACTTGCTCATGTGTAAGTGGGGTTCGGTAACGTCAGCTGATCCCCTACTGTGTGTATGGCAAAGTGTCCTGCTCCCTCCACAGTCAAACAACCTCAGATTTACACCTGGCTTCAAGTAGGCCTCGGCCTACTACCTGATTTTCCCTGGGCTCCGACACCGCCAGTTGTTGCTCAGAAGTGCTGTCCGCACAGACAAAACACTCGCTCATGTGTAAGTGGGGTTCGGTAACGTCAGCTGATCCCCTGCTGTGTGTACGGCAAACTCTCCTGCTGCCTACAACTTCTGACTACCTCTGATTTAATATGTTCTCTGATTTGCCCTCTGTCTCCACTCTGTTTTGAGTATTTCCTCCGGCCTACAACACCGCCTGTTTCTGCTCTCAAGTGCCGTCTGCACAATCCACACTTGTTCCTGTGTTACCTGTGTCCTGTAATATCTGCTCATCTCCAGAGGTGAGCACGGCAATGTCTCCTGCTTTGTCTACATTCCCACTACTTGTAGTGGAAATGTGGACAGAGCAGGAGACATTGCCGTGCTCACCTCTAGGGAGAAGCTGCTGTTACAGAACCCCAGTAACACAGGAACAAGTGTGGATTGTGCAGATGGTATTTCAGAGCAGCAACTGGCGTGGTTGGAAGCCAGAGGAAATACTCGAAACAGAGTGAAGACAGAGGCCTAATTGGAGTACGCTGACAGTTAGTAGTAGTCTATAAACAATTGCAAACTGCCACCAAGTAGGCCTCGGCCTACTACCTGATTTTCCCTGGGCTCCGACACCACCAGTTGGTGCTTAGAAGTGCTGTCTGCACAGACAAAACACTCGCTCATGTGTAAGTGGGGTTTGGTAACGTCAGCTGATCCCCAGCTGTGTGAAGGGCAAAGTGCTGCTGCCTCCAAATTGTAACTACTTCAGATTTAAACATTCTCTGATTTGGCCTCTGTCTCCACTCTGTCTCTAGTATTTCCCCTGACCTCCAACACCGCCAGTTCCTGCTCACAGTTGCCATCCACGCATTCCACACGTGTTCCTGTGTTACTGGGGTTCTGTAACGTCAGCAGATCCCCCGATATGTGTCCGCCATTGTCTCCTGCGCTGTCCACCTTCCCACTGCAAGCGGTGGGAATGTGGACAGAGCAGGAGACAGTGGCAGACACTCATCAGGGGATCTGCTGACATTACAGAACCCCAGTAACCCAGGAACACGTGTGGATTGGGTAGACGGCTGCTGTACGCATAAACTGGCGGTGTTGGTGGTCACGTGAAATCCTGGAAACAGAGTGGAGACAGATGCCTAATTGGAGCACGTTGACAGTCTGTTGTAGCCTACAAACAATCTAAAACTGCCACCAAGTAGGCCTCGGCCTGCACCCTGATTGTCCCTGGGCTCCAACAATGCTAGTTGGTGCTCGGAAGTGCTGTCCACACAGAAAAACACACTTGTTCATGTGAAAGTGGGGGTCAGTAACGTCAGCTGATCCCCTGCTGTGTGGAGGGCAAACTGCTGCTTCCTCCAAATTCAAACAACGTCTTATCTTAAACTGCCTCCAAGTAGGCCTCAGCCTACAAAATGACTATCCCTGGGCTCCAACCTCGTCAGTTGTTGCTCGGAAGTGCTGTCCACACAGAAAAATACACTTGTTCATGTGAAAGTGGGGGTCAGTAACGTCAGCTATTCCCCTGCTGTGTGGAGGGCAAACTGCTGCTGCCTCCAAATTCAAAATACATCAGCTTTACACCTGGCTCCTAGTAGGCCTCGGCCTGCACCCTGATTGTCCCTGGGCTCCAACAACTCTAGTTGGTGCTCGGAAGTGCTGTCCACACAGAAAAACACACTCGTTCATGTGAAAGTGGGGTTCGGTAACGTCAGCTGATCCCCTGCTGTGTGGAGGGCAAACTGCTGCTGCCTCCAAATTCAAAATACCTCAGCTTTACACCTGGCTCCTAGTAGTCCTCGGCCTGCACCCTGATTGTCCCTGGGCTCCAACAACGCTAGTTGGTGCTCGGAAGTGCTGTTCACACAGAAAAACACACTTGTTCATGTGAAAGTGGGGGTCAGTATCGTCAGCTGATCCCCTGCTGTGTGGAGGGCAAACTGCTGCTTCCTCCAAATTCAAACAACGTCTTATCTTAAACTGCCTCCAAGTAGGCCTCAGCCTACAAAATGACTATCCCTGGGCTCCAACATCGTCAGTTGTTGCTCGGAAGTGTTGTCCACACAGAAAAAAAACACTCGTTCATGTGAAAGTGGGGGTCAGTAACGTCAGCTGATCCCCTGCTGTGTGGAGGGCAAACTGCTGCTGCCTCCAAATTGTAACTAGTTCAGATTTAAACATTCTCTGATTTGGCCTCTGTCTCCACTCTGTCTCTAGTATTTCCCCTGACCTCCAACACCGCCAGTTCCTGCTCACAGTTGCCGTCCACGCATTCCACATGTGTTCCTGTGTTACTGGGGTTCTGTAACGTCAGCAGATCCCCCAATGTGTGTCCGCCACTGTCTCCTGCGCTGTCCACCTTCCCACTGCAAGCGGTGGGAAGGTGGACAGAGCAGGAGACAGTGGCAGACACACATCAGGGGATCTGCTGACATTACAGAACCCCAGTAACACAGGAACACGTGTGGATTGGGCAGACGGCTGCTGTACGCCTAAACTGGCGGTGTTGGTGGTCACATGAAATCCTGGAAACAGAGTGGAGACAGATGCCTAATAGGAGCACGTTGACAGTCTGTTGTAGCCTACAAACAATCTAAAACTGCCACCAAGTAGGCCTTGGCCTGCACCCTGATTGTCCCTGGGCTCCAACAATGCCAGTTGGTGCTCAGCAGTGTCTTTGGCATGGGTACTCCCTGTTGCCCAGCCTGGTTCCAGCACGCCAGCTGTTTGCGGGTAGTGTCAAGGTCACTATGCCACCAATCCGTTGTCCTGTCGTCTTGCGGCCGGGTTAGCCGACTCTACGGTGCCTGCAGTTTAGGTGACTCCTATGTGGGCTGCGGGAACTGGCACTGAAGGCTGGATCCGTAGTGCCAATGGGACATGGACCCCCTGTAGGACTGTGGGTTTCGGTAACTGTGGCCGGCTTGCGGCCTGGCTACTTTGCTTTGAATGGGTACCTTCTGCTACCCACCCGGGTTCCAGCACTGTCTGCTGGTTCTCGCCAGAGCTTTTGGCCTAGGTGCCTCCATCTCGGTATCCGAAGTCCAGCACCGTCAGCTGGTCCTTGGTAGTTCTTTCTAGCACAGGTACCTCCTGCCTAGTAACCGTGGTCCAGCACCGTCAGCTGTTCCTCGGTAGTGCCATTGGCTCTTGTAGCTTTTGCTACCCATCTGGGTTCCAGCACCGTCAGCTGGTTCTCGGCAGTGTCTTTGGCACGGGTACTCCCTGTTGCCCAGCCTGTTTTCAGCACGCCTACTGTTTCCGGGTAGTGTCAAGGTCACTATGCCACCAATCCATTGTCCTGTCGTCTTGCGGCCGGGTTAGCCGACTCTACGGTGCCTGCAGTTTAAGTGACTCCTATGTGGGCTGCGGGAACTGGCACTGAAGGCTGGATCCGTAGTGCCAATGGGACATGGACCCCCTGTAGAACTGTGGGTTTCGGTAACTGCGGCCGGCTTGCGGCCTGGCTACTTTGCTTTGAATGGGTACCTTCTGCTACCCACCCGGGTTCCAGCACTGTCTGCTGGTTCTCGCCAGAGCCTTTGGCCTAGGTGCCTACATCTCGGTATCCGAGGTCCAGCACCGTCAGCTGGTCCTTGGTAGTGCTTTTTAGCACAGGTACCTTCTGCTTAGTAACCGTGGTCTAGCACCGTCAGTTGGTCCTCGGTAGTGCCATTGGCTCTTGTTCCTTCTGCTACCCATCCGGGTGCCAGCACTGTCTGCTGGTTCTCGCCACAGCCTTTGGCCTAGGTGCCTCCATCTCGGTATCTGAGGTCCAGCACCGTCAGCTGGTCCTTGGTAGTGCTTTTTAGCACAGGTACCTTCTGCTTAGTAACCGTGGTCCAGCACCGTCAGTTGGTCCTCGGTAGTGCCATTGGCTCTTGTACCTTCTGCTACCCATCCGGGTGCCAGCACTGTCTGCTGGTTCTCGCCACAGCCTTTGGCCTAGGTGCCTCCATCTCGGTATCTGAGGTCCAGCACCGTCAGCTGGTCCTTGGTAGTGCTTTTTAGCACAGGTACCTTCTGCTTAGTAACCGTGGTCCAGCACCGTCAGTTTGTCCTCGGTAGTGCCATTGGCTCTTGTTCCTTCTGCTACCCATCCGGGTGCCAGCACTGTCTGCTGGTTCTCGCCAGTTTCTCAGCCTTTTTGTACCTTCTGCTACATTTCCAAGATCAAGCTTTTTGAAATTGTCTTTGGTAATCCTTATTGATCTCCATGATGACGACCCTGATGACGACGACCCTGAAGACCACACCAAAGAAGACCAGAAATATGACCCTAAATATTAAGACCAAGAGGACAAAGAACATGAAGACAACCACCAAGATACAGAACAAAAGACAGAAGAACAAGAAGCAGAAGAAGCAAAAGCAGAAGAACAGAAAGCAGAAGAACATTAAGCATAATACTAAAAATCAGCATAGAAGAAATCAAAATTATAAGCAGAAGAAGACTTAGCAGTAAATGGGGGTGAGTCCGTTCCTCCTCGTGGTGCCCCTGGAAAATGCCTGCTGCTGCAGGCCAAACTGAACGCGGACAAATCCTGTTGTAAATCTTTTTTGACAGGCAGGACGTAAGGTGTAATCTTATAACTTTTATAGATAAGTACTACAGGAATGCCTGTAACCATAAGAAAATGAAGACAAAGAAGAATAGGAAGAAGATGAAGAAATAGCATATTAAAATTAATAATAGCTGAATAAGAAGAATATGAAGAATGGAAAAAAAAATTAATGGGAAGAAGATGAAGAAGAAGATGAATAAGGTGAAGAAAAAGTTGATGAAAAAAATGCTACTGCTGCGGATCATGAAGGAGAAAGTGGGAGAAGTACAAAAGAAGGTGAAGAGCATGGAAGTTGTGAAACATACATATCTGACAAAATATAAAAAAGGTTAACATAGTCAATATCTTTTTAACTCCGAACGTCTTGAAAAAAAAAATTTGAATTAATGCTATGCCATGTGATTTGAATAAACCACTATGCCTTTAATGTCTCCTCCACCTCCCACAATACATTCTGCATGATTCTTATTTGTTTTCAATTATGTAGAATTAGCCAACAAGGAAATAAAGGGCTTTTTTAAATTCCGATACCGGAAGTCCCATTGACTTGAATGGGACTTCCGGTATCGGAATCGGCGATACCCGATATTTTTTTCGTATCGGGCGATACCATCCGATACGATATTTTTGGGTACCGAACGGTATCGCTCAACACTAGTAGTGAAGAAAAATAATTACATTTTTATCACAAATTTTACATTTTCACACTAAGAAATGGGTAAAAATGGCACCAAAATTTATTCCACAATTTATGCTGAATGTGGAAGTACTCCACATGTGGCTGTACAGTACTGCTTAGCCATTCGGCGAGACTCTGGGGGGACAAAGAGTTATTTTCCTCCTTTAGTGCAGATTTTGGTAAAATAGCTTGCCTCCTGGACTCCACATACTGAGCCACTAAATGCTAGAAGAGCAGAATCCCTCTTCAAGTGACCACATTTTGGAAATTATGCCCCTTTGGGAATTTATTAATAAGTGTAGTGACAATGTTGAATCCATGGGTGTTTTCCAGCAGCAGTGGATGTTGCTGAGTGAAAATTGCAAATTGCCACTGTATTGCTCAGTAAGTTGTAGTCACCAGTACATTGTAGTCACCAGTACGTTGTAGTGCCCAGTATGTTGTGGTGCCCACTCATGCTTCAGTACACACACCTGTAAATTAGGCGGGCTGTCATTGCTACAGAAATGCCAAACCTGTAGATGCTTAATGTGCTTTAGGTACACTGTGGGGCTCAGAAGGGTGATGTCATGGTTAGGACATGGTTAATGTCCTGTTCTCACAGGGTTAACTTTTGCCGACCTCTCTGGATCTGGGAGGGGTATTTTTACTCACTCCAGACTAGCATTCTCTGTCAGCTATACTGTTATTCTGGCTGTGTGTCTGACCGACCCCCCCTGTTGTGCGTGTACTGCATTGCTTGTTTGATTCCCATGTATGACCCGGCCTGTCCCCTCACTCTGAACTCCATCTCACGTTTTGGTACTATTGTCTTCTCTGGTTCTGACCTACTGACTTGGCTATTGTTACTCTGCTACCGTTTGCCCCTATTGTACCGTCTATTGCCCATTCTGGTTTTCTGATCTATTTCTACGTCTTGACTATCTGCTCTGTCTAACCCTTTGGTACTGTCCTGCTATCTCGTGCATTGACCCCGGCTTGTTCTGGTTTCCGCCCCTGTCTATGCCACTTGTCCCGTAGTTACCTTTCTAGGTGTTTCCCTGCAGCTCCTAGTTCTGTGAGCTTAGGCCACGCCCCCAGCAGTCACGTGCTTAAGGTCCTGATAGTTTGAAGCATGCATTGTCACCGCTGCTGCCCTGCTCCACAGGTATCATTGAGCACGGTTTTTTGTACTCAGGACATGCGCACTGGCTCAATGAGCGAGTGTAGTGCGGTGTTCCTGACAGGTGAGGAGCATTTGGAATTGGGAGAGTAGAATTTCTTTTGGGGCGAGGGGAGCTATAGCTCTTTTGCAGAGCTTTTGTACTACCAGTAACATGGAAGACCCCTAACAGATGATGGACTTGAGTGGAGGCCATTTTGTGGATTGAGTTGAAGTTTTTGTTGCACACATTTTACAATACATTTGGGATCACATTTATCTGGTGCTCTACGCTTACATCGAGGTTTATATCTAAATCTCCGAGTGACGTGATTCAGATGAAATCCCAAGGGATCCATTCACTATAATGAGGCAGCAAAATTACTTTTGACTCCATCTGGCTTCTGTTCAGCTTTGTCCTTCGTTTCAGAGGTGCACAAAACTGTGGTGTACCACACTTTTATGCAAGTCTAAAAAGACAGGCACCGCTGGCGGTCAGACAGTATCCACAGTGCCTCCATCTGCCTCATTAGGCCGGGGTCACACTAGAGAGAAATACGGACGAGTGAGAGGCATAAAAACCACGCATTGCACACGGACCAATGATTTTCTATGGGGTAGCTCCCATCAGCCATATATTTCTCGTGCGTATTTTACGGTCTGTGCCAATCGCAGCATGCTGCGATTGTCAGCGTATTCCGCCTGCAAAACACCAATGCAAGTCTATGGGTGCACAAATAAAACGCATTACATATGGACCACACGTGTGACTTGCGAGAAATACGCACGACTTTGGCAGGTGACAGGAAATGGTCCAAGTAATTATCAGGAAGCTTAGACATGCTAATTAGCTAAAAAATCACTTCAGACATCCATGAAGTACACCTCCACGGAGTACAGCATCATGACACCCTACCTGAACCTTAATGTGGAGATGCTAATTGCGCTTGTGCAGGATCGTCCGGAATTATGGGACCAACGGGATGCACATTATGCAGACTGGGCCAGAAAGGAGGCTGCATGGAGGCACATATGTCGGCAAATGTTCCCTGATTTTGGTGATCGGCCACGTGAGGAGCAGCAGCACATGAGTAAGTGCCCATAAATTATGTATGTCAAATTACCTGCCATCAAAAAATGATTTTACTAGTAGGCCCCCCCATCCTGTGCTTGGGATATTGGCATCTTGTGGCCTGTAGATTATTTTTGGACCCACTGTTTGACCCTGAGATAATTTTACCCTGTCCCAAAGCTCCTCATAATTCCTAGACAAACCAGTTTAAGAGTTGCTACTTGCCCCCTGAGCTACTGTGACCCTGTGCATCTGGCCTGGTTGCACCAATGCAATATGCCACCCTGGGTAGAACTCACACCCTAGTAGGCCACATGACTTTGATACTACTTCCAAAACTTGTTTTTACATAAATTGAATTTTTCATTATTTTATGTCACATTGTAGTCGAAGATGTGATGAGACGCTGGTGCAGCATTTGCGACCAGTATCGCCGTGAGCGCCAGCAGCGGGCAAGAAGTGGTTTTGCAGTCCCCACAAAGCGGAAATATGTTTATTTCAACCGCCTCTCTTTCCTCGCTCCAATTATGGATCTCAGACCGTAAGTATACAAAAAACAACACATGACACATATGCTTTAGAGGGCCCGATCCAAATTGTCCTTTTTTTCCTTTTTATATTTTATAACAGAACTCAGTCTAACCTCACTGAATGGGAGACAGGGTCTGATTCAGAGGTCATCCTTGATCCTGTGGGTGGAGAGGTTGAGGTGTCTGGCCCATCTTGTGACCCTCCAAGGAGCCTGGCTCAATGAGTTCTCCTGCTCGACCTGACCCTGCCCTAAAACTTGGTCCAACACCAGAAACACCACCACCAGGAACAGCCAATCCAAGGACCGTCAGCTGCACCACCACCCGACATCCAGGATGAACAGAGCAACAGCAGCAGCCCAACTGTTTGCCTAGAGGGCTCCTCCCAGCCTGCTGTGCCATTCCGGCGAAGTAGACGAAGGCTCCATATCCCTGCCACTGATACCAGGACCAATGTGGACACATGTCCTAAATTATCTTTCCAGAGTTGCAATGATGATAGGGAGGAGGCGTACTCACGAAGCCTTGCCCATTATCTTCGTTCCCTTCCCCGTGAGGTGCGGCTACGTGTGCGACGTTCCATTCAGATCCTAATTGACACAAGCACACCACCCAATACTCCTTATGAGGTTTTTGAGTTTCTGGATAGGTGGCAGCTGTCACCCAGGAATCTCATGCGTCTTAACCCCCACCCCCAAGTGCTTACTCAATCAGGGTCTGAGGATCCTCCTACACGTGGGACTACACCTCACCCCCTTCCCCCCTACTCAATGTTGGCAACATAATCCCCAACTGTCAGGGTATAACCCAGCACACCAATAATAAGGGGTTGTAATATATATATATTTTCACAAAGGCAAAAAAGGAAAAAATTACAACATAGAAACAGCAAGCTCTTACCATTTAGTTTCCCCTGAGGTGACATAAAATAATTTGTGTAAATATCATGCACTTTGAGACCAGAGAGTGGACATTGGTTAGGGTTGACATGTGGCCTCACCCTGCGCACATTGTCCGTCACAAGCACCACACCATCAGAGGCAGAGCAATCATGAATCCTGGTGAAATTATGTAGGACCACACATGCTTTGACTACCTCATTGACATTTTATTCACTCAGCTGAATGGCTGACTGGAGAACACGTCATTTGACTCAAAGAATGCCAAAGGCACACTCCACCAGTTGCTGGGCACGTGATAGATGCAAGTTAAATATCCTGCGCCGGTGGTCCAGGTTGCGCAGGGATATGGCCTCATTACATGGTGCGTTAATTGAAAGGCTTCATCGGCCACAAGGACATAAGAGACAGATTGTTGATTTGAGCCTGGTAGCTACCATGGTGGAGGTAGATCCAACTGGTTGGTACGTAGCCGCCGACCCATAATGGAAGTAATGAATACTCTAGGGTCTCCTGTCCTTCTATAGGCCCTAATGTCTACAATAATAAACTTGTATTCAGTGTCGGTCAGAGCCAACAAAACAACAGAAAAGTATTGCTTATAAATGAAGAATTGTGAGCCTGAGTTGGGCGGCTTACGCACCCGGATATGTTTCCCATCCAGGACCCCAATACAATTTGGAAACTGGCATTGCTCCTCAAAGGCCCTTGAGATCCTCATCCAGTCTGCCATCCTGGGCTCGGGCATGACGACTTGATGGAGTCTTGACCATATTTCAATACATGTAGACCTCACTATGCCCAAAATGGTTGACCTTCCAATGAGAAACTCATGATGGAGTGTGGCATACAACAGGCCAGTGGACAGGAAGCTGAATAAACACAAAAGGTGAAGAAAATGTATGAAAAAAATTGATAAATAAGAGCTATATCACTCGAGCACAGTATCGCTTTAAATCTGTTAAAACACACACCTTTTTCTAATAATAATGCCTATATGCTATACAATACTACACATAATAATCGGGTATGAAATGTCCAAGATATCTGGCCAAAGATGAGGGCACCAAATGTAAAACAAAGAAGACAAGAAACATACTTTGAGCGAAACATCATGAACATAGAGAATGTGGTTGAGTAATACATACCGTAATGTAAGTAGAAGTCACTCCTCAGCAGATAAAGCTTTGCATATCCTGGTGTCCTGAAAGGTGATCCCAGGGCGCACTGTCTCCAGCAGTAGATCAAAGGTGTCCAGGCTCATGTGACAATATTGGAAGAATTTTTCCGGATGAGTACGCAGAGAAGAATAGAGCCAGTGGAAATTACCTTTTGTGAGGCGTTGCCTCAAAAGCTGATGGACTCACAATTGTCTCCTCCTCCTCGGATTGACAATCACAGGGTATGGATGCCCAAAGCAGCATCACAAAAGCCAGTTGAAGAGAACCTGCTCAGTAGGGTTGAAACTAAGTGTGTCTGTCATGCTGGCTAAACAACCACAACACACCAAGACAAGGCAAGGTAAAAAATGGACAGATTGGAGACAGGCACTGTTAATGAGCGAATAAATATGGTGTAGGCTGATGATTTAAATAATTTGCAGGCCTTAAAACCTTTAAATGTCCATTTTGCAAGGTGGCGAGAAAATCTCACCAAATGGATTACATACGGATTACATTCGGATTACATACAGATGCTTACAAGCGCAAAATACGCGACCACACCTTGATTACGGATGACATGCCCATCACTATTTAGGGGACATTTCTCAATATTACGCATGTAAAATACGGACCGCATTTCTCGTCGGTTAGTGTGACACCAGCCTTATTCGCAATCGTCCACCGGGAGTTCTGTCTGAATCACGTGTTTCAGAGATTTACATGGAAATCCCAAGGTAAGCGCTCAGTGCAGAGTGCAGGACAAATGTGAGCTGAGCCGTACTTCGATCTTTGCCAGGCGGCATGAACAAATCAACAGAAGGTTAATAATTGGTTTTATTTAATATTTGTGCCGTTCCTTGTGCTTTGCAAGTGATTAGATGACTTTATTCTTCGGGTCGGTGTGATTACAGCGATACTAGATTTATACAGTTGTTTATGTTTAGCTGCTGTCACACACTAAAAAACGCTTTTTTTTTCAAAAACAAATTTTGGCATCACCATGTTTTGAGAGCTATAATATTTCCAAGTTTCGTCTGAATCAGTTATGTGACAGCTTGTTTTTTGCAGGACGAGTTGATGTTTTTATTGGCACCATTTTCTGGCAAATGACATTTTTTGATTGCTTTCTATTCAGATACAGTATTTGCAAGGCAGAATGAACAAAACCAGCAATTCAAAAATTTTTTTTTTTTGAGGGAGGCTTATGCCGTTTCACTTGTGGTAAAATTGATAAGACAGCTTTATTCTTTGGGTCAGTATGATTAGAGTTATACTACATTTATATATTTTTTTATACTTTGGCTCTTTCACACAATAAAAACAATTTTATAGAAAAAAATATTATTTTTGCATCGCTTTATACTCAGAGCTATAATTTTTTATTTTTCTGCTGACGGAGCTGTATGGCAGCTTGTTTTTTGCAGGGCAAGATGTTATTTTCATAGATTTTAGTATTATTTACATTCGTCTTTTTGATCGCATTTTATTCCACTTTTTTAGCGGTATGATGATAAAGCATCATTTTTGCCTTTTTATTTATTTATTTATTTTTTACCTGTGCTCACTAAAGGTGTTAACTAGTGGGAAACTTTTACAGGTTAGGACATTCCAGATGTGACAATACCAAATAAATATACGGTACTTTTTTAAATTTATTTGTTTTTTACATAAATAAATGGCGGATTAATATTTTTTCTTTTTTTATTATACTTATTAACTTTCTTACATTGCTCCAGGATGGGATATCATTGTAAAATGACAGATTGCAGATCTGATACTCTGCTATGCTTCTGCACTGTGGAGCATTAGAGCAGCGTCTGACATGCAGGGAGGAGCTATAGGGGTTCCCATGTTACTGGTAGTACAAAAATTCTGGAAAAGAGACATGGCTCCTGCCCCCTATACTAAAATTCAGTGAATTTTGCACTCCCAAATCCAAATGCCCCCCTCCTGAGCTCCACTGTTCCTTAACCATAATAAGAAGCAACATGTTTGGCTTTATTGTAATGGAGAAAAGGCACTTAATTTACTGGTGCATATCGCCAGAAGCACAAGCTGGGCACAATGTGGCGCTACTCTGTTTGTGGGCACAATGTATGGGTACTAGATGGCAAATTTGCAATTCTCCAGAATAGAGCATGGTGTGAATGTTACAAAATGGTCATTGCAGCCATAGATTTATTCATTGAGAGATGCAGTTTCTACAGTGGGGTAACTTTTGGGGGTTTTCTGCTGTTTTGGCACCTTCGTGGCTCTGCAAATGTCACCTGCAAACTATTCTAGCAAAATCTTTGCTCCTAAAGCCAAATAGCACTCCTTCCTTCTCAGCCATGACTTGTGGCCTAACAGTAATTTCTGGCAACATATGGGCAGCAATGCGTGAGGGAGAAATGGCACAAGAAATTGTGGGGTCTATTTTCACCTATTAACCCTTGTGTACAAATTTTACAGAAAATACAAAATTTACATGTTTACCACTAAAATCTAATATTTCCATGTCTCAACATCATAAAATTTTGTTAGGCACTTATAGGTAAAACATTCTCACTAAATGCCTATATGAATTCCTTGAGGGGTATAGTTTCTAAAATTTCACTTGTGGGTTTTTTTTTTTTTTTGCAGTTTCCATGTGTCAGGGGCTCTTCAAATGAGACACAACATTCACAATCTATCCCAGGCAAATAGCACTCTTTCCTTTCCTATCCCAGCCATGTGTCTAAGCAGAAGTTTTTGACCATATATGGGGTATAGTCACGTTCAGGACAAATTTTGCAACAAATTTATTGGATCTGTTTTCTTCAATTATACACTGTGAAAATAACAATTTTGGGGCTAAAACAACATTTTCATTAAAAAAATGAAAATGTTCAATATGACTACTTAATGTCCTCAAATTCTGTGTAGTACTTGTGGGTTCCAAATGCTCACTGTTCCACTGGATAAAATCCTTGAGAGGTGTAGTTTTCAAAATGGGGTCACTTGTGGATTTTTTGATGTTTAGGCTCATCAGGCGCTCTCCATATGCAACATGACACCCACAGACCATTCCATCAAAGTCTTAGTTCCAAAACATCACTCATTCCTACAGAGCCCTGTCAAGCATCCAAACAGTGGTTTTCTGCTCTTCCTGGGTATTGTCGTACTCAGGAGAAACAAATTTATTAGTCCATTTTCTCCTGTTACCTTTGTGAAAATGTAAAAAAATTATGTCAAACGGTGCTACTTACATTACGAGCCCTGCAATGAGCCCAAATAGTAGTATTCCCCACATGTGGGGTAGTAGCCTACTCAGCAGAAAATATTCAACAAATTTTGGGGTCCATTTTCTCCTGTTACCCTTGTGAAAATAAAAAAATGTGGTTTATAAGTTCATATTTGTTGGTAAAATGTGATTTTTTTTTTAAATTTCACTGCTCTTTGTTATAATCCTCTGTGAAGCAACTGGAGTTTCCAGGTGCTCAAGACACATCTAGATAAGTTCCGAAAGGGGTCACTTGTAGGGGGTTTCCACTGTTTAGGCACATCAGGGGCTCTCCCAATGAGACATGGCATCTGCTCTCGAATAGAAATAAGCGAATATTTCAATGTTCGGTTCGGCTCACGATTGCCAAATTTGCAATATTCACCAATTTAATTGTCAATTAATTCGCCGAATCTAGCCGAACATGCACAGTACAAAAGCTGGTGTTTCTCAAGCTGTGTAACAGCGTGGCAAACACTGACATAGCGCTTCTGATCAGCGATGAAATCATCCCCGCCAGTCAAAGAGTCGCGGTTCCCATGCTGTCAGAAGACATCATGAGCGCTCAGCTGTGATCGGAGATTTAACGTTTACCTCAGGTCACTGGTATCAGCTGATGGACTACTGCTCCCATCATCTGACATCTGCAGCCGCTAATAACAGTGAGAGCAGGAGCGGCGGATGTAAGTATGTGCTGTAAATAAATAATAAAAAAAGGTATTGGTCCCCCTGTAAAGTATATTATATAAGCAGCCAGGCAAAACTCACAGCTGGGGGCTGCAACCCTCAGCTGTCAGCTTCAGCAAGGTTAGCTATCAAGAATTGAGAGGTCCCCAACCAGCCTTGCTAAAGCAAACAGCTGGGGGCTGGTATTCACAGGCTGGTAAGGGGCCATGGATATTGCCCTCCCAGCCTAAAAACAGCAGCCCACAGTTGCCCAGGAAGGCAAATTGATTAGATGCACCAATTCTGGCAATATCCCCGGCTCTTCCCACTTGCTCTGTAGCGGTGTCAAGTGGGGTTCATATTTATGGGGTTGATGTCACCTTTGCATTATCAGGGGACATCAAACTCACAAATTACTAATGGAGAGGTATCCATAAGACCTATCTATTACTAATCCTATAGTTGTATGGTAAATAAAGACACAGCCAGAATAAAGTCTTTTATTAGAAATAAGACTAAATAAAGTTTTCTATTTTATTTAAAAATAACAAACACAGTTATACTCGCCTAACACTTAATTCCACCAAAGCCCTCATTCTGCTGTAATAAAACTAAAATAAAAAGACAACAATATACCATACCTGTCACTCTGTCCCAGACGATAATCCATGTCTGGGGGATTAATAGTTTGCAACCTGGATGGTGCCTAGATGCGACCCCCAGCTGTAAGTTTTGCCTGGCTGGTTATCAAAAATACAGAGAACCCATGCACGTTTTTTTTTAATTATTTATTTACAGCGCAGGAGTGGATGATGAAGGCCCGCTTCACACGACCATAAAATACGGGCAAGCGCTATGCGAGAAAACATCGTATTGCACTCAGCCCAGTGTTAGAGTAAGTTTACACTGGGCATTTTTGCTGCATTTTTTGCTGCATTTCTTATGCTAATTTTCAGCTGCTTTTTACAGTATCAGCAAAGCCTATAAGTAATATAATCTTATGCTCACACATTAGTTTTTTTGTCATCAGGATTTTGTGCAATGCAGCGTTTTTTGACATAGAGCATGTCACTTCTTTCAACTTTTTTTAGAGCTTTAGCAGCATTTTTCACCCATTGACTTAAACGGATGGTGAAAAAACATTTCAAATATGCAGGTTGACTTTTCTTGCAGCTTATGTGCTGCAGAAAAGTCAAGGACAGCAGGATGTGACCTCACAGTAAGCTTCGCTACATCTAGATGGCAGGCTGCATGATGCGTCCATAAGCCTGTCATCCAGCAGAGTGGACCCAATCTCCATTCATTTGAATGGAGAGCCCGACAATACAGTATGTGACACACTGTCATATGTATGATAAAGCGGCAAACATCACTTCTGATCAGTGGTGAAACCATCCCCCTGGTCAGAGAGCTGCGCCGCAGCTCCTACGCTGTCAAAAGATAACGTGAGTGTTCAGCTGTGATCGGAGGTATAAAGTTCACATCAGGTCACTGATGTCAGCTGGTGGAACAATCGCTTCCATCATCCAACACCTTCTGCCGCTAATAACAGTGAGAGCAGGAGCAGATGATGAGAGTATTCATTAGCCTCTCCTGCCCTGTAAATAAATAATTTAAAAAATAACCTGTCTGGGTTCCCCCTTTTTTTGAAACCACCCAGGCAAAACTCACATCTGGGGGCTGCAAACCCCAGCTGTCAGCATAAGCAAGGTTGGCTATCAAGAATAGAGGGGTCTCCAAGCTGGTTTTTTAATTATTTAAATAAATAATTTAAAAAAACCACCATGGGCTCCCCCCATTTTTAACAACCAGCCTTGCTGACAGTCCACAGCTGTCTGCATAGCCTTGGCTGGTTGCTAATTATAGGGGGACTCTACATTATTTTTTTAGAGACCCCATTTTAATAGCCAGTAAAGACTAAGTATATAGCTGTGAGCTGATATTAATAGCCTGGGAAGCTTCATGGGTATTACCCCCTTCCCAGGCAATAAACATCGGCCCCCAGCCATCGGCTTTCCCTCTGGTTACGAAAATTACACGGGAGCCCACGCCATTTTTTTCAGAAAAATAGTCTTTTATTAATTGAATGCATGAACAGTAATCTGTACCTGCTGCACTAATTATATTTGGCACTGACATCTATTTATCTACCTATTCTATTTGTATTTACTGTATGTAATCCATCTCTTCTATCCTGTCGGCTCCTGCTGTGATTTTACACTACCACGGCTGCAGAATTGCCGGCTTTTCTTCTATCTATGTAATATCTATGTAATATATATATACATATATATGTGTGTGTGTGTGTCACTGACATCTACAGCTCTGACAAAAATTACCACTGCACAGTTTTATAAAAATCAGCTTCTCTACATGTCTGACAGCCATTCCAGCGTCACTTGAATTCCAACCAGAGGACACCTCATTCTACTTAATGTGCTTCTGATTAGGTGATCACCTGAACCAAATCTTATTTAACGAACGAAAGTATAAAAAGCCCTGCTGTAATGTTCACAATCCTTTTGCAATAGGACAAGCTGGATGGCAAAACAAATGCTAGTAATATCCCAAATATAATATGAATGAAAAAATAACTATTAACCACGCCAAAGGAGTTGAAAACAAAAATCTTGAGTGAGGAAAAGGGCTCATTTCTGGCTTTACTAGCAGAGGGATACAGTGAGCATCATGTTGACTCCATCCTTAAAATTTCTAAGAAGTCCATTACAATGAGGTCAAGCAGCAGACATTGGGCTACAGACTGGCAGAGGATGAAAATGACTCTTCACTGACCGGTATGACCTTGATATTATTTGAATGTCAATCAACACCTGCAGGATGACATCAAGTGACCTACAAAAGGAATGGCAAATAGCAGCTGGGGTGAAAAGCATGGCAAGAACAGTTCATAACAGGCTCCTAGAGACAGGGCTCAAGTCATGTAAAGCTAGAAAAAAGTCTTTCATCTGTCAAGCTGCTGCAAAGAAGGTGTAGGCAAGCTCCACTAGATGGCGATAGAGTGGAAAGGGATCATACACACAGACAAAACAGACCGGCCATGCAGCAGCAAGGCTACGACAAGGTGGCAGTAGAGAAGTCAAAAGAGGTGGGTCAAATCCTAGACTGTAGCACAGTACCAAAGGAATAAGCAAACTCACAGTCAGAGACAAGTCAGGGGCTCAGTAATGGTCAGGAGCGGGTATGCCAAAGACAAGAGACAAAAACAGGTCAGGTTTCAAGCCAAATTCAAGTACCAAGAAGTCCAAAACACAAGGGGACACACGGAGTCGGGACAGGGAGAGGGGAATAACACAGACAAGGGTCAAGTCAGGAATAACAGCAGGACAAATCAGGATGTAACAGAGTCAGCTACTCACACCGTAGGTAGAACTATAACTGACATCACCTGCAGGAAGCAGCAGCGATAAATAGCTAACCTGAACCCAGACTGAGGCTGAGAAAGGTTAATCCCTGATATTACCAGACCGGAAACATGGAAAGACAGGATTCAAAACCCGGTCTGGATCATGACAGTACTCTCCTCTCAAGGTGTGCCACCGGACCCCAGGTTTCTCAGGATAACGTGTATGAAATGCCCGAACCGATCGATACGCATGAACAGATCGCGCTGGGACTCAAGATTGATCCTCAGGACCATAACTCCTCCAGTCAACCAAATACTGAAGTGAACTGCGGACCACGTGAGAATCCACAATCCATTCCACTTCATACTCAATCTGACCATCCACAGAGACAGGAGGTGGAGGGATTTAGACCCAGCAGAGGAAGGTACAAATAAATTCAGGAGGGACAAATGGAACGCAGTGGGGATCTGAAGCGACGGAGGAAGGTATAAACGAAAGGCAAGTGGATTGACAACCTCAATGATCTCATAAGGACCAATAAACCTGGGACCTACCTTAGTAGAAGGAACTTTCAGTCGTATGTTTCTGGTAGACAACCACACTTTATCTCCTACCAGCAATATAGGTCCAGCAGACGGTCGCTTATCAGCAAAATGTTTATGTTTGCCCTGAGAATCCCCAATGTTCCTCTGGACCTCCCTCCATACCTCCCCGAACCGCTGAATGGCCGAATCAGCCCCTGGACACCCTGAATTCATCCTGGAAAATTCACTGAAATGGGGGTGAAAGATGTACCTACTAAGGAACTGAGAGGTACCAGTGGACTGATTAATCCCATTATTAAAAGCAAATTCAGCCACTGGCAATGAAGAGCACCAATCATCCTGCTGGGACGTGGCAAGACACCGCAAAATTTGTTCAAGAGACTGATTGGTCCTCTCTGACCATTGGTTTTGGTATGGTAGGCCAAGGAGAAGGCCAAACTAATACCCAATCTTTTACAAAAATCCTTCCAGAATTGTATCCCTCTATCAGAAACCAGACTCAAAGGCACACCATGCAATCGCACCACGAGTTCAACAAATAATCTTGATAGTGTCTCAGCATTAGACAGTTCTGCCAAAAGTACGAAATGTGCCTGTTTACTGAATCTGTCCGCCACCACCCAGACCACAATTTTGCCATTGGAAGGAGGGAGATCAGTGATAAAGTCCATGGACAAATGCGTCCAAGGTCTATTCGGAATTGACAATGGCACCAATTCCCCGGCCAGCCGGTTATGGAAAGCTTTAGCATGGGCACACGTATCACAAGACGGCACAAACACGGCGACATCAGAGGCCATAGAGAACCACCAAAACAGCGTAGCAATAGCTCTTTGAGTGGCCAAGATCCAAGGATGCCCACTAAGAGCAGAATCATGGAACTCCTGGACACCCTCAATTGGTACTGAACAGGGATGAAGAATTTATCAGGCAATGATGGAGGAGCAAGAGTCTGAGCCTCACTAATCTCCCACTCCAATTCTGAGGACACTGCTGCCACAACCACCCCATGCTGAAGAATGGAGGAAGAAGGTTTGGGAGGTGATATCGGATCCAAGCTGCGAGATAAGGCATCAGCCTTAACATTCTTGGAACCAGGTCGAAAGGTGATGGAAAAATTAAAGTGTGAAAACAAAAGCGACCACCTCACCTATCTAGGAGTCAAACGTTTGGCAGACTTAATATAGGACAAGTTATTGTAGTCCGTAATCACTGTGATCCGATGAACAGCCCCTCCAAAGAGTGCCTCCATTCTTCAAAAGCCAACTTAATGGCTAAATGCTCTCGATTCCCGACATCATAATTTCTCTCAGCAGGAGAGAAATTCTTCAAGAAGGCGGCACAGGGCCTCAAATTAGTAAATGTGGCAGGTCCTTGGGACAACACCGCCCCCTCCCCCATTTCCGATGCATCCACCTCAACGATGTACGGTTCCAACGTATCAGGCTGGACCAAAACAGGGGCAGACATAAAGCATTCCTTTAATGAAGAAAATGCCACCACTGCCGGAGCTGATCAGTTTTTGAGATTAGCCCCCTTACAGGTTAGATCAGTAAGGGGATTGGCGACCTGTGAAAACCCCTTAATGAGTTTCCTATAATAATTGTCAAAAAACAAAAAATGCTGAAGAACCTTCAAGTCTTTTGGTTGCACCTAATCCACAATGGTCCATACCATCCTAGGGTCCATACAAAACCTCCTTAGCAGACAGGATGAACCCCAGAAAGGACAGCTCTTGAACGAAAAATTAGCATTTTTCAGGTTTCGCAAAAAGCAAGCTCTCCCGTGACCTCTGGATAACTGCCCGTAGATGACCCATGTGAGCTTGTTTGTCAGAAGAAAACACAACGATATCATCTAAATACACCACCATAAAGTGCCCAATGAAATAAAAAAATGCATGGCTAATAAACTTCTGAAAAATGTCTGGCGTATTAGTGAGACCAAGGGGCATAACCAAATTCCCAAATAACCCTTCAGCTGTGAGAAATGCGGTTTTCCACTCATCCCCCTCCCAAATACAGATTAGATTATATGCTCTCCTGAGGTCCAATTTAGAAAACCACTTGGCCCCAGATAATTGGTTGTACAGATCAGGGTTGAGCGGGAGGGGATAATTATTTCTCACTGTGATCTCATGTAATTCCCAAAAATCGAGGCACGGGCGCAAACCTCCATATTTTTTTTTTTACAAAAAAGAATCCAGCCGCCACTGGAGAGACAGATGGACGGATGTGGCCTTTACATAGTCTTTCAGAGATATACTCCTTCATAACGGTTTGCTCTGGGCCGGAGAGGTTGTACAGACAGGCCATGGGCAATTTAGCACCCGGAACCAGATCGTTAGTACAGTCAAAAGGGCGGTGGGGAGGTAAAACCTCGGCCTCCATTTTGGAAAACATCCTCAAAATTCTTCAGGCACTCTGGAATACCTTCCAGATTAACAGATGACACAAGTAGAGTAGCAAGACAACCTTTAAAACAATTAGGACCCCATTTAACAATGTCCCGAGATTCCCAGGTTATCACAGGATTGCGTAATTGTAGCCAAGGAAATCCCAACACCAGTCCCGCAGGAAGATTGTCCAGAATAAAACATGAAATATGTTCCTGATGCAAGGAACCCACCTTAAGGAGAAACTCCTCCGAGACAAATTTAATGACATTCTTAGCTAGCGGTGTATTGTCAATGGCGACAATATGAATTGGAGTCTCCAACCTAACTGTCCCTAACTTACAATTGGTCAACAAGTTAGAGTCAATAAAGTTCATGGATGACCTGCAATCCGCAAAAGCAGATGTGGGTGTGAAGCAACTCCCACAACAAAGTTCCACTTCCAACAATATTTTAGAAAATGAGGAAAAAGGTACCTGAGAGTCTGGGTGACCTCCTTGACAATCACCCAGACTCAGCCACTTGTTAGTCAGTGGGCAGAAGGGGCAGTCCTTTTTCCAATGCTTGGGATTTCCAAAGTAGAAACACAATTTTCCCTCACGTCGCAGTCTCCTTTCCTTCTTATTGATGTTGGTGACCCACTCCTCCATAGATTCGGATGATGGCATAACAACAGGATTAGCAGGAAGCAAAGGAACCTCTGTGTAACACCTCTCTCTCGCAGCCTCCAATCCATATGGATAGCCTGAGTCATAGCCTCCTTCAAGGAGCTGGATGAAGGATGGAGAGCTAGAGCATCTTTAAGGTGATCCGATAGTCCTCTCCTGAACTGACACCTAAACGCAGAGTCGCTCCTGGACAATTCAATGAACCATCATTGGAACTCAGAGCAATACCATTTTGCCGAGAGCATACCCTGAAAGAGACCCATGATTGTGTCCTCTGCCACTATGACCTGGTCAGGTTCGTCACAAATAAGTCCTAAGGCCTCAAAGAACCTATTCACAGACACACATTCAGGGGCAGTAGCAGGAAAAGAGAAAGCCCATGATTGAGGTCCCTCCCGAAGAAAGGAAATTATTATTCCCACCGCTGACTCTCACCTCCAGAGGATTGGGGTCTAAGAGACAACAACAACTTGCAACTCTACCTGAACGTACGGAACTTCTCCTTTTCTCCGGAGAAGGTATCTGGGAGCCTGACCGTCGGTTCAGGAGAGTGCAGTGAAACATCAGCAGTGTCAGAGTATTTACAGACAGATTTGGAAGTAGAACCCTGAAAAGAGTTTACCATTTCAGAAAACTTCCTTTGCAGTTGAGTATGAGACGTGGCCAGAGTCTTATGTTCCACAGACAAATCCTGCATCATTTGTGTCAGACTAGACATCTGATCCACCAAGGTATGGAGTGGATCCGTGGAAAGAGGAGCAGAGAAAAGAAAACTGTCTGTTTTGGGTCAGTTGTAAAGTTGCGCTGCTGAAAGGCAGATGTAGGCAAGCTCCACTAGATGGCAATAGAGTGGAAAGGAATCATGCACACAGACAAAACAAACCTGCAGTGCAGCAGCAAGGCTACCACAAGGTGGCAGTAGAGAAGTCAAACAAGCTGGATCAAATCCTAGACTGTAGCGCAGTACCAAAGGAATAAGCAAACTCACAGTCAGAGACAAGTCAGGGGCTCAGTAATGGTCAGGAGTGGATATGCCAAAGACAAGAGACAAAAGCAGGTCAGGTTCCAAGCTGAGTTCAAGTACCAAGAAGTCCAAAACACAAGGGGAAACACGGAGTTGGGACAGGGAGAGGGGAATAACACAAACACAGGTCGAGTCAGGAATAACAGCAGGACAAATCAGGATGTAACAGAATCAGTTACTCATGCTGTAGGTAGAACTATAACTGACATCACCTGCAGGAAGCAGCAGCGATAAATAGCAAACCTGAACCCAGACTGAGGCTGAGAAAGGTTAACCCCTGACATGACCAGACCTGAAACATGGAAAGACAGGACTCAAAACCCAGTTTGGATCATGACATCATCAATGAGATGCAAAGGAGAGCCAGGATGAAGTTTGCCAAAGGCCATAAGGATTGGACCATAGAGGACTGGAGTAAGGTAATCTTCTTTGATGAGTCTAATTTTCAGCTTTGCCCAACACCTGGTCATCTAATGGTTAGACGGAAACCTGGAGACGTACAAGCCACAGTGTCTGGCACCCACTGTGAAATTTGATGGAGGATCGGTGACGATCTGGGGATGCTTTAGTAAGGCTGGAATTGTGCAGCTTAATCTTTGCAAAGGATGTATCAATCAAGCCGCATACAAAGTTATCCTGGAAAAACAGTTGATTCTTTCTGCTCAGGCAATGTTCCCCAACTCTGAGGACTGGTTTTTCCAGCAGGACAATGCACTATGCCACACAGCTAGGTCAATCACTGAGTGGATGAAGGACCTCCACATCAAATCCATGTCATGGCCAGCCCAATCTCCAGACCTGAAGCCCAATGAAAACCTCTGGCATGTAATAAAGAGGAAGATGGATAGTCACAAGCCATCAAACAAAGAATAACTGCTTAAATTTTTGTACCAGGAGTGTCATAAAGTCACCCAAAAGCAGTGTGAAAGACTGGTGGAAAGCATGCCAAGACGCATGAAAGCTGTGATTAAAAATCACTGTTATTCCACATAATATTGATTTCTGAACTCTTCCTGAGTTAAAACATAAATATTGTTGTTCCTAAATGAATCTTAACTTGTTTTCTTAGCATTATTTGAGGTCTGCAAGGACTGCATTTTTTTGTTATTTTGACCATTTCTCATTTTCTGAAAATAAATACAAAACTTAGTGCTTGGAAATTCGAAGACATGTTTTCAGTAGTTTATAGAATAAAAGAGCAATTTACATTTTACTCAAAAACATAACTAAAAAGAGAAAAATCAGACAAACTGAAAATTAAGGAGGATGTAATTAAACCCACAGACAAAGAGGGGAACGTAGTCATTTGTCTAGTCAAAATGTATGAAAAGGAAGCCTTTAGACATTTGAGAATTCCAATCTGTTACAAAAAATTAACTTACAATCCCACTTCTAAATTTCAGGGGGAGTTGTAAAACATTCTAGATGAAGCCTTTAATAATGGCATATTTACAAAGGATTCAAAAGATCACCTAATACCCAAAAATGGCTTGTATCTATTTAATTCCTAAATACACAAGGACCCTAAACCCCGCTCCCTCTGGCCGCCCCATTGTCTCGGGTTATGGCAATCATTGCGAAACTATTGGCAAATTTTGGGATTTTCACCTCAAGCCCTTGTTCTGCAACCTCCCTTCTTATGGAAAAGATACTGGAGATGTATTGAGGAAAATTGATGGAATACCCATTGATGATGGCATGTGGCTTGTCACCATGGACGTTGAATCTCTGTATACATCCATACACCACCATGATGGTGTCGCGCCACTGAGGGTCCAGTCGCCACAGAAGTACTGCACCTCACCCAGAGGTGTGGTATCCCACAACCAGGTAAGGTGGATGCACCCGACCAGAATCCAACACCCACACCCCACACACACCAGTAGTGTAGCAGAGCACCCTTTATGGCTCCCTGCTTGGAACAAGAAGAGTGCTGGGAGGTGGGCGGAGCGTAGTTTAGGAGGGAGAATCTGGGCTGAAGTGAGGTTGAGTCCCCTGAGAGGGAGGGAAGCAGAAGGACGTGTTCTGAGCTGCTCCTGACTTGCACCAGGAGTTGCCAGACGGCTTGGGACTAAAGAGAAGATTCTTCATAGGAAAGATTGGTTCTTCCAGAGACACGGTTGGAAAGTGTATATCATGGGTTTCGTTCCCCACTGACCACCGTCGGGTGGCGGAAGGAACCGGACTGGTTGCAAAGGGAACGGCCCCTAGCCTAGATTGCATTCCTTGGGGTGCCACTAGCAAGCTGATAGCTTCTGTACTTTATGAACCATCGCCCCTACCACAGTTAGTCCAACTGGAAAGGCGGCTATATAGAGTCACAGAAACGGTGAGGAGTTGTGTGAACAGAATTCGCAGCTGCTGGCCCAGAACAATAACTGTGAAGTGCTGGAGAGGAAGGAAGGCGGGAAAAGCAGCATATTGTTTGGAGACGGCCAGGAAAGACACACGCTGACAGGAAAAACTGGAAAGGTGCATTTCATCTTATCTGGAAGATGGCTGGACCCCTCACCTGGAGGACACAGCATTGAAGCAGGCCTCTGTGTGCACCAGACTGTGAGTAAAGCCTTTGGAACTGCATTCAACTGAGTCAATTGTTTGTTTTCCTGTGCCTCTCACCTGGCTCTGCTACATCTTCCTCTCTACACTACCTCACCATCTAACAAATCATCGCTACTGCCCTGGGACTACAGCTCTACCTGTGGAGAGCTTAAACATCTTTGCTGCACTGCAACATCTGTCCCAGAGAAGCAACACTGCAGCGCTGGTCATTCTGGCCAGAAACCACAGGTGGCGTCACAAATCACTACATAAACTTTATTCCCATTCAATTCTACCCCTTTTACATGACCGCCTGAGGCCACGGTCCGGGTCACAGCCACTGTGACATTTCCCATTGAAGTTAACGGGCCCGGTGCTGAGTATCCCACGGCCTCTGGGGCGCGTCAATGGTATACAAGCAGTCAAAACCTTCTTACAAATGTCTAATCAAAATGTGGATTCATCCAGTTTCTCCTCAACCTCCTAAAATTTGCATTAGAACATAATTTTTTGTATTTAAGGAAGGTATTTACTTACAGCAGCAAGGTACTGCGATGGGGGCGGCGTTTACATCATCATATGCAAATTTATTTTTTAGCATGTGGGAGAGAGCCTTATTTTTCACCAAACTAGTAGCATTTACCGAGAGAGTCCTGTTCTGGGTCCACTATATAGATGATATACTACTTCTTTGGCAAGGCCCAGAACAGGATCTTCTCCAATTTGTGGATATCCTGAATGAGAACAATATGAACATAAAATTGACTTGTAAACGTAGCCAAACTGAAATTGATTTCTTGGACATTTTGATCGCCAGAAGTGATGATGGTTTTCTAGAAACCAATATCTTTCAAAAGGAAACTGCAGTTAACTCACTTCTTCACGCCAAATCCTCACACCCACAGCCACTCATTAACAGCATACCAACTGGGCAGTTTCTGAGGGCCAGAAGGGTCTGCTCAAATGATAAAACTTTCTTGAATAAGCCCCAGATTTAGGGAACGTGGCTACTCTAGAAGTATCAAAAGAGGTTTTAAAAGAGCATTGAGAACCAACAGAATGGACCTATTACAGCCGCGTGAAAAATTTAACAATCAATCTATGGGAAGATTCATCTCCACATGCAGCCATAAATGGCAAGAAGTGAGAAATGCTGTAGAGAAATATTGTTCGATACTACAAATGGATCAAACTATTTGTAAGTACATATCTACAGTAAACAATCATCGATTACCTACAGGCGATCTTCAAACCTAAAAGACCAAATGGTTCGTAACTATTATCCTGGATCACAATTGGCAAAGGCTTTTGGATCTAAGGGACAAAAATGAGTATTGTACCCATGTGGAACCTGTATGGCCTGCCTTAACATACTTTATGCCACTAACTTTGAGTCCAGTAATGGTAAGAAAATTTTTGAAATCACTCAACACATAACGTGATACTTTAGGGGTAATGTACTATGCCACATGCCCCTGCCCTAAGATTTATATAGGGTTAACGTCCAGACCACTAAAAGTGAAAGTCAGAGTGCTTTTCCAGGATATCCTCAATGCTCGTAACTTAAATAACTTGACAATATTAAAGCCGATTTCGAAGCACTTTTAAATTTTTCACAGTTGTGATGCTGGATCTTTGAGGAAGGTATTGATAGGGTACATATTGACTAAAGAGGAGGAAATTGGAGGAAAAAATCTCGATCAATTAGAGGCCCGATGGATCTCCAGAATTGGATCCATCCAACCTTTGTTTTTCAATGAGGTTTTAAGTTTTGTTCCTTTTCTGTAGTTGTGCTATCTTTTAATTGTTATTTTATTATGATTTTAATTTTTTCTCTTTACTTTTAGAAATCATGCATGTACTTACCTTCGCGAATCTGAAATGTGGCGGCTTTCCACTGATTGATTTCTTTTGTTTTTGGATGGTGTTCATAATACTCTAAAAGACTAGAGAATTTGAAGATTAAGAGGGACCTTAACATTTAAAGGACATTTATTATCTCTTATTTTTTCTTTTTTTATTTATTTTCCCTTTCTAATTTTTTTATGTATATATACTTTTACATGTTTTCCACTTTTATTTTTGCCTTTTTTGCACTAATGTACTTTATCATCCTATTTATTTTTGGAGCAATTTTTGTGTAATTTTAATCTAATTTTTGTATAATATAATTCCTTTGCAATAATACAATTTATTATGTAATGTTAATACAACTTTCTTCCAACTGCACCTTCAACCCAATCCCACCTCTTCCCTCCCTAATACTCCCCTCTTTTGAAATTCACTCTGTCTGCATCTACTCCAACCTCCAAGTAGCCGTCATATACTGACCTCCAGGCCCGACCACTGCCTTCATTGACCAATTCTCTACCTGGCTTCTTCATTTTCTTTCAACTGACACCCCCACTATCATCATGGGTGACTTCAACATCCCCACTGATACCCTTCAGTCAGCAGCCTCCAAACTCCTGTCCCTTACTTCATCCTTTGGACTTACTCAGTGCTCCTCCTCAGCCACCCACACAGATGGACACACATTAGACCTGGTCTTCACCCATCTCTGCTCTCTTTCTAACTTCACCAACTCCCCTCTCCCTCTATCTGACCATCATCTACTCACTTTCTCATCCCTGTCCTCCTCACCTGGCACCCTTGTCCAGCACCACTTTTAGCGGTCTGGACGTTAACCCTATATAAATCTTAGGGCAGGGACATGTGGCATAGTAAATTACCACTAGTCCAGCAACACGCACACCCCCCGCAGAAACTTTGCACACCTAGACACCCACGCGCTCTCTGACTCTATTCTGCCACTGGCATCCATATCCTCACTCCATGACACAGACGGTGCCACTGCTTTCTACAATGCCACTCTCGCATCAGCTATTGACACGGTTGCCCCTCTCGTTCATGGCAGAATGCGACGTATCAGACAACCCTGGCACAGTAATACCACTAAAAAGCTCCGGCAAGTGTCCAGGATTGCAGAGTGGCGCTGGAAGAAAACAAATTCACAAGATGACTTCACCACATTCAAACAGGCAACACTCGATTTCAAATCTGCCCTCACCTCTGCTATACAGGCCTACTTCACAACCCTCGTATCTTCCCTATCTTACTACCAAAAACAGTTATTCAAAACTAACTCCCTCCTCCACCCACCACTGCCTCCTCAAACCTCCCTCATCTCTGCCGAGGACTTTGCCACACACTTCAAAAACAAGATTGACCAAACAAGGCAAGTCTTCATCACTCAACCACCACAACCCCTTTGTATACCAGACCAATGCCCAGACCCCATAACCTCAATCTCCAGCATCACTGAAGGGGAGCTTAGTCATCTCTTCTCCAAATCGCACCTCACAACCTGTGCACTTGACCCCATCCCATCCCACCTCCTCCCCAACCTCACCACCACACTTATCCCATCCCTAACCCACCTCTTCAACCTATCACTAACGTCCGGTACCTTCCCTTCTCCTTTCAAGCATGCCACAATCACGCCTATCCTTAAAAAGCCAACCCTCGACCCAACCGCTATGTCCAGCTATTGTCCAATATCATTGCTTCCATTCGCTTCCAAACTCCTGGAACAGCACGTCCACGCTGAACTTTCCTCCCACCTATCATCTAACTTGCTCTTTGACAATCTACAGTCTGGTTTCCGCCCCCATCACTCCACTGAGACAGCCCTGACCAAAATTACTAACGACCTACTTACAGCCAAATCAAATGGACAATACTCTATACTCCTGCTTCTAGACCTATCCTCTGCATTTGACACAGGATCGTTATTTCTATGTTACTATTTGACAGTATATTTTGTTTCTCCCATTGCTATGGTTCCGCCCACAATTGGTGACATATTTTCGGGGCGGATACCAGTGCAGCAACGAGCTGGCATACAATTGCGCAAGCACTGACCATGTTAAGATCTGCGCTTAGGGGATGATTATACTGCGCAGGCGCCTACTCTGTGGAGGTCGGCGAGCCAGGCACTTTGAAAGCACGCACTCTATTACTTCCGGGTTTTCCAGGTATCATTTCCTGTCCACGTGTGCGCTGTGTACGTACTATCCTGGGTTTTCCAATGGATTTGCTGCCGCCTCCAGGACATGTGACTGATGAGGTAATAGTGCAGCTGCACAATATTTGTTGCCCCTGACGAAGCCACCTAGTTATGGCGAACACGCGTCGAGCATCTCCACAAGCTCCCCCAGCCACTGATATCCCCATGTGACGGCATTAGCTTTCTTTTTTTGGGGGATGGGTACTTTTTCAGCCTAATCGGCTTCTTGCATCTACAACTCTGGTGATACTTTATTGACCTTTTGGTAGTGTCTCTCTGTCCCCTTCTGATGGTGTACTCTGCTTTATTTATGGCGATCTGAGGTATTGGGACCATTTATCAATGCTATATTATAATGATCCATATTTACATATAGGGGACAGATGAATTATTGTTATAATAATCTTGAGGTTGAATTATGCCAAGTGCCCATTGCATGTGTGTACATCTGTTATACTCAAGGCTTTATTGATTTATAAGATATTGAATACTATATACAGCTTTTGTGCAATATTGAGTCTTGGGGGAGCTATTTAGCTTTATTGTGTGCTAAATAGGGTATGGTTATTGTCATTTTTTGTGACTCTTAAATGTTTTTAATTTTGGTTTTGTCTTTTTGTATCTAATAAACTTATATTTAATCTATTTGGGTGATCCTGGTTTAAGTCTGTAGCTTTTTCTCCTAAATTTACATTTGACACAGTTGACCACTGCCTCCTACTACAGATCCTCTCCTCCTTCGGCATCATAGGCCTTGCCCTATCCTGGATCTATTCATACCTTTCCAACCACACATTCAGCGTCTCCCACTCCCACACCACCTCCTCATCCCACCCTCTCTCTGTTGGAGTCCCCCAAGGCTCTGTTTTAGGACCCCTACTCTTCTCAATCTATACACTTGTTCTGGGGCAACTCAAAGTCCCACAGATTCCACTACCACCTTTATGCTGTCGACACTCAGATCTACCTCTCTGGCCCAGACGTCACCTCTCTGCTGTCCAGAATCCCAGAGTGTCTATCAGCCATATCCTCCTTCTTCTCCTCTCGCTTCCTCAAACTCAATGTAGACAAATCTGAACTCATCTCACAGATCTTCCTTACCCGACCTAGCTATAACAATTAATGACATCACACTTTCCCCAGTACCAGAAGTCTGCTGCCTTGGAGTAACCTTTGACTCTGCCCTGTCCTTCAAACCGCACATCCAAGCTCTTTCTACCTCCTGTCGCCTCCAGCTCAAAAATATTTCCAGAATCCGTCCTTTCCTCAACCCTCAATCTTCTAAAATGCTTGTGCATGCCCTCATCATCTCCCACCTCGACTACTGCAACATCCTTTTCTGTCCATCCTTAACTCTGCCGCCTGACTAATTCATCTCTCTCCTCGCTACTCCTCTCTGCAAATCTCTTCACTGGCTCCCATTCCCTCAGCATATCCAGTTCAAATTACTAATACTGACCTACAAGGCCATCTATTACCTGTCTCCCCCATATGTCTCTGAACTAATCTCCCGATACCTTCCCTCACGTAATCTCCGGTCCTCCCAAGACCTCCTTCTCTCCTCCACACTTATTCGCTCCTCACCCAACCGCCTCCAAGACTTTGCCCGTATAGCCCCTATTCTCTGGAATTCTTTGCCCCAACAAGTCCGACTATGAACCACATTTGGATCCTTCAGATGGAACCTGAAAACCCACCTCTTCAAGAAAGCCTACAGCCTGCAATGACCCCGCTACCTCCTTCTCTCTCACCACTACCGGTGATATCACCTCAACCAACACCGGAACTGCTGCAACCCATCAACCTACTGTCTCCTTCCCCACCATCCTGTAGCATGTAAGCCCAAAAGGGCAGGGTCCTCTCTCCCCTCTGTATCAGTCTGTCATTGTTAGTTTGTTTACTGTAAGTGATATCTGTAATTTGTATGTAACCCCTTCTCATGTACTGCACGATGGAATCAATAGTGCTATATAAATAAATAATAATAATAATAATTTCACTTTTCAGCAAAAATGCCCTAATTTTCACTATACAACACCACCTTTCCAATTAGTGCTATGCAATTCCATTGCATTTATGTAATCTGGCCGTTTAATATAACCCTTAACTTATTTTCATACCTTGTAGTTTTTCTATTAAGCATTCAATGTAATGTCAAACTCACACAATGCACATTTCACTTTAATTTTTATTCCCCTCTTCCTTCCAACAAACCACTCCTTTTTTTCCTTATATCTCCCTCACTCCCCCGACACTCCATCCATCAGCATGCTGCCAAACTCTAAAAGGTTGGTGGTGTGCGCTTCGGTTCACTTACTGCTACATCGTCACCCAAGCAAAGCATCTATAGTTAGTTGCTACCTGCTCCTCCTCTTGCTCTGACACAGTGATGTCAGTGAGGCTACACGGAGTCCCCTGGCTGACCTAAGGTGAGCTAATGAGCATGGGAAAAAATGCAGAAACTTTCCCACGCTCATTAGTTCATCTCCGGGCAGCCAGGGAGGCTGTGCAGAGATTAAATAATTTATTCTGTCAGTGGTTTACAGAGGGGTTGGCCGCATTAGCATCGGTCCCCTTTGTAAACCAGTTAACCCCTTCTGATGGATTGCAGCGGGGGATGTGACTGAGCAGCGGAGAGGTAAGGATATTTTTGCTTTATTGTTTTATTTTTGTTACAGGTCGATGGTTTAGTTTTGGATTAGCAGAGGAATAAATCTTGTCAAAAACTAAGTGTCTTTATTTCATTAAAATAATTTTTCATTAATGTCTGTGTGTGCTTTTTAACCATTTAATAGTCTAGGGTTAGTAATGGATAAGTGTCTAATTGACACCTCACCATTATTAATTGGCTTAACGTCACCTTCTAATAGCAAGGTGACATTAACCCCTTCTTATTAACCCATTAGCCTCCGCTACTGGGCAATAGGAATAGAGAGGATAAGTGCCAGAAGAGGCGCATCTTATAGATGCGCCTTTTCTGGGGCGTCTGGGGCCAGATTTTTGTAGCCGGGGGGGCAAAAACAATGGTCCCTCTCAAGGCTATTAAAATCTGCCCTCACTCACCTGCTTTACCTCTCTGGTTGCGATTTACCGCGGGAGCCCATGCATTTTTTTACAATGAATTAACCCCTTAATTTAACATCTAGATATACCAAATTTTACACAGAAACCCTAATCTAATTATTAGTCAGGGACGTATATAAAAACTAAATGAAATGAAAGGGTTTACTGTATGTAAACCATGTGTCATTTCATGTCGGGTTTTGTATTGATTTTACAGAAGCCGGCAATTGGTTTAGCGGCTATTCTGCTATGCAGAACTCTATGAAATATAAATTTATATATATATATATATGTCTCAATGACATGTATATATATATATATATATATACACATGTATTCTATTCTATGTATATCTATTCTTTTGTTTCTTTATTAAACATGTCAGTGTGGTTTTACTGTCTCGCAAAATGAATTGCCGCTTTTGTTAAAGGACACCAGGTGCGTATTTCTCGCAAGTCACACGTCTGGTCCGTGTGTAAACCGTATTTTTTGTGCCCCCATTAGACTTACATTGACGTATTTCGGCCGGAATACGCTGACAATCACAGCATGCTGCGATTGTCTCGGCCCGTAAAATACTGCCGAGAAATATACGGCTGTTGGGAGCTGCCCCATAGAGAATCATTGGTCCGTGTTTAGTGCAATGTTTTTATGCCTCTCACTCATCTGTATTTCTCTCTAGTGTGACGCTGGCCTCACCTGAATCTTCGGATTATAGTTAGCCCACTGTGATGGTTAAAAGTGTGCAAATCGGGGGAGTCACATGGACGGCCCGGGTCGTAGCACACAGTATAACTTTTACTTAAGAACAGAAACTGTCGCCCAATGTTTTTCACTATACCCAAATGAAAAATGCAAAGCATTAGGGATTCATTTGAGTTTTAATTATGCAGAGTTATGTAAAATATTTCCATAATATAAAAAATTGTGTGTAATCAGCCCATTGCACTTACCTGTTCCATTTGTAAATTCTCCATCATTACACTGTACACATTCAAAGCAGCAGGATAGTTTTCCAGCCCCCGGTGACTGTCTGTAGCCCGGAGAACACGGATCTGTGCATAAAGATCGAGGAGTCTGCAAATTCATATATAAAAAAGATTTATAAAACTTATAAAACATAAACAGAGAAAATGTCCTGTATTATGTTGTGAATGTATGAAGAAAATATTCAAACATTTATTTTATCGCTTTGTAATTTTGTTACTTGACTTTTCCTTTTCTGTCACTCTCACACACCTTAGTGCACCGCCATAAAGTTATTTTGTTTTTATATTGATTTACCTATAATGTTTATAGAAAAAAAGACATTGGCCCGGATTCACCTAAGCTTTTACATAAAAAAGAAGCGCAAAAGCTGTGGAAAACTCACAAAATGTTGTCCAATTCGGAGTTGCACCAAAATTTTGCATCTTTTGGCGTTTTCATTCCAGTTTCTCTCAGCTCTGCCCAATTGGGAATAAATCTTGTTTAATTACCTCATTTTGACAGCTTTTTTTAATTTGACAATGGAAAAAAACTCAGACCCTGATACATCAAAGCAATTTTCCCAGAATTCTGTTTTCAATTGCTTTAAAAAGTCACAAATAGTGATGAGCAAGGAATAAAATGCTCGGGTGCTCATTGCTCGGATTGATCAAATTGGAATAGTCGGGTACTCGACACGAGCAATGAGCCAAATGTAAGTCTATGGAAAATTGAGTATTTTTACCAGGGTCCTATTAAAGTCTAAAAAACATCTAAAAATTATGGAAACAGTGCTCAAATTACATGGAGACATCATGGGGAAGACCCCTGGAAGCAGTTCTGACTCCCAGGTCACAGCTGTGAACAGTGTTGTCAGTCTTGCGCCATTTTTACAGGCGCACAAGAAAACATAGAAAAATGAAACTAAAACGGATCGCCGTGAATAATGATTTCCCAGTAAGTGCAGGTCAACAGCAATTCCTGATTTCAGCCTAACCGCCATTCCAGAAAAAATGCAAAACATTATGTGTCCAAACCACAGGTGCTGTAGCTTGCTTAACAGCTCTGCAGCCATTCTCAGACCCAGTATGGATTCAACAAGATTCGAGTTGATAAAGGGTACAGTTTCACCGGATAACACGTATATATGTTGCATAGTTTACACATTAAAAACCTATGTGTATCGATCAGGAGGCAGGCTCAGACGGTCTCAGGCGCAGTATGGATTAGACCAGATTGTACAAAGTTGAGATAGGGTACATTATCACTGGATAGCAGGTATATAGAGCATAGTTTAAACATTTAAAACTGCATGTTCTCTGCATGGATTACACAACAATCTAAAAACTAGAAAAAAGGAAATGTATTTCAAGCATACACCATGATACACTTTTGGTGGTATTTTTAAATCTTCATTTATATTTCTGTCTCAGTAAGACAGCCCAGACTCTCTGCAATAGGAAATTAGATGCATACAATTATTTACCTAAAGTCTAGTGATTGCAGAAATCTACGAATTACTATTCACGGGAACAACTTCAGTCACAATTCTCAGAGGCGATGCTGACCCTCAATTAATTAGTGTGTGGACACAGCAAAAACCTTTCTTTGTGAAGAAAGTGTTGCTGTGTCGCAGTACCGTTGATCCCATTGCCTTTACTCATATCCATCCAATTTTGATCACAGGGAGAGATGTAAACATGGTGCTCACTGCCTATCAAGATCTGTCACGTAACTTTGGAGTGCAAAACACAGAAGCCACAGGCCATAGGCGATTCAATTGGATTGGCATTAGAGGGAGGGCACATTTAAAAATGTGCGCTGGAATGTCACACGTCTGTGGGTAGGAAAACTGTTAAAGCTGATGAGAAACCACCACTGCATCTCATTGTGAGTCGATGTCCATAAGAAATGGAAACCATTGATCATCTGAAGCTGGATCCCGGCCAGCGGGACAGGGCATAGCTACGTCTTAACCATCATCTTCTATCAGTTCACCAAATTTGAAGTGCCAGTCCCAGTGATGGATTTGACAGTCCAGACTACACAGCAAAGGAGAAGGGAGAGGTAAACATTGCAAATGCTGGGGCCCTGCCCAAGCAAGGGGGGCCCACTCATGGGCGTCGGCACTGGCACTGGGCCACTCATAGTATGGCGGTGTGTCTGACGGCGGGTGTGCACCACCACCGTCAGAGACATTTGATTGCACTATGAGGGACCCTGTGCCAGTGCCCGCGCCCACGAGTCGGCCCACCCACCTGTCCAGGGCAATGGCACTCGCACGGTTGCGTGCACTCAGTAGTGACCCCGGCCATTGGGGGGAGGAGGCTGCCCAGTTAGGGAGGTTTACAAAATGGCATATGTTGATGTGGTACATTCACCTGCTGCTAAAGGCGAAATTGGTCAAGTCCCAGGAACAGGCGGACCAAAGAAAACAATTTTTCTGGCAACCTATGTGTCATCAGGGTAAGGTGGGACAAAATCCTTGGAACTCCATGCATGGTTCATTTTAATGAAGGTTAGATCATCCACATTTTGGATTGACAGATGGGTCCTTTTTTCTGTCAGTATTGATCCAGCAGCACTGAAGACTCTTTCCAATAGCACACTTGCAGCTGGGCATGCGAGCTCCTGTAAGGCATATTGTGCCAATTCAGGCCAGGTGTCCAGTTTAGCTGCCCAATAGTTAAATGGGAATGACCTGTGAGGGAGAACATCGATATGGGAGGAAAAGTAGTTTGTAACCTTACTTGACAAGTGCTGTCTCCTGTCACTTTCAATCGATGCAGTATTACCAGTCGTGTGAGCGGGACTTGAAAAATCAGTACACAACATGGTCATGAAACCCCTGTCTCCAACGCCACTTCTGATGTGTCCACCACCAACACCGCTTCCAAGTTGCCCCCGGCCCCTACGGCTCGTGTGAGAACCATCACCGCTGCTGTGTGCTGGGAATGCCTCAACCAACCGGTTTACCAGAGCAGCTTGTTTGTTAGCCAATATTAGGTCAAGGTTCTCCTGTGGCATGATGTTTTGGAATTTGCCTTTATAGCGTGGATCCAGGATGCTGGCCAACCAGTAGTCATCATTGTTCATCATTTTGGCAATGCGGGGGTCCCTTTTTAGGATCTGCAAGGCATAATCTGACATGTGGGCCAATGTTCTCGGTGTCAATGATGCACTGCGAGTGCTGGGTGGAGGAGCACTTTCTGGCAAATCCACATCCCCCTGTCACGCACAAACTCTGTACCAGACCTTGCAAAGCCAACATTTTCTCTTGCCCCACGAGAAGCATTCCCCTCCCCTAAATAATCATCCCCATCATCATCCTCCTCCTCTTCCTCTTCTTCCTCCACCTTGTCCACGACAGTTCCCTGACCAGACAATGGCTGACTGTCATCAAGGCTTCCCTCCTCCTTTTTCTCCTCATCAACCTCGGCTGCAGACACCTGCTCCTTAATGTGCGTCAAAGTTTGCATGAGCAGACGCATAAGTGGGATGCTCATGCTTATGATGGCGTCGTCTGTGCTTACCAGCCGTGTGCATTCCTCAAAACACTGAAGGACTTTACAAAGGTCTTTCAGCTTCGACCACTGCTCAAATGTCAACTCCATGTCTGCCCTCAAAGTGCATGCCCGTGTATCCTCCCACAAATGCATTACGGCCTGCCTTTGTTCGCACAGCCGCTCAAGCATGTGCAGGGTGGAGTTCCACCTTGTTGCAACATCGATAATTAGGCAGTGCTTGGGAAGGTGGAGCAATCGCTGCAGCTTCTGCATACGACTGGAGTGTACCGGCGACCGGCGGATGTACGAGCACAGTCTTCGAACCTTAAGGAGCAGGCCTGTTAAATCCGGATAATTATTGAGGAAGCACTGCACCACCAGGTTCAAGGTGTGAGCCAAGCAAGGTATGTGTCTGAGTTTTGAAAGGGCTATGGCTGCCACAAAATTACGGCCGTTATCACTAACTACCTTGCCTGCCTCCAGATGTAGACTGCCCAGCCATGACTTAGATTGTCGCTGAAAGTAGTCGGCCAGTACCTCTGCGGTGTGTCTGTCGCCCAAACACATCATCTGCAACACAGACTGCTGATGCTTTCCACTAGCTGATCGATAGGGGGACACCTCGCTTGCAACACTGTCAACTGCGGATGCAGTGCTCGTGCGACTGCGGTCTGTGGAACAGCTTTCGCTTCTGGAGGAGGAAGAGGAGGGTCGAACACCTACAGCCAACTGTTTCCTATACCGTGGGCTAGGCAGCACTGCGCCACCACCGCTTTCCCCTGTGGACCCTGCATCCTCCACATTAACCCAGTGCGCAGTGATGGACACGTAACGGCCCTGGCCATGCCTACTGGACCATGCATCAGTTGTGAGGTGCACCTTTCCAATCACTGACAGCTTGAGTGCATGGACAATGTGGTCTTTCACATGAAGGTGGAGGGCTGGGATGGCTTTGCGAGAAAAGAAGTGGCAACTGGGTAGTGGGTAGTTCATAGCGTGGAACTGCGTAGGCCATTAGTTCGCGGAAAGCTGCGCTTTCAACCATCCGATAGGGCATCATCTCTAACGAGATTAGTTTGGCAATGTGGCTGTTCAAAGCCAGTGTACGTGGATGAGAGGATGAGTACTTTTTTGTCCTACTCATAGTCTCTGGTAGGGTGAGCTGGACTTGAGAGCTGGATATGGTGGAAGTAGCGGGACACATGGCGGACTGAGAGAGGGTTGATGATGGTGATGGAGTTGGTGTTCTTTCTGATTGCCTAGATTCAGTCTTTCGTTGCAATAACAGAGTGATTCCCTGACTGATTTGCCCTTGTGACAATAACTCAACATTTGCTGCTGGTGGTGTGCTAACCGGTGGACTTACAGTGGGGGAAACAATGTTGCGTTGCTGACTACCTTCTTTGGGAGCAGTAGCACATGTGGTATGTGAGTTTTGGTAGTCCATCCACGCTTGCAAGTGCATGGTGGTTAAATTTCTTAGCATGCAACTGGTATTCAAATTCCTCAGATTTTTCCCTCGGCTAAAGGTCTTTGCACACTTCTTACAGATTACCTTTGCCTGATCATTAGGATTTTGTTCAAAAAAGTGCCACACTGCACTCTTCCTACTAGGGAAGACAGTTTGAGGCCTTGCACGCTGTGCTTTTTTGACCGTCTGGCCAAGCTGTCCTGCAATTTTTGGGGTTTTTGTAACCCCTTTTTGGACTGCTCCGGGACTGCCAGATAACAACTGTTGCGATGTCGATGCCCGCTGCGGATGCTCCTCCTCCTCTTCTGAGCTATTGGCAGCGGCACACTCTACCCCCAATGGATGCCAATCTGGGTCAACAACTGGGTCATCCATCACCTCCTCTTAAATGTCATGTGCACCTTCCTCTGTGTCACCGTGTATGGTGATATAGTATGCGGGAGGGGGCAACTCAGTTTCATCAGGGTCAGATTCTGGCTCAGTATTCTGCGAGGACAATGTAGTGCTCTGAGTGAATGTACCAGCAGATAAATCTAGCAGTGGCTGTGCATCAGTGCACTCCATGTCAGATTCATCTTGGCCTGGGTAATTCACGATTTGACCCAGGCATGGTATGTGAAAACAGCTCCATGGAGTAATCTGTAGTGTGGCCTACCGCATCCTTCAATTTTGGTAGGGGTGAAGGACACAAGGAAAGGTGTGGTTCATGACCATGAGCCTCCAATGATGACTCAGTGCTTTTATTTTTTAAAACTTCAGAAGAGGAGGCGATAGAGCTGGAGGCTGAGTCAGCAATGTAAGACAAAGCTTGTTCTTGAAGCTCCGGCTTTAGAAGCGGTTTACCTACTCCCAGAAAAGGGAGCCTTCGAGGCCTTGTGGAGCCAGACGATGACGCAGCCTCAACACCTCCAGTATTAGGTGCTATTTTGCTTTTGCCACTACCAGCAGATCCACCACCAACACCATCATTACCAGCTGCCAACCCCCGCCCACTTCCACGGACTATTCCACCACACTTCCTCATTTTTTGGGAAAATGTATCCAAATTTACACCAACTCTCTGGTATTGTAAAACAAGGTACAAGGTGTATATAGTACTGTGTAGAATTGGAATGTCTCTACACTTCAGGACACTGTGGGATTCAGTCAGGCCCTGTTTATTTAACACCGCAATATGACAGGCAGATTCTCTATGCTGTTAGAAGGGTGTATAGAGGACTGTGGAGAATTGGAATGTCTCTACACTTCAGGACACTGTAGGATTCAGTCAGGCCCTGTTTATTTAACACCGCAATATGACAGGCAGATTCTCTATGCTGTTAGAAGGGTGTATAGAGGACTGTGTAGAATTGGAATGTCTCTACACTTCAGGACACTGTGGGATTCAGTCAGGCCCTGTTTATTTAACACCGCAATGTGACCGGCGGAAATTGCCTAGTGTATGACAAACTACAAGGTGTATATAGAACTGGGCAGAACTGGAATCTCCCTACAGTGTAGGTCTGTAAGAAGAGAACAACTCCTTGACTTATCCTTACAGAGTCACACACAGATAGCTTCACTGTGGCCGAGATAACAGCCGTTACACGGTACTGAGAGAGGAGCGTGCACGTACACCGCTGTCCAGTGTATGTAAAATTGTCAAGCTCTGTGTTTTAGTATACGGACTGAAACACACTGTCTCTCTGTAGTTTTGAATGTAATCAAACAGCAAATATACTAAACTGTTTGAAAACCAGACAAACCTATAAGGTGGACGTCTGTAAGAACGGAACAACTCCTCGACTTATACTTACAGAGTCACACAAAGATAGCTTCACTGTGGCAGTGATAACAGCCATTACATGGTACTGAGAGAGGAGCGTGCACTGTTATGAATGAGTCACCGAAGGAGGAAAAAACAAAAATACAAGCTAAGTCCAGAAAACCGGAGAGGTTGGTAGCTATCGGATTGCAGACCCCTGATCCTATCCACAACAACTAACAGTAGCCGTGGGGGGTTCCTACGATGCCCTAGACCCCTCGATCACAGCGGAGAACTAAATAGGCCTAAAGACAGAAAGGGAAATCTAAACTGCCCCAGAGCAGACCCCAAAGCAATAGGCAGCCCCCCACATATAATGACGGTGAAGCAAGATGAAAACACTAGCACAGAGAGAAAGATAGGTTGAACAAACGATGGGGCCCAAGCTAACTAAAAAGGACAGGATAGAAAAGCTGCTGTCTGCAATCCGTTGGCACGAACCAATCTTTCGGCATGAATATCGGATGCAGGGACCCAAGAATTATCCTCCTGGCCATAACCCTTCCATATTACCAAATACTGGAGTCTCCGTCTAGCCAGGCGAGAATCCAGTATCTTCTCAACCTCATATTCCACATTACCTTCTACCAATACCGGGTCAGGAGGTGCCACCACAGGAACTACTGGCTCAACAAACCTCTTTAACAGAGACTTATGAAACACGATATGGATCTTAAATGTAACAGGAAGAGCCAATCGAAAAGAGACTGGATTAAGAATCTCCAAAATCTTGTAAGGTCCAATAAATCTAGGTTTAAACTTTGGAGAAGCCACCTTCATAGCGATATTCTTTAATGACAACCAAACCATATCACCCACCTTAAACTGGGGACCAATGGTCCTATGCCGGTTTTAAAACCGCTGGGCCTTTTCCTGGGAGAGAGATAACTTATCCACCACTTGGTCCCAGATCTGGTGCATTCTCTCCACCACAGTGTCAACACCTGGGCAGGCAGAAGGCTCCACCTGCCCTGAAGAGAATCGAGGCTGAAACCCAAAGTTACAAAAAAAAGGTGACATCAAAGTGGCAGAACTAGCTCTATTATTTAAAGCAAATTCGGCCAAGGGCAAAAATGAAACCCAATCATCCTGATCAGCAGAAATAAAACATCTCAAATATGACTCCAAAGTCTGGTTTGTTCTCTCCGTCTGCCCATTGGTCTGAGGGTGAAACGTAGAGGAGAAGGACAACTGAATTCCCAGCTTGGAACAGAAAGTCCTCCAAAATCTAGACACAAACTGAACTCCTCTGTCAGATACAATGTTCTCAGAATTCCCGTGCAAGCGAACCACCTGTTGCAAAAACAAGGGCACCAACTCTGAGGAAGATGGAAACTTAGGGAGTGGTACAAGATGTACCATCTTAGAGAATCTATCACAAATCACCCAAATAACAGTCATTCTCTGAGAGACAGGCATATCAGAGATAAAATCCATTGAAATATGGGTCCATGGCCTCCTGGGCACCGGCAAAGGCATCAACAACCCACTAGAGCGAGAACAAGGTTTAGACCGGGAGCAAGTCCCACAGGACTGCACAAAATTCCTGACATCATGAGACAAGGCGGGCCACCAAAAAGACCGACTCACCAAATCTCTAGTGCCAAAAATACCTGGATGACCAGCCAATGCAGAGCAATGAACTTCAGACATCACTCTCTTCCTCCACTGGTCAGGAACATACAATTTTCCAATGGGACAACACTCAGGTTTGTCCTCCTGAAACTCTTCCAGAGCACGTCTCAAATCAGGCGAGATGGCAGAAAGAACTACCCCCTCACCTAAGATGGTAGCAGGCTTGGTCACAACAGGAGAATCCGCAAAGAAACTCCTAGAGAGGGCATCTGCCTTGACCTTCTTAGTGCCCGGAAGAAAAGAGAACACAAAATCAAAACGTGTGAAAAACAAGGCCCACCTAGGCTGTCTATGATTTAAGCGTTTGGCCGACTCCAGGTAAATCAAATTCTTGTGGTCAGTAAGGACCACGACTTGATGTTTAGCTCCCTCCAACCAATGTCTCCACTCCTCAAATGCCCATTTCATGGCTAACAGTTCCAGATTCCCCACATCATAGTTACGTTTGGATGAGGAGAACTTTCGGGAAAAGAAAGCACAGGGATTCATTTTAGATGTTACAGGATCTTTTTGGAACAAAACAGGTCCTGCACCAATCTCAGAAGCGTCCACCTCTACCTGAAACGGGAGTGAGACATCAGGTTGCCGCAAAACCGGAGCAGAAGTGAACCTTCGCTTCAGCTCCTGAAAAGAAGAAACAGCCTCCGGAGACCAATTCAGCACATCAGCACCCTTCTTAGTCAAATCATAGAATCATAGAATCATAGAATCATAGAATCGTAGAGTTGGAAGGGACCTCCTGGGCCATCTGGTCCAACCCCCTGCTCAAAGCAGGATTCGCTAAATCATCCCAGTCAGATGTCTGTCCAGCCTCTGTTTGAAGACTTCCATTGAAGGAGAACTCACCACTTCTCGTGGCAGCCTGTTCCACTCATTGATCACTCTAACTGTCAAAAAGTTTTTTCTAATATCTAATCTGTGTCTCCTCCCATTCAGTTTCATCCCATTGCTTCTAGTCTTTCCTTGTGCAAATGAGAATAAAGTTGATCCTTCTACAATGTGACAGCCCTTTAGATATTTGTAGACAGCTATTAAGTCTCCTCTCAGTCTTCTCTTTTGCAAACTAAACATTCCCAAATCCTGCAACCTTTCCTCATAAGACAGGGTTTGCAGACCGGTCACCATTCTGGTCGCTCTTTTCTGAACTTGCTCCAGTTTGTTGATGTCTTTTTTAAAATGTGGTGCCCAAAACTGGACACAATATTCCAGATGAGGTCTGGCCAAATCAGTCAATGGTTTGGCAATACCAGAAAAATTAGCTTTAAATTTACGATAAAAATTAGCAAAACCCAAAAATTTCTGGAGGGCCTTCAAAGAAGTGGGCTGAACTCAATCATAAATGGCCTGTACCTTGGCCGGGTCCATTTCAGTAGTTGACGGAGACAAAATAAATCCCAAAAATTAAATCCTCTGTACACCAAAAAGGCATTTTGATCCCTTGACATACAGGGAATTCTCCCTCAAAATCCGGAACACAGTCCGAACATGTTTCACATGAGAGTCCCAATCCTTGGAAAAGATCAAAATATCATCCAGATAGATGATCAAAAATTTATCCACAAAGTCTCGGAAAATATCATTCATGAAGCACTGGAAGACAGAAGGGGCATTAGTGAGCCCAAAAGGCATCACCAGGTACTCCAAATGTCCCTCCGGAGTATTAAACGCCATCTTCCATTCATCCTCATGCTTAATGCGAATAAGATTATACGCCCCCCTGAGGTCAAGCTTTGTAAACCAGCAAGCACCTTTAACTCTGGAGAATAGATCAGAAATCAGGGGTAACGGATACTGATAATTAACAGTAATTTTGTTGAGGGAACGATAGTCAATACAAGGCCTTAATGACCCATCTTTCTTAGCCACGAAAAAAACCCAGCACCTAAGGGTGAAGAGGATGGTCTAATATGACCCTTCTCCAACGACTCCTTAATATAGGATCACATAGCCTCGTGTTCGGGTACAGATAAATTGAAAAGTCGACCCTTGGGAAATTTACAACCATGGCTCAGCTCAATTGCACAGTCATAACTCCTATGAGAAGGCAAAGACGCAGACTCATTCTCACTAAATACATCATAATAATCAGCCAAATAGTCAGGAACATTATGCGACTGGGGAGAGGTGGAGAAAACAGGAGCATCACTAAGGGCACACCGACAACCCCAACTCACCACAGACACAGATTTCCAATCCAAAACTGGATTATGGATATGCAACCAGGGAAACCCCAGAATGATGGTATCATGCAAATTATGCAACACCAAAAATCTGCAATTTTCTTGATGGTCTGTGGCGACCTGCATTACCACCTGGGTCCAAAACTGAGGATTATTCTTCGCCAAAGGAGTAGCATCAATACCCCTCAAAGGGATAGACGTCCGCAGAGGTGTCATAGGAAACCCACAACGTTTAGCAAAATCCAAGTCCATCAGGTTCAGAGCTGCTCCCGAATCCACAAAAGCCTTAGCGGAAAATGTGGACAGGGAGCAGATCAGAGTAATTGCCAGAAGAAACTTAGGTTGAACACCACCCACAGCAAATGTGTGTGCAAAACGTTTCTCTTGATTAGGGCAGACAGAAATAATATGCGAGGCATCACCACAGAAGAAACACAGCTTATTATGCCTTCTGAACTCCTGACGTTGCACCCTAGACAAAACTCTATCACATTGCATAGGTTCAGACATTTGTTCAACAGGTGGCAACACCTCTCGTACGGTTTTGCGTTCGCGCAAACACCGATCAACCTGAATGGCTAATGACATAGAATCGTCCAGACCAGAGGGAACAGGAAATCCCACCATAGTATCTTTTACGGTTTCTGACAAACCCTTCCGAAAGAGAGCTGCCAAGGCACCATCATTCCAGGTAGTAAGGACCGCCCACTTTTGGAATTTTTGACAGTACAACTCTGCAGAATCCCGACCCTGGCTCAATGCCAACAGGGCCTTTTCAGCCTGATCAATAGCATTAGGTTCATCATGCAACAACCCCAAGGCCTGAAAAAATGCATTCACATCAGTCAGAATAGGATCATCAGGTTTCAAAGAAAACGCCCAATCCTGGGGATCGCCACGCAGCAAAGAGATGACAATTTTAACCTGCTGCGCGGAGCTCCCCGATGATTTAGGCTTCAAGGCAAAAAATAATTTACAATTATTCTTAAAATTCAGAAATTTAGACCGATCCCCAAAAAACACATCAGGAGTAGGGATCTTTGGTTCAGCAGCATGTGAATGAGCAAGATAGGCGGAAATTCCCCGCACTTCAGCAGTGAGCTGCTCCACATGATCAGACAATTGCTTAATCTCCATTGAGAAAAAATTCCTCCTACGGCCCCAGAGAAATAGAGGAAAAAATATACACACAGAAAAAAAAAAATTCTGACACTTTTCTTTTTTTTTCTTTTTACAATTCTTTCCTGCTATTGAGTACCCTAGAATCTGCTGTATGGCTGGTGATTCTGTTATGAATGAGAAAACAGCTGCACTCTTGGAAATTTTGATTTTCAATGCAAAAAATTTTTTATTATTGAAGGCACCACAGGGGGAATAGTGCGTTGAGGTAACGTTTTGACCCTATGTCGGGTCTTTTTCAAACCTCACTAGAAGAGACACATACAAAGATAGACATTAGGATATATACAGTGATAATCACAAAAATGTACAAACTCTGTAGAGGTTTAAACAGATATACATATTTACACAATTACATATTTACAATATGTACAAAATCATCATATACAGGATCATTGTGTGCAAAATCATTGTAGAACAAAATTGTACAAATCAATCAGTTAGCCCATTGGATGTTGGAGTTAGATCCAGTAATTATTGATTGAAGCAGCTGTGGAGCTGGGTTACGGCGAGGCCGGCATAATGGAGCAAATCACATAAATGCAACATAATCAGGCAGTGCAAGCATGGAGACTGACCTTAAAGCACAAGGGAAAAAGAAGCAATCACGGCAGTATGAATGTGCAGGAGGGGCTGAAAAAAGATGAAAAAAAAACAAAAAAACAAGAGATTTGGACCAGTATAGGACACTGCAGTAGGGAAAAGAAAGGGGGTAGGAGGACAGAGGAGAGGCATACCTAAAGTGCCATATGTAGAAGCCCGGTGTGGCAGGGACCAGGCAGAGGTCCTAAGATGAGCTGAGTGGACAGGTAATGCAAGAGTTAACAGCTTGAAAGCATTCTAAAGTAGCTCACAGTGCAGCAATGCTGCAGGGCATACCTGGAAGCGTGGGGCAGCAAGCACCATCTGTGGTGTAGTGTGCAGGCATTGGTGGTCAGTGGGTTAAAGTAGTCTGGAGACCTGAAGTCAGTGGGAGTGTCTGAGGGGTGCTACCGTGTGGGAAACATCAGTGGTGTGTACTGAAGCGAGGCTTGTAGAGCTGTTGGTGGGGGCGCCTGCGCTGTGTGCTGAAGGTAGAAACTACAAGGAGAAGACAAGACATAAACAAAAGTGTGCCTGGTGTCTGCATAGTGGCACTGGGGGAAGGGAGGGGGGAGAGAAAGAGGAAGGAGTGTCAGGCTGAGCCATGGAGAAAGAGGGAGGAGGAGAGAGTAAAGAAGGAGGGCACAACACAAGGAGGGAGAAGAGGTAGGGAGATGGAACAGAAGTAATAGAGGAGTGGGAGGAGAACATAAAAAGAAGGAATTAATGAATGAGGTGAAAAAAATGGATCAAAGGGATTGACAAGGAAATAAAATAGAATGTAATAAATCGAAAAAATGATAAATGAAAAACGGGAAATAAAAATGAAAAATTGCTGAAGAAATTGAAAGAAACAAAGAAAAAAATGAAGAAAAAAATAAAAAATAATAAAGAAATAGAAAAAATTATAAAATAAATAAATAATAATAACCATAAATTGAAATGGTAATAGGACAAATGGGAAAAAAAAAGGGATTAGAAAAATATCAGTACTTACCCCGATGGGTGTAAAATGTAAGGGTCAAGGCACCTGAAAAATTAGGGAGAGTCAGTGTACAGAGGAAGCGAAGGTCAGCATGCTATACACAGACCTGCGAATATAAAGTTCACATTTTACATATGCAAAAGAAGCAGACAACAAGCAGGCAAGCAAGAAACCAGTGCTATTACTTATTTAAGAACCATATCTAGTTCCCTGTTAAGGCCCATGGGAGATAAGGTCTGTAAGGTATAAATCCAAAAGGATTCCCTTTCTCTTAGGCGTTTAATGTGGTCACCACCCCGTCGTGATTTTTCGACCTGTTCCAATATTTGGAAGCGTAATTGAGGAACCGAGTGGTTAGTGGCTGTGAAGTGATGGGGAAGAGGAAGCCATGTCTTTTTGCATCTAATGGTCGATTTGTGGCTTGCTATACGGTCACCGATGTGTTGTGTCGTTTCACCGACATAAAGTAAACCACATGGGCATTTTACCACATATACAACGTTGTTGGACTCACAGGTGAAGAAACCTTTTATGGTATACTGTTTGCCAGAATGTGGGTGGGTGATAGTGCTAGATTTAATAACATTCGAGCAGCATGCACATCCCAAACAGGGAAATGTGCCATTTCTCTCAGTGTTGAGGAAAGTTTGTCTGGGGACCCGGGTAAAACTGCCCAAGTCGACTTTAACGATCCTGTCTCGAATATTGTGAGCTCTTCTTTTGCACATTAATGGTGGAGTCTTAAATGCCTCGACCTGCGGATATGACCGTGCAAGCATTGGGCAGTGTTTTTGATGATGTTATAGACTTTAGGCATGATGGGGTGGTGGGTGTGGACGAAGGGAATACGTTCAGGTTTGGATTGAACAGATTGTTCAGGTACCGGGTTGAGAGCCAAAGTTTTTTCTTTATTGAGGAGATTTTGAGGGTAATGGCGAGCCGAAAATGTTTTTGACATTTCATCGAGACGTTCCGGCAGAAGCTGTGGGTTTGATACTATGTGTGTCACACGTTTAAACTGTGAGCGGGGCAAGCTATGTTTGATGGAAGTAGAATGGCAACTGTCGTAGTGTAGTAAACTGTTGGAGTCAGTGGGCTTTGAAAAGATGTCAGTGGAGAGGTGACCACTGGCTTCTCTTATGACAAAGGTGTCAAGAAATGAAATTTGTGATGAGCTACAGTGAACTGGAGTTCAGGGTGAATAGAGTTGAGGTATTCAGTGAAGGCGACCAGGGTGTCATGAGGACCTGTCCATAGACAAAAAAATATCGTCTATGAAGCAAAGTCAACAGATGTTATGCTGTCTAAATAGGGCGTCTTCGTAGATGAAAGCACGTTCGAAGGCGTCCATATATATGTTAGCGTACGCAGGCGCTACATTTGCGCCCATTGCGTTGCCTTGAATCTGTAGGAAGAATTGGTCACCGAAAAGGAAAAAATTCTCGTGCAAAATCAGAGCTAGAAAATCAAGACACATTTGTTGAGAATTTCTAGTGAGGTCAGACTGCTCAAGGAGGTCACCAACTGCTTTTATACCTAGATCATGCTGGATAGAGGTATAGAGGCTTTTATCGTCAAAGGTGACGAGGAGACACTCAGAAGGGATAGGAGGTAGCTGTTTCAGAGTTTGAAGAAAGTGACCCGTGTCGAGAACAAATGACCTCATGGTTTTAGTGAATGGCGTAAGTACATTTTCAAGAAAAATAGAGACGGGGGCCAAGATAGAATCGGTGGAAGCGACAATTGGTCTGCCAGGGGGATTGGTGAGGGATTTGTGTATTTTGGGAAGAGTATAGATGACAGGGGGTCACAGGATGCTGATTAGAAAAAAATGTGACTGTCTTAGAGTCAATGGTGTTAAGTAATAAGTATTTCCTCAAGAGTATGTCAATTTTATTCCTAATACCTATGGTAAGGTCAGAGGGAATTTTCTTGTAGGTGGATGTATCAGATAGTTGCCTGAGAATTTCGGCGATATAATCTGTGGTGTTCTGTATAACAATAGCCCCACCCTTGTCCGCTGGTTTTATAACGATTTTCTTGTTATTTTTAAGGGACAGAAGGGCCTGCTTCTCAAGGGGGGAGAAATTGCTATAGGTCGGTAAATGCCCAGAATGATGTTGGTCGAGGAGCATCTTGATCTCCTTATGAACAAGATCAACATAGGCCTCAGTGGCATGGTAGTTTTGAGGGGGGTTGAAGTTACTCTTATTCCGTAGACCAAAGTTAATGATACTTAATTCAGGAATGGGGTTCTCCACTGGTGCAAAAACCCTATTCCTGGTTGAGTCTTGAGGAGATCCAAAGTGGGTCTTGAGCCGCAGGTTGCGGTAAAAGAATTGTAGGTCTTGGGACAACCTGAATTTGTCCCATGGGGGTGTTGGACAGAAGGACAAGCCTCGCTGGAGGACAGCCAATTCAGCGGGGTCGAGCATGTAGGAAGAAATGTTCACCACCGAGTTGGGGGCCTTACCTGAGACCTCGTAGTCATGCGGTCTGCGTTGTTTCCGGGCGGCCCTCCGAATCGGTCTCCTCTGGGTCGGGTATTGGTTCCCGTATTTTGGCGCTTTGCTAAAAAACGATTTTGTGAGTAGCTGTTGGTGGAACTGTCGCTGTCGGTGCTGAGTGATCCCTGGCGATGATATCCAGGTGTTCGTCTGTTGCTGGAGGTAGCAGAGTCGTTCCATCGATATACCCGACCTAGAGAGTAATCCTTGGAGTCTCTATGAAACTTAGAACGTTTCTTGTCTTGTAGGTATTTACGATGCTCTTCTATTGCCTTGTCGGTTTTGGCCTTCAGGGCACTCCAATCTGCTGCGGAAAGAGATGTGGACAATTGTTCCTCAAAAGCTGTCAGCTTCTGTTCAGACTCCTCGATAGCTGTTTGAAGGAATTCAACGGTGAGCAAAATAATGTCCAAGGAACATTTATTTAAGATTTTTTTTAACTTTTCGCAGTATTCAGGTTTCTTGGAAAAAAGCGTGGGTCTCAAGTGGCACCTCAGGCCACGTGGAATCCTGCTTAGCCTATGGTACTCAGCTAGTGTAACTGCATGTAGACCAAATGATGTCATTCTCCTCCCTTCCCGCTCGTAATCCTTTGAGCGGAGTTCATGAGCTGGAGTCTTGAGGAAGTCTCCTGGTTTAGTCACTTTCGAGAGGATTCTCGAGGCTGCTCCTTCATCAAAAGCGAATGTTTCGGAAGACATCTAAGGCACAGGTGTGTTATGCCCTCCTTCACTCCTCTCTCCTCATCCACCTTTCTCCATGGCTCAGCCTGACACTCCTTCCTCTTTCACTCCCCCCTCCCTTCCTCCAGTGCTACTATGCAGACGCCAGGCACACTTTTGTTTATGTCTTGTCTTCTCCTTGTAGTTTCTACCTTCAGCACACAGCGCAGGCGCCCCCACCAACAGCTCTACAAGCCTCACTTCAGTGCACACCACTGATGTTTCCCACACAGTAGCACACCTCAGACACTCCCACTGACTTCCGGTCTCCAGACTACTTTAACCCACTGACCACCAATGCCTGCACACTACACCACAGACGGCGCTTGGTGCCCCACGCCTCCAGGTATGTCCTGCAGCAGTGATGCACTGTGAGCTACTTTAGAATGCTTTCATGCTGTTAACTCTTGCATTACCTGTCCCCTCAGCTCATCTTAGGACCTCTGCCTGGTCCCTGCCAAACCGGACTTCTACATATGGCACTTTAGGTATGCCTCTCCTCTGTCCTCCTACCCCCTTTCTTTTCCCTACTGCAGTGTCCTATACTGGTCCAAACCTCTTGTTTGTTTCCTCCTTTTTCAGCCCCTCCTGCACATTCATACTGCCGTGATTGCTTCTTTTTCTCTTGTGCTTTAAGGTCAGTCTCCATGCTTGCACTGCCTGATTATGTTGCATTTATGTGATTTGCTCCATTATGCCGGCCTGGCCATAACCCAGCTCCACAACTGCTTCAATGAATATTTACTGGATCTAACTCAAACATCCTATGGGCTAACTGATTGATTTGTACAATTTTGTTCTATAATGATTTTGCACACAACAATCCTGTTTATGATGATTTTGTATATAGTGTAAATATATAATTGTGTAAATATGTATATCTGTTTAAACCTCTACAGAGTTTGTACATTTTTGTGATTATCACTGTATATATCCTAATGTCTATCTTTGTATGTGTCTCTTCTAGTGAGGTTTGAAAAAGACCCGACATAGGGTCAAAACGTTACCTCAACGCACTATTCCCCTGTGGTGTCTTCAATAATAAAAATTTTTTTGCATTGAAAATCAAAATTTCCCAGAGTGCAGCTGTTTTCTCTTCACTGGATTACTGTCTGGACTAAGTTCCAGGTTCAGCTTGCACCTACCTCATATCCACAGAGTGCACGCCTTGTCTGTATCATTACTCTGTTATGAATGAGTCACTGAAGGAGGAAAAAACAAAAATACAAGCTAAGTCCATAAAACCGGAGAGGTTGGTTTCTATCGGATTGCAGATCCCTGGTCCTATACACAACAACTAACAGTAGCCGTGGAGGGTTCCTACGATGCCCTAAACCCCTCAATCACAGCCGGAGAACTAAATAGGCCTAAAGAAAGAAAGGGGAAATCTAAACTGCCCCAGAGCAGACCCCAAAGCAATAGGCAGCCCCCCACATATAGTGACGGTGAAGCAAGATGAAAACACTAACACAGAGAGAAAGATAGGTTGAGCAAACGATGGGGCCCAAGCTAACTAAAAAGGACAGGATAGAAAAGCTGCTGTCTGCAATCCGTATAAAACCCTACCAAAAAATGTCCCAACCGTCTGATAGGAAAAAAAGGCCCTGAAGTCGCTAGGACTTCAAAAAGACTATATCAGCACTCAGGTAAATTCTGAAGACAGAGCAAAGAGACAAACTGATCAGAGACAAAAATGGAACTCAGCACCCCCCCGACCGGGGATGGCTGAACTCCAAAAAACAAGGTAAACAAAACAAAACTAATAAGTTCAAATAGCAGAGCAAAAACTTATCTTTGGGAGGCAGAAATCAGACTGGTCTCCAATAGAGTTGAGCGAAAAGGGTCGAAAAATTTCAAAAGTCGCTGACTTTTGGCAAAGTCGGGTTTCATGAAACGAAAGCCGACCCTAGGATGAGGTCAGCAACGAGGTCAGCGACTTAAGCGCCAAAGTCGCGTTTCAAAAGTTTGTTTTGCGCTCTTTTTCAGCCAATCAGGATCCACGGACACTGTGGGCAACGTGATGACATAGGCAGGGGTCACCACCATCTTTCAGAAGGGCATGCAAGTGATTGACTTGCTTTGGTGGGCGTCACAGGGGGTATAAAAGGGTGTGCACGCCGACCGCCATGTTACTCATGCTGATCTCAGAATAGGGAGAGCTGCTGCTGCTGATTTTGTAGGGAGAGCGTTAGGCAGGGAAGAAGACACCAAAAACTGCTTCTGCTGCTAGCAATTTTGCCTGTACAACACACCAGTCACTGTGTGTGCAGTGCAAGTGGAGGCTATATTTTGCTGGATCAGCGGTGTTGGTTGTTAGGCTGCCTTCTAAGGCTTCCTGACGGCTGCATTGCTGTTTACCCACTGCTCTGCAAACTGCTTTTTTAAAAGCAATCCCAATTTTTTTTGTCCTGGTGAGGTACTGAGCGTGCATTTTTTCACACCATACAGCGGTGCACACTCCTCACACAGTACCGTGTAACGGCTGTTATCACAGCCACAGTGAAGCTATCTGTGTGTCACTCTGTAAGGATAAGTCGAGGACATGTTCCGTTCTTACAGACCTGCACCTTCTAGTTTTGTCTAGCTTTCAAACAGTTAAATATATTTGCTGTTTGATCACATTCAAAACTATAGAGAGACAGCGTGTGTCAGTCCGTATACTTAAAAAACACAGGCTTGACAATTTTACATACACCGGACAGCCGTGTACGTGCACGCTCCTCTCTCGGTACCGTGTAACGGCTGTTATCACGGCCACAGTGAAGCTATCTGTGTGTTGCTCTGTAAGGATAAGTCGAGGACATGTTCCGTTCTTACAGACCTGCACCTTCTAGTTTTGTCTAGTTTTCAAACAGTTAAATATATTTGCTGTTTGATCACATTCAAAACTATAGAGAGACAGCGTGTGTCAGTCCGTATACTTAAAAAACATGGAGCTTGACAATTTTACGTACACCGGACAGCCGTGTACGTGCACGCTCCTCTCTCAGTACCGTGTAACGGCTGTTATCACGGCCACAGTGAAGCTATCTGTGTGTTGCTCTGTAAGGATAAGTCGAGGACATGTTCTGTTCTTACAGACCTGCACCTTCTAGTTTTGTCTAGTTTTCAAACAGTTAAATATATTTGCTGTTTGATCACATTCAAAACTATAGAGAGACAGCTTTGTCAGTCCGTATACTTAAAAAACACGGAGCTTGACAATTTTACGTACACCGGACAGCCGAGTACGTGCACGCTCCTCTCTCAGTACCGTGTAATGGCTGTTATCACGGCCACAGTGAAGCTATCTGTGTGTCGCTCTGTAAGGATAAGTCGAGGACTTGTTCCGTTCTTACAGACCTACACTCTAGGGAGATTTCTATTCTGCCCAATTCTTTATACACCTTGTAGTTTGTCATACACTAGCCAATTTCTGCCTGTGACATAGCGCTGTGATATTCACTGGGCCTCACACAATCCAAAAGTGTCCAGTGTCCACAAGTGTGTGCAGAAATTCAAAATCTCCGTTATCCTCTAGTGACATTTTTCACACCTGCGACATCGAGCCTGTGACATAGCGCTGTGATATTCAGTGGGCCTCACACAACCCAAAAGTGTCCAGTGTCCATAAGTCTGTGCAGAAATTCAAAATCTCCATTATCCTAGTAGTGATATTTTTCACACCTGCGACATCGAGCCTGTGACATAGCGCTGTGATATTCAGTGGGCCTCACACAATCCAAAAGTGTCCAGTGTCCACAAGTGTGTGCAGAAATTCAAAATCTCCGTTATCCTAGTAGTGATATTTTTCACACCTGCGACATCGAGCCTGTGACATAGCGCTGTGATATTCAGTGGGCCTCACACAATCCAAAAGTGTCCAGTGTCCACAAGTGTGTGCAGAAATTCAAAATCTCCGTTATCCTCTAGTGACATTTTTCACACCTGCGACATCGAGCCTGTGACATAGTGCTGTGATATTCAGTGGGCCTCACACAATCCAAAAGTGTCCAGTGTCCACAAGTGTCTGCAGAAATTCAAAATCTCGGTTATCCTCTAGTGACATTTTTCACACCTGCGACATCGAACCTGTGACATAGTGCTGTGATATTCACTGGGCCTCACACAATCCAAAAGAGTCCAGTGTCCACAAGTGTGTGCAGAAATTCAAAATCTCCGTTATCCTCTAGTGACATTTTTCACACCTGCGACATCGAGCCTGTGACATAGTGCTGTGATATTCAGTGGGCCTCACACAATCCAAAAGTGTCCAGTGTCCACAAGTGTGTGCAGAAATTCAAAATCTCCCCTGTCCTATAGACACCTTGTACCTTGTTTTACACTACTATATAGTTTGTTGGATTTTTTCTACATTTCTACCAAAAATGAGGAAGGCTGGTGGAAGAGGCCATGGAATTGGGCGGGGGTTGGCAGCTGGTAATGATGGTGTTGGTGGTGGATCTGATGTTAGTGGCAAAAGCAAAATAGGACCGAATGCAGGTGTTGAGCCTGCGTCATCGTCTGGCTCCACAAGGCCTCGAAGGCTTAGTTTTCTAGGAGCTGGCAAACCGCTTTTAAAGCCAGAGCTTCAGGAAAAAGTTTTGTCTTACATTGCTGACTCAGCCTCCAGCTCTATCGCCTCCTCTTCTGAAGTTGTAAAAAATAAAAGCACTGAGTCATCATTGGAGGCTCATGTTCATGAACCACACCTTTCCTTGTGTCCTTCACCCCAACCAAGATTGAAGGATGACGCAGGCCATACTACTGATTACTCCATGGAGCTGTTTTCACATACCATGCCTGGATTATCAAGTGAAATGGTGAATTACCCAGGCCAAGATGAATCTGACATGGAGTGCACTGATGCACAGCCACTGATAGATGATTCTGCTGGTACATTCACTCAGAGCACTACATTGTCCTCACAGTGTACAGAGCCAGATTCTGACCCTGATGAGACTCAGGTGCCCTTCCCGAACACTATACCACCATACACAGTGACACAGAGGAAGGTGCACATGACATTTAAGAGGAGGTGATGGATGACCCAGTTGTTGACCCAGATTGGCATCCATTGGGGTTAGAGGGTGCTGCTTCCAATAGCTCAGATGAGGAGGAGGAGCATCCACAGCAGCCATCGACATCGACATCGCAACAGCTGTTATCTGGCAGGCCCGGAGCACTCCAAAGACAGGTTCCAAAAATCAAAAGAGTTGCTGGACAGCTTGTCCAGAGGGTCAAAAGATCACAGCGTGCTAGGCAGCAACATGTCTGCCAAAGTAGGAAGAGTGCAGTGTGGCACTTTTTTGAACAAAATCCTCATGATCAGGCCAAGGTTATCTGTAAGAAGTGCGCAAAGACCTTTAGCCGAGGGAAAAATCTGAAAAATTTGAATACCAGTTGCATGCTTAGACATTTAATCAGCATGCACTTGCAAGCGTGGACACAACACCAAACCTCAAGTACCACATGTGCAACTGATCACAAAGAAGGTAGTCAGCAACGCTACGTTGTTTCCCCCACTGTAAGACCACCGGTTAGCACAGCAGCAAATGTTGAGGTGTCATTGCAAGGCCACAGCAGTCAGGGAATCCCACTGTTATATCAATGAAAGACTGAATCTAGGCCATCAGAAAGAACACCAACTCATTCACCATCATCAACCCTCTCTCAGTCCGCCCTGTCCACTGCTACTTCCACCATATGTAGCTCTCAAGTCCAGCTCACCCTCCCAGACACTATGAGTAGGTCAAGAAAGTACTCAGTCTCTCATCCGCGTACACTGGGTTTGAACGCCCACATTGCCAAACTAATCTCGTTAGAGATGATGCCCTATCGGTTGGTGGAAAGCGCAGCTTTCCGCGAACTCATGGCCTATGCAGTACCACGCTATGACCTACCCAGTCGCCACTTCTTCTCTCGCAAAGCCATCCCAGCCCTCCACCATCATGTGAAAGACTGCATTGTCCATGCACTCAAGCAGTCAGTAACTGGAAAGATGCACCTCACAACTGATGCATGGTCCAGTCGGCATGGCCAGGGCCGTTACGTGTCCATCACTGCGCACTGGGTTAGTGTGGTGGATGCAGGCTCCACAGGGGAAAGCGGTGGTGGGACAGTGCTGCCTAGCCCACGGCATAGGAAACAGTTGGCTGTAGGCATTCGACCCTCCTCCTCCTCCTCCAGAAGCGAAAGCTCATCCACAGAGCGCAGTCGTACGAGCACTCCATCTGCAGCTGCCACTGTTGCACACGAGGTGTCCTCCTATCGAGCAGCTAGTGGAAAGTGTCAGTAGGCTGTGTTGAAGATGATGTGTTTGGGCGACAGACACACCGCCGAGATGCTGGCCGAGTACTTTCAGTGACAAACTGAGTCATGGCTGGGCAGTGTACATCTTGATGCAGGCAAGGTAGTTAGTGATAACGGCCGTAATTTTGTGGCAGCCATAGCCCTTTCAAAATTCAGCCACATACGTTGCTTGGATCACACCTTGAACCTGGTGGTGCAGTGCTTCCTCAATTATTATCCGAAGTTAACAGCCCTGCTCCAGAAGGTGCGAAGACTGTGCGCGCACATCCGCCGGTCGCCTGTACACTCCATTCGTATGCAGAAGCTGCAGCGATTGCTCCACCTTCCCAACCACCTCCTCATTATCGACATTGCAACAAGGTGGGACTCCACCCTGCACATGGTTGAGCGGCTGTGCGAGCAGAGGCAGGCCATAATGCACTTGTGGGAGGATACACGGCCAGGCACTTTGAGAGCAGACATGGAGTTGACAGGTGTGCAGTGGTCGAAGCTGAAAGACCTCTGTAAAGTCCTTCAGTGTTTTGAGGAATGCACATGGCTGGTAAGCGCAGACGATGCCATCCTAAGCATGAGCATCCCACTTATGCGTCTGCTCATGCAAACTTTGCCGCACAGGCGTCCGCAGCCAATGTTGACGAGGAGGAAGAGGTGGAGGGAATCCTTGATGACATTCAGCCATTGTCTGCTCAGGGACCTCTCCTGGATGAGGTGGAGGAAGAAGAGGAGGAGGAGGATGATGATGGGGATGATTACTTAGGGGAGGAGGATGCATCTCGTGGAGCAAGTGAAAATGTTGGCGTGGCAAGGTCTGGTACAGGGTTTGTGCGTGACTGGAGGGATGTGGATTTGCCAGAAAGTGCTCCTCCACCCAGCACTCGCAGTGCATCATTGACAGCGGGAACATTGGCCCACATGTCAGATTATGCCTTGCAGATCCTAAAAAGGGACCCACGCAATGCCAAAATGATGAATGATGACGACTACTGGTTGGCCAGCATCCTGGATCCACGCTATAAAGGCAAATTACAAAACATCATGCCACAGGAGAACCTTGACCTAATATTGGCTACTAAACTAGCAACTCTGGTTAACCGGTTGGTTGAGGCATTCCCAGCACACAGCAGCGGTGATGGTTCTCACACGAGCCGTACGGGCACAATGGCAGAGGTGTTCGTGGTGCACACAGCAGAAGTGGCGTTGGAGACAGGGGTTTCATGACAATGTTGTGGACTGATTTTTCACGGACCGCTCACACAACTGGTAATACTGCATTGATGGAAAGTGACAGGAGACAGCAGTTGTCAACTATGGTTAACAACTACTTTTCCTCCCATATCGATGTTCTCCTGCACAGGTCATTCCCCTTTGACTATTGGGCAGCTAAACTGGACACCTGGCCTGAATTGGCACAATATGCCTTACAGGAGCTCGATTGCCCAGCTGCAAGTGTGCTATCGAAAAGAGTCTTCAGTGCAACTGGATCAATCCTGACAGAAAAAAGGACCCGTCTGTCAACCCAAAATGTGGATGATCTAACCTCCATTAAAATGAACCATGCATGGGTTTCCAAGGATTTTGTCCCACCTTCCCTTGATGACACATAGGTTGCCAGAAAAATGGCTTGCTTTGGTCCTCCTCCTATTCCGCGAACTTGACCTATTTCACCTTTTGCAGCAGCTGAATGACCCACATCTACACATGCCACTTTGTAACCTCCCTAAGTGGGCGCCCCCCCATGGCTGGGGTCACCACCTAGCGCACAAAACCGTGCGAGTGCCGTTGCCCTGGACAGGTGGGTAGGCCGACTCTTGGGCGCGGGCACTGGTCCCTCATAGTGCAATCAAGTGTCTCTGACAGTGGTGGTGCACACCCGCCGTCAGACACACCGCCATACTATGAGGGGCCCAGTGCCAGTACCGACGCCCACGAGTGTGCCCCCCTTGCTTGGGCAGGGCCCCAGCATTTGCAATGTTTACCTCTCCCTGCTCCTCCACTGTGTAGTCTGGGCTGTCAAATCCTTCACTGGGACTGCCACTACAAATTGATTGAACTGAAAGATGATGGTTAAGATGTAGCTATGCCCTGTCCTGCTGGCTGGGCTCTAGCTCCAGAAGATCAGTGGCTTCCATTTCTTATGGACGTCGACTCACAATTACATGCAGTGGTGGTTTATCATCAGCTTTCACAGTTTTCCTACTCACAAACGTGTGACATTCCGGCGCACATTTCAAAATGTGCCCTCTCATGCCAATCAAGTAGAATCGTGTTATGATTGAGTCACCGTAGGAGGCAAAAATAGAAATGCTAGCTAAGTCCAGAAAACCAGAGAAGTTGGCAGCTATCGGATTGCAGACCCCTGAACCTATCAACACAACTAGCAGTAGCCGTGGGGGGCTCCTACGATGCCCTAGGCCCCTCGATCACAGCCGGAGGACTACATAGCCTAAAGACAGAAAGGGAAATCTAAACTGCCCCAGAGCAGACCCCAAAGTAAAAGGCAGCCCCCCACATATAATGACGGTGAAGCAAGAAGAAAGAACAAAACACAGACAGAAAGATAGACTGAACAAAGATGGGGCCCACGCTAGCTTAGATAGGAACAGACAGGAAGGCTGCTGTCTGCAATCCGTGAAAAACCCTATGAAAATAAGAGCCAACAAACTGACAGTAAAAAAGGCCCTGAAGACGCTAGGCTTCAAAAAAGCTATGTCAGTACTCAGGAATATTCTGAAGACAGAGCAACAGGCAAAAGGAGATTCAGCTAACCCCAGCAGGGAATGGCAGAATCCAGAAAAGCAAGGAAAACAAAACACTAATGCAAAAAGGCAAAGCAGAAATCTTAGCTTTAGATGAGCAGGAATCAGACTGGTTTCCTAGAAGTCCACAGAGAAATCACCTGCAGGCCAGAAGGGCGTCGGCAGCCTTATATCCAGTCATCAACTCCACTCAGCCAGTCATCATCATCAGCCCCAGGTGTTTGACAATCAGGCTCACTACCTTTCTTCACCAGAAGAGGGAGTTCCTTGGGCCTCAGCAGTGAAGGGGAAAATTAACTCACAACAGTACCTCCCCCTTGAGGAGGGGTCACCGAACCCTCAACCACGCCACCAGGGCGATCAGAGTGAGACCGATGAAAGGCACGCATCAATCTTTTGGCATGAATATCAGAGGCAGAGACCCAGGAATTATCCTCCTGACCATAACCCTTCCACTTAACCAAATACTGGAGTCTCCGTCTAGCCAGACGGGAATCCAGTACTTTCTCTACCTCATATTCCATGTTACCTTCAACCAATACAGGGTCTGGAGGTGCAACCCCCGGAACAACAGGTTCAACAAACCTCTTCAACAAAGATTTATGGAACACATTATGGATTTTAAATATGACAGGAAGAGCCAAACGAAAAGAGACCGGATTAATAATCTCCAAAATCTTGTAAGGTCCAATAAATCTAGGCTTAAACTTAGGAGAAGCCACCTTCATAGCAATATTTTTTGATGATAACCACACCATATCACCAACCTTAAATTGGGGACCAATGGTCCTATGTCGGTTGGAAAACCGCTGGGCCTTTTCCTGGGAGAGAGACAACTTATCCACCACTTGGTCCCAGATCTGGTGCATTCTCTCCACCACAGTGTCAACCCCTGGGCAGGCAGAGGGCTCCACCTGCCCTAAAGAAAATCGAGGATGAAACCCAAAGTTACAAAAAAAAGGAGACATCAAAGTGGCAGAACTAGCTCTATTATTTAAAGCAAATTCGGCCAAGGGCAAAAATGAAACCCAATCATCCTGATCAGCAGAAATAAAACATCTCAAATATGACTCCAAGGTCTGGTTTGTTCTCTCTGTCTGCCCATTGGTCTGAGGGTGAAAAGCAGAGGAGAAGGACAACTGAATTCCCAGCTTGGAACAGAAAGTTCTCCAAAATCTAGACACAAACTGGACTCCTCTGTCAGATACAATGTTCTCAGGAATCCCGTGCAAGCGAACCACCTGTTGTAAAAACAGGGGCACCAATTCAGAGGATGACGGCAACTTAGGGAGTGGTACAAGATGAACCATCTTAGAGAACCTATCACAAATCACCCAAATAACAGTCATCCTTTGAGAGACAGGCATATCAGAGATGAAATCCATTGAAATATGGGTCCATGGCCTCTTGGGGACAGGCAAAGGCATCAACAACCCACTAGAGCGAGAACACGATTTAGACCTGGAGCACGTCCCACAGGACTGCACAAAATTCCTGACATCACGAGACAAGGAGGGCCACCAAAAAGACTGACTCACCAGATCTCTAGTACCAAAAATACCTGGATGACCAGCCAAAGCAGAGCAATGAACTTCAGACATCACTCTCTTCTTCCACTGGTCAGGAACATACAACTTTCCACTGGGACAACGCTCAGGTTTGTCCTCCTGGAACTCTTCCAGAGCATGTCTCAAATCGGGCGAGATGGCAGAAAGAACTACCCCTTCGCCTAAGATGGTAGCAGGCTTGGTCACCACAGGAGAATCAGCAAAGAAGCTCCTAGAGAGGGCGTCAGCCTTGACATTCTTAGTTCCAGGAAGAAAAGAAACCATAAAATCAAAACGTGTAAAAAACAAGGCCCACCTAGCCTGTCTAGGGTTCAAGCGCTTAGCCGACTCTAGGTAAATCAAATTCTTGTGGTCAGTGAGGACCACGACTTGATGCTTAGCTCCCTCCAACCAATGTCTCCACTCCTCAAATGCCCATTTCATGGCTAACAGTTCCCGATTCCCCACATCATAGTTACGTTCAGATGGAGAGAACTTTCAGGAAAAGAAAGCACAGGGATTCATTTTAGATGTTACAGGATCCTTTTGGGACAAAACAGCTCCTGCACCAATCTCAGAAGCATCCACCTCTACCTGGAACGGAAGTGAGACATCAGGTTGCTGCAAAACCGGGGCGGAGGTGAATCTTCGTTTCAGCTCCTGAAAGGAAGAAACAGCCTCCGGAGACCAATTTAACACATCATCACCCTTCTTAGTCAAATCAGTCAATGGCTTGGCAATACTAGAAAATTTTGCTATAAATTTCCGATAAAAATTAGCAAAACCCAAAAACTTCTGGAGGGCCTTCAAAGAAGTGGGCTGAACCCAATCGTAAATGGCCTGTACCTTGGCCGGGTCCATTTCAATAGTTGACGGGGACAAAATAAATCCCAAAAAAGAAATCCTCTGTACTCCAAAAAGGCATTTAGATTCCTTGACATACAGGGAATTCTCCCTCAAGATCCGGAACACAGTCCGAATATGTTCCACATGAGAATCCCAATCCTTGGAGAAGATCAAAATATCATCCAGATAGATAATCAAAAATTTATCCACAAAATCTCGGAAAATATCGTTCATGAAGCACTGGAAGACAGAAGGGGCATTAGTGAGCCCAAAAGGCATCACCAGGTACTCAAAAAGTGCCTCCGGAGTATTAAACGCCGTCTTCCATTCATCCCCATGCTTAATGCGAATAAGATTATACGCCCCCCTGAGGTCAAGCTTGGTAAACCAGCAAGCACCTTTAACTCTGGAGAATATATCAGAAATCAGGGGTAACGGATACTGATATTTAACAGTAATTTTGTTGAGAGCATGATAATCAATACAAGGTCTTAATGATCCATCCTTTTTGGCTACAAAAAAAAAACCGGCACCTAAGGGTGACGAGGATGGTCTAATATGATCCTTCTCCAACGCCTCCTTAATATAGGATCGCATAGCCTCGTGCTCGGGTACAGATAAATTGAAGAGCCGACCCTTGGGAAATTTACACCCCGGGCTCAGTTCAATAGCACAGTCATAACTCCTATGAGGCAGAGACGCAGACTCATTCTCACTAAATACATCATAAAAGTCCGCCAAATAATCAGGAACATCATGCGACTGAGGAGAGGTGGAAAACCCCGGAGCCTCACTAAAGGCACACCGACAACCCCAACTCACCACAGACACAGATTTCCAATCCAAAACTGGATTATGAATTTGTAACCAGGGAAACCCCAGAACAATAGTATCATGCAGATTATGTAACACCAAAAACTTGCAATTTTCTTGATGGTCTGGGGCGACCCGCATTACCACCTGGGTCCAAAACTGAGGTTTATTTTTAGCCAAAGGAGTAGCATCAATCCCCCTCAAAGGGATAGGCGTCTGCAGAGGTGTCATCGGAAATCCACAACGTTTAGCAAAATCCAAGTCCATTAGATTTAGAGCTGCTCCCGAATCCACAAAAGCCTTGGCGGAAAATGTGGACAGGGAGCAGATCAGAGTAATAGCCAGAAGAAACTTAGGTTGAACACCACCAACAGAAAACGTGTGTGCAAAGCGTTTCTCGTGTTTAGGACAGACAGAAATAATATGCGAGGCATCTCCACAGAAAAAACACAACTTATTACGCCTTCTGAACTCCTGACGCTGCTCTCTGGAAAAAACTCTATCACATTGCATAGGTTCAGACATCTGTTCAACAGGTGGCAACACTTCTCGTGCAGCTCTGCGTTCGCGTAAACGCCGATCAACCTGAATGGCTAAAGACATAGAATCGTCAAGACCAGAGGGAACAGGAAATCCCACCATAGTATCTTTTACGGCTTCTGACAACCCCTTCCGAAAGAGAGCAGCCAAGGCATTATCATTCCAGGTAGTAAGTACTGCCCACTTTCGGAATTTTTGACAGTACAATTCTGCAGAATCACGACCCTGGTTCAATGCCAGCAGGGTCTTTTCAGCCTGATCAATGGCATTAGGTTCGTCATACAACAACCCCAAGGCCTGAAAAAAATGCGTTCACATTAGTCAGAATAGGATCATCTGGTTTCAAAGAAAACGCCCAATCCTGGGGATCGCCACGCAGCAAAGAGATGACAATTTTAACCTGCTGCGCGGAGCTCCCTGACGAGTTAGGCTTCAAGGCAAAAAATAATTTACAATTATTTTTGAAATTCAAAAATTTAGACCGATCCCCAAAAAATACATCAGGTGTAGGAATCTTTGGTTCAGCAGCATGTGAATGAGCAAGGTAGGCGGAAATTCCCTGCACTTCCGCAGCGAGCTGCTCCACACGATCAGACAATTGCTTTATCTCCATTGAGAGAAAAAAAACTTCCCCCTACGGCCTCAGAGATATAGAGGAAAAAATATACACACTTTTTTTTTTTTTTTTCTTTTACAATTCTTTCCTGCTATTGAGTACCCTAGAATCTGCGGTATGGCGGGTGATTCTGTTATGATTGAGTCACCGTAGGAGGCAAAAATAGAAATGCTAGCTAAGTCCAGAAAACCAGAGAAGTTGGCAGCTATCGGATTGCAGACCCCTGAACCTATCAACACAACTAGCAGTAGACGTGGGGGGCTCCTACGATGCCCTAGGCCCCTCGATCACAGCCGGAGGACTACATAGCCTAAAGACAGAAAGGGAAATCTAAACTGCCCCAGAGCAGACCCCAAAGTAAAAGGCAGCCCCCCACATATAATGACGGTGAAGCAAGAAGAAAGAACAAAACACAGACAGAAAGATAGACTGAACAAAGATGGGGCCCACGCTAGCTTAGATAAGAAAGGACAGGAAGGCTGCTGTCTGCAATCCGTGAAAAACCCTATGAAAATAAGAGCCAACAAACTGACAGTAAAAAAGGCCCTGAAGACGCTAGGCTTCAAAAAAGCTATGTCAGTACTCAGGAATATTCTGAAGACAAAGCAACAGGCAAAAGGAGATTCAGCTAACCCCAGCAGGGAATGGCAGAATCCAGAAAAGCAAGGAAAACAAAACACTAATGCAAAAAGGCAAAGCAGAAATCTTAGCTTTAGATGAGCAGGAATCAGACTGGTTTCCTAGAAGTCCACAGAGAAATCACCCGCAGGCCAGAAGGGCGTCGGCAGCCTTATATCCAGTCATCAACTCCACTCAGCCAGTCATCATCATCAGCCCCAGGTGTTTGACAATCAGGCTCACTACCTTTCTTCACCAGAAGAGGGAGTTCCTCGGGCCTCAGCAGTGAAGGGGAAAATGAACACACAACAGAATCGCCTACGGCCTGTGGCTTCTGTCTTTTGCGCTCCAAAGTTACGTGACAGATCATGATAGCCAGTGAGCACCATGTTTACATCGCTCCATGTGATAAAAATTGGATTGAGATGAGTAACAGTGATGGAATCAACGGAAGTGCGATACAGCAAGACTTTATTCACAAAAAAATGTTTTCACTGTCTCAACACACAAATTAAATGAGAGTGAGCATCGCCTATGAGAATTGTGACGGAAGTTTTTCCCGTAAATAATAATTCCTAGATTTCTGCAATCAATAGCCTTTATGTCACTAATTGTATGCATCTCATTTCCTATTGCGGAGAGGCTGGACTGTATTACTGAGACAGAAATATATATGAAGATTTAAAAATAACACCAAAAGTATATAGTTGTGTACTCCTCAAATGCATTTCCTTTTTTCCACTTTTTAGATTGCTGTGTAATCCATACTGAGAACATGGAGATTTTACATGTTTAAACTATGCTATATATACCTGCTTTCCAGTGATAAAGTACCCTTTCTCAACTTTGTACAATCTGGTCAAATCCATACTGGGCCTGAGAACATCTGAGTCTGCCTCCTGATCTATAGACATATATTTTTAATGTGTAAACTAGGCTACATATATACGTGTTACCCGGTGAAACTGTACCCTTTATCAACTTTCTACAATGTTGTTGAATCCATACTGGGCCTGAGAACGGCTGCCGAGCTGTTAAGCAAGCTACAGCACCTGTGGTTTGGACACGTAATTTTTTCAGGAATGACGGTTAGGCCTAACTCCGGAATTGCGGTTGACCTTAACTTACTGGGAAATCATCGTTCGCGGGGAATAATCTGAATCCCAGATCCCCATCACTAACGGAGTTCAGCAGGTTATCTGCATCTGTAAGCGACAAAAGCTGGTCCTTTCAGTGTAGCGTGCATGCAGCCCTGGACATGTACGGGAATGCTAGACCTGTTATTGCTCGATCTCACATGCCAGAGCCTCGCTTATCCCTCTAGTAAGCTTGACGCGTACCACGGGGCCATGCCGGAGTCTCGGTGGTTAACGGAATAAGCTGAGAAATCGCTAGCACAACTACAAACGGACATACCACACCACACACAGAATCGACAAAGCTTGCAATCTGTCCATCTTTTCTGTAGCTTGTATGGTAGTGGTTTCCCGGGTGCAGTCCAGTTAAGCCACAGGCTCCACTCCTGGTGGTGCCCTTTTGGACATTCCTTTAAGGTTCAGCTTTGCAATCATACTGCCCCAGGAAACCAAAAACTTTGCCTTCAGAGACGCTGTTTGGAGGTTCGTGGGAATAACGCCGCCCGATCATCAGTCGGCATATGGGTCGCCCTCCCAGGGATGTGTCACAGCAGCGGTGACCCGGACGGTGGCCCTGGGCGCCCATGTAAGTGGCGTGGTATAATGGTAAAGAGTTTATATAGATAGTTTGACGCCACATGTGGTGTTCGGCAACATAGATGTTAGGCCGACGCTGCATGCAGATCCTCTGAGACTGATGGTGTTGTGCAGCAAAGATGGTGAAGCTCCCCACAGGTGGAGCTGGAGTCCCAGGGAAGTGTAGATGTAGTGATGGGGGAAAGTCACAGGCAGTGTAGGTGCTGGTACCCAGATGTAGCGGTGCTGGAATAACTGTAGGACACCAGAGTGTGCAGTTCCAAAGCTTTACTCACAGTCTGCAGGTTACACAGATGCCTGCCTCCGTGCTGTGTCCTCCGGGTCAGGACCTCTGCCAACCTCCGGGACCAGAATGGAAAGCTCCCTTCCAACACTCCGCCAACATGTACCTTCCTGAACGTCTCCTTTCTAGCGCTTGTGGGGGAAGCACTCACAGGACCGTGGTTCACTGAAACGCCTCCTGTCTAACAGATGTTCCTCAGACTTTACTTGTATGGCAGACAGCTGTAGCCTTTTCCTTCTGCCTCGCACACGTCGATGCTGGGGCCTCCTAGCCTTAGTTGGGTACAGAGCATTTATAGCTGCTACTTCCCCCAGTTTCTGCTGCAGGAACGTCAGTGTCCCTACAAACTCGGACACCGGAATCCGGACCATGCGCTCCAGCTAGGAGTGAGCCTTAACTCTGCTCATCCTCCAGCTCCCCTTATCACGTCCACACACTTCCCCTTCCCTGCACAGAGTGCCCTAACTTACCTCCTCCCGACCACAGAGAGCAGCTCCTCAGCAGTCAGGTTCAGAGGTCTCCCTGCTGGCCTGGAGTGGGAAATGTGTTGTGTGTTGGTTCACTGCTAGAGAGATCCTTCGTTGCTGCTCCCAAGCTTGACAACACACTCCCTAGGAGGAAGGCAATGCCACAGTGGCGACCGTACTCTTGGGGACGCCACAAGTGCACTGAGGCCCAGCCACTGCTGGATGCTGCTGCTGGTACATTGACCCAGACCACTACATTCCCCTCGCACTCTACACAGCCAGAATATGACCCAGAGGAAACTCAGGTTCCCCTTCCCGCATACTATACCACCTTACACGATGACAAAGAGGAAAGTGCAGATGAAAGTGCAGGTTCCTTGAGCAGGTGGGGGGGCATACTCATGGGCGATGGCACTGGCACAGGGCACCGCATAGTACGCAAAAGTGTCTCTGCCGGTAGGAGGGCCTAAACAGCCAAGTGCAGTGAGATGGAAGATGGGGATGACAAGGAGTTCAGAGTAGTGCAGGGATTCCCTAGCAAGGAGACTTGTGTAATTGTTTTCAATGTTGGGACAGCAATTTTTGGGGAGCACTATACTCTGGTGAATGATATATGGGGCCCACCATACACTGGAGCATTCCAAAGGTGGACATCAGACACTGGAGCAGCATTTACAGGGCCCATTATACACTAGAGTAGTAGAAATGGGGCCCATTATATATGGAGCATTATTTGGGCCCATAAGACAGTGGAGCTTCATCCATTGGGACCAACACATACTGTAGCATTATGTGGAGCTCATCATATACGGTTTGAAACGTTATATGGGAATAATGATTCCGTATGGAGAAACATATGGGCCTCATTACTCTGTATAGCGCACTAAGCGCTGGCCATAATACTGTATGGAGTTATATACTGTCCGTTTTTGGAGGTATTGGAGAATTTAAAATGGATATCAGTCATGAGATGTAAGAAGTGAAATATTTTTCATTGTACTATACTGCTATTTCTCTGCCGTATCGGTGCATCATGAGTTGTGGTATGTGTTAAAGGGGCGCTCTTTGGCCCTGGGCCCACGAAAACCTAGAGCCAGCCCTCCCCCCCACAACTGTAGCCAAATAATCCCCATTTTGTCAGTGCGTAACTAGTATTATGAAGTTAATTAAGTTTGACAAGCTTCAGTAACAAGAATTTATGCTTTTGGCATTCAAATGGGCACTGTTGGTGTGTTTCCTGTCCTCCTCTCACTGCCAACTTTAATTCTCCATTGACTTACATTGGGTTTCGTGTTTCGGGACAACCCCGACTTTTCCCTATAGTCGGCCGATTTTGCTCGACCCGACTTTTGGAAAAGTCGGGTTTCATGAAACGAAACTCGACCCTAAAAAAACAAAAGTCGCTCAACACTAGTCTCCAAGAATCCAGCAGAGAAATCACCAGCGACTCAGAAGGGCGTCGGCTGCCTTATATGCAGTCAGAATTTCCTGTTACCCAGTCATCATCTACCAGATCAGGTGTTTGGTAATCAGCCTCACTACCTTCCTTCACCAGAAGAGGGAGTTCATAAGACATCGACGGTGAAGGGGAAAATGAACTCACTACAGTGCACGTACACCGCTGTCAAGTGTATGTAAAATTGTCAAGCTCCGTGTTTTAGTATACGGACTGACACACGCTGTCTCTCTATAGTTTTGAATGTAATCAAACAGCAAATATACTAAACTGTTTGAAAACCAGACAAAACTATAAGGTGGAGGTCTGTAAGAACGGAACAACTCCTCGACTTATCCTTACAGAGTCACACACAGATAGCTTCACTGTGGCCGTGATAACAGCCGTTACATGGTACTGAGAGAGGAGCGTGCACGTACACCGCTGTCCAGTGTATATAAAATTGTCAAGCTCCGTGTTTTAGTATGCGGACTGACACACGCTGTCTCTCTATAGTTTTGAATGTAATCAAACAGCAAATATACTAAACTGTTTGAAAACCAGACAAAACTATAAGGTGGAGGTCTGTAAGAACAGAACAACTCCTCGACTTATCCTTACAGAGTCACACACAGACAGCTTCACTGTGGCAGTGATAACAGCCGTTACACGGTACTGAGAGAGGAGCGTGCACATACACCGCTGTCCAGTGTAAGTAAAATTGTCAAGCTCCTTTTTTTAGTATACGGACTGACACACGCTGTCTCTCTATAGTTTTGAATGTAATCAAACAGCAAATATACTAAACTGTTTGAAAACCAGACAAAACTATAAGGTGGAGGTCTGTAAAAATGGAACAACTCCTCGACTTATCCTTACAGAGTCACACACAAATAGCTTCTCTGTGGCCGTGATAACAGCCGTTACACGGTACTGAGAGAGGAGCGTGCACGTACACCGCTGTCCAGTGTATGTAAAATTGTCAAGCTCCGTGTTTTAGTATGCGGACTGACACACGCTGTCTCTCTATAGTTTTGAATGTAATCAAACAGCAAATATACTAAACTGTTTGAAAACCAGACAAAACTATAAGGTGGAGGTCTGTAAGAACAGAACAACTCCTCGACTTATCCTTACAGAGTCACACACAGATAGCTTCACTGTGGCAGTGATAACAGCCGTTACACGGTACTGAGAGAGGAGCGTGCACATACACCGCTGTCCAGTGTAAGTAAAATTGTCAAGCTCCTTTTTTTAGTATATGGACTGACACACGCTGTCTCTCTATAGTTTTGAATGTAATCAAACAGCAAATATACTAAACTGTTTGAAAACCAGACAAAACTATAAGGTGGAGGTCTGTAAAAATGGAACAACTCCTCGACTTATCCTTACAGAGTCACACACAAATAGCTTCTCTGTGGCCGTGATAACAGCCGTTACATGGTACTGAGAGAGGAGCGTGCACGCACACCACTGTCCAGTGTATGTAAAATTGTCAAGCTCCATGTTTTAGTATACGGACTGACACTCACTGTCTCTCTATAGTTTTGAATGTAATCAAACAGCAAATATACTAAATTGTTTGAAAACCAGACAAAACTATAAGGTGGAGGTCTGTAAGAATGGAACAACTCCTCGACTTATCCTTACAAAGTCACACACAGATAGCTTCACTGTGGCCGTGATAACAGCCGTTACACGGTACTGAGAGAGGAGCGTGCACATACACTGCTGTCCGGTGTCCGCAAAATTGTCAAGCTCCGTGTTTTTTAAGTATACAGACTGACACATGCTGTCTCTCTATAGTTTTGAATGTGATCAAACAGCAAATCTACTTAACTGTTTGAAAACCAGACAAACCTATAAGGTGGAGTTCTGTAAGAACGGAACCACTCCTCGACTTATCCTTACAGAGTCACACACAGATAGCTTCACTGTGGCCGTGATAACAGCCGTTACACGGTACTGAGAAAGGAGCGTACACCGCTGTACGGTGTGTGAAAAATGTACGCTCAGTAGCTCACAAGGACAAAACAATAAAATCTGGTTTGCTTTGAAAAAAGCAGTTTGCTCAGCAGTGGGTACACAGCAATGCAGCTACCAGGTAGCCTTAAAAGGCAGCCTAATAACCAACAGAGCTGATGCACCAAAATATAGCCTCCCCTTGCACTGCACAGTGACTGGTGTGTTGTACAGGCAAAATCGCTAGCAGCAGAATCAGTTTTTGTTATCTTCTTCCCTGCCTAACACTCTCCCTACAGAATCAGCAGCAGCTCTCCCTATTCTGAGATCAGCATGAGTAACATGGCGGTCGGAGTCCCCGCCCTTTTCTACCCCCTGTGACGCCCCACAAAGCAAGCCAATCACTTGCATGCCCTTTTCCAAGATGGTGGTGACCGCTGCCTATGTCACGTTGCCCACAGTGTCCGTTCTTCCTGATTGGCTGCAAAAAGGGCGCTCAAGCATCTTTTGAAACGCGACTTTGGCGCTAAAGTCGCCGACCTCATGGTCGTCCTCACGCTAAGGTCGGGTTTCGTTTCATGAAACCCGACTTTGGCGAAAGTTGGCGACTTTTCAATTTTTTCGACCCATTTCGCTCAACTCTAGTCCAAACTATACAGAGACAGCATGTGTCACTACATATAAACATAGCCTGAGAGTGACAATTTTCCATACAGACGCCGTCTAGCGGTGTACGCTCGTCACACACTATCGTGTACCGGCTGGTATCACGGACTAATACAAGCTGTGTGTTACACTGGAAAAAAAAGTTGAGGAGTTTTTCTGTTTTTCCAGACCGACTCCTTAGAGTGCTGTCCACTTTTCAAACAGTTTAGTATATCTGCTGTTTCATTACGGTCCAAACTATACAGAGACAGCGTGTGTCACTTCGTATAAACATAACCTGAGAGTGACAATTTTCCATAGAGACACTGTCTAGCAGTGTACGCTCGTCACACACTACTGTATCCTGGCTGGTATCACGGACAAATACAAGCTATCTGTGTGTTACTCTGGAAAAAAAAGCCAAGGAGTTTTTCCGTTTTTCCAGACCAACACATTAGAGTGCTGTCAGCTTTTCTAACAGTTTAGTATATCTGCTGTTTCATCACGGTCCAAACTATACAGAGACAACGTGTGTCACTACATATAAACATAGCCTGAGAGTGACAATTTTCCATATAGACACCATCTAACGGTGTACGCTCATCACACACTAGCGTGTACCGGCTGGTATCATGGATAAATACAAGCTATCTGTGTGCTTTTCTGGAAAAACAAACCGAGGAGATTTTCCATTTTTCCAGAACTACAATGTACAGTGGGGAAAAAAAGTATTTAGTCAGTCAGCAATAGTGCAAGTTCCACCACTTAAAAAGATGAGAGGCGTCTGTAATTTACATCATAGGTAGACCTCAACTATGGGAGACAAACTGAGAAAAAAAAATCCAGAAAATCACATTGTCTGTTTTTTTTTCATTTTATTTGCATATTATGGTGGAAAATAAGTATTTGGTCAGAAACAAGCAATCAAGATTTCTGGCTCTCACAGACCTGTAACTTCTTCTTTAAGAGTCTCCTCTTTCCTCCACTCATTACCTGTAGTAATGGCACCTGTTTAAACTTGTTATCAGTATAAAAAGACACCTGTGCACACCCTCAAACAGTCTGACTCCAAACTCCACTATGGTGAAGACCAAAGAGCTGTCAAAGGACACCAGAAACAAAATTGTAGCCCTGCACCAGGCTGGGAAGACTGAATCTGCAATAGCCAACCAGCTTGGAGTGAAGAAATCAACTGTGGGAGCAATAATTAGAAAATGGAAGACATACAAGACCATTGATAATCTCCCTCGATCTGGTGCTCCACGCAAAATCCCACCCCGTGGGGTCAGAATGATCACAAGAACGGTGAGCAAAAATCCCAGAATCACACGGGGGGACCTAGTGAATGAACTGCAGAGAGCTGGGACCAATGTAACAAGGCCTACCATAAGTAACACACTACGCCACCATGGACTCAGATCCTGCAGTGCCAGACGTGTCCCACTGCTTAAGCCTGTACATGTCCGGGCCCGTCTGAAGTTTGCTAGAGAGCATTTGGATGATCCAGAGGAGTTTTGGGAGAATGTCTTATGGTCTGATGAAACCAATCTGGAACCGTTTGGTAGAAACACAACTTGTCGTGTTTGGAGGAAAAAGAATACTGAGTTGCATCCATCAAACACCATACCTACTGTAAAGCATGGTGGTGGAAACATCATGCTTTGGGGCTGTTTCTCTGCAAAGGGGCCAGGACGACTGATCCGGGTACATGAAAGAATGAATGGGGCCATGTATCGTGAGATTTTGAGTGCAAACCTCCTTCCATCAGCAAGGGCATTGAAGATGAAACGTGGCTGGGTCTTTCAACATGACAATGATCCAAAGCACACCGCCAGGGCAACGAAGGAGTGGCTTCGTAAGAAGCATTTCAAGGTCCTGGAGTGGCCTAGCCAGTCTCCAGATCTCAACCCTATAGAAAACCTTTGGAGGGAGTTGAAAGTCCGTGTTGCCAAGCGAAAAGCCAAAAACATCACTGCTCTAGAGGAGATCTGCATGGAGGAATGGGCCAACATACCAACAACAGTGTGTGGCAACCTTGTGAAGACTTACAGAAAACGTTTGACCTCTGTCATTGCCAACAAAGGATATATCACAAAGTATTGAGATGAAATTTTGTTTCTGACCAAATACTTATTTTCCACCATAATATGCAAATAAAATGAAACAAAAACAGACAATGTGATTTTCTGTATTTTTTTATTCTCAGTTTGTCTCCCATAGTTGAGGTCTACCTATGATGTAAATTACAGACGCCTCTCATCTTTTTAAGTGGTGGAACTTGCACTATTGCTGACTGACTAAATACTTTTTTTCCCCACTGTATAGAGCTGTCAGCTTTTCAAACAGTTTAGTATATCCGCTGTTTCATTACAGTCCAAACTATACAGAGACAGCGTGTGTCACTCAGTATAAACATAGCCTGAGATTGACAATTTTCCATACAGACACCGTCTAGCGGTGTACGCTCCTCACACACTACCGTGTACTGTCTGGTATCACGGACAAATACAAGCTATCTGTGTGTGACTCGGGGGAAAACAAACAGAGGAGATTTTCCATTTTTCCGGACCTACACCGTATTGAGCTGTCCGATTCTCAAACAGTATTGTATATCTGCTGTTCGCATTAAAGTCACAAAAGCACAATAGCAGCTAAGGCAGGAGGTGTTGAGCCTGCGTCATCGTCCGGCCCAAGAAGGCCTGTAAGGTTCCCTTTTCTTGGAGTAGGAAAATCGCTTTTAAAGCCGGAGCTTCAGGAACAGATTTTGGTGTACATTGCCGAAACAGCGACCAGCTCTATTGCCTCCTCTTCTGAACATTCCAAACCTGCAAGCACGGAGTCGTCAGTGCAGGGATCTGGTCAGGAAAAACACCTTTCCTTGTGTCCTTCACCCCCACCAAAAGTGAAGGATGCGGCAGCCGACACTTCAGATTACTCTATGGAGCTCTTTTCACATACCATGCCTGGGTTAGCCAGTCAAATCATGAATTCCCCAGTCCAAGATGAATCTGACATGGAGTGCACTGATGCACAGCCACTGCTAGATGATTCTGCTGGTACATTGACCCAGACCACTACATTGCCCTCACAGTCTACTGCGCCAGAATCTGACACTGATGAAACTCAGGTGCCCCTTACCGCATACTATACCACCTTAGACGCTGACACAGAGGAAGGTAAAGAGGAAGGTGCAGATGACTTTGAAGAGGAGGTGATGGATGACCCAGTTCTTGACCCGGATTGGCATCCATTGAAGGAGGAGGGTGGCGCTGGCAATAGTTCAGATAAGGAGAAGGATCCGCAGCAGGCATTGACATCGCAGCAGCGGTTATCTGGCAGGCCCGTAGTTGAGCAAAAACGTGGAGCAAAAAAAAAAAAGAGTTGCAGGACAGCTTGGCCAGACGGTCAACTTAGCACAGAGTGCAAGGCCAGAAAATGTATTCCATAGTAGGAAGAGTGCAGTGTGGCATTTCTTTGTCCAAAATCCTACTGATGAGGCAAAGGTAACCTGTAAGAAGTGCGGAAGGACCTTTAGCCGAGGTAAACAACTCAGAAATTTGAATACCAGTTGCATGCTTAGACATTTAAACAACATGCATTTGCAAGCGTGGACGGACTACAAAACCTCAGGTAGCACATGTGCACCTGCTCCGACTGAACGTAGCCAGCAATGCTCCATCGCTTGCCCCACTGTAAGACCACCGCCACCGTTAAGCACACCACCAGCACTAAATGTTGAGGTGTCATCGCAAGGCCAAAGCACTCAGGGAATCAATGGTTTTGCAACACAACAGTGAATCTAGGCCATCACCACCAATACCATCACCAACCCCCTCTCACTCCGTCTGGTCCACCGCTAGTTCCCTCATATGCAGCTCTCCAGTCCAGCTCACCCTACCAGACACTCTGAGTAGGACAAGAAAGTTCTCATACTCTCATCCGCGTACACTGTATTTGAACACCCACATTGCCAAACTAATCTCGTTAGAGATGATGACCTACCGGTTGGTTGAAGGCGAAGCTTTCCGCGAGCTCATGGCCTACCCAGTCATCACTTCTTTTCTCGAAAAGCCATCCCAGCCCTCCACCTGCATGTGAAAGACCGCATTGTCCATGCACTCAAGCAATCAGTGAGTGGAAAGGTGCACCTCACAACAGATGCATGGTCCAGTAGGCATGGCCAGGGCCGTTACGTGTCCATCACTGCGCACTGGGTTAATGTGGTGGATGCAGGGTCCACAGGGGACAGCGGCAGTGGAACAGTGCTGCCTAGCCCACGGTATAGGAAACAGTTGGCTGTAGGCTGTTGACCCTCCTCCTCCATAAGCGAAAGCTCATCCACAGAGTGCAGTCACACGAGGACTCCATCCGCAGCTGGCAGTGTTGCACACGAGGTGTCCCACTATCGAACAGCTAGTGGTAAGCGTCAGCAGGTGGTGTTAAAGATGATGTCTTTGGGTGACAACAGACACACCGCGGAGGTACTGGCCGACTACTTGCAGCGACAAACTGAGTCATGGCTGAGCAGTCTACATCTTGAGCCAGGCAAGGTAGTCAGTGATAACGGCCGTAATTTTGTGGCAGCCATAGGCCTTGCAAAACTCACACACATACCTTGCCTGGCTCACACTTTGAACCTGGTGGTGCAGTGCTCCTTTAATAATTATCCGGAGTTAACATCCCTGCTCCATAAGATGCAAAGACTGTGCTCGAACATCCGTCACTCGGCCGTACACTCCAGTCATATGCAGAAGCTGCAGCGATTGCTCCACCTCCCCAAGCACCTCCTAATTATAGACATTGCAACAAGGTGGAACTCCACCCTGCACATGGTTGAGAGGCTATGCGAACAAAGGCAGGCTGTAATGCATTTGTGGGATGATACACGGCCAGGCAGTTTGAGGGAACACATGGAATTGTCGGGTGTGCAGTGGTCAAAGCTAAAAGACCTCTGTAAAGTCCTTCAGTGTTTTGAGGAATGCACATGGCTGGTAAGCGCAGATGACGCCATCATTAGCATGAGCATCCCACTTATGCGTCTGCTCATGCAAAGTTTGACGCACATTAAGGAACAGGCGTCTGCAGCGGAGGAGGAACAGGAGGAGGAGGAGGAGGGAAGCCTTGCTGACAGTCAGCCATTGTCTGGTCAGGGAACTGTCCTGGACGAGGTGGAGGAAGAGAGGAAGAGGAGGAGGATGAGGGGGATCATTATTTTGGGCAAGTGGATGCTTCTCAGGGGGCAAGAGAAAACGTTGGCATTCCAAGGTCAGGAACAGGGTTTGTGGTGACTATAGGGATGTGGATTTTCCAGAAAGTGCTCCTCCACCCAGCAGTGGCAGTGCATTATTGACACCTGGAACATTGGCCCACTTGTGCGATTATGCCTTGCGGATCATAAAAAGAGACCCCCGCATTGCCAAAATGATGAAGGATGACAACTACTGGCTGGCCAGCATCCTCGATCCACGCTACAAAGGCAAATTACACATAATGCACAGGAGAACCTCAAGATAATATTGGCTAACAAACAAGCAACTCTGGTAAACTGTTTGTTTGATGCTTTCCCAGCATACAGCAGCGGTGCTGTTTCTCCCACAAGCCGTAGTGGGCACAATGGAAGAGGTGTTTGTGGTGCACACAGCCGAAGTGGTGTTGGAGACAGGGGTTTCATGACCGTGTTGTGGCCTGATTTCTCAAGTACCGCTCACACGACTCCTAATCCTGCATCGACTAAAAGTGACAGGAGACAGCAGTTGTCAACTATGGTGACAAACTACTTATCCTCCCATATCGATGCTCTCCCTCACAGATCATTCCCCTTTGACTATTGGGCCTCTAAACTGGACACCTGGCCTGAATTGGCACAATATGCCTTACAGGAGCTCGGGTGCCCTGCTGCTAGTGTGTTATCTGAAAGAGTCTTCGGTGCTGCTGGATCAATACTGACAGAAAAAAGGACCCGTCTGTCGACCCAAAATGTTGATGATCTATCCTTCATTAAAATGAACCATGCATGGGTTTCAAAGGATTTTGTACCACCTTCCCCTGATGACACATAGGTTGCTAGAAAACTGCCTCGCTTTTGTTCTCTTCTTCCTCTGACTTGCCCAATTCTGCTATTTACAGCTGCTGAATGTCCAGCCTACACATCAACATATGCCATTTTTTAAACCTCCCTAACTGGGCTGCCCAACACCCCCCCAAGGGCTGGGGTCAACACCTGGCGCACCCGGGCAAGTGCTGTTGCTCTGAACAGGTGGATGGGCCCACTGATGGCCGACTGCACTGGCACAGGGCCCCTCATAGTGCAACACAGTGTCTCTGACGGTGCACACTCGCTGTCAGACACAACAGCGCACTATGAGTGGCCCTGTGCCAGTACCGTCGCCCAAGTGTGTGCTCCCCCTGCTTGGTCATGGCCACAGCACTTGCAAGTTGCAGTACTTACCTCTCCCTGCTCCACCGCTGTGTAGTCTGGGCAGTAGTTTTGAGCATTCGGATACCGCAAGTATCGGGTATCGGCCGATATTCGCTGTATCGGAATTCTGATACTTAGTTCCGATACTTTTTTCATATCGAATACCGGAATCGGAAGTTCCCATAATGCTAGGAGCCCGCTCGATTTGATTCAGCCAATGGGGATCCTCAGAAGTGTGGGCACATCCTGTTAGGCATGTAGGCATGTTAACTACTGGCATGGCTGTGATTGGCTGCTGAAATGATGTCATGATGCACTATAAAAAGCGCTGCAGCCGCCATTTCGGGTTCACTCTACTGTGAATTCAGTTAGGGACAGGCTGCTGTGGAAGACTGTGAGGGACAGTTAGAAATAGCGATCATCAAACATAACTATTGCTCTACGCAGGCTACATAATCCACCACTGTAGCATTTTTGTAGTCCAGCAGCGCTGTTTTAATAGCTGTCTGCAAGGGCTGTGTGAGTGCAGACCCACGCTGTGTAGTGTGTCCTGCAGGCACGTCTGCTTGTAGGCCGCCCAGCGTGTGTCTCTGCCTCATACACATTTTTCTTTTATTGCTGCTTTTTTTTTCTCCTGTATAGCGTGCTTCCATACGTATCCATATACGTTGGTTGCAAACACTAAAGGAGTGGACAGCGGAGCCTTTCAGCAGCCTTTCAGTGCTATAGCCCATTTCTCTGCACTGTTTTTGGCTGTCTGATAGGTCTCTCTGTGTGTGAGTGCAGCTCACGTTGCAGTGTGTTCTACAGCCACCGCTGGTTGTAGTCCGCTCAGCGTGCGTCACTGCCTCATACATAGTCCTTTTTTTGCAGCTAATTTATCCAGATTTTTGCTCCTATATTAGCGTGCTTCCATCCGCATCCATTGTCATAGGTTGGTTGCAAACACTATATAGGATTAGATAGAGGAGCCTTTTTGCTGGCTTGTGCCCTTCTGGGCCAGCCAGACTAGTATCACCCTATTTTTTGGAGCCACATCAATTGCATTGTAGGTTAGCTTCCTGCATTGTAATCGCTCCAAAAAGTTTGTGATACTATAGCTTTCAAACTTTGGTCACATCCTTTTATTTCCCCCCCCCCCCAAAAAAAAAGGAAATAAAGTTCACCAAACACTCCACTTTAGAGTTGTGTAGGCCACATTAGATCATATTAAAGTGTAGTACACACACTCTTAGCCAAATTAGTGTTTCTTATACTGGTTAGCAGGTGTTCAGGAATAAGAACACTAAGCCACCCTAAGCCACCCCTTTTTTACTTTACTGCCTATTTTTATCAGTCTACCAAGATGAAGAAGGCAGGGAGTAAGGTACGTGGTCGTGGCCGTGGAGTTTCAGCAGGGAGAGGACGGGGGGATTCAGCAGGGAGAGGACGTGGGGATTCGGTGTCTGCTGCGGTCACCAGTGACCAGGCATCCCCCACTTTTACCAGGCAACAGTCCTTCATGCGCAGCTTTGTAGGACCTCGTTGTACCCCACTGCTGCGTGACGAACAAATTGAAGCCGTTGTCGGATGGATGGCAGCTAACGCATCCACTTCAATGACTTCCGCATCCTCCCAGGGCCAGAGCACTGAAGAGCAACCATCTGTCTCTTCACCACCTGCCAAATTGCCCAAGCAGTCTGAGAGCCCTGGACAGGAGCCATCTCAATCTTTACTTCTGTTCTCAGAATCTGTTGGCTTGGAAAGAGGTGGCCAGCCAAGCAGCATTCTAGAGCGTGAAGAAGAGGGAGTATGCAGTGATACGCAACTGCTTTGTCCCTCTGAATCTGAAGAGGCGGGTGGGCCAGTGCCTATTGTCAGCACACCTCAGTGCTCATCTGATGATGATGAGACTCAGTTGCCAATTTCTGGTGCGCACGGTGCTGGCGAGACAACCCAGGACCAGCCGGTGCTTGAAGAGCGGAGTGGAGATGATGAGGTCCTTGACCCATCATGGCGTCAGCCACAGGAAGGTGGTGAGAGCAGCTCTGAGGAAGAGATTCCCTGAATGGCCAAAAGAGGAGGGAGAGGGCGGGGGCAGACTTAGTTGCCTGTAGCCTCCACTTTGGCACCCGTGAGGAGCAATCCTCTTCCAAAACAGAAAACGGGTGCTCCCAGGACTTGCAGTGCGTGGTCTTTTTTTGACACAGTTGCAGATGACATTTGCTTTGTCAAATGCAAGCTGTGTCATCAGAAAGTTAAACGAGGGAAAAATGTGAGCAACCTCAATACCAAAAATATTGGAAACATGTGCGTACCAAGCACGAGGTGGAGTTACACAGACACACTGATGATGTAGGCCAACCTTCAGCAGCACCTACCACCTCTTCAGCTCGTGTTGGGGCCTCTTCCTCCAACTCACACACAGCTGGTTCGGCTTCCTCACTGGAACGCCATGGAAGAACCTCTGCCACTGTTGTCCAGAGACCCAGTGAAATTCCACCCACTGAACCACGTTCGCAGTCATCAGCACACTCCCAGGCCACTCACCAGCAATCGGTAGCACAGGCATGGGAGAAAAGCGGCCATACTCGGCAAACCATCCCCGAGCACTGGCTCTGAATGCCGGCATTGCCAAACTACTGGCCCTTGAGATGTTGTCATTCAGGCAGGTGGAGACTGACACCTTCCGGAACTTGATGTCATTGGCAGTTCCACAATACAATGTGCCCAGCTGCTTTTATTTCAGCAGGCAAGCCGTCCCTGCCCTGCAAAAGCATGTGGAGGGAAAAATTAAAAATGCGCTACTAAACGCCGTCAGTAGCAAGGTCCACCTGACCACCGATGCGTGGACCAGTAGCCATGGACAGGGACGATACCTTTCCCTCACTGCCCATTGGGTCAATGTTGTGGAGCCGGGTGCAGATCTGGAGAGTGGCTCTGTACGTATTCTGCCAACTCCAAGGATTGCAGGAATGCAGTCTGTACATATTGAGTCCTCCTCCTACTCTAGTTCCTCGGAATCAGCACTGCATGAGCCTGTTTGGCCAGATATGAGCACAGGTGTGGCCAAACATCAACAGGCCGTCCTTAAATGAATTTCTTTGGGGAATCGGAGCCACACAGCACAGGAGCTCTGGAATGCCATCAAGCAGGAGAGCGATGTGTGGTTTGTGCCAGCGAATCTCCAGCCAGGTTTGGTAGTGAGTGACAATGGCCGAAATCTAGTGGCAGCTCTGGGCCTAGTCAACCTCACTCACATACCATGTCTGGCACACGTGCTCAATTTGGTCATGCAGAGCTTTCTGAGGGACTATCCGGATCTTGATGCACTGCTGCACAAGGTTCGCCTAGAGTGTGCTCACTTGCGGCGTTCCAGCATGGCAAGATCGCGCATTGCATCTCTGCAACGCCGATTCCGCCTGCCAGAACATCGCATCATATGTGACCTCCCCACCATGTGGAATTCAACGTTACATATGTTGGAGCGGTTGTGTGAGCAGCAGGCAGCAGTAATGGAGTACCAGCTGCATCATGCGCTAACAAGTCGCACTGTGCGCCGGACACACTTCACCACCACTGAGTGGGCCACTATGAGGGACATCTGCCAAGTTTTGCGTGCCTTCGATGACTCCACGCGGATGGCCAGTGCAGATGATGCACTAGTCAGCATGACTGTCCCCCTTATCTGTCTGCTTCAAAAAACCTTACAAGCACTAAGTGAGGAGGTTTTTGAAGAGGTCGAGGATGAGGAGTCAGAAATACCATCTGCTTCTGGCAAGTCTGCGCAACGTGCTTCCACACAAAGGCCCAGGCAGGGGACACTTAGTGAGGAGGATGACGAGGAGTCAATGGAGGAGGAGGAACACATCTCTCCAGAGGAGGGAGGTACACAAGGCTCTAGTAGTCAGTGTGTACAGCGAGTGTGGGGTGATGCTGAGCAGGCTGAGATGCTGCCTCAAGCTGGGGACAGCGTTTCCGGTCCAGTTGGCAGTCTGCAGTACATGGTTGATTTCATGTTGCAGTGCTTGTTAAATGACCGCTGCATCGCCATCATTCTCCACACGGCTGATTATTGGGTGTACACCCTCTTAGATCCTCGCTACTGGGACAACTTACAAAGCCTCATACCACAGTTGAACAGGGAGCGTAAAATGCGGGAGTACCAAGAAACACTTGTGCAGGCCATCGTGTTCTCCATTCCCCCTGCAAGTGTTGCTGGTAGTGCTTTTCAAAGCAGCCATGTGGGTAGAGGCAGTGGAGGAAGCTCTGCACAAAGAGGTAGCAGAGGCAGTGCCGCAGGACAAGGCAAGGCCAGTATGGCCCAAATGTGGAAACGTTTTGTGGGACCGCCACAAACGGCTACACCATCACAGACGGCTCCAATCAGCAGGAGCCAACGTTTCCGTCAGATGGTGACAGACTACTTGTCTTGCCCTGTTAGTGTACTCCCAGACGGCTCTTCCTCATTCAAGTATTGGGTCTCTAAGCTGGATACATGGCCAGAGCTTAGCCAGTATGCATTGGAGGTGCTGACTTGCCCTGCTGCCAGTGTATTATCGGAACGTGTCTTTAGTGCTGCAGGTGGTGTGGTACCAGACCGTCGCACGCGACTATCCGCCGATAATGTTGACCGGCTTACTTTTGTGAAAATGAACAAGGCCTGGATCTCACCTGAATTTGCCAGTCCTCTTCCAGAATAAATAATTGGCTGGCAACAGGATCCAGGTCTCCTGTTGTGTTCATGTTTCTATGACTGGAACTTTATTTCCTGGGCTACAGCAACGCCCATTGTTGCTCAGAAGTGCTGTCCACACAGACAAAACACTCGCTCATGTGTAAGTGGGGTTCGGTAACGTCAGCTGATCCCCTGCTGTGTGGAGGGCAAAGTGTCCTGCTCCCTCCAAACTCAAAGTACCTCAGATTTACACCTGGCTTCAAGTAGGCCTCGGCCTACTATCTGATTTTCCCTGGGCTCCGACACCGCCAGTTGGTGCTCAGAAGTGCTGTACGCACAGACAAAACACTCGCTCATGTGTAAGTGGGGTTCGGTAACGTCAGCTGATCCCCTGCTGTGTGTATGGCAAACTCTCCTGTTGCCTACAACTTCTGACTACCTCTGATTTAATATGTTCTCTGATTTGCCCTCTGTCTCCACTCTGTTTTGAGTATTTCCTCCGGCCTACAACACCGCCTGTTTCTGCTCTCAAGTGCCGTCTGCACAATCAACACTTGTTCCTGTGTTACCTGGGTCCTGTAACATCTACTCATCTCTAGAGGTGAGTCCAGCAATGTCTCCTGCTTTGTCTACATTCCCACTACTTGTAGTGGAAAAGTGGACAGAGCAGGAGACATTGCCTGACTCAACTCTAGGGAGAAGCTGGTGTTACAGAACCCCAGTAACACAGGAACAAGTGTTGGTTGTGCAGACGGCATTTCAGAGCAGCAACTGGCGTGGTTGGAAGCCAGAGGAAATACTCGAAACAGAGTGAAGCCAGAGGCCTAATTGGAGTACGTTGACAGTTAGTAGTAGTGTAGAAACAATCGAAAACTGCCACCAAGTAGGCCTCAGCCTACTACCTGATTTTCCCTGGGCTCCGACACCGCCAGTTGGTGCTCAGAAGTGCTGTCCACACAGACAAAACACTCGCTCATGTGTAAGTGGGATTCGGTAACGTCAGATGATCCCCTGCTGTGTGTATGGCAAAGTGTCCTGCTCCCTCCAAACTCAAAGTACCTCAGATTTACACCTGGCTCCAAGTAGGCCTCGGCCTACTACCTGATTTTCCCTGGGCTCCGACACCGCTAGTTGGTGCTCAGAAGTGCTGTCCGCACAGAAAAAAACACTCGTTCATGTGAAAGTGGGGGTCAGTAACGTCAGCTGATCCCCTGCTGTGTGGAGGGCAAACTGCTGCTGCCTCCAAATTGCAACTACTTCTGATTTAAACATTCTCTGATTTGGCCTCTGTCTCCACTCTGTCTCTAGTATTTCCCCTGACCTCCAACACCGCCAGTTCCTGCTCACAGTTGCCATCCACGCATTCCACACTTGTTCCTGTGTTCCTGGTGTTCTGTTACGTGAGCAGATCCCCCAATGTGTGTCCGGCACTGTCTCCTGCGCAGTCCACCTTCCCACTGCAAGTGGTGGGAACGTGGACAGAGCAGGAGACAGTGGCAGACACACATCAGGGGATCTGCTGACATTACAGAACCCCAGTAACACAGGAACACGTGTGGATTGGGCAGACGGCTACTGTACGCATAAACTGGCGGTGTTGGTGGTCACGTGAAATCCTGGAAACAGAGTGGAGACAGATGCCTAATTGGAGCACGTTGACAGTCTTTTGTAGCCTACAAACAATCTAAAACTACCACCAAGTAGGCCTCGGTCTACACCATGATTGTTCCTGGGCTCCAGCAAAGCCAGTTGGTGCTCGGAAGTGCTGTCCACACAGAAAAAAACACTTGTTCATGTGAAAGTGGGGTTCGGTAACGTCAGCTGATCCCCTGCTGTGTGGAGGGCAAAGTGTCCTGCTCCCTCCAAAGTCAAAATACCTCCGATTTACACCTGGCTCCTAGTAGGCCTTGGCCTACACCATGATTGTCCCTGGGCTCCAACAACGCCAGTGGGTGCTCGGAAGTGCTGTCCACACAGAAAAAACACTTGTTCATGTGAAAGTGGGGTTCGGTAACATCAGCTGATCCCCTGCTGTGTGGAGGGCAAAGTGTCCTGCTCCCTCCAAAGTCAAAATACCTCCGATTTACACCTGGCTCCTAGTAGGCCTCGGCCTGCACAATGATTGTCCCTGGGCTCCAACAACGCCAGTTGGTGCTCGGAAGTGCTGTCCACACAGAACAAAACACTCATTCATGTGAAAGTGGGGTTCGGTAACGTCAGCTGATCCCCTGCTGTGTGGAGGGCAAAGTGTCCTGCTCCCTCCAAAGTCAAAATAACTCCGATTTACACCTGGCTCCTAGTATGCCTCGGCCTACACCATGATTGTCCCTGGGCTCCAACAACGCCAGTGGGTGCTCGGAAGTGCTGTCCACACAGAAAAAACACTTGTTCATGTGAAAGTGGGGTTCGGTAACATCAGCTGATCCCCTGCTGTGTGGAGGGCAAAGTGTCCTGCTCCCTCCAAAGTCAAAATACCTCCGATTTACACCTGGCTCCTAGTAGGCCTCGGCCTGCACCATGATTGTCCCTGGGCTCCAACAACGCCAGTTGGTGCTCGGAAGTGCTGTCCACACAGAACAAAACACTCATTCATGTGAAAGTGGGGTTCGGTAACGTCAGCTGATCCCCTGCTGTGAGGAGGGCAAAGTGTCCTGCTCCCTCCAAAGTCAAAATACCTCAGATTTACACCTGGCTCCTAGTAGGCCTCAGCCTACACCATGATTGTCCCTGGGCTCCAACAACGCCAGCTGGTGCTCGGAAGTGCTGTCCACACAGAAAAAAACACTCGTTCATGTGAAAGTGGGGTTCAGTAACGTCAGCTGATCCCCTGCTGTGTGCAGGGCAAACTGCTGCTGCCTCCAAATTGTAACTACTTCAGATTTAAACATTCTCTGATTTGGCCTCTGTCTCCACTCTGTCTCTAGTATTTCCCCTGACCTCCAACACCGCCAGTTCCTGCTCACAGTTGCCGTCCACGCATTCCACACTTGTTCCTGTGTTCCTGGTGTTCTGTTATGTGAGCAGATCCCCCAATGTGTGTCCGGCACTGTCTCCTGCGCAGTCCACCTTCCCACTGCAAGTGGTGGGAACGTGGACAGAGCAGGAGACATTGGCAGACACACATCAGGGGATCTGCTGACATTACAGAACCCCAGTGACATAGGAACACGTGTGGATTGGGCAGATGGCTACTGTACACATAAAGTGGCGGTGTTGGTGGTCACGTGAAATCCTGGAAACAGAGTGGAGACAGTTGCCTAATTGGAGCACATTGACAGTCTGTTGTAGCCTACAAATAATCTAAAACTACCACCAAGTAGGCCTCGGCCTTCACCATGATTGTCCCTGGGTTCCAACAACGCCGGGTAGTGTCAAGGTCACTATGCCAACAATCCGTTGTCCTGTCGTCTTGCGACCGGGTTAGCCGACTCTACGGTGCCTGCAGTTTAGGTGACTCCTATGTGGGCTGCGGGAACTGGCACTGAAGGCTGGATCCGTAGTGCCAATGGGACATGGACCCCCTGTAGGACTGTGGGTTTTGGTAACTGCGGCCGGCTTGCGGCCTGGCTACTTTGCTTTGGATGGGTACCTTCTGATACCCACCCGGGTTCCAGCACTGTCAGCTGGTTCTCGCCAGAGCCTTTGGCCTAGGTGCCTCCATCTCGGTATCTGAGGTCCAGCACCGTCAGCTGGTCCTTGGTAGTGCTTTTTAGCACAGGTACCTTCTGCTTAGTAACCGTGGTCCAGCACCGTCAGTTGGTCCTCGGTAGTGCCATTGGCTCTTGTTCCTTCTGCTACCCATCTGGGTGCCAGCACTGTCAGCTGGTTCTCGCCAGAGCCTTTGGCCTAGGTGCCTCCATCTCGGTATCCGAAGTCCAGCACCGTCAGCTGGTCCTTGGTAGTGCTTTTTAGCACAGGTACCTTCTGCTTAGTAACCGTAGTCCAGCACCGTCAGTTGGTCCTCGGTAGTGCCATTGGCTCTTGTTCCTTCTGCTACCCATCCGGGTTCCAGCACTGTCAGCTGGTTCTCGCCAGAGCCTTTGGCCTAGGTGCCTCCATCTCGGTATCCGAGGTCCAGCAAGGTCAGCTGGTCCTTGGTAGTGGTTTCTAGCACAGGTACCTCCAGCATAGTAACCGGGGTCCAGCACCGTCAGCTGTTCCTCAGTAGTGCCATTGGCTATTGTTCCTTCTGCTGCCACTAGGGGTTCCAGTACTGTCAGCTGGTTCTTGCCAGTTTCTCAGCCTTCTTGTACCTTCTGCTACATTTCCAAGCTCAAGCTTTTTGAAATTGTCTTTGGTAATCCTTATTGATCTCCATGACGACAACCCTGATGACGACGACCCTGAAGACCACACCAAACAAGACCAGAAATATGACCCTAAATAATATGACCAAGAGGACAAAGAACATGAAGACAACCACCAAGATACAGAACAAAAAACAGAAGAACAAGAAGCAGAAGAATCAAAAGCAGAAGAACAGAAAGCAGAAGAACATTAAGCATAAGACTAAAAATCATCATAGAAGAAATCAAAATTATAAGCAGAAGAAGACTAAGCAGTAAATGGGGGTGAGTCCATTCCTCCTCGTGGTGCCCCTGGAAAATGCCTGCTGCTGCAGGCCAAACTGAACGCGGACAAATCCTGTTGTAAATCTTTAGTGACAGGCAGAACGTAAGGTGTAGTCTTATAACTTTTATAGATAAGTACTATAGGAATGCCTGTCACCATAAGAAAATGAAGAAAAAGAAGAATAGGAAGAAGATGAAGAAATAGCATATGAAAATTAATAATAGCTGAATAAGAAGAATATGAAGAATGGAAAAAAAAATTAATGGGAAGAAGATGAAGAAGAAGAAGATGAATAAGGTGAAGAAAAAGTTGAAGAAAAAAATGCTACTGCTGCGGATCATGAAGGAGAAAGTGTGGGAGAAGTACAAAAGAAGGTGAAGAGCATGGAAGTTGTGAAACATACATATCTGACAAAATATAAAAAAGGTTAACATAGTCAATATCTTTTTAACTCCGAACGTCTTGAAAAAAAAATTGGAATTAATGCTATGCCATGTGATTTGAATAAACCACTATGCCTTTAATGTCTCCTCCACCACCCACAATACATTCTACATGATTCTTATTTGTTTTCAATTATGTAGAATTAGCCAACAAGGAAATAAAGGGCTTTTTTAAATTCCGATACCGGAAGTCCCAATGACTTGAATGGGACTTCCGGTATCGAAATCGGCGATACCCGATATTTTTTTCGTACCGGCGATACCATTCGATACAATATTTTTGGGTATCGAACGGTATCGCTCAACACTACTGGGCAGTTAATTCCTTCACAGGGACAGCCACTAGAAATTTGGTGTATTGATCGAAGATGGTTAAGATGTAGCTATGGCCTGTCCTGCTGGCCTCTACCTTCAGATGATCAATGGCTACTATTTGAAATGGACGTCAACTTACAAGCGGATGCAGTGGTGCTTTATGATTACCTTTCACAGTTGTGATAGTCACAGACGTGTGACATTCCTGCCACCATTTTTCAATGTCTCCTCTCATGTCAATCCAATAGAATCGCCTACGGCCTGTGGCTTCTATCTTTTTCCCTCCAAAATGCCCAGACACATCATGATAGGCACTGAGGACCATGTGTACATCTCTCGTTGTGATCACAATTTGATGGAGATGAGTAACGGTGATGTGATCCACGCTACTGCGATAATGCAATCCTTTCTTCACAAAGAACCGTTTTCGTTGTCTCGACAGAAACAGTAAGTGAGGGTCTGCATCTCCTCTGCAACATCTACCGTCATGTTTTTGCCGCGATGAGTAATTCCCACATTTCTGCAAACACTCGACTTTCCGTCTGTACTTTTAGCCATGTAGTTTGCAGTAGTGGAGAGTCTGGAGTGGCTTACTCAGATTGAAATATATAAAAAGATTTAAAAGTACCACAACACTGTATACTGGTGTACGCCTCGAATACCTTTCCTTTTTTCTACTTTTTAAATTCTGGTGTAATACATACTGAGTCGGTGAGTGTCTGTGTCTGACTCCGGAAGTGTGGACGGAAATTTACAATTACCCCTAGACTGTATACACCAGGTATGTGCTGATACAGTACCTTTGTTCAAAATTTTTTGTTAAGGTATCATCCATAATGAGTGAGCGTGGTTTCCGCCTTCTAAAGTATATAGACGTTGAATCGGAGATACCAATTTTTACCCTATACTCGATCCAGCTTGTATCTTGTTATACAGTACCTTTGGTACACATTTAGTGTTACGGTCACATCCATACTGGTTAAGCGTCTGAGAGTGACTACGGGACTATGTAAATGGAGATTTTAATTGTACACTATAATAGACATACTTGCTATCTTGTTATCCAGTACCTTTTTAACAACATTTTTTATTATGGTCAAAACCAGACTGAGTCTGTGGGTGACTCCGGAAATATATACCGAGATTTCATATTTGACCAACACTGTTTAGAGCAGTACGCTTCTGATACAGTAACCTTTTTTGCTATTTAGATTCAGGTGTAATCGATATAGAGCCTGTGAACATCTGTCTGTTAATCCGGAAATATATTTGGAGATTTAAGATTACCCCAACACTGTATACAGCTGTATGCTTATGTTACATTAACCATTTACAGCTTTTCATATTCTTGTGTAATCCATACTGGTGCCTGAGAGCATTTGTGTCTGCCTCCTGAAATATAAACGGAGATTCAGAATGTTTACACTATACTATATATACCTTGTATCTGGTGATACTGTACCCTTTTTCAACTTTTTATTTTATTATGTAATCCATACTGAGCCTGTGAGTGTCTGTGTATGACTCATGAAATATATACGGAGATGTACTATTATTCCTAGACTGTCTAGAGCTGTACACTTCTGATACAGTACCATATATCTGCTGGTATTTTTGGTCCATTTTCCAAAACATGAGGAAGTATGGTGGAAGAGGCTGCGGGGTGGGGGGCCACCTGGTACTGATGGTGGAGGTGGTGCATCTGCTAGTAGTGCCAAAAGCACAAGAGCAGCTAAGGCAGGAGGTGTTGAGCCTGCGTCATGGTCTAGCTCCGGTAGGCCTGTAAGGCTCCCTTTTCTGGGAGTAGGTAGACTGCTTTTAAAGCCGGAGTATCAGTAACTTTTTTTGGCTTACATTGCTGAAAGAGCCTCCAGCTCTATCGCCTACTCTTCTGAAGTTTAAAAAATCCAAGCACTGAGTTGTCAGTGCAGACTTCTGGTCAGGAGCATCCCCTTTCCTTGTGTCCTTCACCCACATCAAAAGTGAAGGATGCGGCAGCACACACTTCAAATAACTCCATGGAGCTCTTTCACATACCATACCTGGTTCATTGAAAATGGGGTCCATCATATACTGGAGCCTTCCAAATGGGAGACATCAGACACTGGAGGAGCATTTATGGTGCCCATTATACTCTGGAGCATTAGAAATGGTGCACATTATATATGGAGCATTATTTGGGCCCATAAGACACTGGAGCATCATCCATGGGGCTCATCATATACTGGAGCATTCTAAATGGGGCAGATCAGACACTGGAGCATCATCCATGAGGCCATCATATACTGGAGCATTCCAAATGGGGGACATCTGACACTGGAGCATCATCCATGAGGCCCATCATATACTAGAGCATTCCAAATGGGGCAGATCAGACACTGGAGCAGCATCTATGGGGTCCATCATAAACTGGAGCATTCCAAATGGGGGACATCTGACACTAGAGCATCATCCATGAGGCCCATCATATACTGGAGCATTCCAAATGGGGGACATCTGACACTGGAGCATTATCCATGAGGCCCATCATATATTGGACCATTCCAAATGGGGCAGATCAAACACTGGAGCAGCATCTATGGGGCACGTGATACACTGGAGCATTAGAAATGGGGCCCATTATATATGGAGCATTATTAGGGCCCATAAGACATTGGAGCATCATCCATGAGGCCCATCATATACTGGAGCATTCCAAAAGGGAGACATCAGACACTGGAGCAGCATTTACGGGGCCCATTATACACTGGAGCATTAGAAATGGTGCACATTACATATGGAGCATTATTTGGGCCCATAAGACACTGGAGCATCATACATGAGGTCCATCATATACTGGAGAATTCAAGATTGGGGACATCAGACACTGGAGCAGCATTTACAGGGCACATTATACACTGGAGCATTAGAAATGGAGCCCATTATGTGGAGCATTATTTGGGCCCGTAACACACTGGAGCATCGTCCATGGGGACCATCATATACTGTAGCATTATGAGGAGCTCATCATATACTGTATGGAACATTATATGTGGCCAGTTATTCTGTACGGAGAAATATATGGGGCTCATTATTCTGTATGGCGCACAATGTGGTGGCCATAATACTGTATGGAGTAATATACTGTCCTTTTTTTGAGCTATTGTAGAATTTAAAATAGATATCAGTCATGTCACGTAAGCAGTGAAGTATTTTTCATTGTACTATACCTATATTTCTGTGCCGTATCGGAGCATCATGAGTTGTGGTATGTGTTAAAGGGGCACTATTTGGCCCAGGGCACATGAAAACCTGGAGCCAGCCCTACCCCCCACAACTTTAGCCAAATAACCCCCAGTTTTCAGTGCGTAACTATTATTATAAAGTTAATTAAGGTTGACAAGCTTCAGTAATAAGAATTGATGTTTTTGGCATTGAAATGGGCACTGTAGGTGTGTTTACTGTCCTCCACTCCCTGCTGACTTTGCTTCCCCATTGACTTATATTGGGTTTCGTGTTTCAGTCGGCCTCCGACTTTTCCCTATAGTCGGCCGATTTCGTTCGACCCGACTTTTGTGAAAGTCGGGTTTCATGAAACTCGACTTGACCCTAAAAAGGAAAAGTCGCTCATCTCTATATAAAAGCAAATAGTATCTGACAGCACTTAGAGCAAGGTAGGTTTTGAAAAAGCGGTACACATCATCTCAGAAAAAAGGGGGGGGTCAAAATGAACCCTCTTGGATACCAATTAAAACCAATCATCCTGCTGAGTGTCATGTCGGACGCTGTTCACACCACAGCATCCGGCAGGCAGAGGTAGTTCCACCTCCAGCCACTATAGCCTCAGTGGCGCCGGTTTGATCTTCAGGCTCTCGGGGGGTTAATCCTGCTGGAGACCAGGTTGGAAGGTTAGTCACGCCCACGGTCTTTAAATAGTCATACTGGCATATGGGCGTCGCCGATTATAGCTTGTGTTTCATACCAAGTGGTTCCGGTCTGGAGTGGAGGTGTTCAAGAGAGAGAGATTCATATCTGGTGTCGTATGATCCGTCGTTATCCTTTCTCCTTCCCATATTTGTGTTTAGTTGTGCCCTGTTCACATTACTGTTTATTCCTGTGTGTGTGCGGCGCAGTGCAGTTTAAGTTCTCCCTGTCTGTCATTATTTGTGTGGGAGCTTTGGTGGTGTGACTCCTCACTGGGTGGAGGGTGGAGGGTTAAGTGCAGGGCTGAGCAGGAGATAAGGAAAGGTCGGAGGCTCAGGCATTTGCACCTTCAGCAAAAACCCTGGGTTGAGGGTCAGACAGGGTTTCCCCTAGTAAAAGGGACACCACAGGGGCCCCGGGTATTTCAGCCTTAGTTGAACTAAGCCCCCGTGACATTATAATCGGCCCACATTTTTTCAGGAGTCAATGGATCCATTAGATTCCATAACCCGCCAGTTGGCGGCGCTGTCCTTACAGGTCTCCGAGTTGAAAAGCGCAGTTCAGCAGCAGGGCCTGGTAGTAGCAAAGGTGCAAACGGCATCTGCAGGTATCGGTGCAGAGCCGAAGTTTCCGCTGCCAGAACGATTTTCAGGCGATCGCAGCAAATTTGTCGTATTTCGGGAGGCCTGCAAATTATACTTCCGCATGCGGCCAATATCCTCAGGTAATGAGGCCCAGCGAGTAGGGCTGGTGTTGTCATTACTGAGTGGTGACCCCCAAGCATGGGCATTTTCCTTACCAGCTGACTCTGCTACATTTCATTCGGTCGATAATGTTTTTTCTGCCCTCGGGCTCATTTACGATGACCCTGACCGACTGGCTCTAGCGGAATCTAAAATCCGCGCCCTCCGCCAGGGGGAGCGCTTGGCAGAAGACTATTGTTCGGAATTTCGCCGCTGGGCTGTAGACACACAGTGGAATGACCCAGCACTGCGGAGCCAGTTTATTCATGGGGTATCAGGGAGGGTGAAACAAGCCCTCCTGATGTATGAGACTCCGGCATCATTGGAGTCTGCCATGAGTTTGGTGATATGTATTGATCGCCGTTTTCGTCAGGGGGCACAGGAGACGCTACCTCTGGGGGAAAACAGAGGTGCAGGTGTGGTTGAAGTAGATGAGTCCCCTGAACCTATGCAGATTGCTGGCGTGGCACAGGTTCAGCCTCGCGCTCCGGGATTCTGGAAGCCCGGAGCATGTTTCTACTGTGGTAAAGGAGGTCATTATGTTAACGTTTGCCCGGTACTACCTAAGAGGGTCACACCGGCGGAAAACTGTTAAGCTCAGAGGGTATGGAGGAGACCCAACTGAGCGTATGCATATCCTCCATGATGGTATCTCAATGTATGCTCCCTGCCAAGGTTATTATCGCCGGCAGAGAGCTACCTATATCAGTGTTTGTGGATAGCGGTTCCGCCACCAATCTCATAGATGAGGAGTTTGCACACACTGCCGGGTTTAAGATCGAAAAACTTCCTCACCCCATACAGGTGGTGACCATTAATGCTGTTCCCCTCCCTCAAGGGGAGATTACTGAGTTTGTGGCAGAGGTGAAACTCCACATTGGGGTCCTACATTCTGAGTCGGTTACATGTAGGGTCCTCCGTAATCTCCCAGCTCAAATGGTCCTGGGTTTTCCATGGCTGTCCAGGCACAACCCGGTAATTGATTGGAAAACTCAGGACATAGTACAATGGAGTGGTTTCTGCCAAGACAATTGCTTGGCCACATGTGTGTCCGCCGTGACGCCCAGCCTGCCGGAGGCTTTGCAGGATTTCGCGGATGTTTTCTCTGAGAAGGGTTGCTCAGAACTGCCTCCACATAGAGCCTATGACTGTGCTATTAGGTTAAAACCCGGGGCCAAATTACCTAAGGCCAGGATGTTTAATATTTCTGGTCCTGAGAGACAAGCTCTGAAAGACTACATCGCGGAGAGTCTGAGCAAAGGTCACATCCGGCCTTCGTCCTCGCCTGTAGCCGCGGGGTTTTTCTTCATTAAGAAGAAAGATGGGGGGTTACGCCCGTGTCTGGATTTCCGAGAGTTAAACCAGATTACTATCCGTGATCCCTACCCAATGCCGTTGATCCCGGATTTGTTCAACCAGGTAGCTGGGGCGAAATGGTTTTCCAAGCTGGACCTCAGGGGGGCGTATAACCTCATAAGGGTCCGTCAGGGGGATGAGTGGAAGACGGCGTTTAACACTCCTGAGGGTCATTTTGAGAGTCTGGTTATGCCGTTTGGGTTGACCACCGCGCCTGCCGTATTCCAACATTTTATTAATGATGTATTTGCTCATGTCCTGGGGAGATTTGTGATTGTATACCTGGATAATATCCTCATTTATTCTAGCGATCGGGACACTCATTTGGAGCATGTTAGGCAGGTGTGACAGTTGCTCCGGGAGAACCAGCTCTATGCTAAGCTGGAAAAATGTTTATTTTTTGTCCAGGAGTTGCCCTTTTTGGGATATATTGTGTCCGCAGCCGGTTTTAAAATGGACACCGCTAAGGTGCAAGCGGTGTTGCAATGGGAGAGGCCGGAGAGTCTGAAAGCACTCCAGCGGTTCCTTGGTTTTGCGAATTATTATAGGAAATTTATAAAACACTTTTCGACTGTCGCCAAACCGCTCACGGACATGACAAAGAAGGGTGCCGATCTGGCGAACTGGCCTGAGGTGGCTATACGTGCATTTGAGCGTCTGAAGAATAGTTTTGCTTCAGCCCCCATTCTGGTGCAACCAGACGTGTCTAAACCTTTTGTGGTAGAGGTTGATGCGTCGGAGGTGGGAGTGGGGGCAGTACTGTCTCAAGGCTCGTCCTTGAGCGAGATGCATCCATGTGCCTACTTCTCCAAGAAGCTGTCGCCGGCCGAACGGAATTATGATATCGGCAACAGGGAGTTGTTGGCCATCAAACTGGCTTTTGAGGAATGGCGACACTTCTTGGAGGGGGCGGCTCACCAGGTCACAGTTATCACCGACCATAAGAATCTGCTCTACCTGGAGTCGGCCAAGCGTCTGTCTCCTAGGCAGGCTCGCTGGGCATTGTTTTTTACTCGTTTCAATTTTCTTGTGACGTACCGTCCCGGGGCTAAAAACACCAAGGCGGATGCTTTGTCTAGGTGTTTTCCGGGGGGAGAACCTCGGGAAGAGCCGGTACCCATCGTCCAGAAAGGGGTAGTGGTCTCGGCTCTCACGACTGAGGTAGAGGCGGAGATTGCCGAGGCCCAAGAGGAGGTACCACCAGGACTTCCCGCCAACAAATCATTTGTACCCCTGCATCTTCGGCCTAAGGTGTTGAAGGAACACCACGATTCGGTACTGGCTGGTCACCCAGGGGTGAAGGGCACCTTAGAGCTGGTATCGCGTCATTTCTGGTGGCCCAAAATCCGGCAGGATGTGGTCTCGTACGTGGCAGCTTGCATCACGTGCGCTAGGGCTAAGTCACCCCGAACCCGTCCTGCTGGCACGCTACAGCCTCTGGGGGTACCCAATAGGCCATGGACAGAAATCTCCATGGATTTTATCACTGACTTGCCAGCCTCGGCAGGGAACACGGTCATCCTGGTGGTGGTTGACCGTTTTTCAAAGATGGCGCATTTTGTGGCGTTGTCCTCTTTGCCCAATGCTAAGACGTTGGCTCAGGTATTTGTGAAGGAGGTGGTCAGACTCCACGGAGTACCGTCTGACATAGTATCTGATAGGGGTACGCAATTTGTGGCGAGGTTTTGGAAAGCTTTTTGCTCTAGGTTGGGGATCAAGTTGTCACATTCATCGGCGTTTCATCCACAGTCTAATGGACAAACTGAGCGCATGAACCAAAATCTAGAACAGTATTTACGATGCTTTGTGTCCGACAACCAGGAGGAGTGGTCTACTTTCCTTCCTCTGGCCGAATTCGCATTAAATAATCACCGCCAAGAGTCATCAGGAGAGTCTCCATTCTTTTGTGTGTACGGTCAACATCCTCAGTTTTGTACCTTACGTCAGGGTGACTCCGGGGGTGTCCCGGAGGAGGATCAGCTAGGAGCCCAATTGTCATCAGTCTGGAGGCGGGTGAAACAGCATTTGTTGAGCATGAGTGCCAGGTACAAATGGGTGGCTGACAGTAGAAGCGTGCCAGGTCCGGACCTGTGTGTGGGTGAATGGGTGTGGTTAGCTACGAAGAACATAAAACTCAAAATCCCATCTTTAAAACTGGGTCCAAGGTTTATTGGGCCTTTTAGGATTTCTGCCATCATTAACCCAGTGGCTTATCGGTTGGAACTTCCTGCGGTGTACAGAATACATAACGTTTTTCACAGGGCTTTATTGAAAAAGGTGGTAGGCTTGGTGGACACGACGCCGATGCCACCTCCAGTCATGGTGGATGGCGAGTTAGAGTTCGAGGTCGCCAAGGTGGTGGACTCTCGAGTAGTACGCCGTACTCTTCAGTATTTGGTGCACTGGCGGGGGTATGGTCCAGAGGAGAGGTCTTGGGTTCCAGCCTCAGACATACATGCGGATCGGCTGGTCAGTTCTTTTCACCGTCGTCATCCGGACAAGCCGGGTCCTATGAGTCTTGAGGGCCCTGGGGTCCCTCGTAGAAGACGGGGTACTGTCATGTCGGACGCTGTTCACACCACAGCATCCGGCAGGCAGAGGTAGTTCCACCTCCAGCCACTATAGCCTCAGTGGCGCCGGTTTGATCTTCAGGCTCTCGGGGGTTAATCCTGCTGGAGACCAGGTTGGAAGGTTAGTCACGCCCACGGTCTTTAAATAGTCATACTGGCATATGGGCGTCGCCGATTATAGCTTGTGTTTCATACCAAGTGGTTCCGGTCTGGAGTGGAGGTGTTCAAGAGAGAGAGATTCATATCTGGTGTCGTATGATCCGTCGTTATCCTTTCTCCTTCCCATATTTGTGTTTAGTTGTGCCCTGTTCACATTACTGTTTATTCCTGTGTGTGTGCGGCGCAGTGCAGTTTAAGTTCTCCCTGTCTGTCATTATTTGTGTGGGAGCTTTGGTGGTGTGACTCCTCACTGGGTGGAGGGTGGAGGGTTAAGTGCAGGGCTGAGCAGGAGATAAGGAAAGGTCGGAGGCTCAGGCATTTGCACCTTCAGCAAAAACCCTGGGTTGAGGGTCAGACAGGGTTTCCCCTAGTAAAAGGGACACCACAGGGGCCCCGGGTATTTCAGCCTTAGTTGAACTAAGCCCCCGTGACACTGAGATGTAGCAAGACACCACAAAAACTATTCAAGTGACTGATTGGTCCTCTCCGTCTGACCGTTGGTCTTGGGATGGTAGGCAGAGAAGGTCAAGCAAATACCGAATCTTTTGCAAAATGCCCTACAGAATTTGGACACAAATTGTACCCTCTATCAGAAACCACACTCAAAGGCACACCATTCAGCCATACAACGTGCTCAACAAACAATTTAGATAGTGTTTCTGCATTAGGCAACCCTGTCAAAGGTACAAAATGTGCCTGTTTACTGAATCTGTCAACCACTACCCAAACCACAGTTTTGCCATTGGAAGGAGGGAGATCAGTGACAAAGTCCATGGACACATGAGTTCAAGGTCTAACTGGAATTGGCAATGGCACCAATTTCACGGCTGGCCGGTTATGGGAGCTCTTAGCACGGGCACACGTATCACAAGCACACACAAGCCTAGCGACATCAGAGGTCATGGAGGTCCAACAAAACAGCCTAGCAATGGCTTTCTGGGTGGCCAAGATCCCTGGGTGCCCACTGAGAGCAGAATCGTGGGGCTACCGGGGAACCCTCAACAGGTACTGAACCGGGACATAGAGCTTATTATCAGGCAAAGATGGAGGAGCAAGAGACTGAGCCTCTGAATTTCACACTCTAATTCAGAGGATACCCCAGTAACAACCATACCGTGCTGAAGAATGGAGGAAGGAAGTTTGGGGGGTGATATCAAATCAAAACTGCGAGATAAGGCCATGACAATCTTGGAACCAGGCCTAAAATGTGATGTTTCAGGCTAAATACGTTCAAGAGTGGACCCTCTCGGCCGTGGATCTGGAGCCCCTGGGCCGAGCACACCAGGTGGAGACCGACCCCTATACAGGGATCGTTAGGGGCAGGACCGCAGGGGGCAGAACCGCGACAGCCGGTACCAAGAGGGACGGCTCGAAGGACAAGGCAGGACGGGAACCAGAGTACCAGGAGGGAATAACGGAGGGCACTAGGCAGAAGACCACAGGAGGGAGAATCGGAGCAGAAGGGACAAGGCAGAGACAGGCAGAAGGGAGCGGAGCAGGGCACAAGGCTGGCCGAGGGAAACAGGGCAGGACAGAAGGCAGGCAGAGGAAGGTAGCACTAGACAAAAGGGCAGGCTGGGTTACTATAGAGAAGATATGCGGCCGGAGTGTGCAGGGTAGCCACACAATCACCAGGCGCCCTCCATATAGGGAGGACGCCCTCAGCGACGCCCCCCACTAGCGGAAGAGAGCGGGGGAACGCGCGCCCGCGACCTAAGGCCGGCGCGGGTACCCGCAGCAGGGCGGATGGCAGAGCGGGAGTGCGCGAGGACCGGAGCGCGCAGGTGAGGAAACGCTGCGGCGGGCACCGCCGCTGAAGGGGCATCGGCGGGCACGGCCGCCGATGTCACAGAAAAGTAATAGAAAAATGAAACAAGAAAAAAAAGTGACCACCTATCCCGTCTAGGAGTTAACCGCTTGGCAGATTCAATGTAAGACAAGTTCTGGTGGTCCGTAATCACTGTGATCTGATGAACTGCCCCCTCCAAAAAATGCCTCCATTCTTCAAAAGCCAATTTTATGGACAATAACTCCTGGTTACCAACATCATTTTTCCTCTCTGCAGAAGAAAACTTCCTGGAGAAAAGGCACATGGTCTTAAATTGGTCAAAGTAATGGGTCCCTGGGACAACACCGCCACCACTCCCACCTCCGATGAGTCCACCTCTACAATGAGTTGTTCTGATGGATCAAGCTGAACCAATACAGGAGCAGATATAAAACACTTCTTTAAAGTAGTAAATGCTTCAACCGCCAAGGGTGATCAGCCCCCTGTGAGTGAGGCTTGACCACCTGAGAAAACCCCTTGATCAATTTTCGAGAATAATTGGCAAAACCCAGAAAACACTGCAGACCCTTAAGGTCTCTGGGTTGCACCGAATCAACAATGGACTGTACCTTTCCGGGATCTATCCGAAACTCATTGGCAGAAAGGATGATCCCCAGAAAAGAAAGCTCCTGGACACAAAACAAACATTTCTCGGGTTTAGCTTACAGAGAATATCCTCATAACCTGTGAAGAACAGCACGTATCTGACCAATGTGGGATTCCTTGTCAGATGAGAAAACAAGGATATCATCCAGGTATACTACCAAAAAAGCACCAGATAAAATCAGAAAAAACATCACTTGTGAAGTTCTGAAATTTTCCAACTGACCCTCGGAAGTAAGAAATGCTGTTTTCCACATATCCCCTTCCCAAATGAAGATAGGGTTATATGCTAAGCTGAGATCAAGTTTGGAAAACCACTTAGCCCCAGACAATTGGTTATAGAGATCAGGAATGAGTGGGAGTGGGTAGGCATTTCTAACGGTAATTTTATTTAGTTCCTGGAAATTGAGGCATGGGCTTAAACCAGCATCTTTTTTCTTGACAAAAAAGAATGCCAGAAAGATTGTACAAACGGGCTTTAGGCAATTTAAAACCCGGCAAAAGATTGGTGGTACAATCATAAGAACGATGTGTTGGCAAGACCTCAGCCACTTTTTCGAAGAACACGTCCCCAAATTCCTTCAGGTACTCCTAAATACCCTCCAGACTGATGGCAGACACAAAAACAGCAGAAAGACAACCATTGGAACAATTAGGACCCATTTAACAATATCACGAGATCCCCAGTCTATAACAGGATTATGCCTCTGTAACCAGGAGAACCCTAACACCAGTCCAACAGGAAGATTATTCATAACATAACATGAAATTTGTTACTGGTGCAAGGAACCCACCTTGAGGAGGAATTCCTCAGAGACAAACTTAATAACATTTTGAGCCAATGGTGTCTTATCAATGGCAATGATATGGATGGGAGCCTTTAACCTAACTGTCCCTAACTTTAACTTGGACACCAGACTAGAGTCAATGAAGTTCATGGAAGATCCACTGCCCACAAAAGCCGAACTGGATGCGAAGCCACCTCCATAACACAGTTCCACCTCTAACAAAACTTTTTGAAATTATGAAAATGATACCTGAGAATCTGGGTGACCTCCTCGACAATCACCCAGACTCGGCAGCATGTTACTCGGCGGACAAGAGGGGCATTCCTTCTTCCAATGTCCTGGATCTCCATGATAAAAACATAATTTCCCATCACATCGACGCCTCCTCTCATTCTCCTTGAAGTTGGTGGCACCAACCTCGATAGTCTCCGTGAATGGCATCACCTCAGACTTGGTAGGCAATGCAAGAATCTCACGCTGGATAATTCCTCTCTCTCATAACCTCTGGTACACATGAATGGCCTGGGTCATGGCCTCCTCCAGGGAACTGTGTGTCGGATGGAGGACCAGCGTGACCTTGAGATGATCATAAAGTCTTCTCCTGAACTGGCATCTCAAAGCAGAGTCATCCCAAGACAATTCAGTAGACCACAGTCTAAACTCAGAACAATACCATTCAGCAGTGAGTTTACTCTGGGAAGAATCCAGGATATCTATAAACAGAAAGATAGTGAGGAAACACTTAGCTAACCTAAATGAATTCAAGTCTCCAGGTCCAGATGAATTACACCCCAGAGTACTGAAGGAGATAGCAGAAGAAATTTTTGAACCCCTCTCCATAATCTTTGAAAATTCTTGGAGAACAGGAGAAGTGCCAGAAGACTGGAGAAGAGCAAATGTTGTTCCTATCTTCAAAAAGGGGAAGAAGGTGGACCCAGGCAACTATAGGCCGGTGAGTCTGACTTCTATACCAGGAAAGATCTTTGAACAAATTATTAAACAACATGTATGTCAATACCTGGATAAGAATGAATTGATTAAGCAGAGTCAGCATGGGTTTGTAACTAATAAGTCATGTCAGACTAATTTAATTTCCTTCTATGATGGTATTACTGATTGGGTGGATCAAGGAAATGCTGTAGATATAGTATATCTTGACTTCAGCAAAGCATTTGACAAAGTCTCTCATACAATCCTTATTGAAAAAATGGCTAAGTATGGAATGGACAAGGCAGCTGTTAGGTGGATTCATAACTGGCTTAGTGATCGGACCCAAAGAGTGGTCGTAAATGGCTGCACATCCAGTTGGAAGAATGTCTCAAGTGGGGTACCACAGGGCTCTGTCCTGGGCCCTGTATTGTTCAACATCTTTATCAACGATTTAGATGAAGGAATTGAGGGTAAACTGATTAAATTTGCTGATGACACAAAGCTAGGAGGAATAGCTAATACTAGAGAAGAGAGAGAGAGGATTCAAAAAGATTTAAATAAACTGGAGAAGTGGGCAGCAACTAACAGAATGGTTTTTAACAGGGAGAAATGCAAAGTACTACATCTGGGCAATAAAAATGAAAAAAGCATATATAGAATGGGAGGAATAGGGCTAAGTGACAGCACATGTGAAAAAGACTTGGGTATACTAATAGATCACAGACTGAATATGAGTCAACAGTGTGATGCAGCAGCAAAAAAGGCAAATGCAATTCTAGGATGTATTAACAGAAGCATACAGTCTAGATCACGTGAAGTCATTATTTCCCTCTACTCCTCTTTGGTCAGACCTCATCTGGAATATTGTGTCCAGTTTTGGGCACCACATTTTAAAAAAGACATCAACAAACTAGAGCAAGTTCAGAAAAGAGCGACCAGAATGGTGACCGGTCTGCAAACCCTGTCTTATGAGGAAAGGTTGCAGGATTTGGGAATGTTTAGTTTGCAAGAGAGAAGACTGAGAGGAGACTTAATGGCTGTCTACAAATATCTAAAGGGCTGTCACATTGTAGAAGGATCAACTTTGTTCTCATTTGCACAAGGAAAGACTAGAAGCAATGGGGTGAAACTGAATGGGAGGAGCCACAGATTAGATATTAGAAAAAACTTTTTGACAGTTAGAGTGATCAATGAGTGGAACAGGCTGCCACGAGAAGTGGTGAGTTCTCCTTCAATGGAAGTCTTCAAACAGAGGCTGGACAGACATCTGACTGGGATGATTTAGCGAATCCTGCTTTGAGCAGGGGGTTGGACCAGATGGCCCAGGAGGTCCCTTCCAACTCTACGATTCTATGATTCTATGACCCATGATCATGTCCTCTGCTACCTTGACCCGGTCTGGTTCACTATAAAACAGTCCTATAGCCTCAAAGAACCTTTCCACAGACGTACATTCAGGGGCAGAAGCAGGTAAAGAAAAAACCCAGGTTAGAGCCCCCCCCCCCCCCCCCGGAGTACTGAAATAATTATCCTCACCCGTTGACTCTCATCTCCAGAGGATCTGGGTCTAAGGGGAGAAAAAAGCTTACAACTTCCTCTGAATGAAAGAATCCTATCCTTCTCTCCAGAGAAAGTATCAGGGTACCTGACCATAGGTTCAGGAGAGTGTAAGATCACATCAGTAGGGTTAGATTGCCTAACAGCTGAATTAGTCATGGAACCCTGATAAGATTTAACAGTCTGAGTAAGCTCCCGCTGGAGTTGGTGGTAAGAGGAGGCAAGAGTCCTATGTTCCACTGAGAAATCTTGCATCATTTGAGACAGATTGGACATCTGATCGGCCAGGTTACAAAGCTGATCCATGATCAGAGAAAAAAAATGCAAAATCCCCTTTAAATGTATAGGTCAGCTATAATGTCATGCTACTGCAGTGCAGTATAGAAGAATCTCCAGCAGGGCGCGCTGATGAGGGAAGAGAGGTTGATCACACAGTGTAGCAACACTGAGCAGCAGCACAAGTGCCACCAGGTGGCAAAAGAGTGGTCAGACAACCCAAGTCAGAAACAGCCAGGAGCAGAAGTACCAGAGGTCACAGCGATACAAGTGGTCTGAAACATGCCAGGGGATCAGTAAATGTCAGAAGCCGAAAGACAGAAGCCTGTCCAAATGCAAGCCAAGTCAAAACCAGGGTCCGGACAGACAGCGGGATTAAACAGATACGGGGCAAGTCAGGGATCACAGCAGGACAAATCAGGATATACCAGAGTCAGATACACATGCCGAAGTCAGAACTATAGCTGACACCGCCTGCTGGATGCAGCGGAGCTAAATAGCAAAACTGAGACCAGACTGAGGCTGAGAAAAGCTAACTCCTAAAATGACAAGACCAGGAACATGGAAAGACAGGACTCAAAACCTAGATCATGACAACAGAAAAAAAAGGTGAATGAAGGCCTGATATGCAACAATTTGTACCCCACAGATAGACCAAGCACCTGATGGAGATACCACTCTGTTCAATATGTGGCCTGTAGTTTTGCTTTTTCTAAAGAAAAATAGTGTATAGAATTAGGGTAAGACACAGCAAAAACAGTTGAACTGAGTCCTCAAATGCCAATTTTCAATATGTGGCCTATATATATATATTTTTTTTTTTACAGGAACATAGTTTCAAGAACTAGGGTAACAGACAGCCAAAACAGTTGAATGGAGGTCTTAAATGCCACTATTTTTATCCCACATATAGAGGAGGAGTCAGACGGAGATATCACACTGTTCAATATGTGGCCTGTATTTTTTTATATTTTACCCCAAAATAGTCTATAGAACTAGGGCAACAGACAACAAATACAGTGGAATGGAGGCCTGAAATGCCACAATTTGTAGCGCACAGATAGATGAGGCATCTGACTTTGGGTTTCCATGGCAATGATCAGGCACCTGCAATAATGTTGTGGGGGGGCACCAATCTGAAGACAGAGAGAGCTCCCGTCCCACTGCCTGCCTCCTGTATGTTGAGATTACACTCAATCATAACATTTAGGAGATTAACTGCCACGGGCAGGACTGACACCGCAGATAGCTGTTTAGTGCAGGAGTTTAGCCATTGACAGCGCTGAGCTCCTGCACTGATTGGGCAGGTGGTGCTGATATTTCAGCATCTCTTGCACGATTATGCGGCGATCGGTCAGATTTGGGTGTGGCAACCGACAATATGGGACTCTGCACCTGTTCCTGCTCCTCTCAGCTGTCAGTGACAGCTGTCAGCACTGAAATCTGTGTGCTTACATGCAGTTACAGTTCAATGTCACGATGGGCATGGTGCGGGAACTGACACCCACTTATGACCAGCTATGTCCATCATTGGTTGTAAAAGGGGTTAAACAGAGTGCTTGCAGAGTTGTCATAGCAGCTTGGGGGGCTGGTTTTGGCCAATAAACAATGGTGGGATTGCATTATTTTCATTATTTTATCTCACTTGGATTTTTCCTGGCTTTTGGCAGATTGTATTGTAAAAAGTATGGTGTCAACTGATCCCTCAAAAATCAATTCCTGATACCGCTATGTCAGCGCACAAATAAAGTTATGGCTCTTGGAAGAAGGAAAGGGAAAAATGCAAATGCAAATATAAAGGCAAACATTGTCTGCAGAGGCTAGGTGTGGAGAATAAAGATCTACACTAGAACATATCTGGATGTGATACAATTTGATACTCCCTACCTCTTTGAAATGTGGATTCCACACAATTGCACTTTCATTTATCTGAAGCTGTTTATGAGCAGATGAGAACCAAGAACCAACCAAAACATTTTTTATTCTCTTATTTGAACTTGCAATGAAGTTTAAAATGTCAAAGTTTCCTTTAACATATCCTCGGTCGAAAATATCTGTGCCAGATGGACCTTTTACACTTAAAGTTCTTAAATAATAGTTTAGCTAAAAATGAAAGATAGAATATGAGTGAGTAGAGGCAATGAATAATACTATTAATCTCATTACTCTAAATTGGGTGTGGTTAGGTGTATTTTATGACAAAAAAGCAGCAGTGTGCCAAATCAGGCATTGATTTTATCCATTTATTAAAAGTCAGGAGGTATGGCATCCCGTATGTGTCCTACTGTATGTGTGAGTGGCGTGAGTACCATGTTTGGAATATATTCTAGGTACAGTATGCATGGCAATATTTGTTCTGTATGAAAGTGATTTAACATGATTTTCAACAGTAGGTGTTACCGCCGGCTCTCCGCAAGTCTCACTCAGGTCCTCACCTGTCATCATTTCATGTCAGTACTCAGTGAAGGTAATGTGAGCCGATCTTCACTGCACGTTTTGATTAAATGAAAGTTGTGCATTCATGAGACTGTTAGGGAGCTGTCGGTGATGCCAGCCCTTGCAAATCAAGTTATCATGCCCGCAGGGGTGAGTCAGCACTTCAGTAACAAATATAGACAGGACAGATTAATCAGAAAAACCAATGTGTTTTGACCAGAAGATCTCAACCATGATTAAGACCTTTTGGTTGCAAAGTGTTGGCTTTTCTGACTGACCTCAGCTATCTATGCTTATGTTCCTGAAATAAATATGAAGATTTTAGTTCCAGATATCTTTTCACTGTTACCATCTGAGAAGCTCATGTGCCTGTGCACCTATATTAGGATTCTACTGCAAGACTGATGAGCTGGAATCCCAATCAAAAAATGACTGAAATGACTAGACTGAGGAAACCAATGCCCCCTTGACTAGTCTGAAAGTAATTAGGAGATTGTAAAAAGATTTTTAACATTCTTTTTTGCCATTTACTGAAACCAGATCTACAGTACAAAAAGCAAAAAGTATGTTAGGCAGGTTGTTACCTTAAGAACAAGCACATGCTGGTGGTCTGGGGGCAATGGGGACCTCTTTAAACCCATAATTGAAAATCAATTAAAGGTTTGCCTCCATTTCACCTGTATAGGATCCCTTAAATGGCATGTAAGTTCCTATTTTTTTCTTTTCATATAAATGTCACAAATTTGTGACCTCCCTACCCCCCTCTACCCAAAAAAAAATATTAAAAAAATGGTATTAAGGTTTATTTTATATATAAATAAATAAATATATTTATTTAGATATGTCAAGAAGTATTACTAACTCTGTATTTTACTTTATCCTTTAAATGTAAGGATGACTGCTCGAAAAGTAGTTTAGCTTGGTGCATGTGATGTAACGCCTCTGAAAGTAAATAAATAGCGTTGTAAATCGTGTATGACTGTCGATAAAATTGTGTATCATTTGAAATGAGCTCTTTCCACATTGTATTATTTACACAAATTTGCTCAGGTCTCAATTTTCCAGAAAAATCATAACATCCAAGGCTGAACTGCCAAAATTGATTTATAAAAATATTATCTGGCATATTATAAATTGTAGCCTGAAACAAAAATTTCCAAAATCCTGGAATTTTCCCTTTGTGTATTGTAATTGCTAAGGAACCATTAAGATTCTGATTATATTTCAGAAATACATTTTCAATAGTGCCTTCCATTTCTGTTGCTGTTATCCACACTTTTCCTGTAATATTTATGGCACAACTTTCCAGAAAGCCAATAAATGGGATTTCTGTTCCGTAAAAAAGGATGACGTTAACTGAAGATTTTGCAATTTTTTTAACTGCTTTTAAAGACTTGTCTCTATTACATTTACTATCCATGGAAATAATGGCTATGAAGTCAACACAAATTCCATGATTCTCCATTTGCTTTCTAAGTTCCATGATGGCTTGTTGGCTGCTCTCATCCTCGGTCATAATAATTCCAACCCAAGTCCAACCAAAGTAGAGCAGAAGTTGAATAACCGCATGGACCTGAGATAATTCACTTGGAACAGTCTGGTACAGTAATGGAAAGGTCTTACTAAGTATAGAATTAAGGGCACCATAAGTTATCTGCAAGAGACCATTTTCATCAGGTTTTGTGCCAGCTTAGTGGCCACCAGGAAATAATGTATTATAGTAGAACATAGGCAGGAGGATTCATTATGTCTATTCTAGTTTCTGGCATACAAAAGTTGCATATTTTGCACAATAGTTGGTTGCACAAAGTTTTCTGACTTTTGAAGTTTTTACTCCATCTTTGCCACTTGCTGTATCTAAGGCTGTGTGCACACGCTGCGGATTAGGTGCGGATTCATCCGCGCGGATTTTGTAAAATCCGCAGGTGAAACCGCAGGTCAAAATACCTGCGGTTTTACCTGCGGATTGCTCTGCGGTTTTGCCCTGCGGTTTTTCATCTCCTCAATGGAGGAGATGGCAAACCGCAGGAGAATCCGCAGAAAGAATTGACATGTCAATTCTTTCTGCGGATTGAAAACCGCAGATAATCCGCGCGGAAAATTCCGCACCGTCTGCACTGCGGTTTTTGATTCCCATAGGGAATCATGGTACTGTACACCGCAGCAAAAACTGCTGCGGGTCCGCAGCGGCCAAAACCGCTGCGGAACCGCAGCAAAATCCGCAGCGTGTGCACACAGCCTAAGAAACGGTGGTGTTTGGTAAGATGAAACATACCGAGCACTTCCAGACATATTCAGTTTGGTTAATTGCCACAGAATTACTTAAATTATAGCAGAAGTCTACTCTACCTCATAGCTGGAGTAGATTTCTGATTCTAGCAGACAGCAGCCCAAATTTATTTAGAGCAATGCATCTTTTAAAGCAGGGTTCCCCAACTCCAGTCCTCAAGGCCCACCAACAGATCATGTTTTCAGGATTTCCTTTGTATTGCACAGGTGAAGCAATTATCACCTGAGCAATAGTAAGGAAATCCTGAAAACATGATCTGTTGGTGGGCCTTGAGGACTGGAGTTGGGGAACCCTGTTTTAAAGGATTTGGTGCATCATAATCTAGAGGATTTTTCTTAAAAAATGGCATATAAAACACAAGTCTTGGTTAGTCAGCCTCATTGTTTTACTATTTTTTTTTGTCTATCTCTTATCATCCTGTCAGGTTTTAGGCTACATGCACTGTAGTTAACCTGTATATAATCGTGAAGTTGTTGGAAGTAGAGATGAGTGATTATTTAAAAGTTCAGTTCGGATTATGAATGCCGAATTTGCAACGTTCACCGATTAATTCATTGAATATTCGCATATTCGCTGAACATAACCATTCATGTCAATGGGAGACAAAAACAAATGCATGCACAACACCTTATAACAGCCCCAAATGCTGCCAAAATACATCAAATGAGGGACAGACACCAGGATAGTGGCCTAAATTCACCCACAGTACAAATTGCAGCATGGGACTGCAGCAATCAGCCAGGCATGAGGTATCGGGGTCTGGGCCAGCATTTACAGCTTTCAATTGAACATCACAGTAAGTCAAGGTGGGTGAGGGATTGGTGTAGACCTACTGTCCTGGGTGTCCTGATACCACATGCAACAGCGCAACCTGCTTTCATGCTCAGCCACACTCAGGAGGCACAAATATCATATAAATTTCGTAGACTACTATTGTCAGAAAAATCTAAGGATAGTAACACGGGTAGTAACACGGGTAGTTGACTCCAAGGAAATGGAGGCCTGTCATCTCGGAGGCCTATTGCTACAGGCAACAAGCATGGAGGAAACCCAACCAGGAGTCTACACATTTACAAAAATTAGTGGCAGACACCAACAGAGTGCCATCAATTGCAATAGAGGAGAACTAGTATAGCGGTTACTGACCCTCTTCCACTACAGCCAACCCTGCAGATGGAGACTGTAATAGGGAAGGTAGTGAAACCACTGTGCCCTATCTCTCTGAAAACCTGGAGGGACATAACTAGATGGCCTACCAAATCCCAACTGGGACAAGTGGCAGCAGGTGAAAACTGTGACCCAAGGAGTGACAAAGAGGTAGTACCAGGTGCTACTCCATAGTTGGTCTACAGAAGGAAGCAGCTGACCCCTACAGCGGATAAGCTGCTACGGCCTGAAGGAGGGATGAAGAATGCAGGCAGGCACTGTAGGGACTCTGGAACCACAGGTGCAGATGGGACAGCTGAGGAACAGAAAAGCATTGGCAAGTGCGGGCTGGAATGGGTGTTAGACAGACAGGCACTGGCAGGTGCGATCTGGACCAGCTGATGGACAGAAGAGGTAAGAGGTAAGAGCAGATGGGTACAGGGTAGACAAGCAGACGGCAGAACTGGAGAACCTGACAACTAGCAACCATGCAATGCAAGCTAACAATGTAGATCAGGCATCTCCATATATGCTGATGCTGGCAGTCACTTAAAGAGGGAGCATGTGTGCTTCTCCCAAGCAGAGTGCACGGTCCTACAATTGAAGCTTGGTGTGCATGGACACATAGGGGACGAGATGAGAAGGTTGTGTTTAAGTGGGAGACACTCAATGTCCTGTCTGTTATGTATGAGGAAATCGACCAAAGGGCCAAGTCTGTAATGTCAACAGATCAGAAAGTCTGAAGTAAGAGGGAATGGTCCACTGTGTCAAAGGCAGACGCCAGGTCCAGGAGAAGGAGGAGAACAAACTCGTGTTGCTTTCTTTTGGCAGTCAGTAGGTTGTTGGTGACTTTATGAGAAACTAGGTCTGAGCTGAAAAAGTTAATTAATGTGTATGCAAAATGTAAATGCATATAAACACATGACCTTTACACACAGAAAACAAAAAACAGAAAACAAATTTCCTAAAATTAAAAAATAAATTGCAAAAATTGCATTAAGATAGTAATAATAATAAGGGTATTTAGTAAACATAATTCTGATCAAAAGAATGTACAAGCCATCCCGCAATGTATAGGCAACCCTTGTGGGACAGTCCTAATTCTTTTATTTGAAACCTTTCCAGTTGTCAAGTGACGTAAATGTGAACAATGATCGAGGGACTGAACCACCAGTAAAAGTATAGGCCAGGGTTGCCTTGACGTGGTGGGATGGTTTGTACATTCTTTTGATCAAAATTATGTTTACTAAATACTAGAGATGAGCGAATTTGCCTTTTTTCAGGTCGAGTCGGGTTTCACGAAACCCGACTTTCGCAAAAGTCGGGTCGAACAAAAACGGCCGATTATAGTGAAAAGTCGAAGGCCGACTGAAACACGAAACCCAATGCAAGTCAATGGGAAAGCAAAGTCGGCAGGGAGTGGAGGACAGTAAACACACCTACATATATATTTCTGTCTCAGTAAGCCAGTCCAGCCTCTCCGCAATAGGAAATGAGATGCATACAATTACTGACATAAAGTATAGTGATTGCAGAAATCTAGGAATTAATAATCACGGGAAAAACTTCCATCACAATTATCAGAGGCGATGCTGACCCTCAATTAATTTGTGTGTGGAGACAGTGAATACATTTCTTTGTGAAGAAAGTGTTGCTGTATCGCAGTACCGTTGATCCCATCAGCGTTACTCATCTCCATCAAATTTTTATCACAGGGAAAGATGTAAACATGGTGTTCAGTGCCTATGATGATCTGTCAGGTAACTTTGGAGAGTAAAAGACTGAAGCCACAGGCCATAGGCGATTCTATGGGATTGGCATGAGAGGGCACATTTAAAAATGTGCGCCAGAATGTCACACGTCTGTGAGTAGGAAAACTGTGAAAGCTGATGTTAAACCACCACTGCATGTCACTGTGAGTCGACGTCCATAAGAAATGGAAGCCATTGATCATCTGAAGCTAGAGCCCTGCCAGCGGGACAGGGTATAGCTACGTCTTAACCATCATCTATCAGTTCAACAAATTTGTAGTGGCAGTCCCAGTGAAGGATTTGACAGCCCAGACTACTGTCATGATCACGTGTGTCAGGACGCAGATGTTACCGCAAGGCGGACCCATAACACACGTGACCCTGGATACTCCGCCTCCAGTGGGGCGCATTTAAATAATAAAGCATGCAGGTGGATACGCCGCCTCCACCTGGCGAATTTTGGTATTACGCGTTATACAATAAATCTGGAAACCCCGCCTCCAGTAAGGCGCATTTAAATAATAAAGGGGGAACCTGGGAAACTTTAACAATGGTGGGCCCTGCAATAGGGAAAAGGGAATTGGAGACCTCCTGAGCTCCCCTGAGCCAGTGTCCCTGCACTCCTAACGTTCCCTATGCCGGATTCGCACCGGGCGCCGCACGCGTACCTCAACGACCTTGCTCACCCTGACCCTAAACCCTCACTAGGGAATGGGTCGGTGCGGAGACTAATCCCACCACTGCACTAATAACACACATGAGGAAAGAGACAATACAGGGGAAACACCACTTAGCTTTGCTCTGTTGCGTGCGCTCCTAGCAACAGAGCCCTCCACCTGAGTGCATCTTCTCCTCCACCTGGATCCATCACCATAACAGGATCCTTCACCTTAGTGCAGCCTTGGAGCAGAGTCCAAAACCAGTTGCAGCTGCTTAGAACCAGAGTCCCAAGGATGAGTTCAGCTGCTGACACGAAGTCGAGCATGCTTGAGTCCAGCTCAGCGGCCAAGTCCCACATGGTGAGTGCCACTCTCCATAGTCGCCACTCCACCAGCCCATGCAGACACTTCCCGCTGACACCATCACTGCGACTCCACCACGCCATGCCAGCCCTTCGTCCAGACACCATAGCTGAAACACATCCCCCCTGGCTAAGCTGCGCAGGACTCCTCACCAGCTCCATCCTTCATCCAGGCTCTCCAAAAACAAAGTGAACACAAACTCACAATATCACAGGCAGTGATTGCACACCTCTAGCACACCTTTATAGGGTGTAACACCTGATACATGATTAAGTGCACAAAACCTAAAGTGCAATATCAAAACCACCACCGGGGACAGTCAAGACACCTTGGAACTTTCCAAAGTAAAAAAAGTTCACCCAGTGATTTAAAACTGTCAGATCACTTCAGATCATGACAACTACACAGCGGAGGAGCAGGGAGAAGTAAACATTGCAAATGCTGTGGCCCTGCCCAAGCAAGGGGGCACACTCGTGGGCGTCGGTACTGGCACTGTGCCCCTCATAGTACAGCGGTGTGTCTGACGGCGGGTGTGCACCCCCACCATCAGAGACACTTGATTGCACTATGAGGGACCCTGTGCCAGTGCCTGCGCCCAAGAGTCAGCCTACCCACCTGTCCAGGGCAACGGCACTCGCACGGTTGCGTGCGCTAGGTAGTGACCCCGGCTATGGGGGGGAAGAAGCCCAGTTAGGGAGGTTTACAAAATGGCATATGTTGATGTGGGACATTCAGCTGCTGCAAAATGTGAAATAGGTCAAGTCAGAGGAAGAGGAGGATCAAAGCAAGCCATTTTTCTGGCAACCTATGTGTCATCAGGGTAAGGTGGGACAAAATCCTTGGAAACCCATGCATGGTTCATTTTAATGAAGGTTAGATCATCCACATTTTCGGTCGACAGACGGGTCCTTTTTTCTGTCAGGATTGATCCAGCTGCACTGAAGACTCTTTCCGATAGCACACTTGCAGCTGGACAAGCGAGCTCCTGTAAGGCATATTGTGCCAATTCAGGCCAGGTGTCCAGTTTAGCGGCCCAATAGTCAAATGCGAATGACCTGTGAGGGAGAACATCGATATGGGATGAGAAGTAGTTTGTAACCATAGTTGACAAGTGCTGTCTCCTGTCACTTTCAATCGATGCAGTATTACCAGTCGTGTGAGCGGGACTTGAAAAATCAGTCCACAACATGGTCATGAAACCCCTGTCTCCAACGCCACTTCTGGTGTGTGCACCACTAACACCTCTTTCAAGCTGCCCCCGGCCCCTACGGCTCATATGAGAACCATCACAGCTGCTGTGTGCTGGGAATGCCTCAACCAACCGGTTTACCAGAGTTGCTTGTTTGTTAGCCAATATTAGGTCAAGGTTCTCCTGTGGCATTATGTTTTGGAATTTGCCTTTATAGCGTGGATCCAGGATGCTGGCCAACCAGTAGTCATCATCGTTCATCATTTTGTCAATGCGGGGGTCCCTTTTTAGGATCTGCAAGGCATAATCTGACATGTGGGCCAATATTCCCGGTGTCAATGATGCACTGCGAGTGCTGGGTGGAGGAGCACTTTCTGGCAAATCCACATCCCTCCAGTCACGCACAAACCCTGTACCAGACCTTGCCACGCCAACATTTTCTCTTGCCCCACGAGAAGCATCCTCCCCCCTAAATAATCAACCCATCACCATCCTCCTCCTCCTCTTCCTCTTCTTCCTCCACCTTGTCCACGAAACTTCCCTGACCAGACAATGGCTGACTGTCATCAAGGCTTCCCTCCTCCTCCTCCTCCTCTGCTGCAGACGTCTGCTCCTTAATGTGCATCAAACTTTGCATGAGCAGACGCATAAGTGGGATGCTCATGCTTATGATGGCATCTTCTGCGCTTACCAGCCGTGTGCATTCCTCAAAACACTGAAGGACTTTACAGAGGTCTTTCAGCTTCGACCACTGCACACCTGTCAACTCCATGTCTGCTCTCAAAGTGCCTGCCCATTTATCCTCCCATAAATGCATAACGGCCTGCCTCTGTTCGCACAGCCGCTCAACGATGTGCAGGGTGGAGTTCCACCTTGATGCAATGTCGATAATTAGGCGGTGCTTGGGAAGGTGGAGCAATCGCTGCAGCTTCTGCATACGACTGATGTGTACCGGCGACTGGCGGATGTGCGAGCAAAGTCTTTGAACCTTATGGAGCAGGCCTGTTAACTCCGGATAATTATTGAGGAAGCACTGCACCACCAGGTTCAAGGTGTGAGCCAACCAAGGTATGTGTCTGAGTTTTGAAAGGGCTATGGCTGCCACAAAATTCCGGCCGTTATAACTAACTACCTTGCCTGCCTCAAGATGTACACTGCCCAGCAATGACTCAGTTTGTCGCAGAAAGTAGTCGGCCAGTACCTCCGCGGTGTGTCTGTCGCCCAAGCACATCATCTTCAACACAGCCTGCTGATGCTTTCCACTAGCTGATCGATAGGGGGACACCTCGTGTGCAACACTGGCAGCTGCGGATGGAGCGCTCGTGCGACTGCGCTCTGTGGACGAGCTTTCTCTTCTGGAGGAGGAGGAGGGTCGAAAGCCTACAGCCAACTGTTTCCTATACCGTGGGCTAGGCAGCACTGTCCCACCACCGCTGTCCCCTGTGGACCCTGCATCCACCACATTAACCCAGTGCGCAGTGATGGACACGTAACAGCACTGTCCATGCCTACTGGACCATGCATCAGTTGTGAGGTGCACCTTTCCACTCACTGATTGCTTGAGTGCATGGACAATGCGGTCTTTCACATGAAGGTGGAGGGCTGGGATGGCTTGGCGAGGAAAGAAATGGCGACTGGGTAGGTCATAACGTGGTACTGCGTAGGCTATGAGTTCGTGGAAAGCTGCGCTTTCAACCAAGCGATAGGGCATCATCTCTAACGAAATTAGTTTTGCAATGTGGGCGTTCAAACCCAGTGTACGCGGATGAGAGGATGAGTACTTTCTTGTCCTGCTCATAGTCTCTGGTAGGGTGAGCTGGACTTGAGAGCTACATATGGTGGAACTAGCGGTGGACATGGTGGACTGAGAGAGGGTTGATGATGGTGATGGAGTTGGTGTTCTTTCTGATGGCCTAGATTCAGTCTTTCGTTGATATAACATTGTGATTCCCTGACTGCTTTGGCCTTGCGACGACACCTCAACATTTGCTGCTGGTGGTGTGCTAACCGGTGGGCTTACAGTGGGGGAAACAATGTAGCGTTGCTGACTACCTTCTTTGGTAGCAGTTGCACATGTGGTGCGTGAGGTTTGGTAGTCCATCCATGCTTGCAAGTGCATGGTGGTTAAATGTCTAAGCATGCAACTGGTATCCAAATTTCTCAGATTTTTCCCTCGGCTAAAGGTCTTTGCGCACTTCTTACAGATAACGTTTGCCTGATCATTAGGATTTTGTTCACAAAAGTGCCACACTGCACTCTTCCTACTATGGAAGACATTTTGAGGCCTTGCACGCTGTGCTATTTTGACCATCTGGCCAAGCTGTCCTGCAACTCTTTTGGTTTTTGTAACCCGTTTTTGGATTGCTCCGTGCCTGCCAGATAACAGCTGTTGCGATGTCGATGCCTGCTGCGGATGCTCCTCCTCCTCTTCTGAGCTATTGTCAGCGGCACCCTCTTCCCCCAATGGATGCCAATCTGGGTCAACAACTAGGTCATCCAACACCTCCTCTTCAATGTCATGTGCACCTTCCTCTGTGTCACCGTGTATGGTGGTATAGTATGCGGGAGGGGGCACCTGAGTTTCATCAGGGTCAGATTCTGGCTCAGTATACTGCGAGGACAATGTAGTGCTCTGAGTGAATGTACCAACAGATAAATCTAGCAGTGGCTGCACATCAGTGCACTCCATGTCAGATTCATCTTGGCCTGGGTAATTCACGATTTGACTTGATAACCCAGGCATGGTATGAGAAAAGAGCTCCATGGAGTAATCTGTAGTGTGGCCTGCCACATCCTTCACTTTTGGTAGGGGTGAAGGACACAAGGAAAGGTGTTGTTCCTGACCAGGAGCCTCCACTGATGATGCAGTGCTTTTATTTTTTGAAAGTTCAGAAGAGGAGGCGATAGAGTCTGGAGGCTGTGTCAGCAATGTAAGACAAAACTTGTTCCTGAAGGTCCGGCTTTAAAAGTGGTTTACCTACCCCCAGAAAAGGGAGCCTATGAGGCCTTGTGGAGCCAGACAATGACGCAGGCTCACCACCTTCTGCCTTAGGTGCTATTGTGCTTTTGCCACTACCAGCAGAAGCACCACCACCAACACCACCAAGACCAGCTGGCAACCCCCGCCCACTTCCACAGCCTCTTCCACCATACTTCTTCATTTTTTTGTAAAAGGTACCCAAAATAACAACAGCTATATGGTACTGCAAAACAAGGTAGAGGGTGTATATAGTATTGGTGAGAATTTGAAGCTCACTGTAGATTGGAGGACGCTGAACTATTGTCTCAAACCCAGTAGAGATTACACCGCAATGTGACAGGCAGAAATTGGCTGGTGTATGAGAAGGCAGAAGCTGTATATAGTATTGGTGAGAATTTTAAGCTCACTGTAGATTGGAGGACACTGAACTATTATCTCAGGCCCAGGACAGATTACACCGCAATGTGACAGGCAGAAATTGGCTGATGTATGAGAAGGCAGAAGCTGTATATAGTATTGGTGAGAATTTGAAGCTCACTGTAGATTGGAGGACGCTCAACTATTGTCTCAGGCCCAGGACAGATTACAGCGCAATGTGACAGTAAGAAATTGACTGCTTTATGAGAAGGCAGAAGCTGTATATAGCATTGGTGAGAATTTGAAGCTCACTGTAGATTGGAGGATGCTGAACTATTGTCTCAGGCCCAGTAAAGATTACACTGCAATGTGACAGTCAGAAATTGGCTGGTGTATGAGAAGGCAGAAGCTGTAAATAGTATTGGTGAGAATTTGAAGCTCACTGTAGATTGGAGGAAGCTGAACTATTGTCTCAGGCCCAGGACAGATTACACCACAATGTGACAGGCAGAAATTGGCTAGTGTATGACAAACTACAAGGTGTATATAGAATTGGGCAGAATTGGAATCTCCCTAGAGTGTAGGGCTGTAAGAACGGACAAACTCCTCGGCTTTTCCTTACAGAGTCACACACAGATAGCTTCAATTTGGCCACTGAACTATTGTCTCTGGCCCAGGACAGATTACACCGCAATGTGACAGGCAGAAATTGGCTAGTGTATGACAAACTACAAGGTGTATATAGAATTGGGCAGAATTGGAATCTCCCTAGAGTGTAGGGCTGTAAGAACGGACAAACTCCTCGGCTTTTCCTTACAGAGTCACATACAGATTGTCAAGCTCCGTGTTTTTGTATACGGACTGACACACGCTGTCTCTCTCTAGTTTTGAATGTAATCAAACAGCAGATATACGAAACTGTTTGAAAAACGGACAAAACTCTAAGGTGTAGGTCTGTAAGAACGGACAAACTCCTTGGCTTTTCCTTACAGAGTCACACACAGATAGCTTCAATTTGGCCGTGATACTGGCTGGTACAAGGTACTGTGTGAGGAGCGTACACGTACACCGCTGTACGGAGTGTGTATGTAAAATTGTCAAGCTTCGTGTTTTTGTATACGGACTGACACACGCTCTCTCTAGTTTGAATGTAATCAAACAGCAAATATACGAAACTGTTTGAACAACAGACAAAACTCTAAGGTGTAGGTCTGTAAGAACGGACAAACTCCTCGGCTTTTACTTACAGAGTCACACACAGATAGCTTCAATTTGGCCGTGATAACAGCCGGTACATGGTACTGTGTTATGACTGAGTCACCGTAGGAGGCAAAAACAGAAATACTAGCTAAGTCCTGAAAACCAGAGAAGTTGGCAGCTATCGGATTACAGACCCCTGAACCTATCAACAACAACTAGCAGTAGCCGTGGGGGGTTCCTACGGAGCCCTAGACCCCTCGATCACAGCCGGAGAACTACATAGCCTAAAGACAGAAAGGGAAATCTAAACTGCCCCAGAGCAGACCCCAAAGCAATAGGCAGCCCCCAATATATAATGACGGTGAAGCAAGATGAAAAAACACTCACACAGATAGAAAGATAGGCTGAGCAAAAAATGGGGCCCAAGCTAACTACAAAGGACAGGATAGAAAAGCTGCTGTCTGTAATCCGCCAAAACTCTATCAAATCAAGAGCCAACAGGACAGTTCAAAATGTTGATCTAGTAGTTTGGAGGCATAGGAGAGAAATCATATCGGGTGATAGCTAGACGCAGAGGATGGGTCAAAGGTGGTCTTCTTGAGGATGGGTGTGATCGAGCCATGTTTCAATCAGGAGGGAAGACACCAGTTGTTAGTGAAGGGTTGAATAGGTGGGATAGACTTGTGATGAAGACTGTGGTAAAGTTTGGAATGAGGTGGGACATTATAGTGTCAAGTTCAAAGGTGGTGAGACAAAGTCTTCAGCTGAGGTGAGAGGAGAGGGAGGGGCAGGGTGGAAGCAGGACAGAATTGAAAGTACTGAATTTAGGGTTTAGGGTTGTGGGACAGGTATGATATGAGGGATGAGAAGTTGGGTTGTTTTGCTGCAGTGAGCAATTGCACAGCATTATTACAACTTCTGTTACTGGATGAGCTCCTCCACTCCCTTTCTTTGTGAGCCGTACAGTGGTACACTTTGTAGATGAGGGCCAGAAAGAACATGTGCTCTAGTAGATGGCAAGCTCTGCATCAAGTGGCCTCTTCTCCTTTTCCTTCACCTTAACTTCACACACAATACAGTAATCAGTGGTAGCACCCCAATTACCCTTGTTTTCCCCCACATCACAACTCTCCAACTACCCAACTGACTGTTGGGAACCACAGATGGCTGAATCTGCAGATCGCTTCACACTTTGTATGCCATGAGCATATCAAGTGTACTCTAAAGATTCACAGAGTTAAGAGTAAGAAATCATCTGCATTGATGACCAAATATTTTCTTAGTTTGATCTATGGTTGGATGAAGTTGTGTCCGAGCATAAGCCAACCCCTTGCTAACAGACGTTAACCCATTGGGTGAAGGTGAAATATTCTTGATGAGACTCAGATACTTGAGGCGCCCGGGAACTGTACTGTGCTGTCAAGGCAGGAAAAGTAGAAAAACAAGTCTCAGGGCCAGGAGTGGGAGAACAGAGAGGATGACGATGAAGTAGTAGATCACACTATGTGTAAATTCAGAGGCATGCAGCTGAGAAGCTCAGCAGAGGAGGAGGAAGACAAGGAGGTTGTGTAGACACAGAGTTATGAAACCATGACAACCAATGCATCCTGAGCCCCAACTCTGGCAGTGAACCGCATCATTTGCAGTTCTGCAGTTGCGTACCTTTGGTCTTTTTTTAAGACCGGGAAAAATCAAAAAAATTACGTTAGCTGTCAACTTTTTAAAAAAAGACCTAGTAGAGTAAAAAAATGAAATAATTTCAGTACTACATGCATAAACTGGCGCATGCGTGATCAACATGTGTTAATCTGGGAATGTCGCTGTGCGAAAACGCAGACTAGTGGGCCTCCCCAACCACAGTCCACCTGATCAACCACATCTTCTGATTCTTCTTCCTTCCTCACCATGGCAAGTCTTGTCACACAGGTCTCCAGCCGAAGAACCTCCACTTGTCTGCCCCCTACAGTTGGGGTGACTGAGAGTCTATCAGCTGATACAGAATTGGATATGCCTACTGTTTTTGACTGATCTTACATACCAAGCACAGCCCATCTTTCTCAATCCACCGTAACATCTCTGCCTGCACCTCTCTCACAGTATAGCAGCTTGTCGTGCTCACTAGTGATGGGCGAGCACTAATATGCTCAGGTGCTCGTTTCTCAGGTCTAGTAAATTGGAATGCTCGGGTGCTCGACCCGAGCAAAGAGCACAATGTAATTCTATGGGAAACCCGAGCATTTTTGCTGTGACCCCTCGGGGGTCTTTTTAGGGTCTGAAAAGGTCTGAAATTGATGGGAACAGTGCTGAAATGACATGGAAACATCATGGGGAAGACCACTAGAAGCATTTCTGACTCCCAAGTCACTGCTGTGAACAATGTTGTCAGAGTCTTACACCACTTTTTCGAGGGCACAATAAAACATACAAAAATGAAACCAAGATTGATTTTCCTCGGAAACATGTTAAGGAACATCCATTTCAGGGTAATAATTTGTATATAAGGCCAAATAAATAACCCAAAACAAAAATGTTCCTCCGCCACTTGGGTTATGTTCACACATAGCGTATTTGATGCGTTTTTCAACTTTAGCATTGCTTTCAACCAAGACAAATGGATTCACTGGGAAATGTCATTTTTCACATTTTACAACCTTAGCTGGTCATGTGGTGTGTGACACATCATGAGACACATTCTGTTTCATTTATGAAGGAGGGACTGTTAAAGGAGGAGGGTTATCAGGCAGAATTTAATCTACTAAAAGGGACAGCAGTTTGTCCTCACTATTCTTAGAGAGCCATCAGCCGGCTATGCCTTGTTCTTCCCATTATAAAACATTGGGTCTCTTATACTGTTATTGCCTATGCACTGAATGCAAGGCCTGTTCCAAATTTGGATACACCCCAGTAACCCATTGAACAGACGTCCTGGGTTGCCACATGAAACCAAAGTTCCCATTCTTATTTATTTAGCACTGCCATACTTAGAGCCTATGCTTTGAATGCAAGGCTTGCCCTGCCCCAAAGTTACACGCACCCCAATAACCCTTTGAACTAACGTACTGGATGGCCACATGAAACCAAAGTTCTCATTTTTCTAAATTTGCTACTCCCATACTGTTAGCCTATGCACTGAATGCAAGGCCTGACCTGCCCAAAAGTTACATGCACCCCAATAACCCTTTGAAACATTGTTTAATTACTCCAATTACTCCAGTTGTGAATCTTTCAAGCTATATATTAAGTGAGAGCCAGAGAAAGTTGCTTTCCAAAGGTTTATCATTTAGTCCAACTAACAAATTCAATGTTTATAAAACCTTGTTGGATGTGAATAGATTTGCAAGAAACCTTACACTGTGATGTCATTTTTATAAAGATGAGGATATGTTGTAGGATTTATTCCAAGATGATACATCTAGTAGTGCCGCTATCTCCAATATTAATGATTTTCTGGAACAATGCTCTATCTTGACATTGCAACATTTAGCTGCTGATTCCTTGGAGAACAATGTTAACATTAACTCTTTTTAAAGGGTGAAAAATCCATATTTTTAACCTATACAACTATGCCCTTCAGTCCTTGATGATTTCCAAAAGATTGTAGATAAAGAACTTCATGTATTAAATGAAAAAACAAAGAAAAAATTGTTATTTCTAATTTGACACAGGAGGAGAAAAAAGCTTTGGAAAAACTGTTGTCTAATAAAGACCTTATGATCAGAAAAGCGGATAAGGGTGGTATTACTTGATGCAAATTTATATGAAAAATTAAATTTGGAGATGTTGGCGGACAATACTATGCAACTTGAATTGGACATGTACCCTACAAAAAAATACTCTGACATTTTGAAAAAATTACTTCAGGAAGGGGTTAATATGGGTGCTATTACAGAGAATCTTGCTGAGGATCTGCTAGTTTCTATACCCATTCTCCATTCTCTTCGAAAGATTCCTAAACCCAAGTTTCCTCCTCCCTTGTGCCCCATTGTGGCAGGAATAGGAAACTTGGGTGAGAATCTAAGTTCTTGGCTGGATTTGTACTTGCAGCCATTGGTTTGGATTGCTCCAGGCTTTTTGAGAGATACTCAGCATGTGATTTCATCACTGGATGGTTCTAAATGGCCTAAACAATGTTGGTGGCTTTCCTGTGATGCGGTTGGTCTACATCCAAGTATCCCTCATTCATTGGCGATTGTGGCGATATCATCTTTTTAAAAAATTCATAGTAATTATACATTAGCCATTAATGAATTTATTTTGATGGCAACGGAATTTTTGTTAACTCATAATAATTTTTCTTTTAATCAGATGTGTTTTTTGCAAAAACAGGGAGCCCCCATGGGTGCTGGATTTTCACCTGCCATTGCTAAAGGGGGTTTTACACTAAGCGATATCGCTAGCAATATCGCTAAAACGTCACTGGTTTTGTGACGTTATAGCGATATTGCTAGCGATATCGCTATGTGTGATACTTACCGACCGCTCCCCCGCTGTCCATCGCTGATCGCGCGAGAACGTCCGGCTCCATTTCTCGTCGTGGGCTTCCTGCTGAGACTTCCTGCTGTGACGACGAGCGACGCTGGACGCAGGCGGGAGGACGCCAGGATCGCTGTGTGTGAAAGGTGAGTATCGTGCGCTGCGTCGCTGCTGCATCGCTGTGAGATCTGCCTGTGTGGCAGCTCACTAGCGATCATTTAGCGATGCACCAGCGATCCTGACCGGGTCGTATCGCTGGTCGGATCGCTGGTGCATCGCTAAATGTAAAAGGGCCTTAATATACTCATGGCCATTTAGGAAGAACACTTTATTTTTAACGCTGCCTCCTATTTCTCATCCCATGTCAGGTGGTATGGTCGTTATTTTGACGACCTCCTCCTAATATGGGATGGGACTGAGGAGGCTGCTAATGTTTTTTTTTATTTTCATAATAATAATAATAATAATAATAATAATAATAATATGAATCTCAAATTTACATGGAGTATTCATAAGAAATTGATTGATTTATTTGATATTTCTCTGGGTTTTTCTGATGAAGGTATTGTGATCAGCCCGTTTAGAAAAAAATCTGAAACTAATTTTACTCTGTTTGAAACCTCTTGCCAACCTAATAAAATAATTTTAAATATTCCATTAGGGGAACGTATCCAAATAAAAAGGAATTCTTCTAATGATTTAATTTACCAAAAGGAAGCTAAAAAAAAAACAATGATCGTTTAAAAGCAAGAGGATATCCACAATGGATTATTACCCCCTTTCTGACATCTGACGTACTATCCCGTCCACAGTACCCGGGCCCCTATGACCGGGGATGGGATAGTACGTCATCATGATCAGCGGCGCTGCCGGGGGGGTGCCACTGATCGCGGTCAGGTGTCAGCTGATTATCACAGCTGACACCCGGCACTATGTGTCAGGGGCAGTCACGGACCACCCCCGACATGTTAACCCCTAGCACACTGCGATCAAACATGCTTCCCTGAGACCCCTGGAGCAGCGCGATGTGCTGCGCTGCTCTGGTGGCCTCCTTCCCTGCAGGTCCTCAGATCCAATATGGCCGCGGGGGACTTCGGGGGCTTGCAGGGAGGCGGCTTCCTCAGTGCCTGCAGAGAGCAGGCACTAGGAAGCCTGCTGCATCGCCTCTCAGATCGCTGATCTGACACAGCGCTGTGTGACGTGTCAGATCAGCGATCTGACACATGACAGTGATGTCCTCCCCTGGGACAATGTAATAAAGTAAAACAAAAAAAAGTGTAAAAGTAATTTATAAAAAAATCGCTAAATAAATAAAAACTATATATATATTCCCTAATAAATAAACTTTTTGGAAATAAAAAAAAACAAAACAATAAAAGTACACATATTTAATATCGCTGCGTCCGTAACAACCCGCCCTATAAAACTGTCCCACTAGTTAAACCATTGTTTTTGCTTTGTTTTTTATTTTTATTTTTTAAGGGTCTTGCTAAAGGGGTTATTATCATACTGCCGAAAAAACGAGCCACAATACAGCGTCATCAGTGAAAAAATAAAAAAGTTATCGCTCACAAAATAAAACGATGCAAAAATAATTATTTTTTATATAAAATTGTTTTCATTGCATAAAACCGACAAAACATAAAAAAAACCTAAATGAGGTATCGCTGTAACCGTACTGACCCGAAGAATAAAAGCGCTTTATCAATTTTACCACACGCGGAACGGTGTAAACGCACCCCCCCAAAAGAAATTCATGAAACGCTGGTTTTTGTTCATTTTGCATCCCAAAAATCAGAATAAAAAGTGATCAAAAAATGTCACGTGCCCGAAAATGGTACCGATAAAAATGACCTAACATGACTCGGTGGGTCAAAATATGGAAAAATTATAGCTCTCAAAATGTGGTGATGCAAAAACTATATTTACAATAAAAAGCGTCTTTTAGGGTGTGTGTGCACGCTGCGGATTCTGCTGCGGATCCACAGCGTTTTTGGCCCTGCTGATCCGCAGCAGTTTCTGCTGCATTGTAAAGCACCTTTATTTTCTATGGAAAATGAAATCCGCAGTGCACATGCTGCGGATTTTTCCATGCGGTTTTGCTGCGGTTTCAAATCCGCAGCATGTCGATTCTTTGTGTGGAATCCGCAGCGGTTTTACACCTGCTCCTTTGTTCAGGTGTCAAACGGCAGGGGAAAACCGCAGGTCTTTGTACCTGCGGATTTTGCCAAATCAGCGGGAAAAATCCGCAGCACAATCCGCATCGTGTGCACTTACCCTTAGAGTGTGACAGCTGTCAAACATAAAAACCCGCCATAAATAGTAAATCAAACCCCCCTTTATCACCCCCTTAGTTAGGGAAAAATCATAAAGTTTAAAAAAAATTATTTATTTCCATTTTCCCATTAGGGTTAGGGATGTGTTGGGTTTAGGGGTGGAGTTAGAATTGGGGGGTTCCCACTGTTTAGACACATAAGGTTCTCTCCAAAAGCAACATGGCGTCTGATCTCAATTCCAGCCAATTCTGAATTGAAAAAGTCAAACGGTGCTCCTTCCCTTCCAAGCTCTGCCATGCGCCCAAACAGTGTTTTACCCCCACATATGGGGTATCAGCCTACTCAGGACAAATTGCAAAACAACTTTTGGGGTCCAATTTCTCCTGTTACCCTTAGGAAAATAAAAAGTTGGGGGCAAAAATATCATTTTTGTGGAAAAAAAATACGATTTTTTTATTTTCACGCCTGGGCGTTATAAACTTCTATGAAGCATATGGGGGTTCAAAGTGCTCACCACACATCTAGATAAGTTCCTTGGGGGGTTTGGTTTCCAAAATGGGGTCACTTGTGGGGAGTTTCAACAGTTTAGGCACATCAGAGGCTCTCCAAACGCAACATGACACCCGCAGACTATTCCATCAAAGTCTGCATTCCAAAACGTCACTACTTCCCTTCCAAGCCCTGACATGTGCCCATACAGTAGTTTTCTCCCACATATGGGGTATCAGCGTACTCAAGACAAATTGGACAACAACTTTTGGGGTCCAATTTCTTCTGTTACCCTTAGGAAAATAAATCAAAATTACACACACAGGGGCACCACTGACATAAATGGGGATCCAACCAGACCTATACAAAATTGATGCTGATTAAAGAATGAGAGGAAAGGAATAGGCCACACATTGGGGATCACCCAACATAGGATTTAGCAAAAATTATAACAATCTTTATTTAGACACAAAAACCAAACACCCAATCGTTAAAAACATTAAAATTAGTCACACATGTGACATAAAAATCTAGGCTCAAAATGGAACCAAACCCTCATAGCTCCACACTCCACATGAAATGCCTCAATGAAAAACCAAATGTGTATATAGATAGCATACCACAATATAAAGGCTTTGCATACAAACTGACTCATAAGCATAAATAAGTGCACATACCATGAATACAAATGTTGGCAAATGGTAGCAAATGAGTTAAACAGCACTAAAACAGCATGTATTATACACACAGGTAGAGATGGTTTAGACCATATATCAAAAAATATAATATAATTTACCTGTGAAGAAACATGCAAAAAAGCCCACAAACAATATCTGGCTTATATAGCACACTAATACAATGATATTAGTAAAATCCCAAAGAGGTATACATACTTCCCTAAAAATAACTCAGGTTGTCACGATTGACCAGGCATGTTGAGATAGAATGGTACTGGCTAAAAATAGCCGCATAAAGGGAAGACAGAGCTCAACCTCAAATTAGTTGTGCACTAGTTGCAAATCAGAGGTGGAGTGGAGCCCGAGCGTCCTGAAACCCGACGCGTGTCGCCACCAATTGTGGCTTCATCAGGGGTACTGAATGCTAGTTAATTGTGTCTTTTATATATTAGTTAATTCAGTAATGAAGCGCAGCTGCGCTAACACTTACCACAAAAAAAAACTTTTGTCGATATATCTATGTTAAAATAGTTAAACGGCAATATATAAAGCCGAGGTCTCATAGAAAGAGTAAACACTGTATGGCCCATGTCTATGAAATTATTCCGATATTTCCTGTGGTCACGTGATTTGTAGCTGGGTTTTAGGCGCAGGCGCTGGAGATAGACCTCTCCAAGTTTCTGGAAAGAGCTATGAATAGTGGGTATCCTGCGCAAGCGCAATGAGTCTGATGACCTTAGATCTTATACCGGGCCGGTCACTTCCGGGTTGTATACGCCGGCATCTGCGCTCTGGGTGGAATTCAGCCCTGGCAGGGGCCATACAATGCAGTCATTGGCCGCACGTCGCCCATGTCCTGCCGCCTCTTTGGTAAGTGTTAGCGTTTGTGTTTGTGGGCTTTTTTGCATGTTTCTTCACAGGTAAATTATATTATATTTTTTGATATATGGTCTAAACTATCTCTACCTGTGCGTATAATACATGCTGTTTGAGTGCTGTTTAACTCATTTGCTTCCATTTGCCAACATTTGTATTCATCGTATGTGCACTTATTTATGCTTATGAGTCAGTTTGTATGCAAAACCTTTATATTGTGGTATGCTATCTATATACACATTTGGTTTTTCATTGAGGCATTTCATGTGGAGTGTGGAGCTATGAGGGTTTGGTTCCATTTTGAGCCTAGATTTTTATGTCACATGTGTGACTAATTTTAATGTTTTTAATGATTGGGTGTTTGTTTTTTGTGTCTAAATAAAGATTGTTATAATTTTTGCTAAATCCTATGTTAGGTGATCCCCAATGTGTGGCCTATTCCTTTCCTCTCTTTCTTTAATCCTTAGGAAAATAAAAAAATTGGGGACCAAAGTTCATATTTGTGGAAAAAATATGATTTTTTTTATTTTCACGCCCGGCGTTAATAACTTCTGTGAAGTTCTGGGGGGTTCAAAGTGCTCACCACACATCTATATAAGTTCCTTGTGGGGTCTAGTTTCCAAAATGGTTAGTGGGGGGGGTTTTCACTGTTTTGGCACATCAGGGTCTTTCCAAACGTGACATGGCATCCAATCTCAATTCCAGCCAAAAAAAGTCAAATGGCGCTGCTTCCCTTCTGAGCTCTGCCTTGCGCCCAAATAGTCTTTTACACCCACATATGGGGTATCAGCGTACTCAGAACAAATTGCACAATAACTTTTGAGTCCTGCTACCCTTGGGAAAATAAAAATTTGGGGTGAAAGGATCATTTTTGTGGAAAAAATATGATTTTTTAATTGTACGGCTGTACATTATAAACTTCTGTGAAGCCCTTGGGGGGTTCAAAGTTCTCTCCACATATCTAGATAAGATCCTTGGGGGGTCTAGTTTCCAAAATTGGGTCACTTGTGGGGGGTTTCCACTGTTTAGGCACATCAGGTGCTCTCCAAACATGGCATCCGATCTGAATTCCAGCCAATTTTGCATTGAAAAAGTCAAATGGCGCTCCTTCCCTTCTGAGCTCTGCCATGCGCCAAAACAGTGGTTCCCCCCACTTATCAGGTATTATCATACTCAGGACAAATTACACAATAACTTTTGCAGTCCAATTTCTCCTATTAGTAACATAGTAACATAGTTATTAAGGTTGAAGGGAGACTTTAAGTCCATCTAGTTCAACCCATATCCTTTCCTAACCTGCCCTAACATGTTGATCCAGAGGAAGGCAAAAAACCCCATGCGGCAAACAGTAAACTTCACATTGGGGAAAAAATTCCTTCCCGACTCCACATACGGCAATCAGACTAGCTTCCTGGATCAACGCAATATTAAGGAAACTAGCGTATATACCCTGTAATATTACACTTTTCAAGAATGGCATCCAGTCCCTTCTTAAATTTTAGTAGGGAATCACTCATTACAACATCATATGGCAGAGAGTTCCATAGTCTCACTGCTCTTACAGTAAAGAATCCGCGTCTGTGAGTATGCTTAAACCTTCTTTCCTCCAGACGTAGAGGATGCCCCCTTGCCCCCGTCACAGGTCTAAGAGTAAAAAGATCATTAGAAAGGTCTTTGCACTGTCCCCGCATATATTTATACATTGTAATAAGATCACCCCAAAGCCTTCGATTCTCCAAACTAAATAACCCGAAGTGTAATAACCTGTCTTGGTATTGCAGACCCCCTAATTCCCTAATAACCTTGGTCGCTCTTCTCTGCACCCGCTCCAGTTCAGCTATGTCTTTCTTATACACCGGAGACCAGAACTGTACACAGTATTCTAAGAGTGGTCGCACTAGTCACTTTTATAGAGGTAAAATTATGTTCTCCTCATGAGCATCTATGCCTCATTTAATGCATCCCATTATTTTATTTGCCTTTGCAGCAGCTGCCTGACTCTGGCCACTAAATGTGAGTTTGTCATCCACCCATACACCCAGGTCTTTTTCAGTGACAGTTTTGCCCAGTATTTTACAATTAAGCACATAACTATACATCTTATTCGTTCTACCCAAGTGCATGACCTTACATTTATCCCCATTAAAGCTCATTTGCCATTTATCAGCCCAAGCTTCTAGTTTACATAAATCCTCCTCTAATATAAAACTGTCCTCCTCTGTATTGATTACCCTGCAGAGTTTAGTGTCATCTGCAAATATAGAAATTCTCCTCTCTATGCCCCCTACAAGGTCATTAATAAATATGTTAAAAAGAAGAGGGCCCAAAACTGACCCCTGTGGTACCCCACTGCTAACCGTGACCCAGTCCGAGTGTGCTCCATTAATAACCACCCTTTGTTTCCTATCCTTGAGCCAGCTCTTAACCCACCTACACATATTTTCCACTATCCCCATTGTTCTCATTTTATGTATCAACCTTTTGTGTGGTACCGTATCAAAAGCTTTTGAAAAGTCCATGTACACCACGTCCACTGCATTCCCTTGGTCCAGTCCGGAACTTACCTCTTTATAAAAGCTTATAAGATTTGTCTGACAGGGATGGTCCCTTGTAAACCCATGCTGATATTGGGTCATGAGGTTATTCTTCCCCAGACATTCCAGTATAGTATCTCTTAGAAAACCCTCCAGGATTTTACCCACAGTTGATTTTAAACTTACTGACCTATAATTTCCGAGTTCAGTTTTTGTCCCCTTTTTGAATATTGGCACCACATTTGCTATATGCCAGTCCTGTAGTACAGACCCTGTTATTATGTTATCTTTAAAGATTAAAAATAATGGTCTATCTATGACTGTGCTTAATTCCTGCAGTACTCGGGTGGTGTATCCCATCCGAGCCCGGGGATTTGTCAATTTTAGTGATTTTTAGACGCCGCCGTACTTCCTTTTGGGTTAAGCAGGTGACATTTAATGGAGAATTTTCATCCCTGATCATGTTATCCGTCTTGGGATTTTCTTGTGTAAATACTGTTGAAAAAAAGTCATTTAGCATATTGGCTTTTTCCTCATCTTCATCCACCATTTCACCCAGACTATTTTTAAGGGAACCAACACTATCATTTTTTAGTTTCTTACTATTTATGTAGTTAAAGAATATTTTGGGATTATTTTTACTTTCTCTGGCAATGAGTCTCTCTGTCTCAATCTTTGCTGTCTTGATTTGCTTTTTACAGAATTTATTTAATCTTCTGTATTTAGTTAATGCCTCATCACTACCTACTTGCTTTAATTCTCTAAATGCTTTATTTTTATCTCTTATTGCGCCCCTTCCAGCTCTATTTAGCCATAGTGGTTTCCTCCTATTTCTCGCATGTTTATTCCCATACGGCATATATTGTGCACAGGTCCAATTCAGGATGCTAATAAACGTCTCCCATTTTCTTTGTGTATTTTTATGTCTCAGGATATCGTCCCAGTTAATTGCACCAAGATCTTCTCTCATCCGTTGGAAATTTGCTTTCCTGAAGTTTAGTGTCCCTGTAACCCCTCTACTACACATCTTATTAAAGGATACATGAAAACGTATTAATTTGTGATCACTATTACCCAAGTGACCCTCAACTCTTACATTTGATATGCGGTCTGGCCTGTTGGTTAATATTAGGTCTAGCAGTGCCCCCCCCTCTTGTTGGGTCCTGAACCAGTTGTGAAAGGTAATTGTCTCTCATAGTTGTCATAACCTATTACCTTTGCTGGAACTGCAGGTTTCGGTTCCCCAATGTATTTCAGGGTAGTTGAAATCCCCCATAATAATGACTTCTCCTTGAGTCGCTGCTTCATCTATTTGCTTTATGAGGATATTCTCTGTTGCTTCCATTATTTTTGGAGACTTATAACAAACCCCTATCAGTAATTTATTATTTTTCCCCCCTCCCCTTATCTCTACCCACAGGGACTCTACATTTTCATTAGATTCATATATATTATCATGAAGGATGGGTTTTAAGGATGATTTTACATATAAACACACACCTCCCCCTCGCTTATTTGTACGGTCATTTCTGAACAGACTATAGCCCTGTAAATTAACCGCCCAGTCATGGCTCTCATCCAGCCATGTCTCAGATATCCCCACCATGTCATAATTATGTTCCAACAACATTAACTCCAATTCCTCCATTTTGTTGGCGAGGCTTCTGGCATTAGTATACATGCACTTTATGTATCTCTCTGTACCTCTATTCTTTCTTAAATTATTAACTGTTCTAACCCCACCCCCAATTTCATTATTTGCGCCCAGATCTCTATCTGCACTGTCTTCCCCTCCTATAAAAGGAATACCCTCCCCCCGTCCCTAGTTTAAACACTCCTCCAACCTTCTAGCCATTTTCTCCCCCAGCATAGCTGCACCCTCCCCATTGAGGTGCAGCCCGTCCCTAGCGTAGAACCTGTAGCCAACTGAGAAGTTGGCCTAGTCCTGCAGGAACCCCTCCTTCCTACACCAATTCCTGAGCCACTTATTAACCTCCCTAATCTCCCGTTGCCTCTCTGGTGTGGCACGTGGTACAGGAAGTTTTTCCGAAAATACCACCTTGTAGGTCCTTGCTTTAAGCTTACACCCTAATTCCCTGAAATCATCTTTAAGGACCTTCCACCTACCTCTAACTTTGTCATTTGTGCCAATGTGCACCATGACCGCTGGATCCTCACCAGCCCCTCCCAGTAATCTGTCAACCCGATCAGCGATGTGTCGGACTCGAGCGCCAGGTAGGCAGCACACCGTTCGACGATCCTTGTCTTTGTGACAGATTGCCCTATCTATTCCTCTAATAATTGAGTCCCCCACTACCAGAACCTGTCTGGCCTGCCCTGCTCTCCTATTTCCCCCCTTACTGGAGCAGACACTCCTCCGGCTTTCAGAGGACATGCCTTGCTGCAGCAGTGCTACCCCTGCACTAACACTCCCCTCATCTGCCAACTTAGGGGTGTGCCAGATCAGGACTAGCCTCCCTGGGGCTCTTCCCTCTACCCCGTCTTCTAACTGTCACCCATCTAGCTGCTTCATTGTCCTGCAGCTCCAACCTAGCATCCCCCCCTCATCTATCCTATTGAGCGTCTGCTCAGTGAGCAGAAGACTCCTTTCCATATTGTCTATGGATCTCAGTGTTGCCAGCTGCACATTTAGATCCAGTATCTGGGCTTCCAAATGCACAACATGCTCACATCTCGCACAGCAGTATGCACCCTCGACCGGCTGTTCAAGGATTTCATACATGCGACAAGACGTGCACTGGATGGCATTGGCAATAGTGGAGCACATCCAGGGCCGCCATCAGGGCATGACAGGCCTTACATGTGTATGGGGCCCGGTGATTAGGGGGGCCCGACCATGCTGGCAGTCCGATCCGCGCTGGGGCCCCCCTACATTTTATACAGGCTTCTGCAGCTTTATTTTAAATTCAGACTCAGCGCCTGCCGGGCCCCCCTGGCCCCTCGGGCAGGCCCCCCCCCCGCACCATGGTCCAGCCAGCACCGAAATCCCCCCCTGCACAATGGTCCAGCCACAGCTCCGCCCTCACCTGACGTCACACACTGCTCTGCTCCTCCACTTCCTCATTCAGTCAGTGTGCCACGTGGGACTGGGAGAGGGAGGGAGCCTCGCCGCTGGAGCACAGCCAGATAACAAGGTAAGAATAATTTTTTTTTTTCTGAGAGCGGCTATCCAGGGGGCCCGGGGCAGAATGCTGGACGCTGGGGCAGAATGCTGGGGGCAGAATGCTGGACGCTGGGGGCAGAATGCTGGATGCTGGGGCAGAATGCTGGGGCAGAATGCTGGACGCTGGGGGCAGAATGCTGGATGCTGGGGGCAGAATGCTGGAGGCAGAATGCTGGACGCTGGGGGCAGAATGCTGGACGCTGGGGGCAGAATGCTAGGGGCAGAATGCTGGACATGGGGCAGGAATGCTGGGGGCAGAATGGACATGGGGCAGAATGCTGGACGCTGGGGCAGAATGCTGGGGGCAGAATGCTGGACGCTGGGGGCAGAATGCTGGATGCTGGGGGCAGAATGCTGGATGCTGGGGGCAGAATGCTGGGGGCAGAATGCTGGACGCTGGGGGCAGAATGCTGGACGCTGGGGGCAGAATGCTGGAGGCAGAATGCTGGATGCTGGGGGCAGAATGCTGGGGGCAGAATGCTGGACATGGGGCAGGAATGCTGGGGGCAGAATGGACATGGGGCAGAATGCTGGACGCTGGGGCAGAATGCTGGGGGCAGAATGCTGGACGCTGGGGGCAGAATGCTGGGGGCAGAATGCTGGATGCTGGGGGCAGAATGCTGGACGCTGGGGGCAGAATGCTGGGGGCAGAATGCTGGACGCTGGGGGCAGAATGCTGGGGGCAGAATGCTGGACGCTGGGGGCAGAATGCTGGACGCTGGGGGCAGAATGCTGGGGGCAGAATGCTGGACACTGGGGGCAGAATGCTGGACGCTGGGGGCAGAATGCTGGACACTGGGGGCAAGAATGCTGGACGCTGGGGGCAGAATGCTGGATGCTGGGGGCAGAATGCTGGGGGCAGAATGCTGGACGCTGGGGGCAGAATGCTGGGGGCAGAATGTTGGACGCTGGGGGCAGAATGCTGGGGGCAGAATTCTGGACGCTGGGGGCAGAATGCTGGGGGCAGAATGCTGGACGCTGGGGGCAGAATGCTGGACGCTGGGGGCAGAATGCTGGGAGCAGAATGCTGGATGCTGGGGGCAGAATGCTGGACATGGGGCAGAATGCTGGGGGCAGAATGGACATGGGGCAGAATGCTGGACGCTGGGGCAGAATGCTGGACATGGGGCATAATGCTGGACACTGGGGGCAGAATGGACATGGGGCAGAATGCTGGATGCTGGGGGCAGAATGCTGGACATGGGGCATAATGCTGGACACTGGGGGCAGAATGGACATGGGGCAGAATGCTGGACGCTGGGGACAGAATGCTGGACGCTGGTGGCAGAATGCTGGATATGAGGGCAGACTGTGAGACGGGGCAGAATGCTGGACATGGGGCAGAAGAATGCTGGACACTGGGGCAGAATTCTGGACATGGGGCAGAATGCTCGAAGCTGGGGCAGAATGCTGGAGACTGAGGCAGAATGCTGGACGCTGGGGGCAGAATGCTGGACATGGGGGCAGGCTGTGAGCTGGGGCAGAATGTTGGACGCTGCGGGCAGAATGGTGGACGCTGGGGGTAGAATGCAAGACACTGGGGCAGAATGTGACAGTGAGACACAGGAGGGGGCAGAATGTGACAGTGAGACACAGAAGGGGGCAGAATGTGACAGTGAGACACAGGAGGGGGCAGAATGTGACAGTGAGACACAGGAGGGGGCAGAATGTGACAGTGAGACACAGGAGGGGGCAGAATGTGACAGTGAGACACAGGAGGGGGCAGAATGTGACAGTGAGACACAGGAGGGGCAGAATGTGACAGTGAGACACAGGAGGGGGCAAAATGTGAGACACCGGGCATGATTGGAGATAGATGGAGCAGGGTCATGGGGCAGGATGGATACGATTTAGACAGATTGGTCAGGAGGGGAGATCATATGGGGCAGAATGGATACTGATGAGGGTGGGATGGGAGAACATATGGCTGAAGCCAGGAATGAGACACACGGGGGTCAGGATGGGGGATATTATTACCATAGGGGCTAATTAAGGGATATTATTACTGCAGTGATGTATTTATTTTATTTTCTTGAAAATACTGTTGTAAATGGGGGGGCGGTCCTGTTACTGTGAAGCGTGATACTATGTCGCCTTTTTTTCTTCATGTGGTGTAATGTAGAAGTTGGGAAAAAATAAGTAATGTGTTCTGCAAGCGGAGCTCTAGATAACTGTGTTATTTCCTGCAGAGACAAGTCCTGGCTGGAAGACGTGATGGCGATCTGTGCTGGATGAAAGATGAAAACCAAAGATGAAGGACTTCACCTAGAGACATCACTGGTGAGTTAGTGTGTTACCTGTACACTGACACTATGTACAGAGGTCCTGTGTATAATGTCACCGGTGATCACTGTGTTACCTGTACATTATATACAGAGCTCCTGTGTATAATGTCATTGATCACTATATTACCTGTACACAGACACTGCATACTAAGTACAGATCTTGTGTGTATAATGTCTCTTATGGTCATAGTATTATGTTTTTTTAATTAATGTCAGTATTGTAGTATTCAGTCTCCATGTAGTGGTAATATGTGGTCTGGGCGTGGTGCAGTGGTATTTGTCCCTTGTATATTCTATTATTTGGTCACTTTGTGGTGGTAATTTGCGGTCTGTTCATGGTGCGGTGGTATTTGTTCGTTGTATGTGATATTATTCGGTCACTATGGTAGTAATATGTGGTCTGGTCATGGTATGGCGGTATTTGTTCCTTGTATGTCTTATTATAGGTCACTATGTGGTGGTAATATGTGGTCTGGACATGGTGTAGCGGTATTTGTTCCTTGTATGTGGTGGTAAGTTGTGGTCTGGACATGGTGCGGTGGTATTTGTTCCTTGTATGTGATATTATTGGTCATTTTAAAAAATTGAAAAATAAATAAAAATATACCTAAATTGTATTGCATATTTTAACAAATATTTAATAGGTTACAGTAGAGTAGGGCCTGGCCAAAAGTGTCTACCCTGTTATGGTGGCAACTTAAAACAATCTTTTGGCCAAAGCAAAAGCTGCTGGCTATATGTGTGACCTGGTGATGGGAACTGTTAATGTGTGATAGGTGAGAAGTGGAGTTTATCCAAGAGAGAGCGGTGGGACTGTGGACAGTTCGAGTGGTGGAGGCGGGGCTGGATGGAGCCTGGGCGGAGTCTAAAAGGGGGCCCCGAAAATGTTGCCAGTATGGGGCCCCGAAATTCCTAGTGGCAGCCCTGAGCACATCCTAATGGGGATTGCACCAGACAATAAGATAAGCAAATATAAATAAAAAGTATTAATAAAATATAACAGCAATTCAGTAATACCTCCCTTGGAAACTCCCTGAATCCAAAGTCATTGACTCTCAAGTCACACACTTACCACAGTTCGCACTTACGCTCAGGTCACACTCAGCTCGTTCACACTTGCTTAGTAAAATGAAAAATTTGTACCTGAAGTAATTTTTTTGTGAAAAAAAGTTAAGTGTTCATTTTTTTTTTAAGCATTCCAAAAATTCCTGTGAAGCACCTGAAGGGTTAATAAACTTCTTGAATGTGGTTTTGAGCAGCTTGAGGGGTGCAGTTTTTATAATGGTGTCACTTTTTGGTATTTTCTATCATATAGACCCCTCAAAGTGACTTCAAATGTGATGTGGTCAGTAAAAATAAAATGGTGTTGCAAAAATGAGAAATCGCTGGTCAACTTTTAACCCTTATAACTTCCTAACAAAAAAAATTTTGGTTCCAAAATTGTGCTGTTTTAAAGTTAACATGTGGGAAATTATATTTATTAATTTTTTTGTGCCATATCTATGTGATTTAAGGGTATAAAAATTCAAAGTTGGAAAATTGTGAAATTTTCAAAATTTTCGCCAAATTTCCATTTTTTTCACAAATAAACGCAAGTTATATCAATGAAATTTTACCACTAACATGAAGTACAATATGTCACGAGAAAACATTGTCAGAATCATTGGGATCCATGGAAGCTTTCCAGAGTTATTACCTCATAAAGGGACAGTGGTCAGAATTGTAAAAATTGGCCCGGTCATGAACGTGCAAACCACCCTTGGGAGTAAAGGGGTTAATAGAGCAACAACATCAGTTGCAAAAAAGGACAGGAAAGTAATGTTGAAAGAAAAAACGGTAGCGACTAAGTTGGTTTCTAACCCTATTACATTTGTAATGCAATTTAGCCCTCAATTTGGTGATATAAAAATCTTATACTAAAATATATTCCCATATTGTATCAGGATGAGACAATAAAAAGAATATTTTGCAAGGTTCTTTGAGATTTGCTGCTAGAAAAGCCCCAGCTTTGGGCGACACCTTGTCACCAAGACTTTTTATTAATAAAAATGATACGATTAAATCTGGACATAATACATGTTTATGTTGCAACCATATGTCTAATACTTAAGACTTTTGTTCTAGTGTTACTAGAAAAAACTATAAGATGAATTATTTTATTAATTGCAACACTTCATTTGTAGTATATTTATTACTTTGTATGGTATGCGATATACAATACTTTGGATGCACCACTAATTCTTTGAAGATTAGAGTGAGACATTATCTTTCTGATGCAGTTAATAAAAAAATGTCTAAATGTTCAGCTGCCTCAAGGCATTTTTCAGCTAACCATAATCGTAATGTCTCTATGTGCAATGTTATAGAATCATAGAATCATAGAATCGTAGAGTTGGAAGGGACCTCCTGGGCCATCTGGTCCAACCCCCTGCTCAAAGCAGGATTCGCTAAATCATCCCAGTCAGATGTCTGTCCAGCCTCTGTTTGAAGACTTCCATTGAAGGAGAACTCACCACTTCTCGTGGCAGCCTGTTCCACTCATTGATCACTCTAACTGTCAAAAAGTTTTTTCTAATATCTAATCTGTGTCTCTTCCCATTCAGTTTCATCCCATTGCTTCTAGTCTTTCCTTGTGCAAATGAGAATAAAGTTGATCCTTCTACAATGTGACAGCCCTTTAGATATTTGTAGACAGCTATTAAGTCTCCTCTCAGTCTTCTCTTTTGCAAACTAAACATTCCCAAATCCTGCAACCTTTCCTCATAAGACAGGGTTTGCAGACCGGTCACCATTCTGGTCGCTCTTTTCTGAACTTGCTCCAGTTTGTTGATGTCTTTTTTAAAATGTGGTGCCCAAAACTGGACACAATATTCCAGATGAGGTCTGACCAAAGAGGAGTAGAGGGAAATAATGACTTCACGTGATCTAGACTGTATGCTTCTGTTAATACATCCTAGAATTGCATTTGCCTTTTTTGCTGCTGCATCACACTGTTGACTCATATTCAGTCTGTGATCTATTAGTATACCCAAGTCTTTTTCACATGTGCTGTCACTTAGCCCTATTCCTCCCATTCTATATATGCTTTTTTCATTTTTATTGCCCAGATGTAGTACTTTGCATTTCTCCCTGTTAAAAACCATTCTGTTAGTTGCTGCCCACTTCTCCAGTTTATTTAAATCTTTTTGAATCCTCTCTCTCTCTTCTCTAGTATTAGCTATCCCTCCTAGCTTTGTGTCATCAGCAAATTTAATCAGTTTACCCTCAATTCCTTCATCTAAATCGTTGATAAAGATGTTGAACAATACAGGGCCCAGGACAGAGCCCTGTGGTACCCCACTTGAGACATTCTTCCAACTGGATGTGCAGCCATTTACGACCACTCTTTGGGTCCGATCACTAAGCCAGTTATGAATCCACCTAACAGTTGCCTTGTCCATTCCATACTTAGTCATTTTTTCAATAAGGATTGTATGAGAGACTTTGTCAAATGCTTTGCTGAAGTCAAGATATACTATATCTACAGCATTTCCTTGATCCACCCAATCAGTGATACCGTCATAGAAGGAAATTAAGTTAGTCTGACATGACTTATTAGTTAGAAACCCATGCTGACTCTGTTTAATCACTTCATTCTTATCCAGGTATTGACATACATGTTGTTTAATAATTTGTTCAAAGATCTTTCCTGGTATAGAAGTCAGACTCACCGGCCTATAGTTGCCTGGGTCCACCTTCTTCCCCTTTTTGAAGATAGGAACAACATTTGCTCTTCTCCAGTCTTCTGGCACTTCTCCTGTTCTCCAAGAATTTTCAAAGATTATGGAGAGGGGTTCAAAAATTTCTTCTGCTATCTCCTTCAGTACTCTGGGGTGTAATTCATCTGGACCTGGAGACTTGAATTCATTTAGGTTAGCTAAGTGTTTCCTCACTATCTTTCTGTTTATAGATATCCTGGATTCTTCTATTCCCTTAATAGGACAGTGAATAACAGTTGATGTTGCATTTCCTTTCTGAGAGAAAACAGATGCAAAATAGGAATTTAAAAGTTCAGCCTTCTCAACATCCTGTCTTACCATTTCATCATTTTCATCCTGTAAAAATCCTATAGCATCTTTGACTTTTCTTTTACTTTTGACATATCCCCAAAATCCTTTATTATTGCTTTTGACATCTCTTGCAAGCCTCAGTTCATTTTCAGCTTTAGATAATCTGATTTGTGCCCTGCAGGTTCTGCAGACAGCATTATATTCTTCTTTAGATATGCCTCCCTCTTTCCATTTTATAAACATTTTTTTCTTCCTTTTTAGCATGTGCTTAAGTTCTGTGTTCACCCATCCTGGTTTCCTTAAATGCTTCCTATTCTTCCCTCTTTTCGGAATTGTTAACAACTGTGCTTTGAGAATTTCATTTTTCAAGATTTCCCATCCTTCCTGGACATTTTTGTCTTTAAGGATATCCAGCCATTGGATCCCTCCAATTCTCTTTCTGAATCCCTTAAAATCTGCCTTTCTGAAATCTAACCTTGACGTCTGAGTCTTCACAGGTCTTCCGCCTCTAGTTATCCAAAATTCTAAAATAGCATGGTCGCTACCTCCTAGGGTCCCAGCCACTTTTACCTCCTCAACCATTTCCTCCCTGTTTATAAGGATTAGATCCAAGGTAGCAGTTCCCCTTGTTTTCTCCCTTACCTTTTGGAAGATAAAGTTGTCAGCAAGAGAGGATAAGAATTTCCTTGACCTGTTAGTTTTGCCTGAGAGAGATTCCCAACAAATGTCTGGATAGTTGAAATCTCCCATGACAACTATGTCATATTTTTTGGAGAACTTGGCCATTTGATGCATAAAGAGTTCATCCATAGCTTCAGCTTGCACAGGCGGCCTGTAGTAAATGCCTACAATGGTGTCCTTTCCATTGTTCTGTCCTTGTATTCTTACCCAAACAGTTTCCACAGAACTCCCAGTCTCTGAAGCTTCAATCTCTGTGCAGATATACGCGTTTCTAACATACAATGCGACACCCCCTCCTCGTTTATCAAGTCTGTTTCTTGCAAATAAGTTGTATCCTTCTAGTCTTGTATTCCAATCATGTGTATTGTCCCACCAAGTTTCAGTGATTCCAATGACATCATATTTCTTTTCCTGTGTTAGTAGTTCCAATTCTCCTTGTTTGTTGCCCATGCTTTGTGCATTAGTATAGAAACATTTTAGTTTGTGATTGGTTTCTCTTTCTCCAATATTTTTATTAATTAGATTCTTTCGTCTTTGTTCTTCCTTTCCACTTCTAATAGCAGAGTTCTCAATAGCATTTGTCAGGTGTATGGCTTTTTCTGGTCTTTTGCTTCCCTTCCCATGTTGTTCTAGTTTAAAGCTCTCCTTACAAGTGTAGCAAGGCGACTTCCAAATACATGCTTACCAGTCTTCGTAAGGTGCACCCCATCTCTAGCAAGTAGTCCATCGTATAAGTAGTTCACTCCATGATCCAGAAATCCAAATCGTTGCTGACGGCACCATCGACGTAGCCAGTTGTTCACCTGCAGAATCTTATTCCACCTCCTTGTTCCATGGCCATCCACTGGGAGGATGGAAGAGAAGACCACCTGCGCTCCCAGTTCTTTCACTTTCTTGCCTAAGTCTTCAAAGTCTCTGCAGATGGTTTCCAGGTCGTTTCTTGCAGTGTCATTTGTCCCCACATGTAGTAGCAGGAATGGGTAGTCATCTGTAGGTCTGAAGAGTCCTGATATCCTGTCAGACACATCTTTAATTTTTGCACCTGGAAGACAACACATTTCTCTTGAAGTTATATCCGGTCTGCAGATAGCGGCCTCAGTTCCTCTCAACAGGGAATCCCCCATGACCACCACTCTCCGTTTCTTCTTCACAACATTTTTCTTTCTCCATCCAGGAGGACTCTGAAGGCGTACAAGGTTGCTGCTTGTTGGCAAAGTCTTATCCTGATGTATTTCTTCATTGTTTTCCTGCGTGAGAGCCTGGTACTGGTTTCTGAGCAGTATGGGTGCTGACTGCCTCCTGATCCTCCTGCTTCTCTGGGTCACATGTCTCCATTCCTCTGTTTCTTCAGGTGCACTTCGAATTTCTTCTCTTTCTGTAACATGAAGAGATAATTCTGCTCTGTCCAAGAACTCTTCACCTTCCTTAATGATCTTCAACGTAGCTAACCTCTCTTCGAGATTTTGCAACTTTTCCTCCAACAGGGACACAAGCTTGCATTTGTGGCATGTGAAGTTTGGCTTTTCCACTGGTAAGTCTGTGAACATGTAGCAAGAAATGCAGCTCACCAAATGGCTCCTGGCCTCTTCCATCTTGAGATTTCTTAAAAACGATGAAAGATGAGCCCAAATTCGCGCGCCGATAGGCGCGCGGTTTTTCCGATTTCCTCTTTTCAGCTGCAACGGCCAAAACCCAGTGATCGTTGAGCTCGCGGAGACTCTTCACTTATCCCAGAAGGCACTGGGAATATGCAAATGATCTCCTCAAGACTCTTCCCCTGGTTTTCCGATTTCCTCTTTTCAGCTGCAACGGCCAAAACCCAGTGATCGTTGAGCTCGCGGAGACTCTTCACTTATCCCAGAAGGCACTGGGAATATGCAAATGATCTCCTCAAGACTCTTCCCCTGGTTTTCCGATTTCCTCTTTTCAGCTGCAACGGCCAAAACCCAGTGATCGTTGAGCTCGCGGAGACTCTTCACTTATCCCAGAAGGCACTGGGAATATGCAAATGATCTCCTCAAGACTCTTCCCCTGGTTTTCCGATTTCCTCTTTTCAGCTGCAACGGCCAAAACCCAGTGATCGTTGAGCTCGCGGAGACTCTTCACTTATCCCAGAAGGCACTGGGAATATGCAAATGATCTCCTCAAGACTCTTCCCCTGGTTTTCCGATTTCCTCTTTTCAGCTGCAACGGCCAAAACCCAGTGATCGTTGAGCTCGCGGAGACTCTTCACTTATCCCAGAAGGCACTGGGAATATGCAAATGATCTCCTCAAGACTCTTCCCCTGGTTTTCCGATTTCCTCTTTTCAGCTGCAACGGCCAAAACCCAGTGATCGTTGAGCTCGCGGAGACTCTTCACTTAACCCAGAAGGCACTGGGAATATGCAAATGATCTCCTCAAGACTCTTCCCCTGGTTTTCCGATTTCCTCTTTTCAGCTGCAACGGCCAAAACCCAGTGATCGTTGAGCTCGCGGAGACTCTTCACTTATCCCAGAAGGCACTGGGAATATGCAAATGATCTCCTCAAGACTCTTCCCCTGGTTTTCCGATTTCCTCTTTTCAGCTGCAACGGCCAAAACCCAGTGATCGTTGAGCTCGCGGAGACTCTTCACTTATCCCAGAAGGCACTGGGAATATGCAAATGATCTCCTCAAGACTCTTCCCCTGGTTTTCCGATTTCCTCTTTTCAGCTGCAACGGCCAAAACCCAGTGATCGTTGAGCTCGCGGAGACTCTTCACTTATCCCAGAAGGCACTGGGAATATGCAAATGATCTCCTCAAGACTCTTCCCCTGGTTTTCCGATTTCCTCTTTTCAGCTGCAACGGCCAAAACCCAGTGATCGTTGAGCTCGCGGAGACTCTTCACTTATCCCAGAAGGCACTGGGAATATGCAAATGATCTCCTCAAGACTCTTCCCCTGGTTTGGAAAAATGTTTCAAAATGGGAAGCATGCGCTTAAAAAACGCAAACGCATGTAAAAACGCATACTAACGCATAAAAGCGCCGCGTTTTTTATAGGGATAGAAAAGGTTGCAAAAGCATTAAGGGGAGGTGATCGAACGTAGGAAACTACTAAATAGAGAGTCTTGGTGGATATACACCCTGAAGATTAGAACCCCTATGGGTATGAACATCAAACAGGATTTGACCTATCATTATGTTTGATTATTATGCTGCTTTTTTGGTTCTCTGCAAGATTTAATAAGTTTTTAATTTGTAATATATTTTTTTGTTGTTTTTTACACTTGGTGTTTCAGGGATTCTATTCATAGTCTATGTTTAAGTCTGTTACTATGTCTATTCATTATTGTGGAACAGGTGTTTTTAATGATTGTTAGGTAAAGTTCACATTTGTGGTTGAGTCCGCTGCATATTGTCCGCATTCATGAACGCATACAAAAATGCATGCAAACTCATAATAACACAGCATTTTTTTCCGCATCGTCTTAAGCAAGACGTCAAAAAAACGCGGCGCTTTTATGCGTTAGTATGCGTTTTTACATGCGTTTGCGTTTTTTAAGCGCATGCTTCCCATTTTGAAACATTTTTCCAGGACATATTCTGGGAAGCCAGCCACGCCCAATGGGCATAGCTCATGGCATTTCGTTATATAAACCCTTGTGGAGATGACAAAAGCAGAATGAGAAGAAGACGACGTCAGCGCTTTTGGCAACACCCCATTCTTGAAGTCCGGGAGAGCCTTGGAGCCTGCCACTCCTTATTCACTGAGCTCCCTGAAAACCCGGACAAATATTTTGACCACACGAGGATGTCTCAACAGAGCTTCCAGGAATTGTAGAGGGAGCCATCAGCAGACAGGACACCCAGCTCCGTAGAGCTATTCCAGCTGAGGAACGTCTGCTGGTGACATATATGTCATATTGTATGCAATGTCCCTTTTTTTTCCAAAAACCCTTGTAGTTATTATTATTATTGATTAAAAATTTTTCTTTCTCTGTTTGGCAGATTCCTGGCTACCGGAGAGAGCCCATCATCGCTCCATTTCCAGTTCCGGATAGGCCTTTCCACCCTTTCTGGGATTGTTGCTGACACTTGCCGGGCTTTGTGGGACGTGCTTTGTCAGGAATTTATCCCCCATTGCCAACACAGACATCTGGCTGGAAAATGCAGAAAAATTCTGGGAAGTTTGTAATTTCCCCAACTGTGTGGGAGCAGTGGATGGGAAACATATCAAGATAACCAAACCGGCTCGAAGTGGATCCGACTACTTTAACTATAAAAAATACTTCTCCATAGTGCTGATGGCTATTGCAGCTGCAGACTGTAGTTTCATTGCCATCGACATTGGTTCTTTTGGCCGTGGAAATGACTCCCAAACCTTTAAAAACTTGGACATGGGCCAATGGTTGTATACCAATACTTTAAATTTCCCCCTCCCACGACCTCTTCACAACACTGACAGCCCGCCAATGCCATTTGTTGTGGTTGGTGATGAGGCTTTTCAGATGTGTGGAAACCTACTCAAGCCATACTCCAGTCGGAACTTGAACCACAAAAAAAGGATTTTTAATTACCGACTGACCAGGGCCTGCAGAACTGTTGAGTGTGCTTTTGGTATTCTTGTGCCAAAATAGTGCATTCTAGGGACAGCAATTAATCTGAAAATTAAAACAGTGGATGATGTCATCAAGGCTTGTCTGGTTCTCCACAATTACATAATGGCTAAAGAGTGACCATCATTTGAACTAGACAAACCAGTTGCTAACCCATTTCCAGATTACCAGCATCACAACAAGGGAAGTTGCCGAAATGAGGGATACATTCGTGAACTACTTTGTTTCTGATGTTGGACGTGTGGCATGGCAAGATGCAATGGTTTAATGTATAAATTGTATGTAATGTTATGGTTTTTTCAAAGTTTACCTGTCTTTTAAAGTTTTGATGTTACATAAAAAAAAATTTTAAAACACCTGTTTGCTTTGTTTTTCTTCCCATGCTTTAAACTTAACTTGCTATCTGTGTCAGCTTTGTTCTCATCATCCCCATCATCTCTTCAGTCTGCTTTATATTTCCATATATAATAGCACACTGAATAGATGATTGAGGAAATGTACCAATTTTACTCACCAGCCCATGTGTAGAACTACTGCAATTAGGATGCCAAAAAATACAGCATCCTGACTGCAATAGCATTTAAACCTGGGCAGGTGAGTATTGCAAACCCCTGACCATTTCTGTTGTTTACCTTTTTTTTTATTGGTGTGAATATTATAAGCTCTCTGTTTTTTTACACGTCATAGCTTTTACATGACAGAAAAATAAAAAAAATAAAAAAATTGTGTTTCATTGAACTATATGAGGTGGAAATAAAACACAGTGTGTATATGGCGATTTGCGTGTTGATGGCGCATGGTGTATGTTGTCAGCGAGAAAGAGACAAAAAACAAATAGAGGTGGGTCGCCCTCCCAGGGCTGAGGGGTAGTACTCGGTACCGGGCCGGTGTCAGGGGGACGTGCTGCGGTGACCCGGTTCGTGGCCCTGGGTGCCCAATAAAGTGGGGGGTTTATGTTACAGTTTATATGGATAGTTCGTGATGCCACCTGTGGTGTTTGGCAAGTAAGATGTTAAGCCAACGCTGCATGCAGATCCGCTGGGACTGATGGTGTGTGCAGCATAGGTGGTAAAGCTCCCCACAGGTGGAACTGGAGTCCCAGGGCAGTGTAGGCGCTGGTGCCCAGATGTAGCAGGGCTGAGTGTGTCGGCGCAGAATGAATGGAGGACACCAGAGGCTGTAGTTCCAAGGCTTTACTCTCAGTCCGTAGTGCACCCCTGCACCTGCCTCTGTGCTGTGTCCTCCGGGTTAGAGACTCGGCCAACCTCCAGGCAAGATAGGATCCTTTCCGCCAACACTCCGCCAGCATGTACCTTTCTGAACGACTCCTCCAATGCGCCTTTGAGTGCGAAGCACTCCAGTACTTAGTTACCCTGGAATGCCTCTCTCTAGATGTTCCTAGTCTCTACTCTGCTGCAGAACCATAAGTGTCCATACAACCTCGGGGACCGGGCACCGGCCTTGCGCTGAGAACCTATAGGCAGGTTACTCTCTCAACCCATGTCTCCTCTCTGTTCTCTCTCCTTCGTTCCGTGCTTATCCTTCTTTCTTATGGAAGCTGCAGTTTCAGGTCTATGTCTCTTATCCTTCCTTTCCTTCCTCCATTCCTTTTTCCAGGGATCCTCACTCTTCACCGAGTGACTGTCCTTTCCTACTCCGCCTGCCCTCTTAACAGACTGACCTCAGACTGATCTCTCAATCCTACACTTTCCCCTTCTTTTATACTATCTCCACCCACCTCCCAGCACATCTCGTGTTACGAAGCAGTGTTCCACGAAAGGTGCTCTGCTACACCCTGAGCCTGAAGCTGCAATGTGGTCCTGCTGAACTATCCTGTGTGTGGGATGCGGGTGTTGGAGTGTGGCAAAGAGTTCCCACCTTACCTGGATGGTGGGGCGCTACACCTTAGGAAAAGGTGCAGTACCTCTGTGGCGACCGAGCCTTAGGGGCACCACAGAGGTATGGGGAAAAGAAAAAAGGTTTATTTACAAAAAATAAAATATATTTTTTTACACAGTGAGGGGGAAATGTAATGGACCACGGGGGTGTGCAGAAAGGAGGATTGGCTGGGGGTGGACGCTGCACGGGTGCCAGGGGAAGGAGCTACAAGATGTATGGGGTCTGGGTGATCAAGAATGGAGGTGGACACATTAGGAGTGGAAACATGGGATGGAAGAGACACATTCGAAGGGGGGGACAAATTGGACATAACAGACACATTGGGAGGTGAGGGTGGTGGAGGGAGCACCACTGTCCTTTTCTGCCTTGGTTCCTTTCTCTTTTTCTTCTGTCTCACATGTGTTGGGTGACTGCTTGTCCTTCTCCTTTGACTCGTGTGGCGAGAAGGCATGGTGGTGGTGGAGGAAGCAGGACCCGGTATTTGGGAGCTGGTGGTCAGGATAGCTGGTGCTGGAACCTGAGTGCTTGTGGTGGTGGACGGTTGGGCAGGATCAGGACTCCGGGTGATGGTGGCAGTGGGAATCCGCGCAGGAGCAGGAGTAGGCGTGGTGGTGGAGTGACTCTCCACTGCCCTCGGCATGGTGGAGGTGCTGTAGTGGATGGCGGCAGGACTGAGCATGGTGGTGGCCATACAGGGGTATGCAGCAGAACTCGGTAGAGCTGTGAACCGGGTAACTGGTGGCACAGTGGGAAAAAACGGTGCCAGCGGGTACATCAGAGTCTGCTGCATAGCCTGAACATATGCAGCATTGCAGGCCTGCATCACATTCAGCTGAAGTTCAGGAGTAAGGTTTTCCACCATGCCCTGTTCATTCCCCATAAAAAAATGATGTGATGGCCTCTGTATATCGGTTTCCAGACGGTCAAGACGCTGTTGGACAGACTGGAAGAGTGTGTCAACATGGCTCCTAACACTTTCCAGTCTATCTACCATCGACTTCATGCCATCCTGGAAAACCGAGCTCAAATGTAGAAACTTGGGCATGACGGTCCTGTCCGAGACCTTCTGCTGCTGTTGAGAAGACCCAACATTAAAATAAGAGGTGGAGGAGGCCTGGGACAGGGGAAGACCTGATGGACCAGCTGCCTGTTCTTCAGCTTGTGATGCAGGCCTACTTGTTGTATTGCTGGTGGATGGCTGGGACTGCTCTGAGGCTGTTCATTGAAGGACCGTCCCGAAGACAAAGCAGGCTCTAGGGTGCTGCTCCAGGTGCTGTGAAAAGAAAAAACAAACATTAGTACCACAAAACAATACATTTTACAAGCTCCAGCTCCTGTGGAATAGAAAAAATCATATTAGGTAACACAACACAATTGAATCCAATACAAAAATGTTCTCTGAGCAAGAATGGACCTTAGGAAAGCCAGCATATGGTGATACTTGTACTTTCTGAGCCTTGATGCACCATCACCACTGCCACTGCGAGCCTGGTTCTCGTGTCCTTATTGAAGTGATCCTTCATTAAACGCCAACGTGTTTTGACTTGGTCACTGTGAAGGGGGATAAAAAAATAATGGGATAAACAATGCACTTTATGCCTTGAGCACACAACCGTGTGTGATGCAAGAAACTTGCAGGAGTTTATCGCATTACACATGGTTGTGTGCTCACGGCCTTTACAGGTTACTGCCACATCAGACCACATTGCAATACTTCCGAAAGTCCTTTTGGGCTCTTGGCGTAGAGTTGTCCCAGTCATCCATCAGCTCTTTGGTCACCTCATTCCACTCCTGCCGATGCACCACCATGTCCGAGTGGTCACGATGACGGGTGTCCCACAGGGCGACTCTCTCCTCAACGAGGGAGATGAGGAGGTCATGATTTATGTAGTCCTCCTCCCATTGTAGAACCTAGAAATGTAAAAAACATTACTGTTGTCAAGATAAAGCAAGGAAAATCACCAAAAAAATGTAAAAAAAATAGCAACACTCCAAGAAAAGAAAACACCAAAAAGCCACGGCAGAAAAATTATCAACACTACCAGAAAAAAAAAAACAACGAAAAAATACCAAAAATCCAAGAAAAAAAAAACACAAAAAAACCACGGCAGAAAATGTTGCAACACTCCCAGAAAACCAAAAAAAAACAAACAAATACCAAAAATCAAAGAAAAAAAACACAAAAAAACCACGGCAGAAAAATTAGCCAGACTCCCATTAAAAAAAAAAAAAAAAACAGCAAAAATTCAAGAAAAAAAACACAAAAAACAACCACAGCAGAAAAAGTTGCAAGTGTTCTGTCAAAGAAAAAAGATGATTTTGGCACATATGTTCAGTGATATTTACCAACCATAGTTGCAAAGGTACTTGCTTTAGAATCCTGTCCTGTGTGCTCAGAGCTTGAAGAGGGCATGTTGAAGAATGCTGCAAGAAAGAGACAGAACATTACAGACTGCAGAGAGTAAAGGGACTTTTACACATAGCAATATTGCTAGCGATATCGCTAAAGCGTCACCGATTTTGTGACGCAGCAGCGATATCGCTACATGTGACACTCACCTCCGACCGGCCTCCCGCTGGCTATCGCTGATCGCGCGAGATTGTCCTGGTCCATTCCTCATTGTCAGCTTCCTGTTGGTGCCGATGAGCAAGCTATGGACGTGGGCGGAAGACGGTCATCATCGCTGCGTCTGACAGGTGAGTAACGACCGCCGAGCATCGCTGCGTTGCTGGTGAAATCTGCCTGTTTGGCAGCTCACTAGCGACCATTTAGCGATGCACCAGCGATCCTGACAGGGTCATATCGTGGTCCGGATCGCTGGTGCATCGCTAAATGTAATGGGGCCTTAAAACTCCAAAAGACACACAGACATTAGGTTGTCTACTCACATTTGGCTTCAATTCAGTGTCTTCACAGATGTCTTCTCTTGTCTTGCAGTCTACAGTGTTATGAATGAGTCACCGGAGGAGAAAACAAAAATACAAGCTAAGTCCAGAAAACCAGAGAGGTTGGCAGCTATCGGATTGCAGACCCCTGATCCTATACACCACAACTAACAGTAGCCGTGGGGGGTTCCTACGGTGCCCTAAACCCCTCAACACAGCCGGAGAACTACATAAGCCTAAAGAAGGAAAAGGGAAATCTAAACTGCCCCAGAGCAGACCCCAAAGCAATAGACAGCCCCCAACATGTATTGTCGGTGAAAAACAGATGAAAACACAAACACAGACAGAAAGACAGGCTGAGCAAATGATGGGGCCCAACTAACTAGATAGGACAGGACAGAAAAGATGCTGGCTGCAATCCGCAAAAAACCCTACCAAAAATGTCCCAACCGTCTGATAGGGAAAAAGGCCCTGAAGTCGCTAGACTTCAAAATCACTATATCAGCACTCAGGTATATTCTGAAAACAGAGCAAAGAGATCAACTGATCAGAGACAAAAATGGAATTCAGCCAGTCCGAACCAGGACTGGCTGAATACAAACACTAAGGAAACCAGACAAAATCTCATGGAATAATAGCAGGGCAAAACTTAGCTTTTAGTAGACAGGAATTAAGCTGGATTCAAGAGCTCAGAGCAGAAAGGATCACCAGCAGCCTTGCAGGGCGTCGGCTGCCTTACATCCACTCAGGAACTCCAGATGTCCAATCACACTCCGCCAGTTCAGATGACAGGTTCTTCCCATCCCAATCAATTTCACTACCTCTCTTCACCAGCAGAGGGAGTTCATCAGACATCAAAGGTGAAGGGGAGAATGAACTCACAACAGTACCTCCCCCTTGAGGAGGGGTCACCGAACCCTCATCCACGCCACCAGGGCAATCAGGATGGGCCCGATGAAAAGCACAAACCAATCTTTCAGCATGAATATCGGATGCAGGGACCCAAGAATTATCCTCCTGGCCATAACCCTTCCATTTAACCAAATACTGGAGTCTCCATCTAGCCAGATGAGAATCCAGTATCTTCTCAACCTCATATTCCACACTACCTTCAACCAATACAGGGTCAGGAGGTGCCACCACAGGAACTACTGGCTCAACAAACCTCTTTAACAGAGACTTATGAAACACGTTATGGATCTTGAATGTAACAGGAAGAGCCAATCGAAAAGAGACCGGATTAAGAATCTCCAAAATCTTGTAAGGTCCAATAAATCTAGGTTTAAACTTTGGAGAAGCCACCTTCATAGAGATATTCTTTGATGACAACCAAACCATATCACCCACCTTAAACTGGGGACCAATGGTCCTATGCCGGTTGTAAAACCGCTGGGCCTTTTCCTGGGAGAGAGACAACTTATCCACCACTTGGTCCCAAATCTGGTGCATTCTCTCCACCACAGTGTCAACACGTGGGCAGGCTGAAGACTCCACCTGCCCTGAAGAGAATCGAGGATGAAACCCAAAGTTACAAAAAAAAGGTGACATCAAAGTGGCAGAACTAGCTCTATTATTTAAAGCAAATTCGGCCAAGGGCAAAAAATGAAACCCAATCATCCTGATCAGCAGAAATAAAACATCTCAAATACGACTCCAAAGTCTGGTTTGTTCTCTCCGTCTGCCCATTGGTCTGAGGGCGAAACGCAGAGGAGAAGGACAACTAAATTCCCAGCTTGGATCAGAAAGTCCTCCAAAATCTAGAAACAAACTGAACTCCTCTGTCAGATACAATGTTCTCAGGAATCCCCGTGCAAGCGAACAACCTGTTGCAAAAACAAGGGCACCAACTCTGAGGAAGATGGCAACTTAGGGAGTGGTACAAGATGGACCATCTTAGAGAATCTATTACAAATCACCCAAATAACAGTCATTCTCTGAGAGACAGGCATATCAGAGATAAAATCCATTGAAATATGGGTCCATGGCCTCCTGGGCACCGGCAAAGGCATCAACAACCCACTAGAGCGAGAACAAGGTTTAGACCGGGAGCAAGTCCCACTGGATTGCAAAAATTCCTGACATTACGAGACAAGGCGGGCTACCAAAAAGACCGACTCACCAAATCTCTAGTACCAAAAATACCTGGATGACCAGCCAATGAACCTCAGACATCACTCTCTTCCTCCACTGGTCAGGAACATACAATTTTCCAATGGGACAACGCTCAGGTTTGTCCTCCTGAAACTCTTCCAGAACACGTCTCAAATCGGGCGAGATGGCAGAGAGAACTACCCCCTCACCTAAGATGGTAGCAGGCTTGGTCACAATAGGAGAATCAGCAAAGAAACTCCTAGAGAGGGCGTCTGCCTTGACATTCTTAATGCCCGGAAGAAAAGAGACCACAAAATCAAAACGTGTGAAAAACAAGGCCCACCTAGCCTGTCTAGGATTCAAGCGTTTGGCCAACTCCAGGTAAATCAAATTCTTGTGGTCAGTAAGGACCATGACTTGATGTTTAGCTCTCTCCAACCAATGTCTCAACTCCTCAAATGCCAATTTCATGGCTAATAGTTCCCGATTCCCCACATCATAGTTACGTTCGGATGGGGAGAGCTTTCGGGAAAAGAAAGCACAGGGATTAATTTTAGATGTTACAGGATCTTTTTGGGACAAAACAGCTCCTGCACCAATTTCAGAAGCGTCCACCTCTACCTGAAACGGGAGTGAGACATCAGGTTGCCGCAAAACCGGAGCAGAAGTGAACCTTCGCTTCAGCTCCTGAAAAGAAGAAACAGCCTCCGGAGACCAATTCAGCACATCAGCCCCCTTCTTAGTCAAATCAGTCAATGGTTTGGCAATACCAGAAAAATTAGCTATAAATTTACGATAAAAATTAGCAAAACCCAAAAACTTCTGGAGGGCCTTCAAAGAAGTGGGCTGAACCCAATCATAAATGGCCTGTACCTTGGCCGGGTCCATTTCAATAGTTGACAGAGACAAAATAAATCCCAAAAATGAAATCCTCTGTACACCAAAAAGGCATTTCGATCCCTTGACATACAGGGAATTCTCCCTCAAAATCCGGAACACAGTCCGAACATGTTCCACATGAGAGTCCCAATCCTTGGAAAAGATCAAAATATCATCCAGATAGATGATCAAAAATGTATCCACAAAGTCTCGGAAAATATCATTAATGAAGCACTGGAAGACAGAAGGGGCATTAGTGAGCCCAAAAGGCATCACCAGGTACTCAAAATGTCCCTCCAGAGTATTAAACACCGTCTTCCATTCATCCCCCTGCTTAATGCGAATAAGATTATACGCCCCCTGAGGTCAAGCTTGGTAAACCAGCAAGCACCTTTAACTCTGGAGAATAGATCAGAAATCAGGGGTAACGGATACTGATATTTAACAGTAATTTTGTTGAGGGAACGATAGTCAATACAAGGCCTTAATGAACCATCTTTCTTGGCCACAAAAAAAAAACAGCACCTAAGGGTGAAGAGGATGGTCTAATATGACCCTTCTCCAGCGACTACTTAAAATAGGATTGCATAGCCTCGTGCTCGGGTACAGATAAATTGAAAAGTCGACCCTTGGGAAATTTACACCCAGGGCTCAGCTCAATTGCACAGTTATAACTCCTATGAGGAGGCAAAGACGCAGACTCATTCTCACTAAATACATCATAAAAATCAGCCAAATAGTCAGGAACATCATGCGATTGGGGAGAGGTGGAGAAAATAGGAGCGTCACTAAGGGCACACCGACAACCCCAACTCACCACAGACACAGATTTCCAATCCAAAACTGGATTATGGATTTGCAACCAGGGAAACACCGGAACGATGGTATCATGCAAATTATGCAACACCAAAAATCTGCAATTTTCTTGATGGTCTGGGGAGACCCGCATTACCACCTGGGTCCAAAACTGAGGTTTATTCTTCACCAAAGGAGTAGCATCAATACCCCTCAAAGGGATAGGCATCCGCAGAGGTGTCATAGGAAACCCACAACATTTAGCAAAATTCAAGTCCATCAGGTTCAGAGCTGCTCCCGAATCCACAAAAGCCTTAGCAGAAAATGTGGACAGGGAGCAGATCAGAGTAATTGCCAGAAGAAACTTAGGTTGAACACCACCCACAGCAAATGTGTGTGCAAAACGTTTCTCTCATTTAGGGCAGACAGAAATAATATGAGAGGCATCTCCACAGAAAAAACACAGCTTATTACGCTTTCTGAACTCCTGACGTTGCGCCCTAGACAAAACTCTATCACATTGCATAGGTTCAGACATTTGTTCAACAGGTGGCAACACCTCTCGTGCAGTTTTGCGTTCACGCAAACGCCGATCAACCTGAATGGCTAATGACATAGAATCGTCAAGACCAGAGGGAACAGGAAATCCCACCATAGTATCTTTTACGGTTTCTGACAAACCCATCCGAAAGAGAGCTGCCAAGGCACCATCATTCCAGGTAGTAAGGACCGCCCACTTTCGGAATTTTTGACAGTACAACTCTGCAGAATCCCGACCCTGGCTCAATGCCAACAGGGCCTTTTCAGCCTGATCAATAGCATTTGGTTCATCATACAACAACCCCAAGGCCTGAAAAAATGCGTTCACATCAGTCAGAATAGGATCATCAGGTTTCAAAGAAAACGCCCAATCCTGGGGATCGCCACGCAGCAAAGAGATGACAATTTTAACCTGCTGCGCAGAGCTCCCCGATGAGTTAGGCTTCAAGGCAAAAAATAATTTACAATTATTCTTAAAATTCAGAAATTTAGACCGATCCCCAAAAAAAACATCAGGAGTAGGGATCTTTGGTTCAGCAGCATGTGAATGAGCAAGATAGGTGGAAATTCCCTGCACTTCAGCAGTAAGCTGCTCCACACGATCAGACAATTGCTTAATCTCCATTGCGAAAAAATTCCCCCTACGGCCTCAGAGAAATAGAGGAAAAAATATACACAAAAAAAAAAAATTCTAACACTTTTTTTTTTTTTACAATTCTTTCCTGCTATTGAGCACCCTAGAATCTGCGGTATGGCTGGTGATTCTGTTATGAATGAGTCACCGGAGGAGGAGAAAGCAAAAATACAAGCTAAGTCCAGAAAACCGGAGAGGTTGGCAGCTATCGGATTGCAGACCCCTGATCCTATACACCACAACTAACAGTAGCTGTGGGGGGTTCCTACGGTGCCCTAGACCCATCGTCACAGCCGGAGAACTACATAAGCATAAAGAAGGAAAGGGGAAATCTAAACTGCCCCAGAGCAGACCCCAAAGCAATAGACAGCCCCCAACATTAGAGTTGAGCGAAACGGGTCAAAAAATTTCAAAAGTCGCCGACTTTTGGTAAAGTCGGGTTTCATGAAACAAAACCCGACCCTAGGGTGAGGTCGGCCATGAGCTTGGCGACTTTAGCGCCAAAGTCGCGTTTCAAAAGTTTGTTTTCCGCCCTTTTTCAGCCAATCAGGATCCACGGACACTGTGGGCAACATGATGACATAGGCAGGGGTCACCACCATCTTTGAGTAGGGCATGCAAGTGATTGGCTTGCTTTGGCGGGCGTCACAGGGGGTATAAAAGGGCGTGCACGCTGACCGCCATGTTACTCATGCTGATCTCAGAATAGGGAGAGCTGCTGCTGCTGCTGATTCTGTAGAGAGAGCATTAGGCAGGGAAGAAGACACCAAAAACTGCTTCTGCTGCTAGCGATTTTGCCTCTACAACACACCAGTCACTGTGTGTGCAGTGCAAGTGGAGGCTATATTTTGCTTGATCAGCTGTGTTGGTTGTTAGGCTGCCTTATAAGGCTTCCTGATAGCTGCATTGCTGTTTTCCCACTGCTCTGCAAACTGTTTTTTTAAAAGCAATCCAAATTTTTTTTTTTGTCCTGGTGAGGTACTGAGCGTGCACTTTTTCACACCATACAGCGGTGTACGCTCCTCACACAGTACCGTGTAACGGCTGTTATCACGGCCACAGTGAAGCTATCTGTGTGTGACTCTGTAAGGATAAGTCGAGAACATGTTCCGTTCTTACAGACCTCCACCTTCTAGTTTTGTCTGGTTTTCAAACAGTTAAGTATATTTGCTGCTTGATCACATTCAAAACTATAGAGAGACAGCGTGTGTCAGTCCGTATACTTAAAAAAAACAGAGCTTGACAATTTTACGGACACCGGACAGCGGTGTACGCGCACGCTTCTCTCTCAGTACCGTGTAACGGCTGTTATCACGGCCACAGTGAAGCTATCTGTGTGTGACTCTGTAAGGATAAGTCGAGGACCTGTTCTGTTCTTCCAGACCTCCACCTTCTAGTTTTGTCTGGTTTTCAAACAGTTAAGTATATTTGCTGTTTGATCACATTCAAAACTATAGAGAGACAGCGTGTGTCAGTCCGTATACTTAAAAAACACAGAGCTTGACAATTTTACGGACACCGGACAGTGGTGTACGTGCACGCTCCTCTCTCAGTACCGTGTAACGGCTGTTATCATGGCCACAGTGAAGCTATCTGTGTGTGACTCTGTAAGGATAAGTTGAGGACTTGTTCCGTTCTTACAGACCTACACTCTAGGGAGATTCCTATTCTGCCCAATCCTATATACACCTTGTAGTTTGTCATACACTAGCCAATTTCTGCCTGTGACATAGCGGTGTGATATTCACTGGGCCTCACACAATCCAACAGTGTCCACAAGTGTGTTCAGAAATTCTAAATCTCCCCTGTCCTATATACACCTTGTACCTTGTTTTACTTTACTATATAGTTTGTGGAATTTTGTGTACATTTTTACCAAAAATGAGGAAGGCTGGTGGAAGAGGCCGTGGAATTGGGCGGGGGTTGCCAGCTGGTAATGATGGTGTTGGTGGTGGATCTGATGGTAGTGACAAAAGCAAAATAGGACCGAATGCAGGAGGTGTTGAGCCTGCCTCATCGTCTGGCTCCACAAGGCCTCGAAGGCTTAGTTTTCTAGAAGCTGGCAAACCGCTTTTAAAGCCAGAGCTTCAGGAAAAAGTTTTGGCTTACATTGCAGACTCAGCCTCCAGCTCTATTGCCTCCTCTTCTGAAGTTGTAAAAAATAAAAGCACTGCGTCATCATTGGAGGCTCATGTTCATGAACCACACCTTTCCTTGTGTCCTTCACCCCAACCAAGATTGAAGGATGACGCAGGCCATACAACTGATTACTCCATGGAGCTGTTTTCACATACCATGCCTGGGTTATCAAGTGAAATGGTGAATTACCCAGGCCAAGATGAATCTGACATGGAGTGCACTGATGCACAGCCACTGATAGATGATTCTGCTGGTACATTCACTCAGAGCACTACATTGTCCTCGCAGTGTAATGAGCCAGATTCTGACCCTGATGAGACTCAGATGCCCCTTCCCGCATACTATACCACCATACATGGTGACACAGAGGAAGGTGCACATGACATTGAAGAGGAGGTGATGGATGACCCAGTTGTTGACCCAGATTGGCATCCATTGGGGGAAGAGGGTGCTGCTTCGAATAGCTCAGATGAGGAAGAGGAGCATCCACAGCAGACATCGACATCGCAACAGCTGTTGTCTGGCAGGCCCGGAGCACTCCAAGACAGGTTCCAAAAATCAAAAGAGTTGCTGGACAGCTTGTCCAGACTGTCAAAATAGCACAGCGTGCTAGGCCGCAAAATGTCTTCCAAAGTAGGAAGAGTTCAGAACACATGACACATGCACAAAAAATGAACAGGTCAATAAGACCCTGTTCACACCACCCAAGAACTAAGACACAGAAACAAAACAGTATAGCAAACGTGCATAATTACTCTGTTGTAAGATATATGTAACAGTAATCAGCAAGTGCTAGTAAAAGATGTTAACAAAACCAGGGTATTTTGTTGATACGTTTTTTTGCGTTTATTTTGCAAAAAAGTGTACGCTAAGCCACTCCGCCACGTCAAGGCATACCCTTCTCAGAGCAGTCCTATCTAATATATTTAAAACCTGAACATGTGAATAATACCTTCATGAGCCTCTCTCCTTTGGGACATGCACTTAAAAAGCCATTTTGCCCAGCAAGCCCATACCGGGCAGCACCTTTCTGAACCCTGCTCATGAAGGTATTATTCACATGTTCAGGTTTTAAATATATTAGATAGGACTTGCTGATTACTGTTACATATATCTTACAACAGAGTATTTATGCACGTTTGCTATACTGTTTTGTTTCTGTGTCAAAGTAGGAAGAGTGCATTGTGGCACTTTTTTGAACAAAATCCTCATGATCAGGCCAAGGTTATCTGTAAGAAGTGCGCAAAGACCTTTAGCCGAGGGAAAAATCTGAAAAATTTGAATACCAGTTGCATGCTTAGACATTTAACCAGCATGCACTTGCAAGCGTGGACACAACACCAAACCTCAAGTACCACATGTGCAACTGATCACAAAGAAGGTAGTCAGCAACGCTACATTGTTTCCCCCACTGTAAGCCCACCGGGTAGCACAGCAGCAAATGTTGAGGTGTCATTGCAAGGCCAAAGCAGTCAGGGAATCCCACTGTTATATCAACGAAAGACTGAATCTAGGCCATCAGAAAGAACACCAACTCCATCACCATCATCAACCCTCTCTCAGTCCGTCCTGTCCACTGCTAGTTCCACCATATGCAGCTCTCAAGTCCATCTCACCCTCCCAGAGACTATGAGTAGGTCAAGAAAGTACACAGTCTCTCATCCGCGTACACTGGGTTTGAACACCCACATTGCCCAACTATTCTCGTTAGAGATGATGCCCTATCGGTTGGTGGAAAGCGCAGCTTTCCGCGAACTCATGGCCTATGCAGTACCACGCTATGACCTACCCAGTCACCACTTCTTCTCTCGCAAAGCCATCCCAGCCCTCCACCATCATGTGAAAGACCGCATTGTCCATGAACTCAAGCAGTCAGTGAGTGGAAAGGTGCACTTCACAACAGATGCATAGTCCAGTAGGCATGGGCAGGGCCGTTACGTGTCCATCACTGCGCACTGGGTTAATGTGGTGGATGCAGGGTCCACAGGGGACAGCGTTGGTGGGACAGTGCTGCCTAGCCCACGGTATAGGAAACAGTTGGCTGTAGGCGTTCGACCCTCCTCCTCCAGAAGCGAAAGCTCGTCCACAGAGCGCAGTCGTACGAGCACTCCATCTGCAGCTGCCACTGTTGCACACGAGGTGTCCAACTATCGAGCAGCTAATGGAAAGCGTCAGGAGGCTGTGTTGCAGATGATGTGTTTGGGCGACAGACACACCGCGGAGGTGCTGGCCGAGTACTTTCAGCGACAAACTGAGTCATGGCTGGGCAGTATTCATCTTGAGGCAGGCAAGGTAGTTAGTGATAACGGCCGTAATTTTGTGGCAGCCATAGCCCTTTCAAAACTCAGCCACATACCTTGCTTGGCTCACACCTTGAACCTGGTGGTGCAGTGCTTCCTCAACAATTATCCGGAGTTAACAGCCTTGCTCCAGAAGGTGCGAAGACTGTGCGTGCACATCCGCCGGTCGCCTGTACACTCCATTCGTATGCAGAAGCTGCAGCGATTGCTCCACCTTCCCAACCACCGCCTCATTATCGACATTACAACAAGGTGGAACTCCACCCTGCACATGGTTGAGCGGCTGTGCGAACAGAGGCAGGCCATAATGCATTTGTGGGAAGATACACGGCCAGGCACTTTGAGAGCAGACATGGAGTTGACAGGTGTGCAGTGGTCGAAGCTGAAAGACCTCTGTAAAGTCCTTCAGTGTTTTGAGGAATGTACACGGCTGGTAAGCGCAGACGACGTCATCCTAAGCATGAGCATCCCACTTATGCGTCTGCTCATGCAAACTTTGACGCACCTTAAGGAGCAGGCATCTGCAGCCAATGTTGATGAGGAGGAAGAGGATGAGGGAATCCTTGATGACATTCAGCCATTGTCTGCTCAGGGACCTCTCCTGGACGAGGTGGAGGAAGAAGAGGAGGAGGAGGATGATGATGGGGTTGATTACTTAGGGGAGGAGGATGCATCTCGTGGGGCAAGTGAAAATGTTGGCGTGGCAAGGTCTGGTACAGGGTTTGTGCGTGACTGGAGGGATGTGGATTTGCCAGAAAGTGCTCCTCCAACCAGCACTCGCAGTGCATCATTGACACCGAGAACATTGGCCCACATGTCAGATTATGCCTTGCAGATCCTTAAAAGGGACCCACGCATTGCCAAAATGATGAACGATGACGACTACTGGTTGGCCAGCATCCTGGATCCACGCTATAAAGGCAAATTACAAAACATCATGCCACAGGAGAACCTTGACCTAATATTGGCTAATAAACAAGCAACTCTGGTAAACCAGTTGGTTGAGGCATTCCCAGCACACAGCAGCGGTGATGGTTCTCACATGAGCCGTACGGGCCGGGGGCAGCTTGGCAGAGGTGTTCGTGGTGCACACAGCAGAAGAGGCGTTGGAGACAGGGGTTTCACGACAATGTTGTGGACTGATTTTTCAAGTACCGCTCACACAACTGGTAATGCTGCATCGATGGAAAGTGACAGGAGACAGCAGTTGTGGTTACAAACTGCTTTTCCTCCCATATCGATGTTCTCCCGCACAGGTCATTCCCCTTTGACTATTGGGCCACTAAACTGGACACCTGGCCTGAATTGGCACAATATGCCTTACAGGAGCTCGCTTGCCCAGCTGCAAGTGTGCTATCGGAAAGAGTCTTCAGTGCAGCTGGATCAATCCTGACAGAAAAAAGGACCCGTCTGTCAACCCAAAATGTGGATGATCTAACCTTCATTAAAATGAACCATGCATGAGTTTCCAAGGATTTTGTCCCACCTTCCCTTGATGACACATAGGTTGCCAGAAAAATGGCTTGCTTTGGTCCTCCTCCTATTCTGCGAACTTGACCTATTTCGCCTTTTGCAGCAGCTGAATGTCCCACATCAACATATGCCACTTTGTAAACCACCCTAACTGGGTTGCCCCCCCCCATGGCCGGGCTCACCACCTAGCGCACGAAACCGTGCGAGTGCCATTGCCCTGGACAGGTGGGTAGGCCAACTCTTGGGCGTGGGCACTGGCACAGGGTCCCTCATAGTGCAATCAATTGTCTCTGACGGTGGTGGTGCACTCCCGCCGTCAGACACACCGCCATACTATGAGGGTCCCAGTGCCAGAACCGATGCCCACGAGTGTGCCCCCCTTGCTTGGGTAGGGGCCCAGCATTTGCAATGTTTACCTCTCCCTGCTCCTCCGCTGTGTAGTCTGGGCTGTCAAATCCTTCACTGGGAGTGCCACTTCAAATTGATTGAACTGAAAGATGATGGTTAAGATGTAGCTATGCCCTGTCCTGCTGGCCGGGCTCTAGCTCCAGATGATCAATAGCTTCCATTTCTTATGTACGTCGACTCACAATGACATGCAGTGGTGGTTTATCATCAGCTTTCACAGTTTTCCTACTCACAAACGTGTGACATTCCAGGGCACAATTTAAAATGTGCCCTCTCATGCCAATCAAATAGAATCGCCTACGGCCTGTGGCTTCTGTCTTTTGCACTCCAAAGTTACGTGACAGATCATGATAGCCAGTGAGCACCATGTCTACATCGCTCCCTGTGATAAAAATTTGATTGAGATGAGTAACAGTGATGGAATCAATGGAAGGGCGATACAGCAAGACTTTATTCACAAAAAAATGTTTTCACTGTCTCAACACACAAATTAATTGAGGGTCAGCATCGCCTATGAGAATTGTGACGGAAGTTTTTCCCGTGAATAGTAATTCCTAGATTTCTGCAATCACTAGCCTTTATGTCAGTAATTGTATGCATCTCATTTCCTATTGCGGAGAGGCTGGACTCTATTACTGAGACAGAAATATATATGAAGATTTAAAAATAACACCAAAAGTATATAGTTGTGTATACCTCAAATGCATTTCCTTTTTTCCACTTTTTAGATTGCTGTGTAATCCATACTGAGAACACGGAGATTTTACATGTTTAAACTATGCTATATATATACACTCACTGGCCACTTTATTAGGTACACCTGTCCAACTGTGTGTTAAAACTTAATTTCTAATCAGCCAATCACATGGCGGCAACTCAGTGCATTTAGGCATGTAGACTTGGTCAAGACAATCTCCTGCAGTTCAAACCGAGCATCAGTATGGGGAAGAAAGGTGATTTGAGTGCCTTTGAACGTGGCATGATTGTTGGTGCCAGAAGGGCTGGTCTGAGAATTTCAGAAACTGCTGATCTACTGGGATTTTCACGCACAACCATCTCTAGGGTTTACAGAGAATGGTCCGAAAAAGAAAAAAAATCCAGTGAGCGGCAGTTCTGTGGCCGGAAATGCCATGTTGATGCCAGAGGTCAGAGGAGAATGGGCAGACTGGTTCGAGCTGATAGAAAGGCAACAGTGACTCAAATTGCCACCCGTTACAACCAAGGTAGGCAGAAGAGCATCTCTGAACGCACAGTGCGTCGAACTTTGAGGCAGATGGACTACAGCAGCAGAAGACCACACTGGGTACCACTCCTCTCAGCTAAGAACAGGAAACTGAGGCTACAATTTGCACAAGCTCATCGAAATTGGACAGTAGAAGATTGGAAAAACGTTGCCTGGTCTGATGAGTCTCGATTTCTGCTGCGACATTCGGATGGTAGGGTCAGAATTTGGCGTAAACAACATGAAAGCATGGATCCATCCTGCCTTGTATCAACGGTTCAGGCTGGTGGTGGTGGTGTCATGGTGTGGGGAATTTTTTCTGGGCACTCTTTGGGCCCCTTGGTACCAATTGAGCATCGTTGCAACGCCACAGCCTACCTGAGTATTGTTGCTGACCATGTCCATCCCTTTATGACCACAATGTACCCAACATCTGATGGCTACTTTCAGCAGGATAATGCGCCATGTCATAAAGCTCGAATCATCTCAGATTGGTTTCTTGAACATGACAATGAGTTTACTGTACTCAAATGGCCTCCTCAGTCACCAGATCTCAATCCAATAGAGCATCTTTGGGATGTGGTGGAATGGGAGATTCGCATCAGGGATGTGCAGCCGACAAATCTGCGCCAACTGTGTGATGCCATCATGTCAATATGGTCCAAAATCTCTGAGGAATGCTTCCAGCACCTTGTTGAATCTCTGCCACGAAGAATTGAGGCAGTTCTGAAGGCAAAAGGGGGTCCAACCCCTTACTAGCATGGTGTACCTAATAAAGTGGCCAGTGAGTGTATATACCTGCTATCCAGTGATAAAGTACCCTTTATCAACTTTGTACAATCTGGTCAAATCCATACTGGGCCTGAGAACATCTGAGTCTGCCTGCTGATCTATAGACATATATTTTTAATGTGTAAACTAGGCTACATATATACGTGTTATCTGGTGAAACTGTACCCTTTATCAACTTTCTACAATGTTGTTGAATCCATACTGGGCCTGAGAACGGCTGCCGAACTGTTAAGCAAGCTACAGCACCTGTGGTTTGGACACGTAATTTTTTCAGGAATGACGGTTAGGCCTAACTCCGGAATTGCGGTTGACCTGAACTTACTGGGAAATCATCGTTCGCGGGGAATAATCTGAATCCCAGATCCCCATCACTAACGGAGTTCAGTAGGTTATCTGCACCTGTAAGCGACAAAAGCTGGTCCTTTCAGTGTAGCGTGCATGCAGCCCTGGACATGTACGGAATGCTAGACCTGTTATTGCTCGATCTCACATGCCAGAGCCTCGCTTATCACTCTAGTAAGCTTCACGCGTACTGCGGGGGGCATGCCAGAGTCTCGGTTGTTAATGGAATAAAGCTGAGAAATCGCTAGCACAACTACAAACACACATACCACACCACACACAGAATCGACAAAGCTTTCAAAGTGTGCATCTTTTCTTTAGGTGGCATGGTTGTGGTTTCCCGGGTAGAGTCCAATTAAGCCACAGGCTCCACTCCTGGTGGTGCCCTTTTGGACATTCCTTTAAGGTTCAGCTTTGCAATCATACTGCCCCTGGAAACCAAAAACTTTTCCTTCATGGACGCTGTTTGGAGGTTCGTGGGAATAACGCCACCCGATCAGCAGTCGGCATATGGGTCGCCCTCCCAGGGCTGTGGGGTACTCGGTACCGGGCCGGTGTCAGTGGGATGTGTCACAGCAGCGGTGACCCGGACGGTGGCCCTGGGCGCCCATGTAAATGGCGTGGTATAATGGTAAACAGTTTATATAGATAGTTTGACGCCACCTGTGGTGTTCGGCAACATAGATGTTAGGCCGACGCTGCATGCAGATCCTCTGGGACTGATGGTGTTGTGCAGCAAAGATGGTGAAGCTCCCGACAGGTGGAGCTGGAGTTCCAGGGAAGTGTAGATGTAGTGATGGGGGAAAGGCACAGGCAGTGTAGGTGCTGGTACCCAGATGTAGCGGTGCTGGAATAACTGTAGGGCACCAGAGCGTGCAGTTCCAAAGCTTTACTCACAGTCTGCAGGTTACACATATGCCTGCCTCCATGCTGTGTCCTCCGGGTCAGGACCTCAGCCAACCTCCGGGACCAAAATGGAAAGCTCCCTTCCAACACTCCGCCAACATGTACCTTCCTGAACATCTCCTTTCTAGCGCTTGTGGGGGAAGCACTCACAGGACCGTGGTTCACTGAAGCGCCTCCGGTCTAACAGATGTTCCTCAGACTTTACTTGTATGGCAGACAGCTGTCGCCTTTTCCTTCTGGCTCCCACACGTCGATGCTGGGGCCTCCGAGCCTTAGTTGGGTACAGAGCATTTATAGCTGCTACTTCCCCCGGTTTCTGCTGCAGGAACGTCAGTGTCCCTACAAACTCGGAGATCAGAATCAGGACCATGCGCTCCAGCTAGGAGTGAGCCTTAACTCTGCTCATCCTCCAGCTCCCCTTCTCACGTCCATATACTTCCCCTTCCCTGCACAGAGTGCCCTAACTTACCTCCTCCCGACCACAGAGAGCAGCTCCTCAGCAGTCAGGTTCAGAGGTCTCCCTGCTAGCCTGGAGTGGGAAATGTGTTGTGTGTTGGTTTCACTGCTAGAGAGATCCTTCGTTGCTCCCAAGCTTGACAACACACTCCCTAGGAGGAAGGTAATGCCACAGTGGCGACCCTACTCTTGGGGACGCCACAAGTGCACTGAGGCCCAGCCACTGCTGGATGATGCTGCTGGTACATTGACCCAGACCACTACATTCCCCTCGCACTCTACACTGCCAGAATCTGACCCAGAGGAAACTCAGGTTCCCCTTCCCACATACTATACCACCTTACACGGTGACAAAGAGGAAGGTGCAGATGAAAGTGCAGGTTCCTTGAGCAGGTGGGGGGGCATACTCATGGGCGATGGCACTGGCACAGGGCACCGCATAGTACGCAAAAGTGTCTCTGCCGGTGGGAGGGCCTAAACAGCCAAGTGCAGTGAGATGGAAGATGGGGACGACAAGGAGTTCAGAGTAGTGCAGGGATTCCCTAGCAAGGAGACTTATGTAATTGTTTTCAATTTTGGGACAGCAGTTTTTGGGAGCACTATACTCTGGTGAATGATATATGGGGCCCACCATACACTGGAGCATTCCAAAGGTGGATATCAGACACTGGAGCAGCATTTACAGGGCCCATTATACACTAGAGCAGTAGAAATGGGGCCCATTATATATGGAGCATTATTTGGGCCTATAAGACAGTGGAGCTTCATCCATTGGGACCAGCATATACTATAGCATTATGTGGAGCTCATCATATATGGTTTAAAACATTATATGGGATCAATGAATCCATATGGAGAAATATATGGGCCTCATTACTCTGTATAGCGCACTAAGCGCTGGCCATAATACTGTATGGAGATATATACTGTCCGTTTTTGGAGGTATTGGAGAATTTAAAATGGATATCAGTCATGAGATGTAAGAAGTGAAGTATTTTTCAATGTACTATACTGCTATTTCTCTGCCGTATCGGAGTATCATGAGTTTTGGTATGTGTTAAAGGGGCGCTCTTTGGCCCTGGGCCCACGAAAACCTGGAGCCAGTCCTACCCCCCCACAACTGTAGCCAAATAACCCCCATTTTTCAGTGCGTAACTAGTATTATGAAGTAAATTAAGGTTGACAAGCTTAAGTAATAATAATTGATGCTTTTGGCATTCAAATGGGCACTGTAGGTGTGTTTCCTGTCCTCCTCTCACTGCCGACTTTAATTCCCCATTGGCTTACATTGGGTTTCGTGTTTCGGTCGGACCCCCGACTTTTCCCTATAGTTGGCCAATTTTGCTGGACCCGACTTTTGGAAAAGTCGGGTTTCATGAAACGAAACTCGACCCTAAAAAAACCAAAAGTCGCTCAACTCTACCCAACATGTATTGTCGGTGAAAAACAGATGAAAACACAAACACAGACAGAAAGACAGGCTGAGCAAATGATGGGGCCCAACTAACTAGATAGGACAGGACAGAAAATATGCTGGCTGCAATCCGCAAAAAACCCTACCAAAAATGTCCCAACCGTCTGATAGGGAAAAATGCCCTGAAGTCGCTAGTCTTCAAAATCACTATATCAGCACTCAGGTATATTCTGAAAACAGAACAAAGAGATCAACTGATCAGCGACAAAAATGGAATTCAGCCAGTCCCAACCAGGACTGGCTGAATACAAACACTAAGGAAACCAGACAAAATCTCATGGAATAATAGCAGGGCAAAACTTAGCTTTTAGTAGACAGGAACTAAGCTGGATGCAAGAGCTCAGAGCAGAAAGGATCACCAGCAGCCCTGCAGGGCGTTGGCTGCCTTATATCCACTCAGAAACTCCAGATGTCCAATCACACTCCGCCAGTTCAGATGACAGGTTCTTCCCATCCCAATCAATTTCAATACCTCTCTTCACCAGCAGAGGGAGTTCATCAGACATTAAAGGTGAAGGGGAGAATGAACTCACAACACTACAGTGTCTGTAGAGTATTGGACAATGAGTGCCCACACCCTCTTTTATCTATCATTGTGTGGGGAGTGGTAACCAGTGTCTAGACAGGTTTACTCTGGAAAAACACATGCGTACGGAAATACTTGCGCACGCATGCGCTCTCATAGACTGTAATGCATTGTTTCAACGCATTCCTTCCGCAAGTGGCTGCATGCGTCTGGAAGTGGCTAACTGCCGCCTCCAAAATTGCAACATGTTGCGTTAGCTGCGCCCAGTCGCAAAACCCAAAACGACGCATGCATAGTGAAAAGCGGCCGAAATAATATGAACGCATATACCTGCATCCACAACGTTAGAGATTGGAAAACACGACACATGCGAATGAATGCGGCATAAACGCTGCGGACTAAATCGCAAATGTGAATCCAGCCGTAGACGTTTCTTCTGTGGAAGCAGGCTCTAGCATATATAGCTGACAAAGGAAATTTTTCATGTCAAGCAATGAATAAGAGCTTATGAGCTCGAAGTGCATCTGCTTATCATCCCTGGGGATGTATGTGATTATGCTTTTGTTATGAAGTTGGAGTTTTAAAAGTTTTTCTAATAAATAAAGAATTTCCAAGGAACCAAGAGCTGGATCTTTTTTTCTCTTTCCAATAACCCTTTGAGCCAACGTACTGGATGGTCACATGAAACCAAAGTTCCCATTTTTCTTAATTTGCTATGCCCATAATGTTAGTTTATGCATTGAATTTAAGGCCTGCCCTGCCCCAAAATTACACGCACGACAATAACCCTTTGGACCAATGTACTGGATGTTCACATGAAACCAAAGTTCCCATTATTCATTTGGTACTCCCATAATACTTGCCCATGAAGTGAATGCAAGGTCTGCTGCAAATTTGGATGCACCCCAATAACCCTTTGAAAAGACTTCCTGGATGGCCACATGAAACCAAAGTTCCCATTATTCATTTGGTACTCCCATAATGTTTGCCTATGAAGTGAGTGCAAGTTTTGAGGCTAAAGAACCTGCATTGGAGAGTTGCAGTGTTGAGGCTGAAGAAACTTCAGTGGAGCATTTCAGTGTAGAGCCTGAAGAACCTGCATTGGAGAAATGCAGTGTTGAGGCTGAAGAACCTACATTGGTGAAATGCAGTGCTGAGCCTGAAGAGGCAGCAGTGAACAATTGCAGTGTCGGTTCTGAAGACCAGACAGTGGAGCATTTCAGTGTTGAGCCTAAAGAACCAGCAGTGGAGCATTGCAGTGTTGAGGTTGAAGAAACTGCAGTAGAGAATTGCAGTGTTGAGGCTGGAGACACTGTAGTGGAGAACTGCAGAGTTGAGGCTGAAGAAACTGCAGTGGAGAATTGCAGTCTTAAGGCTAAAGAAATTGCAGTGGAGATTTGCAGTGTTGAGGCTGAAAAAACTGCAGTGGAGAATTGCAGTGTTGAGCCTAAAGAACCAGCAGTGGATCATCGCAGTGTTGAGGCTGAACACCTGCACCACAGCATTGGAGCATTGCATAGTTGAGGCTGAAGACTCGTCACTGGAGGATTGCATAGTTGAGGCTAAAGGCACGGCAGTGGAGCATTGCAGTGTTGAGCCAGAAGAACCAGCAGTGGAGAATTGCAGTGTTGAGGCTGTAACAACTGAAGTGGAGAATTGAAGTGTTGAGGCTGAAGAAACTGCAGTAGAGAATTGCAGTGTTGAGGCTGAAGAAACAGCAGTGGAGCATTGCAGTGTTGAGCCTAAAGAACCAGGAATGGAGCATTACAGTGTTAAGCATAAAGAACCAGCAGTGGAGCATTGCAGTGTTGAGGCTGAACACCCGGCAGTGGAGCATTGCAGTTTTGAGGCTGAAGATCCAGCATGGGCTGACAAACATTTCCCCCTGTGGGGGTACACATCAACATACTGTGTAAACCTTTTTTTTTTACGGGCATCATAAACACGCTTGAAAAATAAAAAAAAAACCCTGGCTGTTGCATCACGGACCTCGATTACCCTGGTGATCTAGTGGTGGTGTCGGAAGAGATGTGGAGGATGGCCTACTAAAAATCTTTTCCCAATTTAAAGGAGCGGGTCTCCTATGGTTGTAATGCCCATACACTAAGCATATGAGCTTACAAACATTTCCCCCTGGGGGGTACACATCAACATACTGTGTAAACTTTTTCTTTACGAGCTTCATAAACAACCTTTAACACAGTAACGTAACGTGGCTGTTGCATTACGGACCACGATCACCATGGTGATCAAGTGGTGGTGGCTGATAAGGATGAGAAGGAGGAGGATAACAGCAAATATCCAAAATTAGGAAGCATATACCCATGTGTGGGTGTGAAGAAGCGCATGGGAATATGTTAGGAGTCGGATTCCTGCAGCTGCACAGCAGGAATCCAGAGCCATACATCCAGCGGTCTCCCATTCCTTTCCAACCACTCAGTGACCTGAACAGCAATCTCGGCGATCCAGACGCCCTGCTCAGACCAGCTCTCTGGGTCTGGATGTTGCTGCCACCTCTGGACCAGTAATGGTAGCGCAACCTACTTTGCAGGAAACCACTCCAGAGGCTAAGTCCTCTCGCCGCACTACTGGGCATGCCCACGAGATGATCTCCCAGTGGAGATCGGGGGTCACGTGCTCAGGTCCTTGTCCTAATCTGATTGGCCCATCTTAGAGGTCTGGAAGGTCCCGGAAGCGCATGGCTATTAAAGGCCCGAATGGCCGCTCGCCCATGCGCTAGTATAGACTATACTGGCTATGTGTGAAATGTGATGGATGATGATTCTGGTGATTGACTCATTATGATACCCCTTCCCTCTGATATTACACATGTGGGGAATTAGAGTTATAGTCAGTGCCAGTCAGTGGCAAGCCATACGCCACAGTGCATACCGCACCGCTACACTAGCGTCCGATAGTGTGATGCCTCATGGCACTGTCGTACAGTGGCAGTAGTTACCGCCGCGCTGCAGTTAGTAGCACTTACTGGCGTCCGCGGTAGCGATGCCGCACGTACGGTAGGTCAAGACGGACACCGACCTCTACTTTGGGCCTTGTCCTGTGACCATATACTGTGTGTGCACGCCAGCTGAGACCTGTGAAGCTAACAGGCTCGGCATTTATGCTTTATTTGTACTAAAGCGCCTCTGTGAGTTTAACAGGGTCCGCTCTGAGCACCTCGGGTGACGTTTAACCCGAGCACAGTATACCGCCATATAGCGAGTCTGCCATTACTCAGCAGCGGTGGTTACCTGGGAGGCAGAGGTTACCGTGGATTCCGGGGCTGAGGGGAACTTTATGTCCTCGACCTTCGCCCAGAAGCACGCTATTCCACTGGTGTTACTGCCCCAACCTCTGACCATCAGGGTGGTTAATGGTGCACCTTTACCATCTCATGTGACCCACCAGACGGCCCCACTCGGGCTCTCAATCTCACCCTCTCATCGTAAGATTCTGTCCTTGTTCATTTTTCCAGATGGCATCGACCAGGTGCTTCTCGGAGTTCCCTGGCTCCGTTGTCACTCCCCTCATATTGATTGGGCTTCGGGGAATATACTGGGTTGGAGCAAAGACTGTGAGGGAAGGTGCCTGAGGGGCAGTGTTCAGGTAGCTTCCACTGAAGTGCCCGCGGATCTCTCCGCGCTTCCTAAACCTTACCACCAGTACGCGGACTTCTTCTCTAAAAAAATCTGCGGAGACGCTCCCGCCGCACCGTCCTTACGATTGCCCAATAGATCTTCTGCCAGGCACGGAACCTCCTAGAGGCTGTGTGTATCCGCTGTCACTCCCTGAGACAGAGGCTATGTCTCAATATATCCGGGAGAACCTGGCTAGAGGTTTTATCAGAAAGTCGGTGTCGCCGGCTGGTGCAGGGTTCCTCTTCGTGCAGAAGAAGAGCAGAGAGTTACGTCCCTGCATTGACTACAGAGGTCTCAACGCCATAACAGTTAAAACAAATACCCTCTCCCGTTGATCTCTGAGCTATTTGACAGGTTGTGAGGGGCCTGGATCTTTACGAAATTAGATCTACGGGGGCTTACAACTTGATCCGCATTCGCGAAGGAGACGAGTGGAAGACAGCCTTTAATACCAGGGATGACCACTACGAATATCTGGTCATGCCCTTTGGCCTTTGTAATGCGCCTGCTTTCTTCCAGGATTTCGTCAACGACGTCTTCCGCGATATGCTCTCCGTGGTCTATCTGGATGACATCCTCATCTTCTCACCAGATTTGACCTCCCACTGGAGAGACATCTGCAGGGTCTTCGACTGTCTGTGGGCGAACTCTCTTTTCGCCAAGCTGGAGAAGTGCCAGTTTGAGCAGGAGTCCTTGTCATTCCTCGGCTACATCATCTCGGCCCAGGGGTTGGCTATGGATCTGGCCAAACTGCAAGCGGTAATGGACTGGCAGGAACCACACTCACTCAAAGCGGTGCAGTGCTTCCTAGGGTTCGTTAACTATTACCGCCAGTTCATACCTCACTTCTCCACACTGGTAGCTCCTTTGGTTGCTCTCACAAAGAAAGGAGCTAATCCTAATGCTTGTTCTGAACAGGTCTCCAAGGCCTTCTCATCTCTAAAATCCCATTTTGCTGGCGCTTCCATCTTACACCGTCCCGATGTGGATAAACCGTTTATCCTGGAGGTGGATCCCTCTTCCGTCGGTGCAGGAGCAGTCCTTTTCCAGAAGGATGCTCAAGGTCGGAAGCATCCCTGCTTCTTCTCTAAGACCTTCTCACCAGCGGAGAAGAATTATTCCACCGGGGACAGGGAGCTGCTAGCAATAAAGTTGGCCTTTTCCGAGTGGAGATATCTCCTGGAGGGAGCCCGGTTTCCCCTCCAGGTGTATACAGACCATAAAAATCTGGTCTATTTACAAACAGCCCAGCACTTGATCTCTCGTCAAGCTAGGTGCTTGCTCTTCTTCTCCCGCTTCCGCTTCACCTTGCACTATCTCTCTGGAGAGAAGAACGTCCGTGCGGATGCTCTCTTGCGCTCGGTGGTCTCAGCGGAGGAAGTGGAGGCTGAGCCATGGCTAATTCTCCCTTCGGAGAGCTTTACGACCGTGGCTCCAATTGCTCTTGAGTCAGTATCACTGGGCAAGACCTTTGTGCCTCCTCAGCTACGGCCGGAGGTTCTCGCCTGGGCACACGCATCCAGGGTGGGTGGTCACTTTGGCAATAAGCGGACCACCGCTTTGGCAAGGTCGTATTGGTGGCCACACATGGCTCAAGACACTAAGGAATACATACAAGCATGCGTCTCGTGTGCACGGAACAGGTCCTCTAGACAGAGGCCGGCTGGGTTATTGTACCCTCTGCCAGTGGCGGATAGACCTTGGGAGATGGTTGGCATGGATTTCGTGGTTGGCCTGCCCAAGTCTGGTGGCAGTACGGTCATCTGGGTGGTCACCGACCATTTTTCTAAAATGGTGCATCTGGTGCCACTCGCACGGTTGACTTCCGCTCGTGGTCTTGCCACACTGTTCATGAAACATGTATTCCGTCTGCATGGCATGCCAGACAAAATTGTTAGTGATCGAGGTCCCCAGCTCACATCCCGGTTTTGGAGGGAGCTCTGCAGCCTACTCAGCATTGAGCTAAACCTGTCCTCCGCTTACCATCCCGAGACGAACGGCTTGGTTGAGAGAGCCAACGAAACCTTGGTCTCGTAGCTGTGGCATTTCGTCTCTGCCAGGCAGGATGACTGGGCATCACTGCTACCATGGGTTGAATTTGCCCTGAATAATGCAGTGGCTGATTCCACTGGTCAGACGCCGTTCCTTCTAAATTACGGCCAACATCCGCGAGTCCCTGTCCCGATGCCAGTGTCCTCCTCTGACTCCAGGGTGGCAGACTGGGCAGTGAAGGCTCGCAACATTTGGGATCGCATTCAGGATGCTATTCGTGCCTCTAAAGAAAGAATGAGGGCATCTGCCAACACACATCGGCGACCCGCTCCAACCTTTTCCCCCGGCGACTTGGTGTGGCTCTCTGCTCGAAACATCAAGCTGCGGGCTGAGTCCACCAAGTTCGCGCCGCGATACATCGGACCTTTTAAGGTTTTCGAGCGAACCAGCTCTGTGGTCTACCGCCTGGCTCTTCCTCCACATTTAGCCATTTCTGACGTTTTCCATGTGTCCCTTCTCAAACCTGTTTACATGGCCCGGTTCTCTGAGTCATCTGCCGGGTCATCAGACTTGTCTTCAGACGAGTTTGAGGTTAACGCCATTGTGGGATGCAGGATTGTGCGTGGCAAAAAAAAACTTTTATATAAAGTTTTATCATGTTCCAGAGGCCCGGACCTGGGAGCCAGTGGAGAACATCCATGCTCCGCTCCTGATTGCAGCCTTTGAGCATAGCAAGGCTCAGAGGGGGGGCCCTAGGAGGGGGGGTAATGTTAGGCGTCAGATTCCTGCAGCAGCACAGCGGGAATCCAGAGCCATACATCCAGCGATCTCCCATTCCCACTCCGCCCAGGGGTAGAATCTACCCGCTGTCTCCCACTGAAATCTCGGCCATGTCTGAATATATCCGGGAGAATCTTGCCAAGGGGTTTATACAGAAGTCCTCCTCTCCTGCAGGAGCCAGATTTTTTTTTGTCAAGAAGGACAGCTCTCTTCGGCCTTGTATAGATTTCCGGTGTCTAAATGACATCACGATCAAAAGCAAGTATCCACTCATCCCTCAGCTTTTTTACCGCCTGAGAGAAGTCTGGATCTTCTCTAAACTATATCTCCGTGGACCCTACAATCTTGTCCGTATTCGCTCAGGGGACGAGTGGAAGACCACCTTTAATACATGGGACAGATATTACGAATATTTGGTCATGCCCTTTGTTCTCTGCAGTGCCCCTACAGTGTTTCAGGAATTTGTTAACAGCATCTTTCGGGATCTGCTATATTCATGTGTCGTGGTGTACCTGTACTACATCCTCATCTTTTCATCAGACCTTTCTTTCCATAGGAGAAGTGTACATCTGGTGCTGCAGCAACTGAGGGAAAATTGCCTCTATGTCAAGATTGAGAAGTGCGTTTTTGAGCAGACTTCCTTACCCTTCTTGGGGTATATTATCTCTGACTCTGGATTGAGGATGGATCCCAAGAAACCCGCTCCTCCGCTGCAAGTGCTGTGCCTGCCCGGCTCCCCGTTGCTACTGCAGGGTCTGTTCGGTCCACCGCACCTCAGCTCCTCGCTACTGCGTCCCGACATGCAGTTGCTTGGGGTTCCTGGCGCGCTCCTCCTGCACTGTCAGCCTTGCGCACGGCAGTCTCGTGCATGTGCCTTAGGTCCCTGCTGCGCGAACTCTTGGAATCTTAAGCAACTGCAGTGACCAGACCCGGAAGCACCCCTTGTCCAATGGAGAGCATGCAACAGGTATATCAGGCCACCCTCCCTTAGTGGAGGTGCCTGATTATTGTGTATTTTTCTTCTACCTGTACTTAGGCCCTCTCTTGCTAGTTTCCTCTTGTACTTCAGCTTTCCCTTTGGTCTCTAGTGTTAACCCATCTTTGTCTCCTTCAATTCCAGTCTTCTCTGTCTGCTCCTGTTAGTCTCCTGTTCCTGCTCCCTTTCCAAGTACCTCCCATCCCCAGATCCTGATCTGACAGCTCCTGACCCTCTTCTGTCCTCCTCCCGTATCCTGCTCTTGTCCTATCCTTCCACCTTCCAGTTCCTGCAGTTTGGTGTAATTTGTTTGCTGTTCCATCTAGCCGCCCTCTTGCTCCGGCTGTCGTGGTATTGGAAGCCCCTGGGCCTGTCCCTAGTGATCCCTGTATAGGGGTTGGTCCACAATGGTTAACTTACCCAAGGGAGGTTCTGTACCACAACGCAGAGGGTCCACTCTTGGAAGCTCGCCTCTCAAGGCGTGACATATTCGCTACAAAGATCACAGTGCTTGTTTCTGTATGATGCATGGACTGTGATCTCTGTGATTATTGCATGGCCACTCCAATCTGTTGGCTATGGAAATGCTACCTTTCCTCCTTGTGGATACAGACGGTTTCCGAAAGCTGTTAGCCACCGCAGTCCCCCTGTACCAGTTGCCCAGTCCCATTACTTCTCTAGGAAAGATGTGCCTGCGCTACAGCAACAAGTCACAGACAACATCACCCATTCACTGAAAAATTATACATCTGCCAGGGTGCATTTCAACAATGACACCTGGACGATCAAGGGAGTTACATCTCGATGACTGTGCACTGAGTGACTCTCGTGGCTGTGGGGGCAGTTGAGGAAGGGGCTGCTCCACAGGTCTTGCAATCCTCAAAGCTTGCAGGGTTCTTATGGAAGGAGAAATAAACCCCTACACAAAATAACATGGATAACTAAACTACTAGACAACAGGGGTTGGAGAACTAAACTAGTAAACAGCTAGGGTTATAGAAGTAAACCACTACACATCATACGATGGATAACTAAACTAATAGACGACAGGGTTTGGAGTAGGGATGGGCGAATCTACTCGTTAGGACTCGTTACTCTGCGAGTAGTAGGGGACTCGCAGGAGTCGGTACTCTGCGAGTTTCCAAGCGATTACTCGCACAGTAACGAGTCCAATGCAAATGAATGGCAATCCTAGTTTTTGCAGAGTTTCTTAGCGATTTTGTGTCAGCAGCTGGACACAAAATCGCTAAGAAACTAGGATTGCTTGTATTAAACTGTGAAGAAACTAGCTAGGAGTTCTCTCTCTCTGTTTTGCAGCGATTCCTGTGCTGGGGGATTCCTGTGCTGGGGAGGAGGAGAATGGGGATGCGAGTTTTGCAGCGATTCCTGTGCTGGAGGGGAGAGAGAGAACTCCTAGCTAGTTTTGTGTGTCCTAGCTGGACACAAAATCGCTAAGAAACTAGGATTGCTTGTATTAAACTGTGAAAAAACTAGCTAGGAGTTCGTTCTCTCTCTCTCTCTCTCCAGCTGCTGACACAAAATCGCTAAGAAACTCTGCAAAAAAAAAAATCTGCATCCCCATTCTCCTCCTCCCCAGCACAGGAATCGCTGCAAAACTCGCATCCCCATTCATTAACATTGGACTCGCTAGACTTGCAACGAATAGCGAGTTTCCAAGTCGGAATCGTTACAGCCTAGCGATTCCGAATATTTCAGGATTCGCCCATCCCTAGTTTGGAGAATTAAACTACTAAACAGCTATGATTGCAGAACAAAACAAATTAACACCAGAACAAGGAGAACTAAAGTAATAGGCAACAGGGTTTGGAGAACTTAACAACTAAACAGCTATGATTACAAAAGGAAATAAATACACACCAACACATGAAGAAATGAATTAATAGACAACTGCTGGAGAACTAACCTACAAAACACCTTACGTTGGAGAACTAAACTAGAACACACCAGAAGATGGAGAACCAAAGCAGTAGACACCAAGGTTTCACTAGGCACAAAGCCTTGGAATCCCCAGCACTTGCAGTCAAACCTCTGTATTTAACAGTTTCTTGAAGCACTTTTGACTCCTCCACCTCCTCTAGGGTCTCCACCTGTACCCTCAACCCCTGCCTTAATTAAACACACGTTTCAACACTGTAGAGAGAATATGCCACCTCCTTACTGCGCAGCCAGGGCTCACCATGATCGGGAAGTGTTTGCATTATTATGCATTGGAGATCACAGTCTTACAGATCAACAGTTGTGGACAGCTATCCATGCCGAGTTTGAACAATACTGCACACTAAAAACTACAACATCCAGTAATAGAAGTTGTCAGTTGTTTTTTGATAGGACATCACATTAGTGGTTCCCTAGTGCGTTCATAAACATTAACACCTACCCCTTCCACCACAAACTTGTTTTTTTCCAGTCATGTTGCTCAGATAGTGTGCTACAAGCACACTATTAGCAACTTTAAAATTAGATTTATTTATTCTTGACAACCTCTGCACACAGCTGAATTTCAGTGGCACAAAATTAGAAGGTGTAATATGGCGTGATGAATGTCGTTACTCACAGAAGAAAGAATTGTTTTAGTGTGGTGAGGCCTGTATGATGAAGATCTGCCCCCAAAAACTTCAAAGTGAGATGTCTCCTATTGTATGACATCAGCAACAGATTTTATTTTTTATTTGTTTTGTGTGGATGAGGCCTGTATAACATTGGCTACATGTTCCAAACAATTACTACGTGAGATGTCCTCTGCTATATTACGTTAGTAACAGAAATATTTGGGGGGCCTGTCGTCGAGGCATGTATAACATAGACTAGATGATCAAAATAATTTCAAACTGAGATCTCTCCTTCTGTATCATGTTAGTAACTAGTGTTGAGCGATACCACCCGATATTGAAAAATATCGTATCGGAATGGATCGGCCGATCTAAAAAAAGTATCGGGTATCGCCGATTCCGATCCCAGAAGTCCCATTCAAGTCAATGGAACAGAAATATCGGAATTAAAAAAAACCCTTTCTTTCCCTGTTGGTTAATTCTACATGGAGAAAAACAACTAATAATAATGTAGAATGTATTGTGGGAGGTGTAGGAGACATTAAAGCCATAGAGCTTTAGCCCAATCAAATGGAATCGCATTATTTATTTTTTTTAAAGACGTTCGTAGTTACAAAGATATTGACTATGTTAAAGTCTTCAATTTTTTGTCGGATATGTATGTTTCACTACTTCCATGCTCTTCACCTTCTTTTTTACTTCTCCCACACTTTCTCCTTCATCATCTTCAGCATCAGCAGTATCTTCTTCTTCTTCTTCTTTTATTCTTCTTCTTATTATTCTTCTTCTTTTATTCTTCTTCATATTCTACTTCTTCATCTTCTTCCTATTCTTCTTCATCATATTCTTATTTGTGTCAGGCATTCCTGTAGTTGTTATCTATAAAAGTTTGAAGATTACACCTTCCGTTCAGCCTGTCACAAAAGATTTACAACAGGATTTGTCCGCGTTCAGTTTGGCCTGCAGCAGCAGGCCTTTTCCTGGGGCACCACAAGGAGGAACGGACTCACCCCATACACTGCTTAGTCTTCTTCTGCTTATAAATTAGATAATATCATTTGCTCTGATTTTTAGTATTATGCTTCATGTTCTTCTGCTTTTGGTTTTTATGCTTCTTGGTCTTCTGTCTTTTGTTGTTCTGCATCTTGGTGGTTGTCTTCCTGTTCTTTATCCTCTTGGTCATCTTCTTCAGAGTCATCTTTTAGGTATTCTTCTGTGTGGTCTTCAGGGTCGTCGTCTTCAGGGTCATTGTCAGGGAGATCCAGAGTGAGAATCAAAAACCATTTCCACAAGCTTGAACTTGGAAAAGTAGCAGAAGGTACAAGAAGGCTGAGGAACTGCTGAGAACCAGCTGACGGTACTGGAACCCGGAGGGGCAGCAGAATGAACAAGAGCCAATGGCACAACCGTGGACCAGCTGACGTTGCTGGAACACGGTTACTAAGCAGGAGGTACCTGTGCTCCAAAGCACTACCAAGGACCAGCAGACGTTGCTGGAACTCGGATACCAAGAAGGAGGCACCTAGGCCAAAGGCACTGCCGAGAACCAGCTGACGGTGCTGGAACCCGGATGGGTAGGAGAAGCTTCAAGAGCAAATGACACTATCGAGGACCAGCTGACGGTGCAGGAACACAGTGGGGCAGCAGAAGGAACAAGAGCCAATGGGAGAACCATGGAGCAGCTGACGGTGCTGTAATACGGTTTCTAAGCAGGAGGTACCTGTGCTACAAAGCACTACCAAGGACCAGCAGACGTTGCTGGAACTCGGATACCAAGAAGGAGGCACCTAGGCCAAAGGCTCTGCCGAGAACCAGCTGACGGTGCTGGAACCCGGATAGGTAGCAGAAGGTACCCAGGAAAAAAACAAAGTTGCAAGGCCGTGAGCCGGCCGCAGTTACCGAAACCCACAGTCCTACAGGGGGTGCTCGTCCTATTGGCACTACCGAACCAGCCTTTATTACCAGAACCCGCAGCCCACATAGGAAGCACCGAAACTGCAGGCACCATAGACTCGGCTAACCCGACCGCAACACGACAGGACAACGTATCGGTGGCAAAGTGACGTTGACACTACCCAGAAACAGCAGGTGTGCTGGAACCAGGCTGGGCAGGAGGGAGTGCCCGTGCCAAAGACACTTCCAAGAACCAGCTGACGGTGCTGGAACCCGGAGGGGCAGCAAAATGAACAGGAGCCAATGGCACAACCGTGGACCAGCTGACGGTGCTGGAACACGGTTTCTAAGCAGGAGGTACCTGTGCTAAAAAGCACTACCAAGGACCAGCAGACGTTGCTGGAACTCGGATACCATGGAGGAGGCACCTAGGCCAAAGGCTCTGCCGAGAAACAGCTGACGTTGCTGGAACCCGGCTGAGCAGGAGTGAGTACCCGTAGCAAACACACTTCTGAGCAGCAACATGCGATGTTGAAGCCCAGGGGTCAATCAGGCAGCAGGCTGAGGCCAACTTGGAGCGAGTTTTATATTGGTTGTACACAACTACTGATTGTAATCGTGATCCACTTTGGCCTCTGGCTCTACTGTCTCTAGTATTTCCCCTGGCCTCCAACCACGGCAGTTGCTGCTCTGCAGAGTTGTCTGCACAATGCACACTTGTTCCTGAGTTACTGGGGCTCAGTCACGTCAGTTGATCCCCTGATGTGTGTCCGGCAAGGTGTCCTGCTCTGTCCACATTCCCACAACTATTAATGGGAATGGGGACAGAGCAGGAGACATTACCGGACACACCACAGGGGATCAACTGATGTGACTGAGCCCCAGTAACACAGGGACAAGTGTGGATTGTGCAGACGGCACATCAGAGCAGCGACTGGCGGGGTTGGAGGCCAGGGGAAATACTAGAGACAGTACAGCCAGAGGCCTAAGTGGACCACAGTTAAAAGTCAGTAGTAGTGTGATGTTGGAGGCAGCAGGAGACTTTGCCATCCGCACAGCAGGGGAACAGCTGGCGATACTGAACCCCACAGACACAGGAGCGAGTGTTTCTATCTGTGCGGACGGCACTTCCAAGCTACAACTGGCTGTGTTGAAGCCCAGGATCAATGCTCCGAGCAGGCTGAGGCCACCTTGGAGCAAGTGGAAAATAACATGTAGCGTGATGTTGGAGGCAGCAGGAGACTTTGCCATCCGCACAGCAGGGGAACAGCTGGAGTTACTGAACCCCACAGACACAGGAGCGAATGTTTCTATCTGTGCGGACGGCACTTCCAAGCTACAACTGGCTGTGTTGAAGCCCAGGATCAATGCTCCGAGCAGGCTGAGGCCTACTTGGAGCAAGTGGAAAATAACATGTAGCGTGATGTTGGAGGCAGCAGGAGACTTTGCCATACGCACAGCAGGGGAACAGCTGGCATTACTGAACCCCACTAACACAGGAGCTTGTGTGTGTTTCTCTGTTAAGACGGCACTTCTAAACACCAACTGGCATTGTTGGAGCCCAGGATGAGGCATGGAGTTGGCTGAGGCCAACTTCCAGCATGTTTTATAGAGGTTGTAGACTACAACTGATTGTAACCGTGCTCCACTTAGGCCTCTGGCTCCACTGTCTCTAGTATTTCCCCTGGCCTCCAACCCCACCAGTGACAGCTCTGAAGTGGCGTCAGCACAATCCACACTTGTTCCTGTGTTATTTGGCCTCAGTCCCGTCAGTGGATCCCCCGATGTGTGTCCGGCAAGGTCTCCTGCTCTGTCCTCATTCACACTACTAGTAATGGGAATGTGGACAGAGCAGGAGACCTTTACGGACACACATCAGGGGATCAACTGACGTGACTGAGGCCAAGTAACACAGGAACAAGTGTGGATTGTGCTGACGCCACTTCAGAGCTGTCACTCGCGGGGTTGGAGGCCAGGGGAAATACTAGAGACAGTGGAGCCAGAGGCCTAAGTGGAGCAGGGTTAAAAATCAGTTTGAATGTGGATGAAGCAGGAGATTTTGCCGTCCACACAGCAGGGGAACAGCTGGCGTTACTGAACCCCACTAACACAGGAGCGAGTGTTTCTATCTGTGCGGACGGCACTTCCAGGCTACAACTGGCTTTGTTGTAGCCCAGGATCAATGCTCCGAGCAGGCTGAGGCCTACTTGGAGCGAGGAGAAAAAGTGTTGTAGTGTGAGTTTGGAGGCAGCTGGAGACTTTGCCGTCCACACAGCAGGGGAACAGCTGGCGTTACTGAACCTCACTAACACAGGAGCGAGTGTTTCTATCTGTGCGGACGGCACTTCCAGGCTACAACTGGCTGTGTTGTAGCCCAGGATCAATGCTCCGAGCAGGCTGAGGCCTACTTGGAGCGAGGAGAAAAAGCATTGTAGTGTGAGTTTGGAGGCAGCTGGAGACTTTGCCGTCCACACAGCAGAGGAACAGCTGGCATTACTGAACCCCACTAACACAGGAGCTAGAGTGTTTTTCTCTGCGGAGACGGCACTTCTGAACACCAACTGGCGTTGTTGGAGCCCAGGATGAGGCATGGAGCAGGCTGAGGCTTGATGGTGTTGGCATGTGGAGGCAGCAGGAGACATTGCCGTCTAAACAGCAGGGGAACAGCTGGCATTACTGAACCCCACTGGCACAGGAGCTAGAGTGTTTTTCTCTGTGGAGACGGCACTTCTGAACACCAACTGGCGTTGTTGGAGCCCAGGATGAGGCATGGAGCAGGCTGAGCCCTGATGGTGTTGGCATGTGGAGGCAGCAGGAGACATTGCCGTCTACACAGCAGGGGAACAGCTGGCATTACTGAACCCCACTGAAACAGGAGCTAGAGTGGTTTTCTCTGCGGAGACGGCACTTCTGAACACCAACTGGCGTTGTTGGCGCCCAGGATGAGGCATGGAGCAGGCTGAGGCCTGATGGTGTTGGCATGTGGAGGCAGCAGGAGACATTGCCGTCTACACAGCAGGGGACCAGCTGGCATTACTGAACCCCACTAACACAGGAGCGAGTGTTTCTATCTGTGTGGTCGGTACTTCCAGGCTTCAACTGGCTGTGTTGTAGTCCAGGATGAAGCATGCAGCAGGCGGAGGACAACTTGCAGCTGGTTTTATAGAGGTTGTAGACTACTACTGATTGTCATCGTGCTCCACTATGGCCTCCGGCTCCACTGTCTCTAGTATTTCCCCAGGCCAACAACCCTGCCAGTTACAGCTGTGAAGTGGCGTCTGCACAATCCACACTTGTTCCTGTGTAACTGTGGCTCAGTCCCGTCTGTTGATCTCCTGATGTGTGTCTGGCAAGCTCTCCTGCTCAGTCCTCATTCACACTACTAGTAATGTGAACAGAGCAAGAGACCTTGCCGGACACACATCAGGGGATCAACTGACGGGACTGAGCCACAGTAACTCAGGAACAAGTGTGGATTGTGCAGACGCAACTTCACAGCTGTAACTGGCGTGGTTGTTGGCCAGGGGAAATACTAGAGACAGTGGAGCCAGAGGCCTAAGTTGACCAAAGTTACAAATCTGTAGTAGTTTGCATGTGGAGGCAGCAGGAGACTTTGCCGTCTACACAGCAGGGGAACAGCTGGCATTACTGAACCCCACTAACACATGAGCTTGTGTGTTTTTCTCTGTGAAGACGGCACTTCTGAACACCAACTGGCGTTGTTGGAGCCCAGGATGAGGCATGGAGCAGGCTGAGGCCTGCTGTTTTTTGAATGTGGAGGCAGCAGGAGACATTGCCGTCCACACAGCACGGGAACAGCTGACGTTACTGAACCCCACTAACACAGGAGCTAGTGTGTTTTTCTCTGTGAAGACGGCACTTCTGAACACCTACTGGTGTTGTTGGAGCCCAGGATGAGGCATGGAGCAGGCTAAGGCCTGATGGTCTTGGCATGTGGAGGCAGCAGGAGACTTTGCCGTCTACACAGCAGGGGAACAGCTGGCTTTACTGAACCCCACTAACAGAGGAGCTAGTGTGTTTTTCTCTGTGAAGACGGCACTTCTGAACACCAACTGACGTTGTTGGAGCCCAGGATGAGGCATGGAGCTGGCTGAGGCCAACTTGCAGCACGTTTTATAGAGGTAGTAGACTACAACTGATTGTAACCGTGCTCCACTATGGCCTCCGGCTCCACTGTCTCTAGTATTTCCCCTTGCCTCCAACCCCGCCAGTGACAGCTCTGATGTGGCGTCAGCACAATCCACACTTGTTCCTGTGTTACTTGGGCTCAGTCTCATCAGTTGATCCCCTGATGTGTGTCCGGCAAGGTCTCCTGCTCTGTCCTCATTCACACTACTAGTAATGGGAATGTGGACAGAGCAGAAGACCTTGCCGGACACACATCAGGAGATCAACTGACGTGACTGAGGCCAAGTAACACTGGAACAAGTGTGGATTATGCAGACGCCACTTAAGAGCTGTCACTGGCGGGGTTGGAGGCCAGGGGAAATACTAGAGACAGTGGAGCCAGAGGCCTAAGTGGAGCAGGGTTAAAAATCAGTAGTAGTTTGAATGTGGATGGAGCAGGAGACTTTGCCGTCCACACAGCAGGGGAGCAGCTGGCGTTACTGAACCCCAGTAACACAGGAGCTAGTGTTTTTCTCTGTGCAGACGACACATCTGAGCAACAACTGGCTGTGTTGAAGCCCAGGGATTATAGTTCAGGTGGTAGAAACATGAACACAACAGGAGACCTGGATACAGTTGCCAACCAATTATTTACTCGGTAAGAGGACTGGCAAATTCTGGGGAGATCCAGTCCTTGTTCATTTTCTGAAAAGTAAGCCGGTCGACGTTATCGGAAGAAAGTCGCGTGCGACGGTCTGTTAGTACACCACCTGCGGCACTAAAGACGCGTTCCGATAATACACTGGCAGCAGGGCAAGCCAGCACCTCCAATGCATACTGGCTAAACTCTGGCCAAGTATCCAGCTTAGAGACCCAAAACTTGAAGGGGGAAGAGCCATCTGGGAGTACACTCACAGGGAAAGACATGTAGTCTGTCACCATCTGACGGAAACGTTGCCTCCTGCTGACTGGAGCCGTCAGTGATGGTGTAGACAATTGTGGCGGACACACAAAACTTTGCCACATTTGGGCCATAGTGGTCTTGCCTTGTGCTGAGGCGTTGCCTCTGCTCCCTCTTTGTGCCGAGTTTCCTCCACTGGGTCGACGCACAGAGGTGTTTTGTAAAGCACTAGCACCACTGCTGTCGGGTGGAATGGAAAACATGATGGACTGCACCAGTGTGTCTTGGTACTCCCGCAGTTTACGCTCCCAGTTCAACGTTGGTATGAGGGTTTGCAAGTTGTCCCGGTAGCGAGGATCTAGGAGGGTGTACACTCAATAATCAGCCGTGTAGAGAATGTGGGCGATGCGGCGGTCGTTTCTCAGGCACTGCAGCAGGAAGTCAACCATGTGCTGCAGACTCCCAACTGCCAAAGAACCGCTGTCCCCTGCTTGAGGTGTGATCTCTGCCTGCTCTGCATCACCCCACCCTCGCTGTACATACTGACAACAGCTGTGTGTACCTCCCTCCTGTTGAGAGATGTCTTCCTCCTCCATCGACTCCTCCTCATCCTCCTCACAAAGTGTCCCCTGCCTAGGCCTTTGTGAGGAAGCACGTAGCGCAGACTGTCCAGAAGCAGATGGCATTTGGGACTCCTCATCCTCCACCTCTTCCAAAACCTCATCCCTTAGTGCTTGCAGTGTTTTTTGAAGCATGCAGATAAGGGGGACAGTCATGCTGACTAGTGCATCATCTGCACTCGCCATCTGTGTGGAATCATCGAAGGCACGCAAAACGAAGCAGATGTCCTTCATAGAGGCCCACTCAGTGGTGCTGAAGTGTGACCGGCGCACATTGCGACTTGTTTGCACCTGATGCAGCTGGTACTTCATGACTGTTGCCTGCTGCTCACACAACCGCTCCAACATATGTAACGTTGAATTCCACCTGGTGGGTAGGTCACATATGATGCGATGTTCCGGAAGGCGTAATCGGCGCTGCAGAGCAGCAAGGCGCAATCTTGCCGTGCTGGAACGCCGCAAGTGAGCGCACTCTCTGCGGACCTTGTGCAGCAGTACATCAAGATCCGAATAGTCCCTCAGAAAGCTCTGCACGACCAAGTTGAGCACATGTGCCAGACATGGGATGTGAGTGAGGTTGCCAAGGCCAAGAGCTGCCACCAGATTTCGGCCATTGTCACAAACTACCAAGCCCGGCTGGAGATTCGCTGGCAGAAACCACACGTCGCTCTCCTGTTTGATGGCATTCCAGAGCTCCTGCGCTGTGTGGCTTCGATTCCCCAATGAAATTAATTTCAGTACGGCCTGTTGACGTTTGGCCACGGCTGTGCTCATATCGGTCGTAACAGGCTCCTGCTGCGCTGTTTCAGAGGAACTGGAGTAGGAGGAGGAGTCAATGTGTACAGACTGGATTCCTGCAATCCGTGGAGTTGGCAGAACATGTACAGCGCCACTCTCAAGATCTGTACCCAGCTCCACAACATTGACCCAATGACGCATCGGTGGTCAGGTGGACCTTGTTACTGATGGCGTTTAGTAGCGCATGTTTTATTTTTCCCTCCACATATTTTTGCAGGGCAGGGACGGCTTGCCTGCTGAAATAAAAGCGGCTGGGCACGGTGTATTGTGGGACTGCCAATGCCATGAAGTTCCGGAAGGTGTCATTCTCCACCAGCCTGAATGAGAGCATTTCAAGGGCCAGTAGTTTGGCAATGCCAGCATTCCGAGCCTGTGCTTGGGGATGGTTTGCCGAGTATGGCCGCCTTTTCTCCCATGCCTGTGCTACCGATGGCTGTAGAGTGGCCTGGGAGTGTGAGGATGACTGGGAAAGTGGTGCTGTGGGTGGAATGTCACTGGGTCTCCGGACAACAGTGCCAGAGGTTCTTCTATAGCAATAGATATGTTTGATGATCGCTATTTCTAACTGTTCCTCATAGTCTTCAACAGCAGTCTGTCCCTAACTGAATTCACAGCAGAGTGACCAGAAATGGCGGCGGCAGTGGCTTTTATAGTGCATCATGACATCATTTCAGCAGCCAATCACAGCCATGCCAATAGTTAACATGCCTACATGCCTAACAGGATGTGCCCACACTTCAGAGGATTCCCATTGGCTGAATCAAAGCGAGCGGGCTGATAGCATTATGGGAACTTCCGATTCCAGTATCCGATATGAAAAAAGTATCGGAAGTTAGTATCGGAATTCCGATACAGCTAATATCGGCCGATACCCGATACTTGCGATATCGGAAAGCTCAACACTATTAGTAACATAAAAAATTAGTGTGGATGAGGCCTGTATAATCTAGAAGATTGTGGCATTGGAACATCTTCTTTCCTACAGTTGCTGCTGGTAAGTTGCAGGTTTGCTGGAAAAATACAGCCAACATTTCACTGCATGAACTGATGAGCAAAAGGGCCATGATGATGGCGGGAATTGGAACAGACAACAGGATCAATAACAGGGCGGCTATGGGAGGTACGAGATCCAAGATCCAGCCTACAATGATTATTCATTTACCCAACACAATTATAAGAGAGTGTTTGGTGCTCATCAGAAGATAGGGGTAACAGATGCGCATCTCAAGCTAGGTATAAACGATGGCGATGAGAAATTGGATGCCAGAGATGCACATAATCAAGAAGATAGGCTCAATAATAATAATAATTAATCATTTCAAACTGAGATCTCCTCTTTTGTATCACGTTAGTAACATAAAAAAAATATATTTAGTGTGAATGAGGCCTGTAAAATCTAGAAGATTGCTCGTGGCATTGGAACGTGCTCTTTCCTACAGTTGCTGCTGGTAAGGTGCAGGTTTGCGGCACAAATATGGCCGACGTGTCGTTACATGAATTGGTCAGGGAAAGGGCCATGATAACAGCGGGAATAGGATCGGACAACAGGATTAATAACAGGGCATCTATAGGAGGTACGAGATCCAGGATCCAGCCTACAATGATTGCTCATTTGCCCAACACCAATTACCAGAATGTGTTTGGTGCTCGCCAGAAGACAGGCGTAAGAGATGTGCATCTCAAGCTAGGCATAAAAGATGGCCGTGAGAAAGGATGCACATATTCTAGAACATACACTCAAAACAATTTCAATCACAGATCTCGGCTGCTGTATCACATTTGTAAAAAAAATAAAATTAATTAATTTTAAGGTGCAACAGCTCTGCACACAGAATAATTTCAATGACAGTACATGAAAACGTCAGATATAGCAGGCTGTAATACATTTAGCAAAAGAAAAAAATGATAATTTTTTTAATGTGCATTAGGCTAGTTTCAGACTAGCGTTTTTGGCCAGCAGTGCACGTCGCCGCTAAGCCCCGCCCCCTGCCCGCCCCCTCCAGTCATCTCCGCCTAGTATCGCACACGGCTGCATGCGATCTGCACACCCTATATTTAGCATAGGGTGCGCAGACCGTGCGCTGACCATGTGCTAGTAGAATTTTGCGTGCGCTGCGCCCTTTTGACGGTGGTCCGAGTGCACCAAAATGCAACATGGTGCATTCGGTGCACAGCCGTGCACCATCAAAAGGGCGCAGCGCATGCAAAATTCTACTAGCGCACGGTCAGCGCATGGTCTGCGCACCCTATGATAAAGATAGGGTGTGCAGATCAGATCGCATGCAGCCGTGTGCGATACTAGGCGGAGATGACCGGAGGGGGCGGGCAGGGAGCGGGGCTTAGCGGCGGCGTGCGCTGCTGGCAAAAAACGCTAGTCTGAAACTAGCCTTAGGTCTGCAAACAGTTTCATATCACCACCATAAAATGACAATAGTGGATATGGCGGGTTGTATGACATTTAGCAACAAATATATTTTTTAATGTGCATGAGCTATGCACACTGTTGAATTTAAGGCTATGTTCACATGTAGCGGAACTCTCGCGGAAATTACTGCGAGAATTCTGAATTCCATTCCGCGGGAAAATCGCATTTTAAATTCCCAAAATTTTCCCGCGGAAAAACTAGCATTTTGCAAGCGTTATTAGCTTGCAGAATTGCTAGCGTTTTCCAAGCGATCTGTAGTGTTTGACGAGTGTGACTAACTTTTTACTATTGAGGCTGCCTATGCGGCATCAATAGTAAAAGATAGGATGTAAAAAATAATTTAAAAAAAATATATTGTTATTCTTACCTTCCGGCGTCCCGCGCAGCCTTCCCGCCTCTCTCCACGCTCCTGGTCCCAGTAATCCTTTGTGAGAATTACCGCGATGACGTTCTCGCGGGATCGCGACATCTCGCGGTCATTCGCGATGACGTTGCGCAAATTACCGCGAGACTCCGCGATCCCATGAGAACGGACGTCATTGCTCGCAAAGGATTACTGGGACCGGGAGCGTGGAGAGAGGCAGGAAGGCTGAGCGGGACGTCGGAAGGTGAAAATAACAATATTTTTTATTTTAAATTCTATTTTTTACAGGGATATGGTAGCCACAGCCCGGAGGACAGTCTCCTCTCCTCCGGACCGTGGGTACCATACGCAAATGTTCTGCTTACTTTTCACATGGCGTGCACAGCCACATGCGGAAAGTAAGCAGAACAATGCATTCCTATGGGTACGGGATTGCCGCGATTCCCCTAAATTAATGTGCATGCTGCGTTTTTTACCTCGAAGCGATTCCGCCATGGTAAAAACCGCAGCATTAGCACAGCATTGCGGAATCCCATAGGAATGCATGGGATGCTTATTTTCGCGTTTTCGCGGCAAAATTGCGCGGTTAAAAAAGCCGCAAAAATGTGAAAAAAAAGCCATGTGTGAACATAGCCTTACTGCCACTAAATAACAAGGTTAGATATTGCATTCTGAATAATGCTAGAAAATGCACCAAAACATATTTCTTCATATACAACAGCTCAAATAACAGAACAATGTCACCACAGCACTAAATGACAATGATACAGTAGGCTGTTTCTCAATTAACCAGTGAAGAAATAAGGTTTAGAATGCTATACTTGTGCATGAAGCACTATAGAAGTAGCTCACAACACACTTGTAGGACATGTGCCCTGCTGGCTTTGTCTGTTGATCTCAGTAATGGCAAAAAAAATTTGCTGGAAGGTCAATTTCACAGCCAAACTGGACACTGGAAAGCTTAACATTCTGATTGATATACAACCACCTAGCTAACTAGATAAAATCTTGCTGTTAAGACTGCCAGCGTCAGAAGCAGCCTTTCTTCACTGTTACAGTGTCAAAATGGCGCTAAAACAAGATGTCTGCGCTTTATATGGAGAGGGATATGTGATTTCAGCAGCCAATGACACAAGCAATTGTGTCCTGACATTGTGGATGCTTCCTGCGTCCTGATTGACTAACCTCAAAGTGCACATGTGACACCCCAGAGTCCGGTTATCACAGTGACATTACCTCTCTCTAATGGGTAAAGTCATGCTTGGAGGCAGAAAGGGACCCCATGCCTGGCAGCATAGATTAAATCACAATTTCCTGCTGCAGGTCAGAAAAGGAAGATGCCTTATAAATTCTGGCCAGCAGAGGGGGTTGGTGAGTCATCTAGAAATCAGCTGAGGGGGTTGTCATGGAAACGAAGCAGCTGTGAGCTGTGAAGAGAAATAATGACAGTTACAACGTGAGGAGGTGAGGAAAAGAGATCTTTCTGGAAGATCCTGTCAGATGAAGACAGGGAGCTAATCTAAGAGGAGCTCGATAGGCAGAGCTGATCTGTGAAGAGGGAAAGTACAAGAGCAGAGACTAAGAGACTCTAGGGAAGCTAAAATACTGCATATAGCAGACCCCTGAGTGAAGCGCTAACAAAGAGAAAAGGGACATCAGAGTCCTAGGCTCACAGGAGCTGTAAGTCCTGATAGCCGAATCTGAAAGTACAGGGGATTGTAAATTCCTGTGCACATTGATTACCTGAGGACACGGCAGCGGAGAAGGAGCCCGGGGCCGACAGTGAAGAGAACGGCATGGTTGCTCAGTGGATAGCACTGCAGCCTTGCAGCGCTGGAGTCCTGGGTTCGAATCCCACCAAGGACAACATCTGCAAGGAGTTTGTATGTTCTCCCTGTGTATGTGTGGGTTTCCTCTGGGTACTCCGGTTTCCTCCCACATTCCAAAGACATACTGATAGGGAATTTAGATTGTGAGCCCCATCGGGGACAGTGATGACAATGTGTGCAATCTGTAAAGCGCTGCGGAATATGTTAGTGCTATATAAAGATTATTATTATTACCCGTGGAATAGGCTCACGCTGACAGCTGTACAGGTTAGTTAAACCATCACGAATAGAGGGTCGCAGCATAGTTATATACAGCGGAGACCCACACGCAAAGCGCACAAAGGAAGGTCCTAAATCCCCACCTGGCAAGGTGGATCCCCTGAATGCCTCCAGGCGAGCCGGACTCATTCCATCACCTGTATGTGGTTCTCCGGACTGCAACCTATTACCAGTAAAAGGTAAAGAAACTGCACCTCTCTGTGTCTTTCTCTCATTTATCTGCACCCCAACGTTTACAGCCACTTTTACTATTTATTTAACATCTTTGCCCTGGGCTACAGCCCTACCTGTGGAGGGCTACAACATCAAAGCTGCACCCAACATCCATCCCAGAGAGGAACAACACCGCAGCACTGGTCACCTCTGACTAGAATACCACAGGTGGCATCACGTATTTCACCATCTATAAACATTATCTTTATTTTTACCACAAAAATACCACACAACTTTCCCCTATTTTATTACTGGACGCCTCTGGGCCACGGACCGGGTTGCCACCGCCGTGACACCGTCCCCCATGGAAGTCGATGGGCCCGGTACCGAGTACCCCCAGGACCCGCTGGGAGCTCCACACACATAAAGTTAGGAAAAGAAAAAAGTTTACAAGAACCCCTCTCCTAATCAAGCACATGCAAAATACTCATACACCACCATAATGGTTGCAAAAGTTCTGAAAATACTTTTATGGCAACGCAGATATTTTCCCACACTTTATACCGAATGTCACAAATTTTACCGATTTCATAAAACTATGTGTGTGTTTCGGATCACGAATCCGAATGTGCCATATTTGTGCTGAATTTATGTTTGGCGATTGTTTTCTCAACAAATTCGCTCATTACTTGTTGGGAACGTAAAATACCATTTATAGTAACCTAGAAGGGTCCCTCAATATCTTTGTATTTGTCATAAGGAGATTTTTGAGCTTCTTTGGGGACATTTCTCTCGAAGCACACAAGGTTGATCTGTATTGAGCAGAATGTTGCTGAATGCTTTTTTTAGGAGCATGTAACTGTGGTGCATCAATTCTTGGAAGCATCAGGCATTACACTTTTAGGAGCACATGGCCGTGACAAAGAGTGTAATCCATACACCATTTGGCTGCTAAAGGACCCAAGAATTGTGAGACTCTGTAAAAATTGCAATAGCCACAGGAAACAACAAATAATTCCAGCGGATTCTTCCTACTTAGCAACAAAAAATCCATTTTATTATTCCATCTTTAAAAAATATTCCATTTAGCAGAAATCCTTGTTATACACAGGGGGATGAGGAAAAAAGGGCACACTGCTGCTTTATGTGTGCAGACACATGTTTGTCTGGACCAAGCAAACAGCAGAGCCTTTCTTTGCCCTTCGCGTTTTGTCTAGATGGACATGTAACTGCTGGAAAACTTGCTAGCCACATTGTGGACACATTGGTTAGTGTTGTTGTCAGAGATTGAATACAGCAGTCTGCATCAAACAAGAAGACCGGCAGGTGCCTCCGGCGGTATTGGAATACGTACAGTGGAAGATCAGCAATGTATTAATTCAAAGCATTCTTAGATCTCTCTTATATTTTTAGTGGCTTAAAATGCATTTTAATAAATTTAAAGGAAATACATAATGAGATCCAAGAACCACAGGCAGCATGAATCAGACACTAGCTGTGTTATTACAACCTTGTATGTGTAATTACGAAATGCTGTAGCATTTTAGAGAAAACCTGGTTGGGGTCTATGTGCCTCAGATGACTACTTCTTGGTACATCCCTAGTAGCTTCTCACAACTACAATTACTAGATAAACATGTCACTGCCCATGTATAAATATGGATTGACCTCTATTGGGGTAAGGAGACTAGTCATCCAAGATGTAGTCACTGCCGGTCTTTTCAAAGTATGTTTTCACACATGGAGCTATTTTCTAAGTCATTCTGCCTGTTTTTGAGCAGCAAGAGTCTCCTGCCCTTTTAGTAATGATAAAATCACAATGGCATCCTACCTGAGGATATCCATAGAGCTGAATCAATCGTGCTATAGTGTAGGTGCTCGATGACAGCAAGTGTCCAACCACAGCGATTGTCTTTTGACTTTTCTCACAGATAAAGTTTGGCATAGGTTCTTCAGTTCCTGAAATTATGTTCAAGACACTTTTCACAGCCAGACTTTCACTCGTACAAGAGTCATAGATATGAAAGCCCAAAGTTATATTGGAAAGAATATCAGTGCGGTTGTTGATCTCTTCAATGGCATAAATGAAAGCCAAGAAATGCTTCAAGTATTTATATGATGTTCTGTGGAGATTAGAATCATGACCTATTAGACACATCATGCAGCTTTATAACTAGGTCATCATGCCCAGTCCACCCAATAATTTGCCTAAATGGTTCAGCAGATTTGGGACCTTAAAACCAGGAGCGAACATTTGGTAGGAGGTATTGAGTATTTAAAAAAAAAAAATAGAAGGGCTTTCTTGTGTGAGACTTGGGATGTGGTTTTTTTTATTAGACCCATCATTTTGGAATCATACTTACTGTTTGTGTTTTTTTTTTCCTTTTTGAAAGATTGCAAAAATCACATGTGATGACTTCAGCTCGGGTTCCGATTTGAGGTTCCACTTGCTCACCTAAGATATGAATAGATCAAAAAGAAATTGACCTGATTCAGATCTGTCCCTCACAAGAACTATACCAAACTTTGTGGATTAGTTTTATAAAAATTTAATTTTTTATTCGTAAACTACAATGCAAACCATAATGCATTTCTAACTTGGCATGGAGTCTTCACCAGATAATTAGCTCATAATTAGAGTTGAGCGACTTTGATCGTATCGGGTTTCATGAAACAAAATTTGTTTCAGATGAAACTGGTCCGACTTTAAATTCTCAAAGCACAATTGTTAACAATTCCGAAAAGAGGGAAGAATAGGAAGCAATTAAGGAAACCAGGATGGATGAACACAGAACTTAAGCACATGCTAAAAAGGAAGAAAAAAATGTTTATAAAATGGAAAGAGGGAGGCATATCTAAAGAAGAATATAATGCTGTCTGCAGAACCTGCAGGGCACAAATCATATTAACTAAAGCTGAAAATGAATTGAGGCTTGCAAGAGATGTCAAAAGCAATAATAAAGGATTTTGGGGATATGTCAAAAGTAAATGAAAAGTCAAAGATGCTATAGGATTTTTACAGGATGAAAATGATGAAATGGTAAGACAGGATGTTGAGAAGGCTGAACTTTTAAATTCCTATTTTGCATCTGTTTTCTCTCAGAAAGGAAATGTAGCATCAACTGTTCTTCACTGTCCTATTAAGGGAATAGAATAATCCATGATATCTATAGACGGAAAGATAGTGAGGAAACACTTAGCTAACCTAAATGAATTCAAGTCTCCAGGTCCAGATGAATTACACCCCAGAGTACTGAAGGAGATAGCAGAAGAAATTTTTGAACCCCTCTCCATAATCTTTGAAAATTCTTGGAGAACAGGAGAAGTGCCAGAAGACTGGAGAAGAGCAAATGTTGTTCCTATCTTCAAAAAGGGGAAGAAAGTGGACCCAGGCAACTATAGGCCGGTGAGTCTGACTTCTATACCAGGAAAGATCTTTGAACAAATTATTAAACAACATGTATGTCAGTACCTGGATAAGAATGAAGTGATTAAACAGAGTCAGCATGGATTTGTAACTAATAAGTCTTGTCAGACTAACTTAATTTCCTTCTATGACAGAATCACTGATTGGGTGGATCAAGGAAATGCTGTAGATATAGTATATCTTGACTTCAGCAAAGCATTTGACAAAGTCTCTCATACAATCCTTATTGAAAGAATGACTAAGTATGGAATGGACAAGGCAACTGTTAGGTGGATTCTTAACTGGCTTAGTGATCGGACCCAAAGAGTGGTCGTAAATGGCTGCACAACCAGGTGGAAGAATGTCTCAAGTGGGGTACCACAGGGCTCTGTCCTGGGCCCTGTATTGTTCAACATCTTTATCAACGATTTAGATGAAGGAATTGAGGGTAAACTGATTATATTTGCTGATGACACAAAGCTAGGAGGGATAGCTAATACTAGAGAAGAGAGAGAGGATTCAAAAAGATATAAATAAACTGGAGAAGTGGGCAGCAACTAACAGAATGGTTTTTAACAGGGAGAAATGCAAAGTACTACATCTGGGCAATAAAAATGAAAAAAGCATATACAGAATGGGAGGAATAGGGCTAAGTGACAGCACATGTGAAAAAGACTTGGGTATACTAATAGATCACAGACTGAATATGAGTCAACAGTGTGATGCAGCAGCAAAAAAGGCAAATGCAATTCTAGGATGTATTAACAGAAGCATACAGTCTAGATCACGTGAAGTCATTATTTCCCTCTACTCCTCTTTGGTCAGACCTCATCTGGAATATTGTGTCCAGTTTTGGGCACCACATTTTAAAAAAGACATCAACAAACTGGAGCAAGTTCAGAAAAGAGCGACCAGAATGGTGACCGGTCTGCAAACCCTGTCTTATGAGGAAAGGTTGCAGGATTTGGGAATGTTTAATTTGCAAAAGAGAAGACTGAGAGGAGACTTAATAGCTGTCTACAAATATCTAAAGGGCTGTCACATTGTAGAAGGATCAACTTTATTCTCATTTGCACAAGGAAAGACTAGAAGCAATGGGATGAAACTGAATGGGAGGAGACACAGATTAGATATTAGAAAAAACTTTTTGACAGAGTGATCAATGAGTGGAACAGGCTGCCACGAGAAGTGGTGAGTTCTCCTTCAATGGAAGTCTTCAAACAGAGGCTGGACAGACATCTGACTGGGATGATTTAGCGAATCCTGCTTTGAGCAGGGGGTTGGACCAGATGGCCCAGGAGGTCCCTTCCAACTCTATGATTCTATGATTCTATGATTCTATGAAAAAAAGTCGGAGTTTCATCTGAAACCCGACCCCAATGCAAGTCAATGGGGAATAAAAGATGGCATTGAGCAGATGACATTCATGCACTCAATGCCGACTTTTATTCCCCATTGACTTGCATTGGGGTCGGGTTTCGGACGAAACTCCGACTTTTTTTTGCCCTAGTCGGACCAGTTTTGTCTGAAACAAATTTTGTTTCATGAAACCCGATCCGACCAAAGTCACTCAACTCTACTCGTAATCTATCTAATGGAGGATTCGTGCTCAAGGTTTATATTGCAATTTACGAATAATGCCTAACATTTATCCAACTAATCCTCAGAGTTTGGAACAGTCCTTGTGAGGCTCTGTGCCCACGTAAGCATTTTTTTCACGTTTTTTAAGCACTTTTACCAGCAAAAACGCTTAAAATCGCTCAAAAGAAGCATACCATTCATTTTAATGCATTTTGCACTTTTTGTGCATATTGATGCATTTTTTTTTTTTGCGAAAAAACTCTTTGTGGTAAAAAACGCAGCCTGTTCATTAATTTTACGGAAAAGTCCGCGTTTTTAGCTATTTTTTATGTGTCTGGGGACAGGCGGAAAAAAAATGTGCGTTTTCTGGGAAGGAGTCCGGTTTTCATGCAGAAATGTTCTGCATACGTGGGCACATAGCCTGAGTGATAGCCCCAAATTGAGTCAATTTCTGCCTTATCTACTAATTCTACACTCCGACAAAGACAATGAGATGAGCAGAGCGATTAGTGAGACTCCAGTCCAGCGTCCAGGTCTGTGATACTTGGCAGCTAGACAGGAGGTTTGCAAATCTCTTTCTTCCATCATCCCTGGTCTGGTATTCTATCTGTCAGAGCTGTTGCAACATGATCTGTGCGACATCAAAAATGGTGGCATAGATGGAAAACAAGAAGATGGTGAGGTGCACCGACCTGCAAGGCCATGCCAAGGCTGCAGCGAGAGCCAGTGCTTGGTTTCAACAGTCATTGTCAATTTGTGAGTAAAAGCTGCACTATTTTTCTCTTGCACAGAAAATCTGCCTCTTTCAACAGTTAAAGCAGAAAATTAATTCCCACTGGGCGTTTATAGGCGCTGATAAGCTGTGCATTTGTTGTGCAATTTTTCCTCATATGCTTCTATGGGGAGCCTAAAAAATCTATATAACAACATTTTTTAGGGTAGAATCCCATTAAAAACCACATAAAAAGAAACCCTAATTTAAATATGCACCAGAAACACACAAAAAAGAGTAAATTAATAAAATAGTAGAACATAAACAAAACAGTGCAATCAGCGCAGATTACTAGTGCATGTTTTGTTGCATCACCTGAAAAAAATAAAATTAGCAGGAAAAAAAAGCTGCAATTTTGTACAGGCAAAAGTAACATTTGACTGAGGCGTTTTTGCAAAAAATAAAGGCTGTGAAAAATACACTAAGAAAAACAGTAGGTGCGAAGCAATAGGTTCACTTTCCATGCAAGTTGTGAATAGAATGCAAACTTTTTATATACGGTTTATATGGCTTTTTATCAAGATTCTCACAAAACTGAGAAAACCTGCATCTTAACGAAACCTGGAAATAACATTTCAAACTGGTATTTGCCTATATTTCAATATTTCTCATTTAATCTGCATATGATTTGCAAGAATGTGAAATAAATTTTGCATTTCTTACAATAGACAGCTGTCACTACTTGGTCTCTCTGTCAAGTCCGCCATAATCCGATCATGCATCAGAAGGATTTGTAGAATACCAGCTATGACAACATCCCCATCCCTTGAAAAGCTCATCGGAGACTCGCTGTTACTATCAGAGAGCTCGCATCTCAAGTCTTTAGAACATAAAGACATTGAAAGGAAGAAGAGAAGAATTACAGCCAGAGGCTTTGGAAGGTTTAGGATGACTAATGAATGAACCTCTTCAAAATTAGTGGTTTCCATCTCATATTTCTTTCTGTTTGCCTTGTATCCATCTATTGATTGCTTCACATACAATGTGATGTGCAAGACAAGAAGTCTTCCCTGGGATATCTGTATGCAGGCTTCTACCCCTTATACATCCGTGATATTCCCTTGCTGTGCTTATGTTTAGAGTAAATTACTATTTCTACATTATATCCAAAAATGAAATGATGATAAAATAAGATGGAAAATAACACACGAGCTTGCAATATAAAAAAAAATAAAAAAAGTGGCTTAAAGGGAACTAGTAGCTAGAGATAAGGGAACTTTTCAAGGTTTGGTTAAGTTCGGATTCACCAAACAGACCTCCATTCATTGAAAGTAGAAGAACCTCATTAGATTCAATGGAAGGCAAAACCAAAGCATAAAAAAGTTGACGAAACAGCTAAAATTACGGGCAGACACAAGGAAAAGTGGCATCAATTGACCGACAGTAAAAATTTGCAATTGGCAGAGGAGCAGTCAGCCATGGACCATGCATGAGGTATCAGGACCAGCATTTACAGCTTGGAATTAAAGTTTTAATGAGGATTTGGTGGTTAAGGGAGCAGTATAAGTCTATGTGCACACGTTGCAGATTTTGATGCATATCCGCAGCATTTTTTAACAAATCCGCAGTGTCGTGCACTAACAATGTAAGTCAATGTGGAATTGAGAATTGTTGTGCACATGCTGAGGAAAAATACACGAGGATATGCAGCGTTTTATTTACCGCAGCATGTCAATTATTTTTGCGGATCTGCAGCATTTGTGCATCCATTGACTACCATTGAGTCAGGCAAATCCGCAGCAAAAGATCTGCCGTTTTGCTGCAGAGTTGCGTGCGAGAAGTGCTGCAGATTGGGAGGAGAAAGAGTGTGTGGGTGGAGACTATGTGTGTGTGCAGTGAATATGTGCATGTCTGTGTGCAGGTGTCTGTGTATCTGTGTGTATGCGGGTGTCTGCGGGGCTGTGTGTGTGTCTGCGGGGCAGGCATCGTCTGATGAGGCTACTAGTCCCATCCAGCTATGCCTGCTACAATGATAGCTTGTCGATGATGGGACAGTAGTAGTCCCATAATCTGGCTAGTGTGCTCAAGTGTAAAGAAGAAAAATCACATATGTACATGCAGTACATACTTACCAAACAGATAATTCATGACGCCCTCGATCACCTGTAAAAAAAAAAAGTAAAATAATAAACCATTAGTATGCTCCCTTTTCTGACATAATCCATTTAATAACAAGTGTCCCACGACGATTTCCCATTGAGAGCTCTCACATCGGCAGATCTGACCGCTCTCCAGTGGCTTCAGTGATACAATGGCGGCAGGTATCCTCAGTCAGTGGATCACTCTGCCGTCAGTGGTCAGTGGAGTTCATGCTGTCATTTGCGGCTCTAACAAACCTGCTGGCATCACTGCATGGCCTCCCATCCCCCGCACACCAACTTACTTTCTGCTTCAAGCCATGCTGTGAATTCTGTCTGTTGCCAGCTCTGTGCCTCTGCTCTCCATGTTTCCTGACTGTGTGTATAGGGGGGCGGCGCCTGAACTCTCTGGTTCTTATGCAGTCAGGGTGCACCTGTGTAATATGTCCCTGACCAATCACCTAGAGCCCTTGACTATTTAGTTTCGCCACTCCCACTGAAACATTGCCTGTGCAATGTCTATACTCAGTTAGCATCTTGCTGCTGAGGACGCCAGGCCCTGTTCTGTGTATCTCCTTCTCTGGAGGAATACTATTTGTCTCGCTTTGTACCTTGTCCGCCTGCCAGGAGGCAGAATATCCTGGCCCTTGATTCTTGTTCCCAGTGCCCTGTCTGTTCTCTGTCCGCCTGGCAGGAGGCAGAATATCCTGGTCCTTGTGTATTTGTCCCTGTGTCTCTGTCTGAACTCAGTCTTACCTCTGTCTGTCTGTCTCCTTGTCTGTGGTTCCTTCTCTGCCGTGTCTTTCCTTGTGTCCTCCCTATCTGTGTGTCTGCACCCTTGCAGCTCTGTCTGCACGGCTCCCTAGCCGCTCTGCCTACTCCGCACTCCTGCGGCTCTGCCTACTCCGCACTCCTGCGGCTCTGCCTACTCCGCACTCCTGCGGCTCTGCCTACTCCGCACTCCTGCGGCTCTGCCTACCTGCAGGTCCAAACCTGTTCCTTCTTATTCCACTCCTTCCTCCCTATATCCATACCTGCACCTCCTGTGTGAACAGGTCCAAACCTGTTCTCTCATATACCACTCCCGCTTGCCCAGTGTCTCCAAGCCGTGCCCGCTTGCCCAGTGTCTCCAAGCCGTGCCCGCTTGCCCAGTGCCTCCAAGCCGTGCCTCCAAGCCGTGCCTGCCTGCCAGTGTACCAAGTCTTGCCTGCTTGCCCTGTGTCTCAGCCTGCCTGTTAGTCACACCTGTCCAAGTGACTTGTCCCCAAGTGGGACCAGCAGCCACAGCCAGACACCACCCTGGAGTGGCACCCGGCAGCTACCTGCCACACAAGCCTGACCTCACCATCAGAGGCTCCAGTGAAGACCGAGGTAGCTGCCGTAGTCACGCCCCTTCCAGGGTAGTCTGGTTTGTGGCACAGTGGGGCCACAACCCCCCGGCTCGCACCATTCAGCCAAGGCGCAAGCGTGACAGCGGCACCGCTGTGTTGGAAAATTCTCACGCAGCAGTGCCGTAAAGTGAGAGAATGAACGCCAGTGAACCAACTGTGACAAGACTACAGGAGCCATTATCTCCTGTCAGTGTTTCACCGGAGGCCCTGTAGATGTGACAGTTCTATAGGGGAGATCATCGTGGGACACTCGTCATTAAAAAGATTGCGTCGGAACAGGGAATATACTGTTGGTTTATTATTATATTTTTTTACAGGTGATCGAAGGCGTCGCAGGAATTAGGAGTACAATAAAGATGGGAAACTGTGCAGTGTTTTATTACATTAAAATACTTTATTCTGGCTGTGTGTTTATTTAACCCTTTACCAGCTATAGGATTTGTAATGGGTAGGTATCTTATTGATGCCTCTCCATTACTAAACTGGGCTTGATGTCACCTTACAATACAAAGGTGGCATCAAACCCCAACTATTACCCCATATGCCACCGCTACAGGGCAGAGGGAAGAGAAAGGCTAAGTGCCGGAATTGGTGCATCTTAGAGATGCACCAGTTCTGAGGTGGCTGTGAGCTGGTGTTTGTAGCCGGGGGGAGGGCCATATCCATGGTCCCTTCCTTGGCTATTAATATTAGCCCACAGCAGTCTGCATAGCCTTTTCTGGCTATTTATTATAGAGGGGCCCCATATCATTTTGGGGGGCTTCCCCCTATTTTAATAGCCACTAAAAGCTAAATATACAGCTGTGGGCTGATATTCATAGCCTGGGAAGATCCATGGGTATTAACCCCTTACTAGGCTATAAACATCGGCCCCCAGTCACCGGCTTTCCCTGTGTGGTGCAGAAAATTGCACACCATTTTTTTCAATTTTTTTAAATTAAACAGGTATTGCGTTTAAGGTCAGGGTCACACTTGCGAGAAACTCGTATGAGTCTTGCACCTCAATACCCAGCATTCGGGACCAGAGTGTGCAGCTGCATGTATTTCTATTCAGCGAAAGCTCTGGTCCAAGTGCCGGTGGCAGTTCCGGGTACTGAGGTGCGAGACTTGTGCGAATTTCTCACAATTGTGACCCCGGCCTAACGCAGATTTTGTGTGTTTTTATTTAAGTCTTTATGTACCATTTTATTATGTTTATTACTAAACATTGGGCTTGTTATTATCTATCTGTCTATCTATAGATCTGTCTATCCATCTATCTATAGATATATCTATCTATAGATAGATAGCTCTATAGATAGACAGATATACCTATAGATAGATAGACTTATCGATAGATAGATATCTAGATAGACCGGTGGCTCAGTGGTTAGTGCTACAGCCTTGCGGTTCTGGGTTCAAATCTCACCATGGACAAGATCTGCAATGAGTTTGTATGCTCTAAATAGATAGATCTGTGTGTGTAAACATTATTCTGTGTTGGACTAGGAATTGACATCACAATTCTTTATTTTTTTGTCAAATAATATATCTTTATATAGCATAAAATAAGTATACAAATTCACATGAAAAAAAGCATAAAAATCCACATAAATATCTCATCAAAAACACGCTAATTTTTACCTGCGTTTTCTTCCAAGAGATTCAGAATCTGCACAGAAAATTCCACAGGAAAATCCGCAATATGTGCACATACCATAATTCATTTTAGCTGTAAGACCTCACTAGAGATGAGCGAATATGTTTGAAAATCAATCGCCAAAAAATAAATTTGGCATGAATATGGCATATCTGGTTTCATGATCGAAAACAAAAGCAAATTTTCAAATAATCGGGGAAAAAGCAGTAACATTCAGCAAAAAATGCGGGGAAATATTTGCGTTGCCACAAGTATTTTGAAAACTTTGGCTATGATAATGGTGGTGTATCATGAGTGTGGGGCGTGTGTTTGATGAGGGGAGGGGGTGGGGAGAGCTCAGAGTAGAGACTTGCTTGTAAATTTTTTTACTAACTTTATCTGTACACATTGCAGCTGGCTAATCACGGCGCAGGAAACATCCACAATGTCTAGACACAACATCGTGTCATTGGCTGCTGAAATCACATATCTCTCTATATAAAGAGCAGACATCTTGCTTTAGCACCATTTTGACAATGTAAAAAGCGCAGTGGGGCTGCGCCTAACGCTTGGCCTGGGTGCTGATAGATTTTAACTAATTAGCTTGGCGGTTATTCTAATTCAGATAGTTTAACCCCTTAGCGACAGAGCCAGTTTGCAGCTTAATGACCAGGCCAATTTTTACAATTCTGACCACTGTCCCTTTATGAGGTTATAACTCTGGAACGCTTTAATGGATCCCACTGATTCTAAGATTGTTTTTTGTGACATATTGTACTTCATGTTAGTGGTAAAATTTCTTCGATAAGCCTTGTGTTTATTTATGAAAAAAACGGAAATATGGTGAAAATTTAGAAAATTTTGCAATTTTAAAAATTTAAATTTTTATGCCCTTAAATCAGAGAGATGTGTCACACAAATTTCTTAATAAATAACATTTCCCACATGTCTACTTTACATCAGCACAATTTTGGAAGCAAAATTTTTTTTGTTAGGAAGTTATAAGGGTTAAAAGTTGACCAGCGATTTCTCATTTTTACAACAACATTTACAAAACCATTTTTTTTAGGGACTACATCATATTTAAAGTCATTTTGAGGGGTGTACATGACAGAAAATACCCAAAAGTGGCACCATTCTAAACACTAGACCCCTCAAGGTGCTCAAAACCACATTCAAGAAGTTTATTAACCCTTTAAGTGCTTCACAGGAACTAAAGCAATGTGGAAGGAAAAAATTAACATTTAACTTTTTTTTGCAAAAAATTTACTTCAGAACCAATTTTTTTTATTTTCACAAGTGTTAAAAGAGAAAATCAACCACAAAATTTGTTGTACAATTTCTCCTGAATACGCCGATACCCCATATGTGGGGGTAAACCACTTTTTCAGCACACGGCAGAGCTCGTAAGGGATGGAGCGCCGTTTGACTTTTTCAACGCAGAATTGGCTGGAATTGAGATCGGATGCCATGTTGCGTTCGGAGAGCCCTTAATGTGCCTAAACAGTGGAAAACTCCAACAAGTGACCCTATTTTGGAAACTAGACCAATTAAGGAACTTATCTAGATGTGTGGTGAGCACTTTGAACCTTCAAGTGCTTCACAGAAGTTTATAACGTAGAGCCGTGAAAATAAGAAATCTATTTATTTCCACAAAAATGATCTTTTCACCCCCAAATTTTTATTTTTTACAAGGGTAACAAGAGAAATCATACCCGCACAGTTGTTGTGCGATTTGTCCTGAGCACGCTGATACCCCATATGTGGGGGGAACCACTGTTTGGGCGCATGGGAGAGCTTGAAGGGAAGGAGTGCCATTTTGGAATGCAGACTTTAATGGAATGGTCTGCGGGCATCATGTTGCGTTTGCAGAGCCCCTGATGGGCCTAAACAGTGGAAACCCCCCACAAGTGACCCCATTTTGGAAATTAGACCCCCTAAGGAACTTATCTAGATGTGTGGTGAGCACTTTGAACCCCCAAGCACTTCACAAAAGTTTATAAACGCAGAGCCGTGAAAATAAAAAGTCTTTTTTATTTCCACAAAAGTGATTTTTTAGGCCCCAATTTTTAGACCCCCAAAGATCGTAAATAGTGGAAACCCCTCAATTCTTGCTCCAACCCTAACCCCAACACAACCCTAACCCTAATCCTAACCCTAATCCCAACCCTAATCCCTAATCCTAATTCTAACCCTAATCCTAGTTCGCCCTAACCCTAATTCTAACCCTAGCCATGACTCGAGCCCTAACCCTAGCCCTAGCCCTAACCCTAGCCTAACCCTAACACTAGCCCTAACCCTAGCCGAACCCTAACCCTAGCCCAAACCTAACCCTAGCCCAACCCTAACCCTAGCCCAACCCTAACCCTAGCCCAACCCTAACCCTAACCCTAGCCCAACCCTAACCCTAACCCTAGCCCTAACCCTAGCCCTAACCCTAGCCCAACCCTAATCCTAACCCTAGCCCTAACCCTAGCCCAACCCTAACCCTAACCCTAATGCCCTAATGGAAAACTGAAAAAAAAAAATTTTCTTTATTTCATTATATTTGCCTATATAAGGGGGTGATAAACGGGGGGGGGGGGTATGTACTTTTTTTTTTATTTTGATCACTATGATCGATTATCATAGTGATCAAAATAATGAAAGGAATCTGCCAGCCTGAGCCGGCAGATTCCCGGCGGGCGCACTGCGCACGCGCCCGCCATTTTCAAGATGGCGGCGCCCATCGGAGGACGCCGGTGGGACATGGGACCACCGGGAGGGGACGGAGGGCCACGGAGAGGTACCGGGGGGGATCGGGGACCCTATTTCTCTCTCCTCTGACGTGCGATCACATCAGAGGAGAGAGAGATTAAATGTAAAATTGCGGCTTTTTTTTTTTTGCGGTCACCGTTATAGGGTTAATAACGGCGATCGCAAAAGTGGGGTCGGTAAAAACCGACCGATTCATGTTCTCTGGGGTCTCGGCTACCCCTGGCAGCCGAGACCCCGGAGGAAATCCGACACTGGGGGGCGCTATTCACTTAAATCACAGCGCCGTGAATTAACGGCGCTGTGGCTTTAGTACCCTTAACTACCACCGTTAAAAGGCGTATCGGCGGTCGTTAAGGGGTTAAATAGCTTGTTTCCTGTGTGGCTGTGAAATAGACCATCCAGCAGTATTTTTTTCTGCCATTACTGAGGGCCACAGACAAAGACTGCAGGGCACATTTCATAGAAGTACAGTCATGGCCAAAAGTTTTGAGAATGACACAAATATTATATTTTTACATGATCTGCTGGCCTCTGGTTTTTATGTGTGTTTGTCAGATGTTTTTATCACATACAGAAATATAATTGCAATCATATTATGAGTAGCAAAAGGTTATATTGACAGTTAGAATGAGATAATGCAGCAAGTCAATATTTGCAGTGTTGACCCTTCTTCTTCAGGACCTCAGCAATTCTCCCTGGCATGCTCTCAATCAACTTCTGGATCAAATCCTGACTGATAGCAGTCCATTCTTGCAAAATCAATGCTTTTATTTTGTCTGAATTTGAAGGTTTTTGTTTGTCCACCCGTCTCTTGATGATTGACCACAAGTGCTCAATGGGATTAAGATCTGGGGAGTTTCCAGGCCATGGTCCCAAAATCTCTATGTTTTGTTCCCTGAGCCATTTAGTTATCACCTTTGCTTTATGGCAAGGTGCTCCATCATATTGAAAAAGGCATTGTTGATCGCCAAACTGCTCTTGGACGGTTGGGAGAAGTTGCTCTTGGAGGACATTCTGGTACCATTCTTTATTCATGGCTGTGTTTTTAGGCAAGACTGAGAGAGAGCCCATTTCCTTGGCTGAGAAGCCACCCCACACATGAATGGTTTCAGGATGCTTGACAGTTGGCATGAGACAAGACTGGTGGTAGCGCTCACCTGGTCTTCTCTGAATAAGCTGTTTTCCAGATGTCCCAAACAATCGAAAAGGGGATTCATCAGAAAAAATGACTTTACCCCAGTCCTCAGCAGTCCACTCCCTGTACCTCTTGCAGAATATCAGTCTGTCCATGATGTTTTTCCTGGAGAGAAGTGACTTCTTTGCTGCCCTCCTTGAGACCAGGCCTTGCTCCAAGAGTCTTCGCCTCACAGTGCGTGCAGATGCACTCACACCTGCCTGCTGCCATTTCTGAGCAAGCTCTGCACTGCTGGTAGCCCGATCCCGCAGCTGAAACACTTTTAAGAGACGGTCCTGGCGCTTGCTGGTCTTTCTTGGGCGCCCTGGAGCCTTTTTGGCAACAAGGGAACCTCTCTCCTTGAAGTTCTTGATGATGCGATAGATTGTTGACTGAGGTGCAATCTTTCTAGCTGCGATACTCTTCCCTGTTAGGCCATTTTTGTGCAGTGCAATGATGACTGCACGTGTTTCTTTAGAGATTACCATGGTTAACAGAAGAGAAACAATGATACCAAGCACCAGCCTCCTTTTAAAGTGTCCAGTGGTGTCATTCTTACTTAATCATGACAGATTGATCTCCAGCCCTGTCCTCATCAACACCCACACCTGTGTTAATGGAGCAATCACTGAAACGATGTTAGCTGGTCCTTTTAAGGCAGGGCTGCAATGATGTTGAAATGTGTTTTGGGGGATAAAGTTCATTTTCTAGGCAAATATTGACTTTGCAAGTAATTGCTGTTAAGCTGATCACTCTTTATAACATTCTGGAGTATATGCAAATTGCCATTAGAAAAAATGAAGCAGTAGACTTTGTAAAAATTAATATTTGTGTCATTCTCAAAACTTTTGGCCATGACTGTATGTTGGGCACAGCTTCTATTCTGCTCCATGCAGAAATAGACCTTTTTTTTCAGCTGCTAAACGTGATACAGCCCACCATGTCCCATCTTGTAATTTAGTGATGGCGAAATTGTTCTGTGATTTCATCTGTTGCACAGTAAAAAAAAAAAAAAAATTGCAGTTGCTAATGTGACTCAGCAGGCCCTATCTCACTTGGTCATTTAGTGACTATGAAATTCATCCGTCTGCACAACTGTTGCATAGTAGAAAAAACAATTTTTTCTGTAGCTAGACGTGACACAGCCTGCCATATCCCAACTTGTCATTTAGTGATGGGGAAATTGTTCTGGGTGCATAGCTATTGCTCAGTAAAAAAATATATTTTTTTTCAGTTGCTAATCATTCAGCACGCCATATCTCACCTTGTCATTTAGTGGCTATGAAATTCATTCTTCTGCACAACTGTTGTTGGGGGTTTAGGATCTTTAGCGGGCCATTTGGCTTTTATGTGGCAAGAGCTGGGAACAGGTAATATGTATTTATGAGACATTTATAATATGATTGATATGTCTGGTTGTGAGCCGTGATATAATGTAGCATTATGTGCAGTGCAACGGCAGTACCTGTAACTATTTGCTTCAGTCTGCATTTCTAATGGGACTTTGCATTGTGCAAAGCACATAGCAGTATCGGCAACTGCCTCAGTGTGCCTTTTGTCTTTTTTGTGCAGACTGAATACGCTATAGGGAATTCCTCCAATGAATATATAAACAAAATAGAAGGTTGACAAACTTTGGTGGCACTCTTTCTAGAGTATAAGAGGAGTATCTCCATATATGCTGAGCACATAATTTACAAATTGATGCGGTTTTCACTATTCTATCTTGTTAGTAGGGAAACGTTAATTTGAATCTATTTCATATGAATTACTACCAATTAGGCCATGCGGTTTGTTGCAATATCTATGTAAAAACTTAGATTTTACTGAGAAATATAAAACTAAATTTAAGAGGATAATTTATCTCTGTATAATAATTATGTGGAGTGTTTTCAATGATATTTTTTGTCTTATGTTTTCTAAGATAATTCCACTGCAATTGCAGAAAATATTCCATGCACAATTTTGATATGCAGCTTACAATATATAGAGAAAAAGAAAAACATGAGCGAAGCTCCAAAAAAACGATAGAAAGTCCACACATAATATATTAAAATATGAATTTATTAATATACTTCATTACATAACAACAAGTAAATAATAAGGACAGATAGGGATACAGGGCCGTGTAGTGTCACAACCATACCAAATGGGCACAGCAGCAAAGGGGCTGGAAAATGGAAAGCCGAGCAAGGGTGATAAGCTAATGGTGTCTCAGTATATACAAATCACCAAGGCCCTCAATTAAATATAATTGGCAAATATGGCACACATTCCCATAATAGTGCAAATGTACCATGAATGGCACCACAACTATAATAAAAATCCAATTTCAATATACCTGGGGGCAACTCCCAGCGGCTTCCAGAGTCCAAGCACCCACCCCGACGCGCGTTTCGGATGGTTAATCCTTCATCAGGGGGTATAGTTAATGGAATACACATGCCAGTTTAAATATCGGAGAAACCGGAAGTAGCGGCGCCGTCTGACCGGAAGTGACGCGTCCGCGTTCGCAACAGCCGCGGTCACGAGCGGCGTCGGCGTCAAGTCGCAGGGGAGCACCATGGCAACCACTGAGGCTATAAGACGCCGAAAGCCGCGCGGGAGCAGGGGAGCCGAACGCGCACGCGCCACATCAGCGGCGCAGCCTGTGAAATTCATAGGGAGATGCTGAGAAATGGTAACGCTGTGAAGGATAAAGGCTGTAGGTCGACAATAATAGCAAAAGGGAATTACATAAGTATATATAAGAAAGTATATGGTGTCAAAATACAATACACAATATAATGTCCAATAAACAGTGACATCAAGAAAAAACCACTTCACATACATTTCAATAAGCTGAATAGTAAATATATAATATACACAATTATACATAATTCAAAATTGCATATTTAAAATTAGACAAAATTGGATCAAAAACAATGTAAATCCAATATTGATGAAAAGGAAAAAGGAAAGGGAGAGGGAGGGGAAAGGGGAAGGGGAGGGGGAAAGGGGCAGGGAGAGGGGAAGGGGAAGAGGAAGAAGGAGACACAAGGAAACACACAATCAGCATCTCAACCGGATGGTAGGATCATCAGGCAACCGACATGGAGTAAATAACATCAAAATGTGCAAAACTAGAAAAAAGGGATAAGAGAAAAGAAATTAGTAAAACATTAAAAACATATAATAAAAACAAACCACTGGTAATGGAAGCGGCACAAATATGCAGCAAACCAGGCAGTCACAGAAAGGGAGCAAAGCTGAGACTCTCATTCAGCCCATTAGGATGGACAGTATTGAGCCTCCAAATCCAATGTGTCTCCATTTGGGCCAGGCGTCGTGAGACTCTACCTCCACGTATGCCCACCTCCAAAGTATCAATACCCTTAATCCTCAAACCACTAGCATCACAATGATGATGCAATTTAAAGTGACGGGGTAGAGTCTTCAGGGTAGAGGCGTCCTCGTGCTCCACAGCAGCCTGAATACCTAGTACATGCTCCCTGATACGAACCTTAAGCTGTCTGGTGGTCAAACCTATATATATCAGGGAGCATGGACAGGTAGCAAAATAAATCACGTTCTTAGTAGTGCAAGTTATAAATTTACGTATATCAAAATCACGTGATCCAGAAGAATCAGTAAATACAGAACTACGTTCAACGTTAACACAGGCTACACAGTGGCCACAAGGAACGCAACCCCGTCTAGGAGTTAAATGCCTAAAAAAATGAGGCGGAGGAGTAGGGGCATAGTGGCTATGTACCAGCCGATCACGAAGATTTCTGGCACGACGATAGGCAATAAGTGGACGATCAGGCAGAATTTTAGATAACACAGGGTCAGCCATTAAAATGGGCCAAGATCTCGAGAGGGCCTTATGTAGTCCATCAAACTGACTATAAAAGTTAGTTACAAACCTAATTGGTTGCAAAGCATTGTCCTGTTCAAAATGTCTATACAAAAGTGAATTTCTGGAGTTGTATTTGGCCTTATGGTAAGCTTTTTTGATTAACCGATGACTATAGCCACGTTCGCTCAAACGTTTTTTAAGTTCCAGTGACTGCAACTCGAAGTCATCATCTGTAGAGCATATGCGCCTCAGACGGAGGAACTGGCCAGTTGCTACTGCTCGTATCATGTGGGCAGGATGCGATGAATCCGCATGAAGTAACATGTTAGTCGAGGTAGGTTTTCTATAAATGTCCGTCTGGACCCTTCCCGAAGAATCTCGTCTCAAATTGACGTCCAAAAATTCAATATGATCCGGATCCGATTTAACAGTGAGATATATATTCAGGTCATTGCTATTAAGCTTCAAAATGAATTGTGAAAGGGAAGCCGGTGTATCCTGCCAGATCAAGAGCACATCATCGATGTAGCGCGTCCACAGGAGGACACGCTCCATCGACATCTCATGATCTGACAGGAAGAGGTCCCTCTCCCACAGCCCCAGGAACAGATTAGCATAGGCCGGTGCATAGGCCGCGCCCATGGCTGTCCCCTGGAGCTGCAGGAAGAAGGACCCCTTAAAAATGAAAAAATTATGAGTCAATGTAAATTCAAGCAACTCGAGTATGAGAGCCCTCATACCCCTGCTGAATTTAGACATTTCCAGAAAATAACTGGTAGCATGTAATCCATCCCTATGTCTTATATTAGTGTACAGTGACTCTACATCAGCCGTGACAAATAGAGTCCCCGCATCAAGTGATAGACCGTCCATCCTACGAAGTAACTGATTAGTATCCTTCAAATATGAAGGGAGGTCCTCAACCAATGGCTGTAACATTGAGTCAATCCATCGATTAACACATTCAAGATAGTTACCCCCACCGGATACAATGGGGCGACCGGGAGGGTTGGAGGAATCCTTGTGAAGTTTAGGAAGTAAATAAAATGTTGGTATCGTTGGCTCAACAACAATTAATGCAGCTGCCAACTCTTTAGTGATGATGTTGTTATCCCTAGCCCTAATAATGATCTCCCTGAGTTGGACCTCAAAGGCGGACAAGGGGTTAAAAGTAAGTTTTTTATAGCAGATAGAGTTGTTTAACTGCCTATAGGCCTCTTTTTCATACATAGTCGTTGGCCATACTACTATATTTCCCCCCTTGTCCGCCGGTTTAATGACCACATCAGGGAGACTTTGTAGATGTTTAAGGCATTGACGTTCATCACTAGTCAGATTGTCATGCATGATATTCTTATTGAGCCGTAACACCTCCTGGGAAACTACCTTAACAAATAAATCAATGTTACTACAAGTAGAAAGTGGAGGAAATTTTCTAGACCGTGGCTGAATGGATAAAGGTATCTTACCTCCCTCCACCAAATTATGTTCGCAGGATAGATCCTCAAGAATCCTTAGAGCTACTTGCTCCTCATCTGTAGGGAACAATTGGTAAGAATTGTCATCAAAATAAAAACGCTTAAATAGCAATGACCGCGCAAAAAGATGCAAGTCTTTAATCACTGTGAAAGTATCCAGACCAGTGGCAGGAGAGAAGGAGAGACCTCGTGACAATAAAGACATATCAGTAATGGATAATTCGTGGCTGCTTAAATTGATTACCTTATTGTCATCAATAGTAGCAGCATCAACAGAACTTTTATTATGTCGTTTGTACGGATGGTATCCATAGTTTCTCTTTTTCTTATTGCCTGCCCTAGTATTCATGGACGATATCGAAGCCTCAGATTGTGTACTTAATGAAGAAACCGAGGTAACTGATGTAGCTCGATGTAATGAGTTGATACCCCTCTCAGACTTCTTGCGCCATTGATATACTTTTTTGAGAAGGAAATCCTTATTATCTCTACTAATTTTGGAGGATTGTGATTCCTGAATCCTTCTGACAGTCTCATCAAGAACTTTTTCCAAACGTAGTTCAAATTTATTTAATGTATCAGGAGGGCAACCAGTCTTTAACTCAGCCTGTGCTGCATCAATGGTTTTGTCCAACTCCCCTATCGACTTCGAGTTCAGGTCAATCAATAGCTGCATGAGAGTCAATGAACAATTAGTACAAGCTTCTTCCCAGTTAGTCCTGAAATCTTCGTCATCAATTGGAAAAGCAGGAATCACACGAATCCTAAGCCCTCTAGGTATAATTTTCCGGGTCACATATTTTTCTAAAAAGGCCCGGTTCCACCAAATTTTAGTGCGTTTAGTCAATAAGGCCTGAATTGACTCACACAAAGCCTCCCATCTATGACTACCTGGCTGCTGCACAACAGCCCCACCATCCCCAAACACTTGATCAACCTGTCCAAGCCAGGATTGATCCCTGGCTCTGAAATCCATGTTGTCACGAGCGACACCTGTGCATAACACAGAAAAAACATAAATTAATAGCATGCTAATGACAAATTGTCATCCCATCAAACATAGTGACTGTATGTTGGGCACAGCTTCTATTCTGCTCCATGCAGAAATAGACCTTTTTTTTCAGCTGCTAAACGTGATACAGCCCACCATGTCCCATCTTGTAATTTAGTGATGGCGAAATTGTTCTGTGATTTCATCTGTTGCACAGTAAAAAAAAAAAAAAAATTGCAGTTGCTAATGTGACTCAGCAGGCCCTATCTCACTTGGTCATTTAGTGACTATGAAATTCATCCGTCTGCACAACTGTTGCATAGTAGAAAAAACAATTTTTTCTGTAGCTAGACGTGACACAGCCTGCCATATCCCAACTTGTCATTTAGTGATGGGGAAATTGTTCTGGGTGCATAGCTATTGCTCAGTAAAAAAATATATTTTTTTTCAGTTGCTAATCATTCAGCACGCCATATCTCACCTTGTCATTTAGTGGCTATGAAATTCATTCTTCTGCACAACTGTTGTTGGGGGTTTAGGATCTTTAGCGGGCCATTTGGCTTTTATGTGGCAAGAGCTGGGAACAGGTAATATGTATTTATGAGACATTTATAATATGATTGATATGTCTGGTTGTGAGCCGTGATATAATGTAGCATTATGTGCAGTGCAACGGCAGTACCTGTAACTATTTGCTTCAGTCTGCATTTCTAATGGGACTTTGCATTGTGCAAAGCACATAGCAGTATCGGCAACTGCCTCAGTGTGCCTTTTGTCTTTTTTGTGCAGACTGAATACGCTATAGGGAATTCCTCCAATGAATATATAAACAAAATAGAAGGTTGACAAACTTTGGTGGCACTCTTTCTAGAGTATAAGAGGAGTATCTCCATATATGCTGAGCACATAATTTACAAATTGATGCGGTTTTCACTATTCTATCTTGTTAGTAGGGAAACGTTAATTTGAATCTATTTCATATGAATTACTACCAATTAGGCCATGCGGTTTGTTGCAATATCTATGTAAAAACTTAGATTTTACTGAGAAATATAAAACTAAATTTAAGAGGATAATTTATCTCTGTATAATAATTATGTGGAGTGTTTTCAATGATATTTTTTGTCTTATGTTTTCTAAGATAATTCCACTGCAATTGCAGAAAATATTCCATGCACAATTTTGATATGCAGCTTACAATATATGTCTATCTTTCATGTTCCTTGAACTTTTGTATTCGCTACATTTTGATCTTTTGTATGGTATGAGGCACTTTTATTTTATATGTTGAAATAAAAATTGGAATTTTATTTAATGAGTGTTTCTATCACACTTTTTTTGATCTAGATGTAGCGTATTGACTACAAAGATCAGTATGTTTCACAACTGTTGCATAGTAGAAAACATATTTTTTTTCTGTAGCTAGTCGTGACACAGCCTGCCATATTCCACCTTGTCGTTTTTTGGTGGGGAAATTGTTCTGGGTGCATAGGTATTGCTCAGTACAAAAAAAAAAAAATTGCAGTTGCTAATGTGATTCAGCATGCCATATCTCGCCTTGTCATTTAGTGGTGGTGAAATTCTTTCTTCTGCACAGCTGTTGCACAGTAAAAAAAAATTCTGTTGCTAACGTGATTCAGCACGCCATATCTCGCCTTGTCATATAGTGATGGTGAAATTCATCTTTCTGCACAGCTGTTGCACAGTAAAAGAACAATTTTTTTCTGTTAATAAATGTGATACAGCCTTCCATATCCCACCTTGTCATTTAATGGCTATGAAAAAAAAAATTTTCAGTTGCTAATGTGATTCAGCACGCCATATCTCACTTTGTCATTTAGTGGTGGTGAAATTGTTCTGTGTGCAGGCCTGTTGCACAGTAAAAAAAAATCTGTTGCTAACTAGTGATGAGTGAATAGTGAAATATTCGGATTCGGGAAAATCGGTATGAATAATTTTTAATTCCCGTGTATTTGTATGGAATAACACATCCAATGCAAGCCAATAAGAAAGCCGAATATTTTTCTGCTGGACCCAACGAACAGGTCTGGGGACATGAGAAAAAAGCTGAAATGGATGGGACAGAGCTAAAACTAAATGAGAACAACATAAAGAAGATCCCTGCATGCCTTTCTGACTCACATATGGGAATAATGTTGTCAGGCTATTGTGGCGGTTTTACAGATTTGTAAGAAGACCTTCCAAACCAAACCTAAATTTTTTTAAAAGGGAAAAATGCTAAGAAACATTTTTCCTTCAGAATTACATGTATATAACACAAAATAGAAATAAAAAATAATAATAAAAGCAATTATACCTCCAATTTAGCATATGGTCACACAAGAATTTTGGCTTTAGCTTTTCCTTTTACATTTGTGAGGGCTCTCACTCCTACATTTGGCAGATCCCTCCCTCATTCAAAATTGTTAGCTAGATAGTGGAATACATATTCCTCAGCACTTTAAAATGCCAGCTAAAACATGCCCATTTGAATTCTGGCCTTCGCCCACCACCACCACCACATCCACCGCCATGTGATTATGCGGCCCTCGCTTGACATTTTCAATGTGCCAGCAGGTGCCGTGAAACCTGAGTTTGGTAAGGACTCTCAGGTGTTTCTGTGTCATACATTTGGGAGAGCTCTCACTTTTACATTTGGGAAGTCCCTTCCTCATTCAAAATTATTAGCTAGATAGTGGAATACATATACCCTGGCACTTAACAATGCCAGCTAAAACATACAAAGTTGTATTTTGGCCTTCACCCACCACCACCACCACATCCACCTCCAAGTGATTATACGGCCCTCGCTTGACATATTCAGAGGGCCAGCAGGTGCCATGAAACCTGAGTTTGGTAAGGACCTTCAGGTGGCCCTGTATCATACCTACATTTGAGGAGGACCCTCCCTCATTCAAAATTGTTAGCTAGATAGTGGAATACATATTTCAATGTCAGCTAATACACGGATATTTGAATTTTGGGCTTCGCCCATCACCACTATGTCCACCGCCATGTCATTATGTGGCCCCCGCTTCTCATTTTTTGAGGACCAACATGTGCTGTGAAACCTGAGTTGCGTGAGCTCCACAGTTCATTTTGGCCATCGGATCCCAATGGAGCCACTTTTACATTGGTGAAGCCACTGTAAGGTGAATATAATACATGAGTTGGGGGAGCTGTATGATCAATGTCAGTAAATTGGATTCTATCAGACAATAAAAACATTGCAATTAAATCCTGAATAGTGTATGCAAGTGAGGGCCTGTATTGTGCTTACTCTGTCAGGCCTGAAACCTATGTTAAGAACATGTACAAGCCTTATTTTACATGGAAGCAGCCTCCTCAAGGGAAAGAGACAGGAGTGCTACTGACCAATCTGCACAAGCCTACGCACTTCTTCTGGAGACTACACAACCACGTAGAATGTATCTTTTGCATGGTTTTGAAAAATAATGGAATAATTAAAGTATATGTCCCAGAGAGTGACGAGGTCTGTGGAGTGTATTACTCAGGTGATAGGCGGTGCTAAAGACCTCAGGTAAAGCTATTAGCGTGGCAATGACCATGTTCCAGTTTGCGTTAGGCTGCAGTCTGAATAGGTTTCTGGAGAATATTATCCCAGTTTATTCGACCTGCTTAAAATGTAGAGAAACTGGCCAATACCCCACCACTATTTTATTTTTTTACCAAAATTTATTAAATTTAAGCTAAGCATCAGTTATTAAAGAGACATAAGTCTCATTTAGGAGCCTGGAAAAGCCAGACAATGTAAAGTGCTAACAATTGGTAAGAGACATATATACATATAAGCTGACAAAGGACAACTTGAGGCTGCACTGGAACAATGAACTGGATGTGGTTGCTGACTGTTGTGTCTGTGCAAGTGAAGGTTGTGGGCAAGAGGCATCAGGGCCTCCTTCCTGGACAGCAGATTGGGAAAGATGTAAGACAAGGTAAGGGCCAGTGCTTTCACTCTCAGACATAGATTTTGTACCCACTGCATTCCGTCCACCTACTAGGGTGCCACGTATGTCAGCAGTATATGACGTATGCTAATGTGGCACCCTGCATCTTTATCGACACAAAAGGGTTAAATATGTATTGTTTTGTACGTGTTTTATGAGCAATGGGAGTTATGCTTTCTCTGCTAGAGACCACAACACACACACAATTCACCTCACTCCCTTACTTGTCTGAAACTTAGAGCTTTGCAGACATACTCTAACTGGGAGGGGGAGGAGTTGAGAGTTGTTGTTTTTCAGTGTGAAGAAGAAGAAGGAGAAGAAGAACACTCTTGGAAGCCATTAGACATGTGCTCTATCCAGGAGTAGAGCTAAGAAGCATCAGGGAATCAGCCCCTAGACCATCCATGCTTTCAGAGCAGAGTGGTAAGCTGAGAGACTGTGTGTGATTATACAACCAACAGCATCGTGTTTTCCCCGGGAAAACTACAGCGAATTAGGATCAGTGAAGGATTGTGCAAGAGAGAAATTGAGCTGCCTCACACCGGCATCAGTCGGTGGCGGGGGACGATCGCCCCCACCAGTTGGTAGGGGGGTCGGGTAAAGGTCTCCAGCCATGGCCGATGCTATTGCAGCATCGGCCATGGCTGGATTGCATTATTTCACCAAATTTCATTGGTGAAATATTACAATCACTCTGATTGGCTGTTTCACTTTTAACAGCCAATCAGAGTGATCGTAGCCACGGTGGGACTAAGCCACCCCCCTGGGGTGAAGCACAAAGCCTCTTGTACCTGCAGGTAAGGTGACCTTTCATTGACCTCGGTCACCGACGCGCAGGGGGGCTATCAATTCATGACGCCACATAGGTTTCATAACTCAGATTGGCACCGACTTTCATGGCTTCTATGTGGTGTCAAAGGTAGGGAAGGTGTTAAAGGCTACACATAAAACCAGGAGGAAGTACTTTAAGAGGCGCTAATTATTTACAGGGAAAGTTTTTGGACCATTCACCGTTCATGATCACTCAGTCCTGGAAAACTTTTGGCAAAAACCATACCGGGTTATCTTTAACTTTTTAACTATGTACAGTAACACGTTCTTGTTCTAATTTACTCCTTTGATCCGCATCTTCCTGACTGGTAAGAAGAGTCCTGCTCATTGGCCACAACAGGTGACTCACTTGCTGCTGTAGCCGGGATCAGCTTTGCCTGAGAACTTGCCACTGCGGTGTTAGTGGCAGACGGGTGTACCACAGCTCCCAGGTGTTCATTTCTGACCAACAATTCCGCTAACACCTTTCTGACATGGAGGATGTATTAACCTCTTTCCCCCCCAGTGCCTGGTGAAGGACACACATTCTCCCAGGTAGAGATTGCTGTCTGCATGTCCTTTGATGAGGTGGGACTCCACATCTCGCCGATTAATGAAGAGTTCTTTTGATCCGCCTTGTTCTTTGATGAATCCCCAACCTTTGTCCAGGTTGAAGGACACAACAGTACCCCAACTCAGCAGTTTCCTGCTCACCATTCTCATTTTGCGGGCCTGGGCTTTGGCCGGCATGTTCTTTTTTTCCAATGCCTCCTGCAGTCCTGACGCTCCCTCTCCTCCTGTTCCAACTTCAGCACCTGCTGGAGGCAGAATCTTTCCTCCTAATCTATCAGTAACCCCTTCAGATCTGATCCCCTGTTCTCCCATGGGATTGCTTCTTGTCTGCGGCGCACTATCGGGAGCGTGTGTGCAGGCCTCAATGGCTCCAATAGCCCACCCCTGGGGTCTGTCATCCAGTCCCAGGCTATATCTAACATCACCTGGCTGGGTCTAGGGTTTGGCGGTGGTTCTAGAGGTCCCAGCAGGGTCTCCCGTTCCCCAGGGGCAGCACCTGTACCTGCTCCGCCAGTGACAGTGTTATCCACTGCAGCTTCCGGGGTAGAGGGTGTCGGTGGCATGGACACCCGTGAGCCAGTAATTCTCTCCAGCACCGTCTCCTTCCACCAGGTCATTGCGGCAAGTTGGGTCCTCAAGAAGCGGCATGTCAGTTTCTCCACTTCTCCCTCCAGGAGCTCCAGGTCAGTTACAGACGACCGGGTGGAGCCTCTATCTTCCTGGCCGGAGGAGCCTTCTGTTTCCACCCCACGCCCAGCAGGCCTCCATTCACCACTCGCCATGATGTCATCCTGGTGCTCACACTTCTCTTCTGCTTTGTTTCCCGCCGCCGGATCTTTCCCCGCCCACCTCCATGGGTGGCTCCTTTTTCCTTTGCAGCCATACCAGGCCAGGAGGCGGACTTCCCTGGCCGTCGGCACTGTTTAGGTCACAAAGTAATAGATGCAGGGGACAGGCATGATCTTTCATGCCCTGGTTCTGGTACTGCCCACGATGACATGCCTCACTGCGCACCGTGTGGAACAGTAATGGCAGCCATATTAACAGTTCAACAAATTCATACTTTTGCACATTCTTTTAGGCACATGGGACACCGGTTAAAGGGTTGGCTTATCCTGTTCATGAAGCCAAGTTGGATTGCACGCCAGGACAGTGGGGATACTTGGTACCGAGACACTTCTTAAAGGGGCAGTGTCACGGCAGCAGTGACCCAGTCCGTGGCCCTTGGCGTCCAATAAAAGGGGTTTATTTACAAGGGATAAAGTTTATTAAGCTTGTAATAAAGTGTTTGTGACGCCACCTGTGGTATTTTGTCAGGGGACCGACGCTGCTATGGAGATCCTCTGGGATGGTGACAGGTCAGCAGAGATGGCTAAGCTGTAGAGCTGTATCCCTGGGCAGCGTGAGTATAGGTGTTAAAGGTGATGTTGGTAGATATGGTGCAGGGCAGGTGGCGCAGGAATGATCAGCGGACACAGGTGAGGTGCAGTTCCAAAGCTTTACTCACTGTTCTGATGCGCATATGCCCGCTTGGCACTGCTTCCTCCAGGTGAGGGGTCCAGCAAACTCCCAGGTAGATCAGGATACACCTTTCCAGGACTCCTTTTAGTATATGCCTCTCCTGGCCGTCTCACTGTGCTGGTGTTCCGCCTCTCCTACCCAACACCTCACAGTCAGTGTCCCAGGCCAGCAGCCACGGAACTTGTCGGGTGACATCCTCTCTGCATCTCCTTGCTCCCTTATGGTTGCCTTTCCAGCGAAAATAACTGTGGCTAGTGGCTGAAGCACCTACTGGTGCCCCTGCCTCTGGCTTGCTAGTTGAGTCTGGTGATTTCTCCATTAGGCACGGGAGCTGGTACCCCACTGTGACCTCGTCTCTCCAATACTGGATCAGGCTCCACAGGTGACCTCCGCACTTCCCATGTTCCTAAGACCCTTTCTGCCCTCCAGATCTTCTACCTGTCTGTTTCTCTCCTTCTGCAGCTCCTCCTGACAGGGAGCTGCTTCACCACGCGTCTGCTCACTTTCCTTCCCCTCTCTCAACTATACTTCCCGCTCTCTTCCTACCAACTCCACCCACCTCCCAACACCCATCTCCATCCTCCCCTATGGTACGTCCACGGTGCCCTGCTGCTATAGTGTGTTGGGTGCAGGTGTTTGAGTCCCAGGTAGTGCTCCCTCCTTACCTCAGAGTGGGGTAAAACACCTCTGGGTGAGGTGCAGTACCTCTGTGGCGACTGGACTCTCAGAGTTGCCACATCTACCCTGATGTGATTTTTTTAAGTGATTTTCTAATAAAAAACAATGATATTTTTAATTCAAGGATCCAGCACAACTCTTTTTTTAATGGTGAGCAACATATTTCCTAGTGACTTTTGCATCCCAGACACCCTGAGGGATGGAACTGTGACAATTGCTTTCAGGTGGCCATCCTGTATGTGACTTCAAAGGGGTATTGGGGTGTGTCTAAATTTGCAGCAGGCCTAGCAAACGCAAACAGTATGGGAGCACTAACTTCACAATAATGGGAACATTGCTTTCAGGTGGCCATCCTGTATGTGGCTTCAAAGATGTATTGGGGTGCGTCTAAATTTGATTCAGGGCAGGCCTTGCATGCAAAGCATAAGAAAACATTATGGGAGTACCAACTTCCTAATAATGGGAACAGTGCCTTCTGGTGGCCCTCCTGTACAGCTCTTCAAAGGGTTATTGGGGTACATCCAAATTTTGAGCAACCCTTCCACTCACTGCATATGCCCTAAGAGTATAGGAGACCCACTGTTTAATATTGGGAAGAACGAATCATAGCTGGCTGATGGCTCTCTGAATAGTGAGGACCGACTGCTGCCCTTTAAGACTAGTAAAGGCCCCCTGATGGCCCTATAAAAATAGGCTTTGTGACTTTCAGAGTCCCTCCTTCATAAATGAAACAGGATGTGTCAGATGATGTCACACACCACATGTTCAATTAAGGTTGTAAAATGTTAAAATGATGTTTCCCAGTGAATGATTTAGTCTTGTTTGAAAGCAATGCTGAAAAACGCATCAAAAATGCTACACCTGAACATAGCCCAAGTGGTGGAGGAGCATTTTTGTTTTGTGTTATTTATTTTGCCTTATATACAAATCATTATCCTGGAAAGGATGTTCCTTAACATATTTCCCAGGAAAATCCATTTTGGTTTCGTTTTTGTATGTTTCATTGTGCGCCTGTAAAAGTAGCACAAGACTCTGACAACATTGTTCACAGCAGTGACCTGAGAGCCAGTAATGCTTCCAGGGGTCTTTCCCATGATGTTCCCATGTCATTTGATCACTGTTCCCATCGATATCCGCAGTTTTTAGAACCTCTAAAGACCCCCGGGGGAGGTCACAGCAAAATTGCTTGAGTTTCCCATAGACTTACACTGAGCTCCTTGCTCGAGTCGAGCACCAGAGCATTTCAATATGCACGACCAGAGCAACGAGCACCCGAGCATTATAGTGCTCACTCATCACTACCGGCTAGCCAAAATTATCCAACGATCACAGCGACGACTCATCCAAGAGGTCACAAAACACCCCACACCAACATCCAAAAAACTGCAGACCTCTCTTGTGTCAGTTAAAGTCAGTGTTCATAACTCCAGCATAAGAAACAGACTGGGCAAAAATGGCCTGCATGGTAAAGTTCCAAGACAAAAACCACTGCTGAGCAATAAAAATATAAAGGATCTTTCCAGTTCTACCTGGAAATACCTTGATGATCCCCAAAACTTTTGGGAGAATACTCTGTGGACTGATGAGACAAATGCTGACCTTTTTGGAAGGTATACAGTGGGTACGGAAAGTATTCAGACCACTTTAAATTTTTCACTATTTGTTTCATTGCAGCCATTTGGTAAATTCAGAAAAGTTGATTTTTTTTCTCATTAATGTACACTCTGCACCTGATCATGACAGAAAAGAACAGAAATGTAGAAATTTTTGCAAATTTGTTAAAAAAGAAAAACTGAAATATCACATGGACATAAGTATTCAGACCCTTTGCTCAGTATTGAGTAGAAGCACCCTTTTGAGCTCATACAGCCATGAGTCTTCTTGGGAATGATGCAACAAGTTTTTCATACCTGGATTTGGGGATCCTCTGCCATTCTTCCTAGCAGATCCTCTCCAGTTCCGTCAGGTTGGATGGTGAACATTGGTGGACAGCCATTTCCAGGCCTCTCCAGCGATGCTAAATTGGATTTAGGTCAGGGCTCTGGGAGGGCTCACAGAGTTGTTCTGAAGCCATTCCTTTGTTATTTTAGCTGTGTGGTTAGGGTCATTGTCTTGATGGAAGGTGAACCTTTGGCCAAGTCTGAGGTCCAGAGCACTCTGTGTTAGAGCAGGAATTCGGCATGGTGCTGACAAACAGGGTCTCTGGCGTTTCACTTGAATCACTTCACTCACCCATGCTGCAGACAGTTCTTCCTTTACCTATGCTCTGCATGCTTCCAGATTGTCCTCTAGCCATGTTCTTAGGGCACGCGCGTGTGCGCTCCCGACCTCTTAAAGGGCCAGCGCTTGTATTTGCTATTTTCTCCCCAGACAATGCCTGTGGGACATTATGTATATATTTACCAAAACAAGAGCCAAGAAGACATACACCTTCTATGGTTATAATGGAATGGTTATAAAGATTTAAGTAACGCTACATTTGTAGCTTTAAGACCTGCCAATTAGGTCATATGACCGCAGTTTAAATGATAGAGACAGGACCTTTTAGTGCCATTCCGCAGGTGCGGAAACAAAAGCTACCACATCTGCAGCTGTAGGACCTGCCAAATAGGTCACATGAGCAAACTCTAAGGCTGAGTTCACATGTGGCGTTTTTTTCGCGTTTCCGCGGCGGTTTTAACAGCGCGATTTTGCCGCAAAAACGCGAAAAATAAGCATCCCATGCATTCCTATGGGATTCCGCAATGCTGTGCTAATGCTGCGGTTTTTACCGCGGCGGAATCGCTTTGCGGTAAAAAACGCAGCATGCTCATTAATTTGCGGAATCGTGGCGATCCCGCACCCATAGGAATGCATTGTTCCGCTTACTTTCCGCATGTGGCTGTGCACACCATGCGGAAAGTAAGCAGAACATTTGCGAATGGTACCCACGGTCCGGAGGAGAGGAGACTGTCCTCCAGGCTTTGGGTACTATATCCCTGTAAAAAATAGAATTTTAAAATAAAAAATATTGTTATTCTTACCTTCCGGCGTCCCGCGCAGCATTCCCGCCTCTCTCCATGCTCCCGTTCCCAGTAATCCTTTGCGAAAATGCCCGCGATGGCGTCCGTTCTCGCGGGATCGCGAAGTCTCGCGGTCATCGCGAATGACCGCGAGACGTCGCGATCCCGCGAGAACAGACGTCATCGTGGGCATTTTCGCAAAGGATTACTGGGAACGCCTGCGCGGGACGTCGGAGGGTAAGAATAACACCATTTTTTATTTTTTTTTACATTCTATCTTTTACTACTGATGCCGCATAGGCGGCCTCAGTAGTAAAAAGTTGGTCACACTCGTCAAACACTATGTTTGACGAGTGTGACCAACCTGTCAATCAGTTCTCCAAGCGATGCTCCAGATCGCTTGTAGAACGCTAGCATTCTGCAAGCTAACTACACTTGCAAAATGCTAGTTTTTCTGCGGGAAAATCGCGGGAATTTAAAATGCGACTTTCCCGTGGAATGGAATTCCGGAATTCTCGCGGTAATTTCCGCGAGAGTTCCGGTACGTGTGCACTTAGCCTAAAGGATGGAGACAGGACCTTCCAGCACTATTGCGCAGACGCAGAAGGAAAAGCCATTATGAGTCATTACTCCTTCTTTCTTGCACATTTGTCAATGGCATGTAGCATCTATTGGTTTCCATGACATTTGTTCAGCTCATGCGCCCTTGTGTCTCTCACTTCAGGGATTACATGCCAGCACCTGGAGCGGTCTCCATGCGATGAGTCGCCGCAGCTCTTACAACTTAATGTTATTTGTGTGTATATTTAAACCCAGTGGATCCACAAGTGCCACCACTTCATTCTGCCCCTGATGAAGTCACAATTGTGACGATACGCGTCGGGTTATGGGAGTGTTTCCTGGTCCTTTTGCACCCTTGAATACTTAATGGTTATTTGTATTCAGTGAGCATGTCCGTCATTATTTCAGCAGCCCGCTGTCCTGGGTGGTAAAGTATATGGGAGGGGAGGTTCATGCCTGATTGACTTGATAAGTGCCTTGTCTCTTCTTAACCCCATGTCTTTTGCTTACCTACTAAATATTGACTAATATAGTGGTTCATATTGCAGTTTATTATATTGGGTTAATATTTGATGCCACAATACCTTTTCTTGATGAGTTTTTTCATGATCTCATTGTATATATATTTTGCACATTTTTGCTTCCATCTTTTATAATTGATGCATTTAGCAACGTTATATACATTTTTGTGTTTGGTTGAGTACATTATGCACATTGTGTGTTCATTGTATCCTTGCTCTCCCCACACTTATTTATACACATTTGCACCCAGGACTTGTCTCTTGATGCATCTAAATTGCTTTATTTAGTGATATTATGTATTGAGATTTTTCTTGCATAGGGCTGAGTGTATTATAAACAGTATATCAATTTTGTAGACTTGCTGCACTTATTGTGTATACTTGATTGGGTGATGCTTTGTAGGTCCCGGTACTGCTCCCAGGTTCACAGGTTATGTTTAATAACCGTTGTTCATTTTAAATGTTTTAAATTTAACTTGTGGTGTCTTGTGTATCCTATGTAATAAAATTGATAATTTTTTATGGTGATCCCTGCTTTTTGTGTATGTCTTCTTGGCTCTTGTTTTGGTATATATGTTATTTGGACATACTGCGGTTGGATCCCTACTATTTAGCTTCATCATTTGATGGTGCCCTCCGTATTCTTGTAGATAGTACATTATGTATAAATATATACTGTATGTATATATTGCTTCCTCCCCAATGGGGAGGTGCCTGAGCAACCTTCCTGTTTACAGTCTATGTTGTGTAAGGTCGCATAACAGTACAAATCCTGCTTGCTGCACTCAGAAGCAAATCCTGCTTGCTGCACTCAGTTGCAAATCCTGACTGCTGCACTCTAAGAACAAATCCTGCTTGCTGCACTCAGATGCAAATCCTGCCTGCTGCACTCTAAGTACAAATCCTGCTTGCTGCACTCAGATGCAAATCCTGTCTGCTTCACTCTGACATAAACTCTGTCTGCTGCACTCAGATATGAACTTGATCAGCTGCACTCTGATACAAGCTCTGGCTGCTGCTCCATCCAGTCTGTTCTTCTGGGTCCAACTGCTGCGCGACTTTTGGTCTGTCTTGGAGTGGCACGTGGCGTTCATCGGGAGCCAAATCTAACCTCACCATCAGAGGCTCTAGTGTACAGTCTGGTGTTCGATTAGTTATGCCCACCAGGCTCTCCACGGTCTGTGGCACAGTGGTTCCACAAACCACATCCGCGACACTCTGGAAGAGGTTTTCCTCCAGGATAGCCCTGTACTTGGCCGCATTCATGTTTCCTTCAATTGCAACCAGTCGTCCTGTCCCTGCAGCTGAAAAACAACCCATTAGCATGTTGCTGCCACCACCCTGTTTCACTGTTGGGATTGTATTGTGCAGGTGATGAGCAGTGCCTAGTTTTCTCCACACATACCGCTCAGAATTATCACCAAAAAGTTCTATCTTCGTCTCATCAGACCAGAGAATCTTATTTCTCATAGTCTGCGAGTCCTTCATGTGTTTTTTTTAACAAACTCTATGTGGGCTTTCATGTGTCTTGCACTGAGGAGAGGCTTCCGTCTGACCACTCTGCCATAAAGGCCCAACTGGTGGAGGGCTGCAGTGATAGTTGAATTAGTGGAATTTTCTCCCATCTCCTTACTGCATCTGTGGAGCTCAGTCACAGTGATCTTGGGGTTCTTCTTTACCTCTCTCACCTTGCCACAATTCTGTTTATGATCTCCTTGGCCAGTTCCTTTGACCTCATGATTCTCATTTGGTCTGACATGCACTGTGAGCTGTGAGGTCTTATATAGACAGGTGTGTGCCTTTACAAATCAAGTCCTATCAGTTTGATTAAACACAGCTGGACTAAAATGAAGGAGTAGAACAATCTCAAGGAGGATCACAAAGAAATTGACAGCATGTGACTTAAGCCCCCGTTACACATAGCGATATCGCTAGCAATATCGCTGTAAAGTCACCCATTTTGTGACGTTATAGCGATATTGCTAGCGATATCGCTATGTCTGATACTTACCTCCGACCGGCTCCCCCGTTGCTCATCGCTGGTCGCGCGAGAAGGTCCTGGAACATTTCTCGCTGTCCGCTTCCTGCTGGGCTTCCTGTGGCGCCGACGAGCGACGCGTGGAGCCGGGCGGGAGGACGTCAGGATCGCCGCGTCTGACAGGTAAGTAGCGACCCCCGACCCCTGCGATGTCGCTGGTGAGATCTGCCTGTGTGGCAGCTCACTAGCGACCACTTAGCGATGCACCAGCCATCCATATCGGGATCGCTGGTGCATCGCTAAGTGTAACGGTACCCTTACTCATGGCTATACAAGCTCAACAGGGTGCTTCTAATCAATACTAAGCAAAGAGTCTGAATACTTATGACCATGTGATATCTCAGTTTTTCTTTTTTAATAAATTTGCAAAAATTTCTGTTTTTTTCGGTCAAAATGGGGTACATTTATGAGAAAAAAATGAACTTTTTTGAATTTACCAAATCGCTGCAATGAAACAAAGATTGGACAATTTAAAGGGGTCTGAATACTTTCCATAACCACTGTATGTTCCATTACATCTGGTGTAGAAGTAACACAGCATTTCAGAAAAGGAACCTGATACTTACAGAAAAATATGGTCGTTATATTGTGATGGTCTGGGCCTGTTTTGCTGCTTCAGGACCTGGAAGACTTGCTGTGGTAAAAGGAACTATGAATCCTGCTGTCTACCAAAAAAAATCCTGAAGGAGAATATGTCCAGTCATCTGTTTTTTTCTTCAAGCTGAAGCGCATTTGGATTATGCAGCAAAGCAGTGATCCAAAGCACCCTAATAAGTCCACCTCTGAATGGCTTAAACCATTTAACCCCAAGGGTGGTTTGCACGTTAATGACCGACCCAATTTTTACAATATTGACCACTGTCCCTTTATGAGGTTATAACTCTGGAACGCTTCAACGGATCTTGGCGATTCTGGGATTGTTTTCTCGTGACATATTGTACTTCACTTTAGTGGTAAAATTTCTTCGATATGACTTGCGAATATTTATGAAAAAATGGAAATATGGCGAAAATTTCCCACATGTCTACTTTACATAAGCGCAATTTTGGAAACAATTTTTTTTTTGTTAGGAAGTTATAAAAATTAAAAGTTGACCAGCGACTTCTCATTTTTTACAACAAAATTTACAAAACCATTCATTTAGGGACCACCTCACATTTGAAGTTACTTTGAGGGGTCTATATGGCAGAAAATACCCAAAAGTGACACCATTCTAAAAACTGCACCCCGCAAGCTACTCAAAACTGCATTCAAGAAGATTATTAACCCTTCAGGTTCTTCACAGGAGCATAAGCAACGTGGAAGGAAAAAAATGAACATTTAACTTTTTAGTCACAAAAATGAATTTTAACAACAATGTTTTTATTTTCCCAAGGGTAACAGGAGAAATTGGACCCCAAAAGTTGTTTTCCAGTTTGTCCTGAGTATGCTGATACCCAATATGTGGGGGGAACCACTGTTTGGGCACATGGCAGGGCTCAGAAGGGAAAGAGCGCCGTTTGTCTTTTTCAACCTAAAATTGTCTGGAATTGAGATCGGACGCCATTTCGCGTTTGACGAGCTCCTGATGTGCTTAAACAATGGAAACCCCCCACAAGTGACCACTAGAGCTGAGCGAAACAGATCGAACAAATTCAAAAGTCGCCGACTTTCGCCAAAGTCGGGTTTCATGAAACGAAACCCGACCTTAGTGTGAGGTCGGCCACGAGGTCGGCGACTTTAGCGCCAAAGTCGCATTTCAAAAGATGCTTTAGCACCCTTTTTCAGCCAATGAGGAAAAACGGACACTGTGGGCAACGTGATGACATAGGCAGCGGTCACCACCATCTTGGAGAAGGGCATGCAAGTGATTGTCTTGCTTTGTGTGGCGTCACAGGGGGTATAAGAGGGCATGCACGCCGACCGCCATGTTACTCATCTCAGAATAGGGAGAGCTGCTGCTGCTGCTGATTCTGTAGGGAGAGCGTTAGGAAGGCAAAAAGAAAAAAAAACTTCTTCTGCTGCTAGCGCTTTTCACTGTAGTTACTGTGCAGTGAAAGCTGAAGATTTTTGCTTTTGTGCAGCAGTGCTGGTGGTGATTAGCCTGCCTTTTAAGGCTAGCTGCATTGCTGTGAGCACACTGGTGTTCAAACTGCTTTTTTAAAAGCAATCCAAATTGTATTGTTTTGTCCTGGTGAGCTAGTGAGCGTTCATTTTTTCACACATCGTACAGCGATGTACGCTCCTCACACAGTACCATGTAATGGCTGTTATCATGGCCACATTGAAGCTAGATACGTGTGTGACTCTGTAAGGAAAAGCCGAGGAGTTTGTCCGTTCTTACAGACCTACACCTTATAGTTTTGTCCATTTTTCAAACATTTTAGTATGTTTGCTGTTTGATTACATTCAAAACTAGAGAGAGACAGCGTGCGTCAGTCTGAATACAAAAACACGGAGCTTGACAATTTTACATACACCGTACAGCGGTGTACGTGTACGCTCCTCTCTCAGTACCGTGTAACGGCTGTTATCACGGCCAAATTGAAGCTATATACGTGTGTGACTCTGTAAGGAAAAGCCGAGGAGTTTGTCCGTTCTTACAGACCTACACTCTAGGGAGATTCCAATTCTGCCCAATTCTATATACACCTTGTAGTTTGTCATACACTAGGCAATTTCTGCCTGTCACATTGTGGTGTAATATAAACAGGCCCTGACAGAATCCAACTGTGTCCTGAAGTGTAGAGAGATTACGATTCTCCACAGTCCTCTATATACCTTTCTTACACCATCCACAATCTGCCTGTCACATTGCGGTGTGATATACACAGGGCCTGACAGAATCCAACTGTGTCCTGAAGGGTAGAGAGATAACAATTCTCCACAGTCCTCTATATACCTTTCTTACACCATCCACAATCTGCCTGTCACATTGCGGTGTGATATACACAGGGCCTGACAGAATCCAACTATGTCCTGAAGTGTAGAGAGATAACAGTTCTCCACAGTCCTCTATACACCTTTCTTACACCATCCAGTATCTTCCTGTCACATTGCGGTGTAATATACACAGGGCCTGACAGAATCCAACTGTGTCCTGAAGTGTAGAGAGATTACAATTCTCCACAGTCCTCTATACACCTTTCTTACACTATCCAGAATCTGCCTGTCACATTGCGGTGTGATATAAACAGGGCCTGACAGTATCCAACTGTGTCCTGAAGTCTAGAGAGATTCCAATTCTCCACACTACTATATACACCTTGTACCTTGTTTTACAGGACCATATAGTTGTTAGTTTTTTGGGTACATTTACCGCAAAAATGAGGAAGTCTGGTGGAAGAGTCCGTGGAAGTGGGCAGGGGTTGGCAGCTGGTAATGATGGTGTTGGTGGTGGATCTGCTGGTAGTGGCAAAAGCAAAATAGCACCTAATGCAGGAGGTGTTGAGCCTGCGTCATCATCTGGCTCCACAAGGCTCCCTTTTCTGGGAGTATTTAAACCGCTTTTGAAGCCGGAGCTTCGAGAACAAGTTTTGGCTTACATTGCTGACTCAGCCTCCAGCTCTATTGCCTCTTCTTCTGAAGTTTTAAAAAATAAAAGCACTGAATCGTCATTGGAGGCTCATGGTCATGAACCACAGCTTTTCTTGTGTCCTTCACCCCAACCAAAATTGAAGGATGCGCCAGGCCACACTACAGATTACTCCATGGAGCTGTTTTCACATACCATGCCTGGGTTATCAAGTCAAATCGTGAATTACCCAGGCCAAGATGAATCTGACATGGAGTGCACTGATGCACAGCCACTGATAGATAATTCTGTAGGTACATTCACTCAAAGCACTACATTGTCCTCGCAGTGTACTGAGGCAGAATCTGACCCTGATGAAACTCAGGTGCCCCTTCCCGCATACTATACCACAATACACGGTGACACAGAGGAAGGTGCACATGACATTGAAGAGGAGGTGACGGATGACCACACACCACCTCCTCACCTCGCCCCCTATCTGTCGGAGTCCCACAAGGTTCAGTCCTAGGACCCCTGCTCTTCTCCATTTACACCTTTGGCCTGGGACAGCTCATAGAATCTCATGGATTTCAGTATCATCTCTATGCTGATGACACACAGATCTACATCTCAGGACCAGATATCACCTCCCTACTAACCAGAATCCCTCAATGTCTGTCCACTATTTCATCCTTCTTCTCTGCTAGAATTCTGAAACTTAACATAGACAAAACAGAATTCATCATCTTTCCCCCATCTCACGTGACCCCCCCAACAAACCTATCCATTACAGTAAATGGCTGCCCACTCTCCCCAGTCCCACAAGCTCGCTGCCTCGGGGTAATCCTTGACGCTGATCTCTCCTTCAAACCACATATCCAAGCCCTTTCCACTTCCTGCCGACTTCAACTCAAAAATATTTCACAAAACTGTTCATTCCTCAACCAAAAATCTGCAAAAACCCTAGTCCATGCCCTCATAATCTCTCGCCTTGACTACTGCAACCTCCTGCTCTGTGGCCTCCCCCCGAACACTCTCGCACCCCTCCAATCTATTCTAAACTCTGCTGCCCGACTAATCCACCTGTCCCCCCGTTATTCCCCAGCTTCTCCACTCTGTCAATCCCTTCACTGGCTCCCCATCGCCCAGAGACTCCAGTACAAAACCCTAACCATGACATACAAAGCGATCCACAACCTGTCTCCTCCATACATCTGTGACCTCGTCTCCCGGTACTTTCCTGCACGCAACCTCCGATCCTCACAAGATCTCCTTCTCTACTCCTCTCTTATCTCCTCTTCCCACAATCGCATACAAGATTTCTCTCGCGCATCACCCCTGCTCTGGAACTCTCTACCACAACATATCAGACTCTCGCCTACCATCGAAACCTTCAAAAAGAGCCTGAAGACCCACCTCTTCCGACAAGCCTACAACTTGCAGTAACCACCGATCGACCAAACCGCTGCATGACCAGCTCTACCCTCGCCTACTGTATTTTCACCCATCCCTTGTAGATTGTGAGCCTTCGCGGGCAGGGTCCTCTCTCCTCATGTACCAGTTATGACTTGTATTGTTTAACATTACTGTACTTGTTTTTATGTATACCCCTCCTTACATGTAAAGCGCCATGGAATAAATGTACCTTATAACAATAAATAATAATAATAATAATAATAATAATGACCCAGTTGTTGACCCAGATTGGCATCCATTGGGGGAAGAGGGTGCCACTGCCAATAGCTCAGAAGAGGAGGAAGTGCATCCGCAGCGTGCATCGACATCGCAACAGCTGTTATCTGGCAGGCCCGGAGCAGTCCAAAAACAGGTTACAAATACCAAAAGAGTTGCAGGACAGCTTGGCCAGATGGTCAAAATAGCACAGCGTGCAAGGCCTCAAAATGTCTTCCCTAGTAGGAAGAGTGCAGTGTGGCACTTTTTTGAACAAAATCCTAATGATCAGGCCAAGGTTATCTGTAAGAAGTGCGCAAAGACCTTTAGCCGAGGGAAAAATCAGAGAAATTTGAATACCAGTTGCATGCTTAGACATTTAACCACCATGCACTTGCAAGCATGGATGGACTACCAAACCTCACGTACCACATGTGCAACTGCTCCCAATGAAGGTAGTCAGCAATGCTACAGTATTTCCCCCACTGTAAGCCCACCGGTTAGCACACCACAAGCAGCAAATGTTAAGTTGTCGTCGCAAGGGCAAATCAGTCAGGGAATCACACTGTTATTGCAACGAAAGACTGAATCTAGGCCATCAGAAAGAACACCAACTCCATCACCATCATCAACCCTCTCTCAGTCCGCCATGTCCACCGCTAGTTCGTCCATATGCAGCTCTCAAGTCCAGCTCAACCTAACCAAGACTATGAGTAGGACAAGAAAGCGATCATACTCTCATCCGTGTACACTGTGTTTGAACGCCCACATTGCCAAACTAATCTCATTAGAGATGATGCCCTATCGGTTGGTTGAAAGCGCAGCTTTCCCCGAACTCATGGCCAACGCAGTACCAGGCTATGACCTACCCAGTCGCCACTTCTTTTCTCGCAAAGCCATCCCAGCCCTCCACCTTCAAGTGAAAGACCGCATTGTACATGCACTCAAGCAATCAGTGAGTGGAAAGGTGCACCTCACAACTGATGCATGGTCCAGTAGTCATGGCCATGGCCATTATGTGTCCATCACCGCGCACTGGATTAATGTGGTGGATGCAGGGTCCACAGGGGACAGAGTTGGTGGGACAGTGCTGCCTAGCCCACGGTATAGGAAACAGTTGGCTGTAGGCGTTCGATCCTCCTCCTCCTCCAGAAGCGAAAGCTCGTCCACAGAGCGCAGTTGCACGAGCACTCCATCCGCAGCTGCCAGTGTTGCACACGAGGTGTCCCCCTATCGATCAGCTAGTGGAAAGCGTCAGCAGGCTGTGTTGAAGATGATGAGTTTGGGCGACAGACACACCGCGGATGCACTGGCCGACTACATTCAGCGACAAACTGAGTCATGGCAGGGCAGTCTACATCTTGAGGCAGGCAAGGTAGTTAGTGATAACGGCCGGAATTTTGTGGCAGCCATAGCCCTTTCAAAAGTCAGACACATACCTTGCTTGGCTCACACCTTGAACCTGGTGGTGCAGTGCTTCCTGAATAATTATCCTGAGTTAACAGGCCTGCTCCAGAAGGTCTGAAGACTGTGCTCGCACATCCGCCGGTCGCCGGTACACTCCAGTCGTATGCAGAAGCTGCAGCGATTGCTCCACCTTCCCAAGCACCGCCTAATTATCGACATTCCAACAAGGCGGAACTCCACCCTGCACATGGTTGAGCGGCTGTGCGAACAGAGGCAGGTCGTAATGCATTTGTGGGAGGATACACGGGCAGGCACTTTGAGGGCAGACATGGAGTTGACAGGTGTGCAGTGGTCGAAGATGAAAGACCTCTGTAAAGTCCTTCAGTGTTTTGAGGAATGCACACGGCTGGTAAGCGCAGATGACGCCATCATAAGCATGAGCATCCCACTTATGCGTCTGCTCATGCAAACTTTGACGCACATTAAGGAGCAGGCGTCTGCAGCCGAGGTTGATGAGGAGGAAGAGGAGGAAGGAAGCCTTGATGACAGTCAGCCATTGTCTGCTCCGGGACCTCTCCTGGACGAGGTGGAGGAAGAAGATGAAGAGGAGGAGGAGGATGATGATGGGGATGATTATTTAGGGGAGGAGGATGCTTCTCGTGGGGCAAGAGAAAATGTTGGCGTGGCAAGGTCTGGTACAGGGTTTGTGCGTGACTGGAGGGATGTGGATTTGCCAGAAAGTGCTCCTCCACCCAGCACTCGCAGTGCATCATTGACACCGGGAACATTGGCCCACATGTCAGATTATGCTTTGCAGATCCTAAAAAGGGACCCCCGCATAGACAAAATGATGAACGATGACGACTACTGGTTGGTCAGCATCCTGGATCCACGCTATAAAGGCAAATTCCAAAACATAATGCCACAGGAGAACCTTAACCTAATATTGGCTAACAAACAAGCAACTCTGGTAAACAGGTTGGTTGAGGCATTCCCAGCACACAGCAGCAGTGATGGTTCTCACACGAGCCGTAGGGGCCGGGGGCAACTTGGAAGAGGTGTTGGTGGTGCACATATCAGAAGTGGCATTGGAGACAGGGGTTTCATGACCATGTTGTGGACTGATTTTTCAAGTCCCGCTCACACGACAGGTAATACTGCATCGATTGAAAGTGACTGGAGACAGCAGTTGTCAACTATGGTTACAAACTACTTCTCGTCCTATATCGATGTTCTCCCTCACAGGTCATTCCCATTTGACTATTGGGCCGCTAAACTGGACACCTGGCCTGAATTGGCACAATATGCCTTACAGGAGCTCGCTTGCCCAGCTGCTAGTGTGCTATTGGAAAGAGTCTTCAGTGCTGCTGGATCAATCCTCACAGAAAAAAGGACCCGTCTCTCGACCCAAAATGTGGATGATCTAACCTACATTAAAATGAACCATGCACATGGGTTTCCAAGGATTTTGTCACACCTTACCCTGATGACACCTAGGTTGCCAGAAAAATGGCTTTCTTTGTTTCTCCTCTTCCTGGGACTTGACCAATTTCACCTTTAGCAGCAGGTGAATGTCCCACATCAGCATAGGCCATTTTGTAAACCTCCCTAACTGGGCTGCCTCATCCCCCCATGGCCGGTGTCACCACCTAGCGCACGCAACCGTGCGAGTGCCATTGCCTTGGACAGGTGGGTGGGGTGACTCTTGGATGCGGGCACTGGCACAGGGTCCCTCATAGTGCAATCAAGTGTCTCTGATGGTGGTGGTGCCGTACTATGAGGGGCCCAGTGCCAGTACCGACGCCCATGAGTGTGCCCCCCTTGCTTGGGCAGGGCCCCAGCATTTGCAATGTTTACCTCTCCCTGCTCCTCCGCTTTGTAGTCTGAGCTGTCAAATCCTTCACTGGGACTGCCACTACAAATTTGGTGAACTGATAGAAGATGATGGTTAAGACGTAGCTATGCCCTGTCCCGCTGGCCGGGATCTAACTTCAGATGATCAATGGCTTCCATTTCTTTTGGACGTCGGCTCACAATGAGATGCAGTGGTGGTTTGTCTTCAGCTTTCACAGTTTTCCTACCTACAGACGTGTGACATTCCAGCACATATTTTTAAATGTGCCTTCTCATGCCAATCCAATTGAATCACCTACGGCCTGTGGCTTCTGTGTTTTGCACTCCAAAGTTACGTGACAGATCATGATAGCCAGTGAGCACCATGTTTACACCTGTCCCTGTGATCAAAATTGGATGGATATGAGTAACGGCGATGGGATCAACGGTGCTGCGATACAGCAACGCTCACTTTCTTCACAAAGAAAGGTTTTTGTTGTCTCCACACACACATTAATTGAGGGTCAGCATCACCTCTGAGAATTGTGACGGAAGTTTTTCCCGTGAATAGTAATTCCTAGATTTCTGCAATCACTAGACTTGATGTCAGTAATTGTATGCATCTCCTTTCCTATTGCAGAGTCTGGACTGTCTTACTGAGACAGAAATATAAATGAAGATTAAAAAATACCACCAAAAGTGTATACTGGTCTATGCTTCAAATACATTTCCTTTTTTCGACTTTTTAGATTGTTGTCTAATCCATACTGAGAACACGGAGATTTTCAAAGTATAAACTATGCTATATATACCTGCTATCCAGTGATAATGTACCCTTTCTCAACTTTGTACAATCTGGTCAAATCCATACTGGGCCTGAGACCGTCTGAGCCTGCCTCCTGATCTATACGCATAGGTTTTTAATGTGTAAACTAGGCTACATATATACGTGTTATCCGGTGAAACTGTACCCTTTATCAACTTTCTACAATGTTGTCGAATCCATACTGGGCCTGAGAACGGCTGCCGAAGCGTTAAGCAAGCTATAGCACCTGTGGTTTGGACACGTAATGTTTTGCTTTTTTCTGGAATGCCGGTTAGGCCTAATTTAGGAATTGCTGTTGAGCTGCACTTACTGGGAAATCATCGTTCGCGTGGAATAATTGGAATCACAGATCCCCATCACTGACGGTGTTCAGCGGTTTATCTGCACCTGTAAGCGACAAAAGCTGGTCCTTTCAGTGTAGCGCGAATGCAGCCCCGAACATGTAAGGCCAGGATAGACCTGTTATTGCTCGATCTCGCGTGCCAGAGCCTCGCGTATCCCTCTAGTAAGCTTGACCCGTACCGCGGGGGGCATGCCGGAGTCTCGTTCGTTAACAGAATAAAGCTGACAAATCGCTAGCACAACTACAAACGGACATACCACACCACACACAGAATCGACAAAGCTTGCAATCTGTCCATCTTTTCTGTAGCTTGTATGGTAGTGGTTTCCCGGGTGGAGTCCAATTAAGCCACAGGCTCCACCCTTGGGGGTTCCCTTTTGGACATTCCTTTAAGGTTCAGCTTTGCAATCATGCAGCCCCCGGAAAACAAACACTTTGCCTTCATGGACGCTGTTTGGAGGTTCGTGGGAATAACACCGCCCATCGGCAGTTGGCATAGTTTATTTGTGGGAAGTCCGACGGTATATGATCGTGTTCGATTTCAGAATTTATTTTTTTTTTGGTTTGTATTTTACATTTTTATTCCAGCCTTTCTTGACTTCATAAGGGCAGGACCTATAGTTGTGTGTCCTCCACCTCCTCCTTTTACTCCTCCACCTCTTTTCTAAATGTAGTTGCTCTTTTCCATATGTTATTTTTGTCTTCTGAGCATTTTGTCTGCTTTGGGAAACCTTTAAAGGTGTTTTGTAATTGTTTTCTATGTGTTTGTATGTGTTTGTGTTTGCCTGCCATTGTTTTCAATGGGGTTTGACGGTGTTCTTCGAACGTTCAACGAACATTCGACGAACTCGCCTCCTGTGCGACGAAACAAAACACTAGCGGGGTGGCTCAACACTACTCCTGATATATAGATGTACATTGTTAATGTTTAAAGTATGCTATATATACCTGGTATGTGGTGATACTGTACCCTTTATGACAGGAAGTCCTCCTCCAACCTGTAACATTGTCCCACATGTGTGATTATTTCTTGCGGATCTTCTTGTTATATTGTGGTGTGAGCCATCCAGAGCATGTGAATGTCTATGGGTTACTCCTGCAATTTAGATGTACACTTAAAAATTACCTCAACACTGTATACAGCTCTACGCTTGTGATACATTACCCATTTACTGCTTGTTATATTCTGGTCTAATCCAAACTGACCAAGTGAGACTTATTTTCTGACTGTGGAAATAAATACTGAGATTGACAACAATGACACCTACATTGTGTACAGCTGTACTCTTGAGATCCCTTACGGTTTTACGGGTTTTTAGATTGTGTTGTAATCCAATACTGAGCCAAAGAGAGTTTTTGTGTGTGCCTCCTCAAATATCTACGGAGATTTAGAATGTTGAAACTATGCTATATATACATGCTATCTGATGATACTGTACACATTGTCTAATTTTTATATTCTTGTCTAATCCATACTGAGCCTGTGAGCGTCTCTGTGTGACTGATGGAATATATAGGGAGATTGACAATTATCCTTTCACTGAAAAGAGCTGTATGCTTCTGATGCAGTGCCATATATCTGATGTTATTTTGGGTCTATTTTCTGCAAAATTTTGAAGTTTGGTAGAAGAGGCCGCGGACGTGGGCGTGGGGGGGCCAGCTGGTGCTGATGGTGGTGGTGCATCTGCTGGTAGTGGCAAAAGCACAATAGCAGCTAAGGCAGGAGGTGTTGAGCCTGTGTCATGGTCTGGCTCCGGAACGTCTGGAAGGCTATCTTTTCTGGGAGTAGGCTAACCACTTTTAAAGGCGGAGCATGAGGAACTGGTTTTGGCTTACATTGCCGAAACAGACTCCAGCAAATATGTCATCCTCTTCTGAAGTTTCAAAAAATGCAAGCACTGAGTCATCAAGTGCTGGCTCCTGGTCAGGAAGAACCCCTTTCCTTGCGTCCTTCACCCCCACCAAAAGTGAATGATGCAGCAGGCCACACTTCGCATTAGTCCATGTATCTCTTTCTATCATACCATGCCTGGGTTATCAAGTCAAATCGTAAATTCCCAAGTCCAAGATTAATCTGTCATGGAGTGTGGGTGGCCAGCCAGGGCAGTGGGGTTAATCGTTACCGGGCCGGTGTCTCACAGGGATGTGTCACGGTGGTGACCCGTTCCGTGGCCCTGGGCGTCCATGCAAAGGGGTGAATTACGTTTATAGGTGAATGACACCTGACGCCACCTGTGGTTTCTGATTAGATTGACCAGCGCTGCAGTGTCGCTTCTCTGGGACAGATGTTGTGGTACAGCTAAGATGTAGAAGCCCTGCACAGGTAGGGCCGTAGTCGCAGGGCAGATGAAAGAGTTGGTAGATGGTGTGCAATGCAGGATGTAGCAGAGCCGTGCGCCAGGTGCAGGAGAAAGATGACAGACACAGTCGTGCAGTTCCTTTACCTGTACTTGGTAAGTGCCGTCCAGGAACCAGAGTACAGATGGAGAAGGAGTTGGTCAGCCTGGAAGCAAATTTCGAATTCTCTCTCTGCAGATAGGTAGTGTGGCCTCCGTTCTAGCGCTTATCTGAGGTACTCGCAGTGCTGAGTTCAATGAAGTTACCCCGTTGACTCTCTTTTGGAACTTTCTCGTATGGCAGGCAGCCGTAACCTTTTCCTTCTGGCTCCCACATGTCGATGCTGGGGCCTCCGAGCCTTAGTTGGGTACAGAGCATTTACAGCTGCTACTTCCTCCGGTTTCTGCTGCAGGAACGTCAGTGTCCCTACAAACTCGGAGACCGGAATCCAGACCATGTGCTCCAGCTAGGAGTAAGCCTTAACTATGCTCATCCTCCAGCTCCCCTTCTCACGTCCAGACACTTCCCCTTCCCTGCACGGAGTGCCCTAACTTACCTCCTCCCGACCACAGAGAGCAGCTCCTCAGCAGTCAGGTTCAGAGGTCTCCCTGCTGGCCTGGAGTGGGAAATGTGTTGTGTGTTGGTTTAACTGCTAGAGAGATCCTTCGCTGCTTCCAAGCATGACATCACACTCCCTAGGAGGAAGGTAATGCCACTGTGGCGACCGTACTCCTGGGGACACCACAAGTGCACTGATGCCCAGCCACTGCTAGATGATTCTGCTGGTACATTGACCCAGACTACTACATTCCCCTCACACTCTACACAGCCAGAATCTGACCCTGATGAAACTCAGGTTACCCTTCCCATATACTGTACCACCTTACACGGTGACAAAGAGGAAGGTGCAGATGAAAGTGCAGGTTCCTTGAGCAGGTGGGGGGGCATACTCATTGGCGACGGCATTGGCACAGGGCCCCTCATAGTACGCAAAAGTGTCTCTGCCGGTGGGAGGGCCCACCTGCCGTCAGACACACCGCCACACACCGCTGTACTATGAGGGGCCCTGCGCCAGTGCCGTCGCCAACGAGTGGGCCCCCCCCTGCTTGCTCAGGATCACAGCACTTGCAAAGTTGAAATACTTACCTCTCCCTGCTCCACTGCCATGACATCTTCCGCGTGTCCTGACAGTGATATTCTGATCAGAGAGCGCAATGACATCACATCTGTACGCCCTCTGCCTAAACAGCTAAGTGCAGTGAGATGGAAGATGGGGACGACGAGGAGTCCATACTAGTACAGGGATTCCCTAGCGAGGAGACTTATTTAATTGTTTTCAATGTTGGGACAGCAATTTTTGGGGAGCACTTTACTCTGGAGAATGATATATAGGGCCCACCATACACTGGAGCATTCCAAAGGTGGACATCAGACACTGGAGCAGCATTTACATGGCCCATTATACACTAGAGCATTAGAAATGGGGCCCATTATATATGGAGCATTATTTGGGCCCATAAGACAGTGAAGCTTCATCCATGGGGACCAACATATACTGTAGCATTATGTGGAGCTCATCATATACTGTATGGAACATTATATGGGACCTATGATTCTGTATGGAGAAATATATGGGCCTCATGACTCTGTATAGCGCACTATGCGGTGCCCATAATACTGTATGGAGTAATATACTGTCCGTTTTTGGAGCTATTGGAGAATTTCAAATCGATATCAGTCATGAGATGTAAAAAGTGAAGTATTTTTCATTGTACTATACCGCCATTTCTCTGCCGTATCGGAGCATCATGAGTTGTGGTATGTGTTAAAGGGGCGCTCTTTGGCCCAGGGCACATGAAAACCTGGAGCCAGCCCTACCCCCCACAACTTTAGCCAAATAACCCCCGGTTTTCAGTGCATAACTATTTGTCACGTCTCCGTCAGATTTGGGGCCTGCTATTCCGGTCGCAGCCACTAGGAGGCGCCGGGCCGCCACTTCGCCGTCAGACTCGGGGACGGCTGTTCCTGCCTCGGCCACTGGGAGGCGCCGTGGTTCTATTACGTCGCCGTCAGACTCAGGGCCTATGGTCCCAGCTTTAGCCACTAGGAGGCGCCGGTCTGTCACGTCACCGTTGGATTCGAGGCCTGCTGTTCCGGTCACGGCCTCTAGGAGTCGCCAGACCGCCACTTCACTGTCAGACTCGGGGACGGCTGTTCCTGCCTCGGCCACTGGGAGGCGCCGTGGTCCGCCCGTGAGTTATGGTGGTGACAGAGAAGTGGCTCCTGCGCAGGCATCTGGTGGGCGCAGGCTCCGCCCCTCTGTCAGTCATCAGGGGGTTACTGCAACTCCATCTGGCCTGGTCCTGGGGGCAGCCCTAATGACATCACCAGTCCAGGAACCTGTGAGGGATGACCTGATCCCTCAAATACCTTGGGACTGGTCTTGCAAGCCGCCGGATATATTCTTGGTTCCCCTGTGTGTTACTTAGTGATTGATTTCTGTTTGACTCTGACCTCAGCCTGGATTTCTGACCCCTCTTTTGCCTGACGATTCTGTACTTCTGCTACTCTCCTGGTTTGTGACCTTGGCCTGGATATTCTGACTCTGCTACTTCCTAACGATTCTGTACCTCTGCCGTCCTCCTGGTTTTTGACTCTGACCTTGGCCTGAAATTGACTCTGCTATTGCCTGCTGTTTTTGTACTTCACTCTGACGACCGTCCTGCTCTGGCCGCTGCTCCTATTCAGACAGCGCCTCCTGGGCTCTGTTGTAAATCCAGATCCCTGTATAGGGGTAAAGGGTATCAGTGTTTCTCGGGGTGTTGCCTGGCTGCAGCCCAGAACCGCAGACGGACGTTACACTATTATTATGAAGTAAATTAAGGTTGACAAGCTTCAGTAATAAAATTTGATGTTTCTGGCATTGAAATAGGCACTGTAGATGTGTTTACTGTCCTCCACTCCCTGCCGACTTTGCTTCCCCATTGACTTGCATTGGGTTTCGTGTTTCAGTCGGCCTTCGACTTTTCACGATAATCGGCAGATTTCGTTCGACCCGACTTTTGCGAAAGTCGGGTTTCGTGAAACCCGACTCGACCCGAAAAAAAGTAAAGTCGCTCATCTCTAGTGACCACATTTTGAAAACTATACCCCTAAGGAACTTATCTAGATGTGGGGTGAGCACTTTGAACCCCCAAGGGCTTCACAGAAGTTTATAACGCCCGGGCGTGAAAATAAAAAATCATATTTTTTCCACAAACATGATCATTTAGTCCCCAATATTTTGTTTTTCCAAGGGTAACAGGAGAAATTGGATGACAAACGTTGTTGTCCAATTTGTCCTGAGTACACTGATACCCAATATGTGGGGGGGAACCACTGTTTGGGCACATGGCAGGGCTCAGAAGGGGAGGAGGGCTGTTTCACTTTTTCAACCTAAAATTGGCTGGAATTGAGATTGGATGCCATGTCGCGTTTGACGAGCCCCTGATGTGCCTAAGCAGTGGAAGCCCCCCATAAGTGACCACATTTTAGAAACTAGACCCCCTAAGGAACTTTTCTAGATGTGTGGTGAGCACTTTGAACCCCCAAGTGTTTTACTAAAGTTTAAAATGCCCGGGCGTGAAAAAAAAAATTCCACAAAAATGATCTTTTAGTCCCCAATTTTTTATTTTCCCAAGGATAACAGGAGAAATTGGACCCCAAAAGTTGTTGTCCAATTTGTCCTGAGTGCGCTCATGCCTTATATATAGGGGGGACCACTGTTTGTGCACACGGTAGGTTCGGAAAGGAAGGAGGGCCGTTTGACTTTTTCAAACTAAAATTGGCTGGAATTGAGATCGGACGCCATGTCGTGTTTGGCGAGCCCTTGATGTGCCTAAACAGTTAAACCCCCCACTAAACCCCCCACTTTCCATTTTGGAAACTAGACCCCTAAGGAACTTATCAAGATGTGTGGTGAGCACTTTGTTTCAATATTTTTTATTAATTTTAGAATTTTTTGAGGGAAGGGGAAAAGGGTACAGAACAAAACGAAGGGATTAGGGTAGGGAAAACATAATCCCTGTAAAGACAGGGATACCCCACAAAGTGGGGAATTAGACAGGCAAACATACATGTTGTACAAGTAGTGTAACAAATCGCAAAGCAAATTGTATGCTATTCAACTCTAAGTACCTATGTCTGTAAGAATGTACTAATCAATTTTTGCTTTTTTTGCAAAAAACCTGTAGGAAGAAAGGATTACAATACAAATGCAAAGATCAATATACTTATAAAAGCCGTCAATAAAAAAAAAACAGTACACATATTGTGTTAAATTTTACACAATTGTGGTAGCTCAAAAAAAAAAAAAAGATCAATACACGTATTATATTCCTGATACTTCAGAAAAAATTTTAAATAGCTAGGTACGTTATATATATCATAGATACCGCTATACCTAAAAAAAATCATATTAAATTGAATATAAAGAATATGAAAGCCTGTCCTGTCCGGGACATCCAGTGATGTCCCTAGGACTGAGCGGAGGCAAAAAATTGGTTCTTTCAAAAAATAACTATATAAAAGTGGAAAATATTTCTTTATACAATTCTATATGTAACTCTAGATTGAACAGCAACAAATAAATTACAAGACCATCAGCCAAGAGGAAGATCCGATTTCGACGTTGAAAGTCTCGGGATAACCTTTTGAGTGCTTATTCCAGCGCACTCGAGGAAGTCCTTTCCCTCATCCGGAGAAGAAATAGGAATCACTCTTGATGCATATTTTACTTGAAGAGTTGAAGAAAGAGTTCAGGTGTATGGTATCTCAGCTCGCCGGAGTTCACGTGTGGTGTGTGCAAACGCTTTACTTTTTTGTAAAGTCTCTCTTGAAAGGTCCTTGAGGAAGATCAGATGACTGTATTTGGAAGATAGAAATCTTGGCTCTTTTGAAATACTCAGGAGCGCACTTCTTATCCAGTTGGGGTAAAAGGATACAATTATATCACTTGTTAAGCCCTGCGGCAGAGAGGGCGGCCTTCGTATCCTAAACGCTGTCTCAACCAAACATCTCTCATTAATGTCAGGGATCAAGTGAGAGATCATCGAGGATATATAATCTTTTAATTGAGAAGAGTGTATTGACTCAGAAATCAATCCCTCTGATCTTGACATTATTTTTTCTTCTAAAGTCCTCGAAGTTAGCCATATGAATTTCTAGAGAAGCATTATCTTTTTGAATCTTATCTAATGAATCTGTTAATGTAGGGGAAATATGAACATCTCTATGTTGCGTTCGCATTTTTTATTATTAGAGGGGATCTTCATTTTCCAACCACAAAGAGGACCATCAGAGACTCTAGACGAGGTTGAATGGGTGTCGTCGGTCAAAATCATTAATGTATCACTAAAAAGTCTTTTTATGAAAGCCTCAGAGGCTTTGGATTTATTTAATTGCTTAAGGTCAATGTTTTTAAGAGTGGGATCACAGGATACATTACAGATGATATCAGCATTATCTTCTTTCCCCAAAAGTTCCACTGATGTAAGAAGAGCTTTAAACATGCTAACCATAAAGGCCTCTGTTGGATAGTCGTCAGATGCAGGTATCTCGTCTATCAAATTGGAAGAGGATTTTCCATGTTTCCCCTGATCCAATTTAGCTATGTCCAGTTGTTGTAAAGAATTTTCAATAGGCTCTAAGTATCCCCGTATATCATCAACTCCCAAGTAGGAATTTGTGGATGAAGATTCATCAGAATCATCATTAAAATAATCATTTTTACTGAGTTCAAAAAAATCTGTCCCTTTAAAAATCTTCTCTGAATATACACTCTCCAGTTCTTCTGATAAATAAAGAGAGTCCTCCAATTGATCTGATCTCCCAACCAAAGATTCCAGGTGCTTTGAGGATTTACTTAGGGGTGCCCCTTTAAGTTTTACATTAGCTTGTACCATATATTCTTGGGGATCGGAAGTAGAGCCCCCCTCAACCAACAGTCCCATATGTACTCCACTCTTATCAGCAGAAGGAGCAGGTTTAGTCCCATTTAACTGCAGACCAGACTCACAAGAATTAAAGCATGTAATCAGAGACTGCTGTGATTTTTCCTTGTAATGAACATTCCCTCTATCTTCCCCTCTATTAAATTTGTTATTGCATGGCTTCTCATTACATACATAACTATTTTCCACGCAATCTGTAACTTTAGGGCTCTTATGGGAAGATTTAATAGAGGTACTCCGCTTCATAATAGGGGATGTAGAAATGAATTGTATGAGTCTGCTTACCCCTTCAGTTGTCTGCTGAACTTTTTCAGACTTTTGTGTACTCCTTTGTCCTGCTTTCTCCTTCCCTGTTGTCATGGCTCTCCCCTCCTGCTCCCGTTCTCCAAAATGCACTCCAGGTGGCTCCCTCTCTGTCCGGAGACCTAGGGATTCCCCAGGCCGGTTCCATGTGCTTGTCACTGTCTCCTGCTCCTCCTTAGTCGCATCCTCTGTTGTAAATCCATTTTTTGTTTGTGTCCAAGGAACAAAAGCTGGCGCTTCCACTCTTAATCCTCCTGCCTGCTTGATTGTAGATCCACCAACAGGTCTTGGCTTTGTGAGAACTGCTGAGTCATCTCTGGCTCCTCTCTTCTGCCTCCCAGCACCTGGGCTCACTGCGATCTCCCGACTTTCTTTCCTAGGTCTGTCTTCAAGTACTGGAGTTGCTTTAGGGGAGGATTTCTTCCCCACAGGTGTCCCACAAATCCAAGGTGCTTTGGAAGGCTCTGACTTCACCAAGGCTTGTCTGGCTTGAGGTGCAGGTACAGCTTGTTTACCTCCGGCTGGTCAGGCCTCTGCCTGGTCTTCCTCTGCTTTCTTGTCCCAGCATATGATTTTTCTCAGCAATATCAGCTTCTTTCTTCTTGTAGGTGGATCCAGGCATGTTCTAAAGGTTTTAAGTCACAAAATTTTCCACCTTTAGTAGATTTAAGCCGCTTCAAATAGGGGAATTGCAGGAGCTCCTGATGAACAGGTCTGCTCCCTTCCCCTGCAAACCACGCCCCTCGTGTGGTGAGCACTTTGAACCCCCAAGTGTTACGCTAAAGTTTATAATGCCCAGATGTGAAAAAAGAAATTCCACAAAATGATTTGCTAGTCCCCAATTTTAAATTTTCCCAAAGGAAACAGGAGAAATTGGACCACAAAAGTTGTTGCCCAATTTGTCCTGAGTATGCTGATACCCCACATCTGGGAGGATAGTGACGTTTTGGAATGCAGACTTTGATGGAATGGTCTGCGGGCGTCATGTTCCATTTGCAGGGCCCCTGACATGCCTAAACAGTAGAAACCCCCCACAAGTGACCTCATTTTGGAAACTAGACCCCATAAGGAGCTTATCTAGATGTGTGGTAAGAACTTTGAAGCCCCAAATGTTTCACTAAAGATTATAATGCCTGGGCGTGAAAATATAAAATCTTTATTTTTTCCCACAAAAATGATCTTTTAGTCCCCAATTTTACATTTTCTCATGGGTAACAGGAGAAATTGGACCCCAGATGTGGGAAAAAAAAATGTTTAGGCACACGTCAGGGTTAAAAGGGAAGTAGTGACATTTTGGAATGCAGACTTTGATGGTCTGAGGGCGTCATGTTCCGTTTGCAGTGCCCCTGATATGCCTAAAAAGAAAAAAAAAACACATGTGACATCATTTTGGATACTAGACCCCGAAAGAACAAATCTAGATGTGCCCCAACTAATCTAATGTTTCTGGTAAAGTAAATTAGTAGTGCATGGAGGTGTGGTACAATTTGAAGCAATCCTTCACACACAGGCCAGGTTCTTCGGGGCAGGTGTCACATTGATAAATAGTGTCCCTGCGTATTCCTTTTTTGAAACACACTCAACACCTTTTTTGCGGCTTACCTTTTCTTTCGGTTGGCGGGACCACCCCCGGAAAATGTTGACCTGGTACAGTACGAACACCTTCAGTTCCAGAAGTACTGGGGCCCTGTAAGGAGTAGCAAGAGTGGACCCTCTGGGTCGCGGTACCAGGATCCCTGGGGTGAGCTGGCCAGGTAGAGCCGACCCCTATACAGGGACTGTTAGGAGCAGGCCCGAAGGAGTCAAATACCGCAACAGCTGATTCAAGAGGGGCGGCTCAGGTGCGAATGGCACAACATGGCAGAAGGTCATGAGCAACCGGAGTCAGAAGCGACTTGAGTCAGAAGCGACTTGAGTCAGGAGCGACTGGAGTCAGGAGCGACTGGAGTCAGGAGCGACCGGAGTCAGGAGCGACCGGAGTCAGGAGTGACCGGAGTCAGGAGTGACCAGAGTCAGGAGCGACCGGAGTCAGGAGCGACCGGAGTCAGGAGCGACTGGAGTCAGCGAACAGAGTCAGGGGCCAGTGTACCGTACAGGAAGGCACACGATAATCTGGCGCCTCCATGAGGGAAGAGCCGCCTGATATACCCTGTGCTGGAGCTTGATTGGTGATCGCTCCACAGGGATGGTGCAAAAGGGGTTAAGTGAGGGGAAGAGCGCGCGCCTGTGGCCTAAGGCGTATGCCTGGAACAGGAGCAGAGGAGGAGGAGGAACCATCATGCTGGTCTGCAGGAAGAGAGACCGGGGGTACTGAGCGGCGGCCGGAGCTGTGAGCAGAGAGCTTAGGGGGGACCCAGGGAGCAGGAGCAGAGAGAGCGGGACCGGCCTGACAGGTGACGCCAGCCCTGACCTGACAGGCGGCGCCAGTACCTACCTGACAGGCGGCGCCGGCATGACAGTAGCCCCCCTTTACATCTCCTCCTTCTGAGATTGGCAAAGAATCTGTCCATGATGCGTGGAGCATCAACATTCTCTCGCGGTTTCCAAGACCTCTCCCAGGACTGAACCCTTTCCAATCGATGAGGAAAAAGGTCTTACCTCTAACCTTTTTCATGGCCAAAATATCTCTCACTTCAAAGATGTCATCGGCCCCTACTGGCTGAGAAACAACAGGAGGTGCAGGGCAGAACTGATTGAGGATGACAGGTTTCAGGAGCGAGACATGGAAGACGTTATGGACCTGGAGTGGTCTTCCTCCAGACTTGGGAAAACTCTTGGGAGAGGGCATCGGCGGCGGGTACACCAGAGAATGAAGATACTGGAAGAGGTACCCCTGGGTTTTGACCGGAGACCACAAAAAACTTGGTGGTGGATTCAATAGAGTGATTGCTATGGGCGAACTCTGCCCACGGAAGAAGATTGACCCAATTGTCTTGATGGGCGTTTGAGAAGTTCCGCAGGTAGGATGTCAAGACTTGGTTGACCTGTTCGACTTGCCCATTGGTCTGTGGGTGATTAGCGGAAGAGAAATCCAGAGATATGCTCAAGAGTTTACAGAGCGCTCTCCAGAAGCGGGAGGTAAACTGTTGTGAGTTCATTTTTCCCTTCATCATTGAGGTCTGATGAACTCCCTCCTCTGGTGAAGGAAGGTAGTGAGACTGATTACCAAACACCTGGGCAGCTAGATGATAACTGGGTGGCTAGAATTGAGGACTGGATATAAGGCTGCTGACGCCCTTCTTCCTGGCTGGTGATTTTCCTGCTGGATTCTTGGAGACCAGTCTGATTCCTGCGTCTCAAAGCTAAGTTTTTCTCCTCTGCTTTGTACTCTTCAGTTTTGTTTTTGTTTTGCCTTGTTTTTTGGGAGTTCTGCCATCCCCGGCCGGGGGTGAGCTGAATTCCATTTTTGTCTCTGATCTGTTGATCTTTTGCTCTGTCTTCAGAATATACCTGAGTGCTGATATAGTCTTTTGAAGCCTAGCGACTTCAGGGCCAGTTTTTCCTATCAGTCGGTTGGCTCATTTTGATAGGGTTTTTGCGGATGTCAGACAGCAGCTTTCCTATCCTGTCCTATGTAGTTAGCTTGGGCCCCATCATTTGCTCAACCTATCTTTCTATCTGTGTTAGTGTTTTCATCTTGCTTCACTGTCATTATATGTTGGGGGCTGCCTAATGCTTTGGGGTCTGCTCTGGGGCAGTTTAGTTTTTCCCCTTTCTGTCTTTAGGCTATGTAGCGCTCCGGCTGTGATCGAGGGGTCTAGGGCACCGTAGGAACCCCCCACGGCTACTGCTAGTTGTTGTGGATAGGTTCAGGGGTCTGCAATCCGATAGCTGCCAGCCTCTCTGTTTTTTCTGGACTTAGCTGGTATTTTGTTTTTTCCTCCTTCGGTGACTCATCATAACAGTAAACTGTACCCCGCGGTCAGACACAATTCGCTGAGGGAGCCCATGTAATCAGAAAATCTGATGAATGAAGATTTTCGCCAATTCAGGAGCCGTGGGCAAGCCAGGTAACGGAACAAAATGGGCCATTTTGGAAAACCGATCGACTACTACCAGAATAGTCATGCATCCGGAAGAGCAGGGTAAGTCAGTAACAAAATCCATGGACATATGTTGCCAAGGAGCTTCGGGAATAGGCAACGGCTGAAGGAGACCAGAGGACAAGCTTCTAGGTACCTTGTTCCTGGCGCATATTGAGCAGGAGTCCACGAAGTCTAACACGTCTTGGCAGAGAGAAGGCCACCAGTAATAATGGGAAACCAGAGCAAGGCTCTTCTAGATGCCAACATGTCCAGAGATCTTGGAGGATTGACCCAAACGTGGAATTCTACCCTTTTGTCTTGCGGGACGAGGGTCTTGCCAGGCGGCACGGAATGAAGACTCACAGGGGCTACCATGATAAGCCGGGCTGGATCGATAACATGCGACGGAGCCTCCTCCACTTCGGGTGACTGCAGGGACGGGGAGAGTGCACCTGCTTTGGTTTTTTTGTCACCGGGTCGGAAGTGGAGCTCAAAGTCGAAGCGAGAGAAAAACAATGACCACCTGGCTTGTCTGGAGTTGAGTCTTTGAGCTGACTGGAGGTAGGCCAGGTTTTTGTGGTCAGTGAATATTGTGAAGGGATGGACTTCCACCTCCAGGAGATAATGCCACTCCTCCAGCGCCATCTTTATGGCCAACTACTCTCGATCCCCAATCGTGTAGTTACATTCTGCGGGTGAAAAGGACTTGGAGAAGAACCCGCACGGAGCCAAGCGCCCAGTAGACGTCTTTTGGGAAAGGATCGCCCCAGCACCTGTAGATGATGCGTCTACCTCCAAGATGAAGGGCTTGCCGATCTCTGGCCAATGCAAAACCGGAGCCGTGGCAAAGGCCTGCTTCAGGGCGAGAAATGCATCTTCAGCTTCTGAGGTCCAGATGTTCTGTCTTGCTCCCTTCCGGGTAAGGGCAACAATAGGCTTGGTTAACGTGGAGAAGTGCGGGATTAATTGCCTGTAGTAATTTGTAAAGCCCAAGAATCGTTGAATGGCTTTCACTCCGACAGGTCGCGGTCATTTGAGCACCATGGACAATTTCTCTGGGTCCATTCGCAACCTCGAGTCTGTGATAATATACCCCAAGAAGGGTAGGGAGGTCTGTTCAAACAGGCATTTCTCTATCTTCGCATGGAGACGATTCTCCCACAGGCATTGCAAGACCAGGCGAACACTCCTCCTGTGAGATGACAGGTCTGGTGAAAAGATGAGGATGTCATCTAAATACACCACGAGGCATGAGTACAGGAGATCCCGGAAGACGTCGTTAACAAATTCTTGGAAGACCGCTGGGGCGTCACAAAATCCAAATGGCATGACCAGATATTCGTAATGGCCATCCCGCATGTTGAAGGCGGTCTTCCACTCATCTCCGGCATGTATTCGGACCAAATTGTAGGCCCCCCCGTAGATCCAGTTTAGTAAAGATCCGGGCCCCACGCAGGCGGTCAAACAGTTCGGGGATAAGTGGTAAAGGGTACCTATTCTTGACCGTGATGTTATTAAGCCTCGGTAGTCAATGCAAGGTCGAAGGGATCCATCCTTCTTCCGAACAAAGAAAAACCCAGCCCCTGCTGGAGAAGATGACTTCCGGATAAAGCCCCTGGCCAAGTTCTCCCGGATGTACTCCGTCATGGCTGAGGTTTCTGCAGGCGACAACTGGTATATTCTTCCCCTGGGGGGAGTAGCTCCAGGAACTAGCTCGATTGGGCAATCGTAGGCCCGATGCGGAGGAAGGGTCTCAGCTTCCTTCTTGTTGAAGACATCCGCAAATGAATGGTAGGCCACGGGAAGCCCAGGAAGATCCGTGTGTGCTTGGTGCAGACTGGTACGGGTAACAGGCAGCAGACAACGTTCTTGGCAGGAGTGACCCCAGTGAAGGACTTCCCCAGAACGCCAAGCAAGGACTGGCTCATGCGACCTGAGCCAGGGCAGGCCAAGGAGCAGAGCATGGGACAAGTTAGGCAAAACATAAAAAGCAATTCTCTCCCGGTGTAGGGCTCCGATCTGCATCTCCAGCTCGAGAGTGACCGTGGTGACGAGGACAGGTAACGGCTTGCCATCCACCGAGGTGATCACCCGCGGCTCTTCCAGGGTGACCACAGGAATCCGAATCTTGTCCACCTCATCCATCCGAATGAAGTTGCCCGAGTCCACTTACGCCTCCACAGATCTACGCCCCCGACTTAGGAGAATTAATGCTGAGATAGTAAGGGGCAGAGAGGGAACAGAGTCAGCAAGGGAGGCCTTACTTACCTGGCCTAGGCGGAGGAGTTTCCCGGCCTCTCTGGACAGAAACTCAGAAAGTGGTTGGTTCCACCACAATAGAGGCATAAGCCTTGCTCTAATCTTTCCCTGCGCCGCAGCTCCGATAGCTTAATGCAATCCACCTGCATGGGCTCCAGGGCCGAACTACTGGCAGGCTTGGTCGAACGATGGCTAGGGGATGGGTTAAACCGAGACGGGCCTCTCTTCCTCAGTGTCTCGCGGGAGCATTCCTGGAATCGCAAGTCAATACGAGTAGCCAGGGATATGAGGTCCTCTAAAGAGGTGGGGGTGTCCCGACCAGCAAGCTTGTCCTTGATTTTCCCCGAAAGCCCCCTCCAAAAAGCCCCTACCAATGCCTCATTAATCCACCCCAGCTCTGAGGCCAGTGTCCGGAAGCGAATAGCGTACTGTCCCACGGTAAGAGTTCCTTGTAGGAGATTTAAAAGGGACTCCATGGTGGAGGCCAGACGCCCAGACTCATCAAAGACCCGGCGAAAGGTGTCCAGGAAGTCTTGTATGCTGGATACCACCGGATCATCCCGTTCCCACAGGGGATTCACCCAAGCCAAGGCCTCCCCCTCAAGATGGGACCCGATAAATGCCACCTTAACCCTATCAGACGGGTATTGCTGGGGCAGCAGCTCGAAATTTCGGCGGCACTGATTGAGAAACCCCCGGCACAATTTGAGATCCCCGCTATACCTTGGAGGCTTCCCCAAATGTGGCGGTGGGTGAAATGCAGGGTCGTGGGGCGGGGCTGAGGCCGCTGCAGAAGACTGCAGGGATTGCAAACGGTCATCAACAGACGCCATGTAATTAAGAATATGGGACTGTGTATCATGCTGGACAGAGGGGCACTCCCTGGATCGGAGGTTTGAATGGCGGATAACCGAGTGTCCATAGACTTCAAAAAAGCCATAATCCGGGTTTGGTTCTCCCGCAAAAAGAGTAATTCTTTTTGCGTGGCTGCCGAGGCATCAATGGGGTCCATGGCCTGATTATACTGTAAGGAGTAGCAAGAGTAGACCCTCTGGGTCGCGGTACCGGGATCCCTGGGGCGAGCCGACCCCTATACAGGGACCGTTAGAAGAAGGCCCGAAGGAGTTGAATACCGTGACAGCTGATACCAAGAGGGGCGGCTCAGGTGCGGATGACACAACAAGTCAGAAGGTCAGGAGCGACCGGAGTCAGGAGTGACCAGAATCAGGGGACAGAGTACCGTACAGGAAGGCACACGATAATCAGGCGCCTCCATGAGGGGAGGAGCCGCCTGATATACCCTGTGCTGGAGCTTGATTGGTGATCGCTCCACAGGGATGGTGCAGAAGGGGTTAAGTGTGGGGAAGAGTGCACGCCCATGGCCTAAGGTGCATGCCTGGAACAGGAGCAGAGGAGGAGGAGGAACCATCGTGCTGGGCTGCAGGAAGGGAGACCAGGGGGTACCGAGCGGCGATGGGGGACCCAGGGAGCAGGATCAGGGAGAGCGGGACCCGGCCTGACAGGTGACGCCGGCGAGACAGGCCCGCTCCTTCCTGAGTGCCAAACATCAGGGCCTTAACCACTACCTCCTGGAACTGAAGGTACAACGTATTGGTGTTTGTGTGCTCATCATGTCAGCAGGAATGCATTGAGCATTGCCATTTGGACGATGTGTATGGCCAGCTTTTTATACCACACCTTGGCCTTCCTCAAAGCATTGTACAGTTGGAGAAGTTGATCGGAGAGATCAATGCCAACCATGTTTTTATTGTACCCCAGTACACAGTCAGATTTGCCAACCTGTGTAGAGGTACCCCGTACAGTGCAGAGGATGCTGCCATCACCGTGTATGGTGGTCAAGAGAAGGACATCCCTCTTGTCCGTGTATTTGACCACCAGCAGGTGGTCGCTACTGTTAGGCGTCTGATTCCTGGCACTGCACAGGGGGAGTCCAGAGCCAGACATCCTGCGGTCTCCCTTTCTTCCTCGACTGCTCCAGGTGTTGCTCAGTAAACACGGCGAGCCAGGCTTGCTGCTCAGACTCGCTCTGACAGCCTGGATGTTGCTGCCACCTCTGGTGCAGTAATAGCAGCGCAACCTGCTCTGCAGGGAACTGCTCCTGAGGCTAAGTCCTCATGCCGTGCTACTGGGCATGCCCGCAACTTGACCTCTCACTGGAGAGCAGGGGTCACATGCTCAGGTCCTACGTCGGATCTGATTGGTCCGTCCCAAGCTAATGGAAGGTCCCGGAAGCGCATTGCTATAAAAAGGCCGCATGGCGGCTCAGCGATGCGCTAGTGTAGCATATTATGCTGTGTGTGTATGGTGATGGATGTGTGGACTGGTGACTGACGCATTATGAAACCCCTTCCCTCGGATATTACGAATGGTGACAGAGAGTTGGATAGTCAGTCTCAGCTTGTGGCAAGCTACACGCCATGTGATCTTCGCCTACACTAGCGCCAGGGTCTGGCTGACAATGGCAGACGTGCAGCAGCTGCAGCGCTACATTCGGCAGCTGGAGAGCAGGTTGGCGGCTATTGAGAGCACCAACTCAGCTGCGAATGCTGCGCTAGCTGCCGCCCAGACGGTCGCTGAGGCCGTCGCACGAGTGCCCACACTTTTGCCCTCACCAACTATCTCTTCTCTCCCGCTCCCCGATAAGTTTTCGGGTGAAAGCGCCACCTGTAGGGGATTCGTCAGTCAGTGCTCCATTCACCTGGAGCTGCTGGCTGCACGGTTTCCTACAGAGCGGGCTAAGGTGGGCTTTATTGTCTCCTTGTTAGCTGGCCGGGCATTGCAGTGGGCCACACCATTGTGGGAACGTGATGATCCCGTGGTTCAGGGGCCTGCTCAGTTCCTCGCGGCTCTGAAGCAGGTCTTCTTGGGACCACGGGTCACGCACGATATGGCTCTCCAACTGTTGGCGTTAACATAAGGGTCACTCTCGGTTAGCCATTATGCTGTCCGGTTTCGGACATTGGCTTCCGAACTGGAGTGGCCGGACAAAGTGTTAGTCCCAGTGTTGTGGAGAAGCCTAGCTGAGCACGTCAAGGATGCTCTAGCCACCCGAGATATTCCCACAACTCTGGAGGAATTGATCTCCGTCTCCACCCGTATTGATCTCCGGTTCACGGAGCGCGGGCTGGAGAGGACTCAATCCAGACGTAAGATTAACCTGGCTCCCACCTTTACCGAACCGCTGAGCCATTCCGCACAGGAGCCTCCCTCCATCGAGCCCATGGAGGTATCTCGCACCGGTACTAAGCCACGTCAGGTGCGGGGCTCTGTGCGCTGTTATCACTGCCGACACTTTGGCCACTCGGCTGGCAGATGTCCTCAGCGGCCGAAGGGACGACCCCGTTCCATGGTTGTAGGTGGTGGCCAGTCCCAGATGGAGCCCTTTTCGCCTAAGCCAGTATTCCGGGGTACTCTGGATAATGGTTCCTCCACCTGGGAGGCAGAGGTTACTCTGGACTCCGGGGCCGAGGGGAACTTTATGTCCTTGAGTTTTGCCCAGAGTCACACTATCCCTCTGCTATTACTCCCACAACCTCTGACCATCAGGGTGGTGGATGGGACACCATTACCTTCTCAAGTGACCCATCAGACGGTCCCACTCGGTCTCGCCATGTCCCCCTCACATCGGGAGACCCTGTCCTTGCTTATTATGCCTCATGGCATCGATCAGGTACTCCTCGGGGTTCCCTGGCTTCGTTGTCACTCCCCTCACATTGATTGGGCATCGGGGAGAATACTGGGCTGGAGCAAGGACTGCGAGGGAAGGTGTCTAAGGGACAGTCTCCGGGTAGCGTCTACAGAGCTGCCTACAGATCTCTCCACGCTTCCTGAACCCTACCATCAGTATGCGGACGTCTTCTCTAAGAAGTCTGCAGAGACACTCCCACCGCACCGTCCCTATGATTGACCGATTGACCTCCTACCGGGCACAGAACCTCCTCGAGGTTGTGTCTACCCATTGTCTCTCCCGGAGACAGAGGCAATGTCCCAATATATCCGGGAGAACCTGGCGCGGGGCTTTATCAGGAAGTCGTTGTCACCGGCTAGGGCAGGCTTCTTCTTCGTTCAGAAGAAGAGCGGAGAGTTACGCCCCTGCATCGACTACCGGGGTCTCAATGCCATCACGGTAAGGAATAAATACCCTCTCCCGTTGATCACCGAGTTGTTTGACAGGTTGCGTGGGGCGCGGCTTTTCACAAAGCTGGACCTACGAGGGGCTTACAACCTGATCCGTATTCGCGAGGGAGACGAATGGAAGACAGCTTTTAACACTCGGGATGGCCATTATGAATATCTGGTCATGCCCTTCGGCCTTTGTAATGCGCCCGCTGTCTTCCAGGACTTCGTCAATGACGTCTTACGTGACATGCTTTCTACCTCGGTGGTGGTCTATCTGGATGACATCCTCATCTTTTCGCCAGATTTGCCCACCCACCGGAAAGATGTCTGCAGGGTATTCGACCGCCTCCGGGCGAATTCCCTGTTCGCCAAGCTGGAGAAGTGTCAGATTGAGCAGGAGTCCTTGCCATTTCTGGGCTATGTCATCTCGGCCCAGGGGTTGGCTATGGATCCGGCCAAACTGCAAGCGGTTATGAACTGGCAGGAACCCCATTCTCTAAAAGCGGTGCAGCGCTTTTTGGGGTTAGTCAATTATTACTGTCAATTTATACCCCACTTCTCCACTCTGGTAGCTCCTTTGGTTGCTCTCACGAAAAAAGGAGCTAATCCTAAGGTGTGGACCGAACAGGTTTCTAAGGCTTTTTCCTCCATAAAGTCCCACTTTGCAGGCGCTCCCATTTTACACCGTCCCGATGTGGATAAGCCGTTTATCCTTGAGGTAGACGATTCTTCCATCGGTGCAGGAGCAGTCCTTTACCAAAAGGATGCTCAAGGTCGGAAGCATCCCTGCTTCTTCTATTCTACGACCTTCTCATCGGCGGAGAAAAATTACTCCATCGGCGACAGGGAGCTGCTGGCCATGAAATTGGCTTTCTCCGAGTGGAGACATCTCCTGGAGGGAGCCCGGTTCCCCTTTCAGGTGTTCACGGACCACAAAAACCTGGTCTATCTTCAGACGGCCCAACGCCTGAATTCCCGTCAGGCCAGGTGGTCGCTCTTCTTCTCTCGCTTCCGCTTCACCCTGCACTACCTCTCCGGGGAGAAGAACGTCCGAGCAGATGCCCTCTCGTGCTCGGTGGTCTCAGCGGAAGAAGGAGATGCTGAACCTCGGTTAATTCTCCCTCCGGAGAGTTTTACGACCATGGCTCCTATCGCTCTTGAGTCGGTACCGCCAGGCAAGACCTTGGTGCCCCCTCGGCTACGGCCGGAGATTCTTGCCTAGGCACATGCCTCCAGGCTAGGTGGCCATTTTGGTAATAAACGGACCACTGAACTCCTGGCAAGGTCATATTGGTGGCCACATATGGCTCGAGACGTCAAGGCATATGTGAAAGCATGCGTCTCGTGTGCCCGGAACAGGCCCTCTAGACAGAGGCCGGCGGGGCTCTTGTTTCCCCTGCCAGTATCGGATAGACCATGGGAAATGGTGGGCATGGATTTTATAGTTGGCATGCCCAAGTCCAGTGGCAGTACGGTCATCTGGGTGGTTACCGACCATTTTTCCAAAATGGTACATCTGGTGCCACTCGCACACCGGCCCGAGGTCTGGCCGTCCTGTTCATTAAGCATGTGTTCCGTTTACATGGTATGCCGGACAAAATCGTAAGTGACCGAGGTCCCCAGTTTGCGTCTCGTTTTTGGAAGGAGCTCTGCAGCTTACTCAGCATCGAGCTAAATCTGTCTTCCGCCTACCATCCAGAGACAAATGGCTTGGTCGAAAGGGCCAATCAGACCTTGGTCACCTATCTACGACAATTTGTCTCTGCCAGGCAGGATGACTGGGCATCCTTGCTGCCTTGGGCGGAGTTTGCCTTAAACAATGCGGTGGCCGATTCCACTGGTCAGACGCCTTTTCTCCTAAATTATGGTCAACACCCACGCGTCCCTGTCCCAATGCCGGTGTCCTCCACTGACTCCAGGGTGGCAGACTGGGCAGTGGAGGCCCGGGACATTTGGGATCACACGCAGGATGCTATCCGGGCATCTAAAGAAAGGATGAGGGCGTCTGCCGACACGCACCGGCGACCCGCGCCAAGCTTCTCCCCTGGCGACATGGTGTGGCTCTCCACCCGGAACATTAAATTTCGGGTCGAGTCTCCCAAGTTCGCACCACGATACATTGGACCATTCAAGGTCCTCGAGCGACTTAGCTCAGTAGTCTACCGCCTGGCTCTTCCTTCACATTTGGCCATATCGGAAGTGTTTCATGTGTCCCTCCTCAAACCAGTTCACATGGTCTGGTTTTCTGAGCCATCCACTGGTTCATCAGACATCGTCTGACGAGTATGAGGTTAACGCCATCGTGGGGCGCAGGTTTGTCCGTGGCAAAAAGTTCTATTTGGTGGACTGGAAGGGTCATGGTCCCGAGGCTTGGACCTGGGAGCCGGTGGAGAATATTCATGCACCGCTCCTGGTCGCAGCTTTTGAGCGCAGTGAGGCTCAGAGGGGAGGGGACCCTAGGGGGGGGGGTAATGTTAGGCGACGGATTCCTGGCACTGCACAGCAGGAGTCCAGAGCCAGCCATCCTGCGGTCTCCCATTCTTCCTCGACTGCTCCGGGTGTTGCTCAGCAAACACGGCGAGCCAGGCTTGCTGCTCAGACTCGCTCTGACAGCCTGGATGTTGCTGCCACCTCTGGTGCAGTAATAGCAGCGCAACCTGCTCTGCAGGGAACTGCTCCTGAGGCTAAGTCCTCATGCCGTGCTACTGGGCATGCCCGCAACTTGACCTCTCACTGGAGAGCAGGGGTCACATGCTCAGGTCTTACGTCGGATTTGATTGGTCCTTCCCAAGCTAATGGAAGGTCCCGGAAGCGCATCGCTATAAAAAGGCCGCATGGCGGCTCGGCGATGCGCTAGTGTAGCATATTATGCTGTGTGTGTATGGTGATGGATGTGTGGACTGGTGACTGACGCATTATGAAACCCCTTCCCTCGGATATTACGAATGGTGACAGAGAGTTGGATAGTCAGTCTCAGCTTGTGGCAAGCTACACGCCACGTGATCCTCGCCTACACTAGCGTCCGTCAGCGTCTGTGTCTCAGCGCCGACGTCTGCGGCTTTACCTACCGCTACGCTGCACTAACCGCAGCTACTCTTGGTCGCTGTTGTGACACCACACGCAGGTCTCTGTGACATTAACAGAGCCGCGTCTCGGCATCACATTGTCCCTTGCGACTCTGTGCCAGAACAGAGCCGTCCTTAGCGTTCGGTTGACGTTAACCCGAGCGCAGTACCTCATTGATTAGGTGCATCTGCCATTGTTCAGCAGCGGTCTTGTCACCTACCGCACGGTGGACTCCGGGCGGCGAACGCACCTCCTGTTATTTTATATTTGGTGCGTTCCGCCGTCCTAACAGCTACATTGGGCTCGGCGCTCACCTTTTCTGAGCATCTGCCCAAGTAGCGTCTTCAGGAGACCTCTCTGATTTTTACGGACAGTACCGCAGGCTGCGGTACCTCACGCAGAGAGGGATTTGTAGAGTGGGACACTGGTATAAAAGTTATCAGTGTAAAGGTGATAACCTTTATCCAGCAGTGGGTGCAACAAATCCAATACAATTTTCCCACTCACTCCCAGGAAAGGAGGGCACTCAAGGGGTTTAATCCTGGTGTCCTTCCCTTCGTACACTCTAAACCTGTGGGTGTACCCTGAGGTACTGTCACACAGCTTAGAGAGTTTGATTCCATACCTGGACCTCTTACTGGGCAGGTATTGATAGAATTGCAGGCTTCCCTTGAAATGAACCAAGGACTCATTCATGCAGATGTCCCTTTTTGTCGAAGTGTTTGCTGACCGGCCGAACTTTGAACAAACGGTCAAAGTTGGGGTCATCTCGGGCGGGACACTGTGCATTATCAGTATAATGCACAAATTTGTGGATGGCCTCAAAATGCGTCCGGACCATGACCATTCAGAACACTGGAGTGTTATATAAAATATCAACACTCCAATATTGCCGAAGTTCGGGCTTCTTCAGAATCCCCATAATGGAGGACCAGGCCCCAAAACTGCATCATTTCAACTGTGTCTACAGGAGACCAGTTTGAAAATGATGAACATGGATTCTGTTCCAAAAATTGACGAGCGTACAAATTAGTTTGCTCCATTAGGTTAATAAAATCCTCAGATTTAAAGACTTTGAAAAAGTCAATTTCTATGAGGCCGGTGGTGTCAAACTTGATTCCTGATTCTGCCACAAAATCAGGAATCAGTGGCTCATAATTTTCGGGGAGTGCTGGTTCAGCTGCGGGCATGGTGGGTGTTGCCTCATCTTCTGTCATTGAGCGTCTGCGTGGTGGTTCCGCAGGACCCGATAAGGAAGATGAGGAGGGGAAGAGGAAGAGGATGAAGAATCAGAAAAATAAAGAAAAGTGGCATCCTCTCCCTCTCTATCAGTGTTGGAGGCAAGGAAAGAATATGCCTCCTCCATTGAATAGCGCTGTTGGGAAGAATTTGATGACATTTTTTGTGTGAATATGGTGCTTGGGTGTACTTTATTGAAAACTGTATGTGTATGTGTGGGGGGATAGAGATTGGTGTAAACTATGCTGGAAAGAAAAAGCTGTGGAAAAAAAAGTCTAAAACAGCAGGCCCTAGCTCTGATAAGTGAACTGTGTGTCACTTATCAAAATTCGGCTGCTGGATGTGCGCACGGGAGTGTCTAAAAGTGTCTAAAACAGCCGGCACAAGCTCTGAAAAGTGAACTGTTTTACTTATCAAACTTCGGCCGTAGCTGTATGTGCGCACGAGGGTGGCGCATGGGGGAGTGAAAAAAAAGGAAAATGCCAGGCACAAACTCTGATAAGTGAGCTGTGTCACTTATCTAAGTTTGGCGGCTGGGGGATGTGTGTGCAGAGTTTGGCGCTAAGGGGGCTGAGAAAAAAAGTGAACGCGAGTGTTGCATCACCAATCAAACCTCGCCGGCTGCGCAAAGGGGGTGGAGGGGGGTAAAAAGAGGGGGAAGAGGGATGGGGGTTTGGGGTGGATGAAAAGAGATCAGGCAGGGATCAGTTAGGGTTGTAGTTTAGGTGGCGCAAAGGGGGGTGAAAAAATGGAAAATGTGTGCAAAGAGGGGTGGAGGGGTAAAAAGAGGGGGGATGAAGCTAGATTGGGCAGGGATCGGGGATCAAGTAACACTTACAGCTGGCGGTTTTTCTTTCTTTTTTCTTCTCTTTTCCGCAGGGATTGTGGTGCTACAGGCTGCTGTGGCACCACAACACCCAGCACAGCAGGAGATCCAGCAGTATGACTGCTCTGTAGGTAATCCTCAGCTAGTGTGAGGAACCCCTGAGGAGCTGTCATACAAGTCACCTGCAGGTCAGACTGTGAAAAATGAGGATGAACGAACTCATGGAGATCAACATCTAACACTGCGGAGACACCATCACATGTTTCTCAATGCAGTGATTCTAGAGCAATGCCCCCATCCCTTATGGGAAATATGTAAAAACATGCAAAACACAAGCCACGGAGACACCATCACATGTTTCTCAACGCAAGCAATGACTAGCCAGGTCTTTCCCCGGGAAGGAACAACCACGGGAAGGGCAGTCTCCAATGAAGGAAACCACCTATGCCAAAACATGGTATCCATCCACAGACAGCTGTTTCGGGGTATTGCCCCTCAACAGTGTGGAGTAGGAAACTGGCCAGTAGGAGCAGTGTCTAGTAGAAGACTGTGAAAAATGAGGATGAATGAACTCGTGGAGATCAACATCCAACACTGCGGAGACACCATCACATGTTTCTCAACGCAGTGATTCTAGAACAATGCCCCCATCCCTTATGGGAAATATGTAAAAACATGCAAAACACAAGCCACAGAGACACCATCACATGTTTCTCAACGCAAGCAATGACTAGCCAGGTCTTTCCCCGTGAAGGAACAACCACGGGAAGGGCAGTCTCCAATGAAGGAAACCACCTATGCCAAAACATGGTATCCATCCACAGACAGCTGTTTCGGGGTACTGCCCCTCATCAGTGTGGAGTAGGAAACTGGCCAGTAGGAGCAATGTCTAGTAGAAGACTGTGAAAAATGAGGATGAATGAACTCATGGAGATCAACATCCAATACTGTGGAGACACCATCACATGTTTCTCAACGCAGTGATTCTAGAGCATTGCCCCATCCCTTATGGGAAATATGTAAAAACATGCAAAACACAAGCTGCGGAGAAGCCATCACATGTTTCTCAACGCAAGCAATGACTAGCCAGGTCTTTCCCCGGGAAGGAACAACCACGGGAAGGGCAATCTCCAATGAGGGAAACCACCTATGCCAAAACATGGTAGTCATCCACAGACAGCTGTTTCGGGGTATTGCTCCTCATCAGTGTGGAGTAGGAAACTGGCCAGTAGGAGCAATGTCCAGTAGAAGACTGTAAAAAATGAGGATGAATGAACTCATGGAGATCAACATCCAACACTGCAGAGACACCGTCACATGTTCCTCAACGCAGTGATTCTAGAGCAATGCCCCCAACCCTTATGGGAAATATGTAAAAACATGCAAAACACAAGCCACGGAGACACCATCACATGTTTCTCAACGCAAGCAATGACTAGCCAGGTCTTTCCTCGGGAAGGAACAACCACGGGAAGGGCAAAGCATGGTATCCATCCACCTGCAGGTCATAGACAGGTAATAGAGCGGTCACACCGCTGCTGTGACCTGTCATTGGTGGGATCGAATGATTACACCAATTCCTGCAGGCCCTGGTGACCATTCCACCTGTCTAGGATCGGAGCTCACAGCTCCGATTCCCAGGCAGGTCATGGCCAGGTCACCAGCAGGGCACAGAGTGGTCATAGCATGACCACAGCTGTGCCTTGTGGTTGGCGCAATAGACGATGACATCGATCGTTCCAACCAGCTCCTGCAGGCCCTGCTGGGCCTGTACCAGGCTCCTGCCTAGGATCGATGCTAATACAGTACCGATCCGGGCCGGTACTGGCCGGGCACAGCGGCGATATAGGTACTGCCACTCTGCCCTGCAATTGGCGCGATCGATGTTATCGGTGATCACGCCAATCCGGGGGCTAAAAGCCTTTGCCTGGCATTGCCAGGCACCGGGGCTAGGATTAAGTACATCGGTACTCCGATCCTAGCCTAGGGCCTCATTGTTTCAGCCAATCTGATTGGCTGAAAGAATGAGAAACTCTGCGATTGGCTGTTCAGAATTGAACAGCCAATCACAGCGCTCTGGAGGCCAGGGAGGGCAAGATCGCAGCCTGGGAGGCCGACGCCATCTTCCCTAAGGTAAGATGGCGTCGGAATTTTAATGTAATCACCACTACGTTGGTTGTCAGAAAGGGGTTAAGAAAAACAAAATTAAGACTTTAACGCGGCCTAGTCAAAGTCCTTATCTTATTGCGATTGAGATGCTGTGGCATGACATTAAAATGGCAGTTCATGCTCAGAAACCTTCCAATATGGTTGAATTACAACAATTCTGCAAAGATGAGCGTGCCAAAATCCTACAGAGCTTTGTAAAAGACTCATTGTCAGTTATAGTAAACTCTTGATTGCAGTTTTTGCTGTTAAGGGTGGGCCAACCAGTTATTAAGTTTAGGGGCAATCACTTTTTCAAACAGGGCCCTATTGGTTTGTATTTCTTTTTCCCTTAATAATAAAGACCTTCATTTATAAACTGCATTTTGTGATTACTTGTGTTATCTTTGTCTAATATTTACATTTGTTTGGTGATCTGAAACATTTAAGTGTGACAATCATGCAAAAGAATAGAAAATCAGGAATGAGGCAAGCACTTTTTCACACTACTGTATATGATTGGCAATGTATGGTCTGCTGTTACACTTCTTGTAATAGAGTACAGTATACAGTATACTCATAGTGCTATAAAAAAAACAGTGGGCAGGCAGGATATGTGTGACTGGTGTGACTGTCTACCTGCAATGTCAGTGGCTGATTCCGTCCAGTATATAAATTTGATGGGGCAGGCACTGAAATATCTGTCATTGTAGAGTCAGCAATGGCAGCCATGACAGCTCCACATTATAGGCGACATGATTGACAGGGAATGCATGCCTTGTGGAGCATAGGCCATTGGAACTGGTGGCAGTAGAACAAAGTAGAAGACAACGTACAAGGAGGCAGACAGATGGTCAAAATGATCTAATAATTGGTAACAGACGTAGTTGAATGGAAGTCGGCACTTATCCATGCTTAATTAATTTTGACAAATGTTAGGTTTTGCACACCTGTACTGGATGGCCTGGTCTGCTTGAGTGTGACAAAGTCACCGGCTAAACTGGGTCCCCTCCCTGACAGTACACTGGAGGCTGAACATGATATAATTAGTGTTGAGCATTCTGATACCGCAAGTATCGGGTATCGGCCGATATTAGCTGTATCGGAATTCTGATACTTAGTTCCGATACTTTTTTCATATTGAATACCGGAATCGGAAGTTCCCATAATGCTAGGAGCCCGCTCGATTTGATTCAGCCAATGGGGATCCTCAGAAGTGTGGGCACATCCTGTTAGGCATGTAGGCATGTTAACTACTGGCATGGCTGTGATTGGCTGCTGAAATGATGTCATGATGCACTATAAAAACCGCTGCAGCCGCCATTTCGGGTTCACTCTGCTGTGAATTCAGTTAGGGACAGGCTGCTGTTGAAGACTGTGAGGGACAGTTAGAAATAGCGATCATCAAAAATATCTATTGCTCTACCCAGGCTACATAATCCACCACTGTAGCATGTTTGTAGCCCAGCAGCTCTGTTTTAATAGCTGTCTGCAAGGGCTGTGTGAGTGCAGACCCACGCTGTGTAGTGTGTCCTGCAGGCACGTCTGCTTGTAGGCCGCACAGCGTGTGTCTCTGCCTCGTACACATTTTTCTTTTATTGCTGCTTTTTTTTTCTCCTGTATAGTGTGCTTCCATATGTATCCATATACATTGGTTGCAAACACTAAAGGAGTGGACAGCGGAGCCTTTCAGCAGCCTTTCAGTGCTATAGCCCATTTCTCTGCAATGTTTTTGGCTGTCTGATAGGTCTCTCTGTGTGTGAGTGCAGCTCACGTTGCAGTGTGTTCTACAGCCACCGCTGGTTGTAGTCCGCTCAGCGTGCGTCACTGCCTCATACACAGTCCTTTTTTTTATTTATAGCAGCAAATTTGTCCAGATTTTTGCTACTATATTAGTGTGCTTCCATCCGCATCCATTGTCATTGGTTGGTTGCAAACACTATATAGGATTAGATAGAGGAGCCTTTTTGCTGACTTATGCCCTTCAGGGCCAGCCAGACTAGTATCACCCTATTTTTTGGAGCCTCATCGATTGCATTGTAGGTTAACTTCCTGCATTGTAATCGCTCCAAAAAGTTTGTGATACTATAGCTTTCAAACTTTGGTCACATCCTTTTATTTTTCCCAAAAAAAAAAAAAAGGAAGTAAAGTTCACCCAACACTCCACTTTAGAGTTGTGTAGGCCACATTAGATCATATTAAAGTGTAGTACACACACTCTTGTCAAAATTAGTGTTTCTTATACTGGTTAGCAGGTGTTCAGGAAAAGAACACTAAGCCCCCACTTTTTTACTTTTCTGCCTATCTTTATCAGTCTACCAAGATGAAGAAGGCAGGGAGTAAGGCACGTGGTCGTGGCCGTGGAGTTTCAGCAGGGAGAGGAAGCGGGGATTCAGCAGGGAGAGGACGTGGGGATTCGGTGCCTGCTGCGGGCACCAGTGACCCGGCATCCCCCACTTTTACCAGGCAACAGTCCTTCATGCGCAGCTTTGTAGGACCTCGCCGTACCCCACTGCTGCGTGACGAACAAATTGAAGCCGTTGTCGGATGGATGGCAGCTAATGCATCCACTTCAATGACTTCCGCATCCTCCCAAGGCCAGAGCACTGAAGAGCAACCATCTGTCTCTTCACCACCTGCCAAATTGCCTAGGCAGTCTGAGAGCCCTGGACAGGAGCCATCTCAATCTTTACTTCTGTTCTCAGAATCTGTTCGCTTGGAAAGAGGTGGCCAGCCAAGCAGCATTCTAGAGCGTGAAGAAGAGGGAGTATGCAGTGATGCGCAACTGCTTTGTCCCTCTGAATCTGAAGAGGCGGGTGGGCCAGTGCCTATTGTCAGCACACCTCAGTACTCATCTGATGATGATGAGACTCAGTTGCCAATTTCTGGTGCATACGGTGCTGGCAAGACAACCCAGGACCAGCCAGTGCTGGAAGAGGGGAGTGTAGATGATGAGGTCCTTGACCCATCATGGCGTCAGCCACAGGAATGTGGTGGGAGCAGCTCTGAGGAAGAGATTCCCCGAACGGCCAAAACAGGAGGGAGAGGGCGGGGGCAGACTTGGTTGCCTGTAGCCTCCACTTTGGCACCCGTGAGGATCAATCCTCTTCCAAAACACAAAACGGGCGCTCCCAGGACTTGCAGTGCGCGGTCTTTTTTTGACACAGTTGCAGATGACATTTGCTTTGTCAAATGCAAGCTGTGTCATCAGAAAGTTAAACGAGGGAAAAATGTGAGCAACCTCAATACCACAAATATGTAGAAACATGTGGGTAGCAAGCACGAGGTGGAGTTACACAGACACACTGAAGATGTAGGCCAACCTTCAGCAGCACCTACCACCTCTTCAGCTCGTGTTGGGGCCTCTTCCTCCAGCTCACACACAGCTGGTTCGGCTTTCTCACTGGAACGCCATGGAAGAACCTCTGCCACTGTTGTCCAGAGACCCAGTGAAATTCCACCCACTGAACCACGTTCTCAGTCATCATCACACTCCCAGGCCACTCACCAGCAATCGGTAGCACAGACATGGGAGAAAAAGCGACCATACTTGGCAAACCATCCCCGAGCACAAGCTCTGAATGCCGGCATTGCCAAACTACTGGCCCTTGAGATGCTGTCATTCAGGCTGGTGGAGACTGACACCTTCCGGAACTTGATGTCATTGGCAGTTCCACAATACAATGTGCCCAGCCACTTTTATTTCAGCAGGCAAGCCGTCCCTGCCTTGCAAAAGCATGTGGAGGGAAAAATTAAAAATGCGCTACTAAATGCTGTCAGTAGCAAGGTCCACCTGACCACCGATGCGTGGACCAGTAGCCATGGACAGGGACGATACCTTTCCCTCACTGCCCATTGGGTCAATGTTGTGGAGCCGGATACAGATCTGGAGAGTGGCTCTGTATGTATTCTGCCAACTCCAAGGATTGCGGGAATGCAGTCTGTACATTTTGAGTCCTCCTCCTACTCTAGTTCCTCGGAATCAGCACTGCATGAGCCTGTTAGGACAGATATGAGCACAGGTGTGGCTAAACGTCAACAGGCCGTACTTAAATGAATTTCTTTGGGGAATCGGAGCCACACAGCACAGGAGCTCTGGAATGCCATCAAGCAGGAGAGCGATGTGTGGTTTGTGCCTGCGAATCTCCTGCCAGGTTTGGTAGTGAGTGACAATGGCCGAAATCTAGTGGCAGCTCTGGGCCTAGGCAACCTCACTCACATACCATGTCTGGCACACGTGCTCAATTTGGTCGTGCAGAGCTTTCTGAGGGACTATCCGGATCTTGATGCACTGCTGCACAAGGTTCGCCTAGAGTGTGCTCACTTGCGGCGTTCCAGCATGGCAAGATCGCGCATTGCATCTCTGCAAGGCCGATTCCGCCTGCCAGAACATCGCATCATATGTGACCTCCCCACCAGGTGTAATTCAACGTTACATATGTTGGAGCGTTTGTGTGAGCAGCAGGCAGCAGTAATGGAGTACCAGCTGCATCAGGCGCAAACAAGTCGCACTGTGCGCCAGTCACACATCACCACCACTGAGTGGGCCACTATGAGGGACATCTGCCAAGTTTTGCGTGCCTTCGATGACTCCACGCGGATGGCCAGTGCAGATGATGCACTAGTCAGCATGACTGTCCCCCTTATCTGTCTGCTTCAAAAAACCTTACAAGCACTAAGTGAGGAGGTTTTTGAAGAGGTAGAGGATGAGGAGTCAGAAATGCCATCTGCTTCTGGCAAGTCTGCGCAACGTGCTTCCACACAAAGGCCTAGGCAGGGGACACTTAGTGAGGAGGATGACGAGGAGTCAATGGAGGAGGAGGAACACATTTCTCCAGAGGAGGGAGGTACAGAAGGCTCTAGTAGTCAGTGTGTACAGCGAGGGTGGGGTGATGCTGAGCAGGCTGAGATGCTGCCTCAAGCTGGGGACAGCGTTTCCGGTCCAGTTGGCAGTCTGCAGCACATGGTTGATTTCATGCTGCAGTGCTTGTTAAATGACCGCCGAATCGCCAACATTCTCCACACGGCTGATTATTGGGTGTACACCCTCCTAGATCCTCGCTACCGGGACAACTTACAAAGCCTCATACCACAGTTGAACCAGGAGCGTAAAATGCGGGAGTACCAAGAAACACTTGTGCAGGCCATCATGTTCTCCATTCCCCCCGCGAGTGTTGCTGGTAGTGCTTTTCAAAGCAGCCATGTGGGTAGAGGCAGTGGAGGAAGCTCTGCACAAAGAGGTAGCAGAGGTAGTGCCGCAGGACAAGGCAAGGCCAGTATGGCCAAAATGTGGAAAAGTTTTGTGGGACCGCCATAAACGGCTACACCATCACAAACGGCTCCAGTCAGCAGGAGGCAACGTTTCCATCAGATGGTGACAGACTACTTGTCTTGCCCTGTTAGTGTACTCCCAGACGGCTCTTCCCCGTTCAAGTTTTGGGTCTCTAAGCTGGATACATGGCCAGAGCTTAGCCAGTATGCATTGGAGGTGCTGGCTTGCCCTACTGCCAGTGTATTATCGGAACGTGTCTTTAGTGCTGCAGGTGATGTGGTAACAGACCGTCGCATGCGACTATCCGCCAATAATGTTGACCGGCTTACTTTTGTGAAAATGAACAAGGCCTGGATCTCACCTGAATTTGCCAGTCCTCTTCCAGAATAAATAATTGGCTGGCAACAGGATCCAGGTCTCCTGTTGTGTTCTTGTTTCTATAACCTGAACTGTAATTCCTGGGCTACAACAACTCCCGTTGTTGCTCTGAAGTGCTGTGCGCACAGACAAAACACTCGCTCATGTGTAAGTGGGGTTTGGTAACGTCAGATGATCCCCTGCTGTGTGTATGTCAAACTCTCCTGCTGCCTACAACTTCTGACTACCTCTGATTTAATATGTTCTCTGATTTCCCCTCTGTCTCCACTCTGTTTTGAGTATTTCCTCAGGCCTCCAACACCGCCTGTTTCTGCTCTCAAGTGCCGTCTGCACAATCAACACTTGTTCCTGTGTTACCATGGTCCTGTAACATCAGCTGATCTCCAGAGGTGAGTCCGGCAATGTCTCCTGCTTTGTCTACCTTCCCACTACTTGTAGTGGAAAAGTGGACAGAGCAGGAGACATTGCCTGACTCACCTCTAGGGATAAGCTGCTGTTACAGAACCCCAGTAACACAGGAACAAGTGTTGGTTGTGCAGACGGCATTTCAGAGCAGCAACTGTCGTGTTTTGAAGCCTGAGGAAATACTCGAAACAGAGTGAAGACAGAGGCCTAATTGGAGTACATTGACAGTTAGTAGTAGTCTAGAAACAACCTAAAACTGCCACCAAGTAGGCCTCGGCCTACTACCTGATTTTCCCTGGGCTCCGACAATGCCAGTTGGTGCTCAGAAGTGCTGTACGCACAGAAAAAACATTCGCTCATGTGTAAGTGGGGTTTGGTAATGTCAGCTGATCCCCTGCTCTGTGTATGGCAAAGTGTCCTGCTCCCTCCAAAGTCAAACTACCTCCGATTTTCACCTGGCTCCTAGTAGGCCTCAGCCTACTCCATGTTTGTCCCTGGGCTCCAACAACGCCAGTTGGTGCTCAGAAGTGCTGTCCACACAGCAAAAACACTTGTTCATGTGTCAGTGGGGTTCGGTAACGTCAGCTGATCCCCTGCTGTGTGGACGGCAAACTGCTGCTGCCTCCAAATTCTAACTACTTCTGATTTAAACATTCTCTGATTTGGCCTCTGTCTCCACTCTGTCTCGAGTATTTCCCCTGACCTCCTACACCGCCAGTTCCTGCTCACAGTTGCCGTCCACACATTCCACACGTGTTCCTGTGTTCCTGGTGTTCTGTTACGTGAGCTGATCCCCCAATGTGTGTCCGACACTGTCTCCTGCGCTGTCCACCTTCCCACTACAAGTGGTGGGAATGTGGACAGAGCAGGAGACATTGCCAGACACACATCAGGGGATCTGCTCACATTACAGAACCCCAGTAACACAGGAACACGTGTGGATTGGGCTGAGGGCTACTGTGCGCATAAACTGGCGGTGTTAGTGGTCAGGTTAAATCCTGGAAACAGAGTGGAGAAAGAATGCAAAATTGGAGCACGTTGACAGTCAGTTGTAGTCCAGAACCGATATAAAACTGCCACCAAGTAGGCCTCGGCCTACACCATGAATGTCCCTGGGCTCCAACAACGCCAGTTGGTGCTCGGAAGTGCTGTCCACACAGAAAAAACACTTGTTCATGTGTCAGTGGGGTTTGATAACGTCAGCTGATCCCCTGCTGTGTGGACGGCAAATTGTCCTGCTCGCTCCAAAGTCAAACTACCTCCGATTTTCACCTGGCTCCAAGTAGGCCTCGGCCTACACCATGATGGTCCCTGGGCTCCAACAATGCCAGTTGGTGCTCGGAAGTGCTGTCCACACTGAAAAAACACTTGTTCATGTGTCAGTGGGGTTCGGTAATGTCAGCTGATCCTCTGCTGTGTGGACGGCAAACTGCTGCTGCCTCCAAATTCTAACTACTTCTGATTTAAACATTCTCTGATTTGGCCTCTGTCTCCACTCTGTCTCGAGTATTTCCCCTGACCTCCTACACCGCCAGTTCCTGCTCACAGTTGCCGTCCACACATTCCACACGTGTTCCTGTGTTCCTGGTGTTCTGTTACGTGAGCTGATCCCCCAATGTGTGTCCGACACTGTCTCCTGCGCTGTCCACCTTCCCACTACAAGTGGTGGGAATGTGGACAGAGCAGGAGACATTGCCAGACACACATCAGGGGATCTGCTCACATTACAGAACCCCAGTAACACAGGAACACGTGTGGATTGGGCTGACGGCTACTGTGCGCATAAACTGGCGGTGTTGGTGGTCAGGTTAAATCCTGGAAACAGAGTGGAGACAGATGCCTAATTGGAGCACGTTGACAGTCAGTTGTAGTCCAGAACTGATATAAAACTGCCACCAAGTAGGCCTCGGCCTACACCATGATGGTCCCTGGGCTCCAACAGCGCCAGTTTGTGCTCGGATTTGTCTTTGGCACGGGTACTCCCTGTTGCCCAGCCTGGTTCCAGCAGGCCAGCTGTTTCCAGGTAGTGTCAAGGTCACTACGCCACCAATCCGTTGTCCTGTCGTCTTGCGGCCGGGTTAGCCGACTCTACGGTGCCTGCAGTTTAGGTGACTCCTATGTGGGCTGCGGGAACTGGCACTGAAGGCTGGATCCATAGTGCCAATCGGACAAGGACCCCCTGTAGGACTGTGGGTTTCGGTAACTGCGGCCGGCTTGCGGCCTGGCTACTTTGCTTTGGATGGGTACCTTCTGCTACCCACCCGGGTTCCAGCACTGTCAGCTGGTTCTCACCAGAGCCTTTGGCCTAGGTGCCTCCATCTCGGTATACGAAGGTCCAGCACCGTCAGCTTGTCCTTGGTAGTGTTTTCTAGCACAGGTACCTCCTGCCTAGTAACCGTGGTCCAGCACCGTCAGCTGTTCCTCGGTAGTGTCATTGGCTCTTGTTCCTTCTGCTACCCATCTGGGTTCCAGCACCATCAGCTGGTTCTCAGCAGTGTCTTTGGCACGGGTACTCCCTGATGCCCAGCCTGTTTTCAGCACGCCTGCTGTTTCCGGGTAGTGTCAAGGTCACTATGCCACCAATCCGTTGTTCTGTCGTCTTGCGGCCGGGTTAGCCGACTCTACGGTGCCTGCAGTTTAGGTGACTCCTATGTGGGCTGCGGGAACTGGAACTGAAGGCTGGATCCGTAGTGCCAATCGGACAAGGACCCCCTGTAGGACTGTGGGTTTCGGTAACTGCGGCCGGCTTGCGACCTGGCTACTTTGCTTTGGATGGGTACCTTCTGCTACCCACCCGGGTTCCAGCACTGTCAGCTGGTTCTTGCCAGAGCCTTTGGCCTAGGTGCCTCCATCTCGGTATCCGAAGGTCCAGCACCGTCAGCTGGTCCTTGGTAGCGCTTTCTAGCACAGGTACCTCCTGCCTAGTAACCATGGTCCAGCACCGTCAGCTGTTCCTCGGTAGTGCCATTGGCTCTTGTTCCTTCTGCTACCCATCCGGGTTCCAGCACTGTCAGCTGGTTCTCGCCAGAGCCTTTGGCCTAGGTGCCTCCATCTCGGTATCCGAGGTCCAGCAACGTCAGCTGGTCCTTGGTAGTGCTTTTTAGCACAGGTACCTTCTGCTTAGTAACCGTGGTCCAGCAACGTCAGTTGGTCCTCGGTAGTGCCATTGACTCTTGTTCCATCTGTTACCCATCCGGGTTCCAGCACTGTCAGCTGGTTCTCACCAGAGCCTTTGGCCTAGGTGCCTTCATCTCAGTATCCGAAGGTCCAGCACCGTCAGCTGGTCCTTGGTAGTGCTTTCTAGCACAGGTACCTCCTGCCTAGTAACCATGGTCCAGCACCGTCAGCTGTTCCTCGGTAGTGCCATTGGCTCTTGTTCCTTCTGCTACCCATCTGGGTTCCAGCACTGTCAGCTGGTTCTCGCCAGAGCCTTTGGCCTAGGTGCCTCCATCTCGGTATCCGAGGTCCAGCAACGTCAGCTGGTCCTTGGTAGTGCTTTTTAGCACAGGTACCTTCTGCTTAGTAACCGTGGTCCAACAACGTCAGTTGGTCCTCGGTAGTGCCATTGGCTCTTGTTCCTTCTGCTACCCATCCGGGTTCCAGCACTGTCAGCTGGTTCTCGCCAGAGCCTTTGCCCTCGGTGCCTTCATCTCGGTATCCGAGGTCCAGCAACATCAGCTGGTCCTTGGTTGTGCTTTTTAGCACAGGTACCTTCTGCTTAGTAACCATGGTCCAGCACCGTCAGTTGGTCCTCGGTAGTGCCATTGGCTCTTGTTCCTTCTGCTACCCATCCGGGTTCCAGCACTGTCAGCTAGTTCTCGCCAGAGCCTTTGGCCTAGGTGCCTCCATCTCGGTATCCGAGGTCCAGCAACGTCAGCTGGTCCTTGGTAGTGCTTTTTAGCACAGGTATCTTCTGCTTAGTAACCGTGGTCCAGCAACGTCAGTTGGTCCTCGGTAGTGCCATTGGCTCTTGTTCCTTCTGCTACCCATCCCGGTTCCAGCACTGTCAACTGGTTCTCGCCAGAGCCTTTGGCCTAGGTGCCTCCATCTCGGTATCTGAGGTCCAGCAACGTCAGCTGGTCCTTGGTTGTGCTTTTTAGCACAGGTACCTTCTGCTTAGTAACCGTGGTCCAGCACCGTCAGTTGGTCCCCGGTAGTGCCATTGGCTGTTGTTCCTTCTGCTACCCATCCGGGTTCCAGCACTGTCAGCTGGTTCTCGCCAGAGCCTTTGGCCTAGGTGCCTCCATCTCGGTATCCGAGGTCCAGCAACGTCAGCTGGTCCTTGGTAGTTCTTTTTAGCACAGGTACCTTCTGCTTAGTAACCGTGGTCCAGCAATGTCAGTTGGTCCTCGGTAGTGCCATTGGCTCTTATTCCTTCTGCTGGCACTACGGGTTCCAATACTGTCAGCTGGTTCTCGCCAGTTTCTCAGCCTTCTTGTACCTTCTGCTACATTTCCAAGATCAAGCTTTTTGAAATTGTCTTTGGTAATCCTTATTGATCTCCATGACGACGACCCTGATGACGACGACCCTGAAGACCACACCAAAGAAGACCAGAAATATGACCCAAAATATTATGACGAACATGACAAAGAACATGAAGACAACCACCAAGATACAGAACAAAAGACAGAATAACAAGAGGCAGAAGAAGCAAAAGCAGAAGAACAGAAAGCAGAAGAACATTAAGCATGACACTAAAAATCAGCATAGAAGATATCAAGAATTATAAGCAGAAGAAGACTAAGCAGTAAATGGGGGTGAGTCCGTTCCTCCTCGTGGTGTCCCTGGATAATGCCTGCTGCTGCAGGCCAAACTGAATGCGGACAAATCCTGTTGTAAATCTTTTGTGACAGGCAGAACGTAAGGTGTAATCTTATAACTTTTATAGATAAGTACTACAGGAATGCCTGTCACCATAAGAAAATGAAGAAGAAGAAGAATAGGAAGAAGATGAAGAAATAGCACATGAAAATTAATAATAGCTGAATAAGAAGAATATGAAGAATGGAAAAAAAAAATAATGGGAAGAAGGTGAAGAAGAAGAAGATGAATAAGGTGAAGAAAAAGTTGATGAAAAAAATGCTACTGCTGCGGATCATGAAGGAGAAAGTGTGGGAGAAGTACAAAAGAAGGTGAAGAGCATAGAAGTTGTGAAACATACATATCTGACAAAATATAAAAAAGGTTAACATAGTCAATATCTTTTTAACTCCGAACGTCTTGAAAAAAAAATTGGAATAAATGCTATGCCATGTGATTTGAATTAACCTCTATGCCTTTAATGTCTCCTCCACCTCCCACAATACATTCTGCATGATTCTTATTTGTTTTCAATTATGTAGAATTAGCCAACAAAGAAATAAAGGGCTTTTTTAAATTCCGATACCGGAAGTCCCATTGACTTGAATGGGACTTCCGGTATCGGAATCGGCGATACCCGATATTTTTTTCGTTTCGGGCGATACCATCCGATACGATATTTTTGGGTATCGAATGGTATCGCTCAACACTAGATATAATGCTAATGGCAAAACATCAGTTCCAATTTTCATTTACCCACACCTCACGACAATGAGTAAATCAACTATAGCATCTGTAAGCCTATCCATTGTGTTCTATACTGTTTTGTTGCCACCAGTGCCAATGACCTTACATAGCCAGACATCTTCTTGCCTGTCCATCACGTCATCTATGCGGTACTGCTGCTGGTGCCAACAGTCACTGGCGTTACATAACAAAATATTGTAGCTCTTTTCCTGTCCCGTCACATACTGTACTATGCCGTTGCTGCCACTGCTGCTGCCATACATCTCCTGCCTGATAATCATGTTATATTTTTACTGTGCTGCTGGGGTGGAACTGCTGCCAGCAAATTTCAAACTTTAAGGGTTCATTTCATCTCATTTTGGTTCATTGTCTTTTTTTCCAAAAATTATAAAAATAAACAGTATTAAAAAAACAAACAGACATGTTTTATTGCAAGAGATTGATAATATAGGCTAGACCTTTTTGAGGACTTTTGCACACAAAAAAAGTAAAGGTTAAAAGGGCAAGCGGTTATCTTGCTACAATGTTTAAATGTATGGTTAAGTTTCAGTTACGTAGTCAATGAGAGCGCTCTGAGCTCCACCATGGTGTAAAGTGAAGCCCTACCAGAACACCTCCATCACATCAGTGTTCATATTTCTGAGTAAAAGCCATTCAACTTATCTTATTTTACTTTTTTATTCTATTATTTTAATGCAGCACACATGAAGTCCAACAGAAAGAGGTGACGAGAATTCTGGCAGGTAGAAGGTGACTCCAGTCCGACAGCTGCCTACCATTGCTGTGGCCGCTAGAGATGACCATATCTCTTCGAATTCACCTGCTTTGCTGAATTTTCCTCCAAAAGATTGACTTGCGGCAAATAAACTCTGTTTTTGTTTCTGTATTTCATGGTAAACCCTGCAATAATGGCAAAATGAATAGTGATTCCCACTGATTACTTTTCTGATCTGACTTTTTTTCCTGTTATAAATCTCTTGTTGTTCATTTCTGGCTGCAGTAAAATAATGTAGCACTTTGGAAAGAATATGCAGACAAGTAGCCCGGCACTGGATGATATGATGGCGAATATCTCCACCGCCACCATGTTTTTTCCTTTGGTGCTCAGATAAGCCGGGACAAATGTAATCCATACACTAGCAAACACCAACATACTGAAGGTAATAAACTTGGCCTCATTGAATGTATCCGGAAGGTTCCTGGCGAGAAAGGCGACAAGAAGACTGACAGAGGCCAAAAGTCCCATGTAACCCAAGACACATGCAAAAAACACGTTGGACCCTTCATTGCATTCAATGACTATGGTGCCGAGCTCAGCCACTATGTTGAATTCTTCAAAAGGAGCAGAGCTACATAACCATGCTAAGCAAAGGATTATCTGAATCACTGTACATGAGGGGACAATGTATACCGGAATTCTCAGCCCGACGAGTCTCTTTATTTTACTGTCTGGATTTGTGGCACTGAATACCAGGATGACCGTTATAGTCTTGGCCAGTATTGCTGACAGACAGACAGAGAATATGATGCCAAATAATACTTGTCGCAGCATGCAAGTAACTATACTGGGGCGTCCAATGAATGCTAAAGAACATAGGAAACAAAACATTAGCGATATGAGGAGTAGATAACTGAGTTCTCTGTTGTTGGCCTTCACGATCGGCGTTTTGTGCTTGATAATGAACAAGCAGAGCACGGAAAATGTGAGAGCACAGCAGGTGATGGAGATGCAAGCTAGTGATGAACCCAACAACTCATCGTAAGCAAGGAACTGAATGGACTTGGGCACACATTTCTCCTTAGATTGATTTGGCCACTGGTCTACTGGACATGTTAGACATTTGGAACCATCTAGAATGAAAACACATTTTGAATTTAATATGTTTTTGTTACACAAGTTAGGACAGAATATATCAAGTACTATAGATACATACTACGTACTCATGTCGCAAAAGTTATCATGACTCACATGAATACATGACTGCTTCTTCCACCAACTATAACAAATAAAACTTGAGCACTAGCAGAATCCATCACCTGCTACATCTTGCTGCTGTGAGATTACATAGCATAAAGATGCAGGCAGATTCCCTCCCTTTTTCCTCCTATTCCCAAATCAAGAATTATACTGGTAAAATTAATACTTTGTAA